>NC_069782.1:75591875-76277708 GCF_027406575.1 Nycticebus coucang | reverse complement strand
GATTCTGGCTAAGTCTTGGAAGGTGATGTGCTTCCAAGTATTGGTCAATTTCCTTCAGATTTTCATATTTCTGAGAATAAAGTTTCTTGTAAATTCATTAAGGATTTTTTTTGATTTCTGAGGAGTCTGTTGTTATTTTGTATTTGTTGTTTCTGATTGATGAAACTAGAGATTTTACTCTTTTTTTCTTGATTAGGTTGGCCAAAGGTTTATCTATTTTATTGACCTTTTCAAAAAACCAGCTTTTTGATTTATTGATCTGTTGTATTATTCTTTTGTTTTCAATTTCATTTAATTCTGCTCTAATTTTGGTTATTTCTTTTCTTCTACTGGATGTGGGGTTGGAATATTCTTCCTTTTCCAGTTGCTTGAGATGTCCCATTAAGTTGTTAACTTCCTCTCTTTCCGTTCTCTTGAGGAAGGCTTGCAGTGCTATAAATTTCCCTCTTAGAACTGCCTTTGGGGTGTCCCAGAGGTTCTGATAGTTTGTGTCTTCATTGTCGTTTTGTTCCAAAGAATTGGCGATTTCTTTCTTAATCTCATCTCTGACCCAGCTATCATTCAGCATAAGGTTATTTAACTTCCATGTTTTTGTATGAGTATGCAGATTCCTGTTGTTACTCAGCTCAAGTTTTATTCCATGGTGGTCTGAGAAGATACATGGAATAATTTCTATTCCTTTATATTTACTGAGGTTAGACTTGTGACCTAAGATGTGATCGATTTTGGAGTAAGTTCCATGGGCTGATGAGAAGTATGTGTATTCAGTTTTGTTGGGATGAAATGTTCTGTAGATGTCTGCTAAATCCAAATGTTGGATGGTTAGGTTTAAATCTAAGATTTCTTTGCTCAGCTTCTTGTTGGAGGATCGATCCAACGCTGCCAAAGGAGTGTTGAAATCTCCGACGATTATGGAGCTGGAGGAAATCAAGTTGCTCATGTCTGTTAGAGTTTCTTTTATAAATTGAGGTGCATTCTGGTTGGGTGCATAGATATTAATAATTGAGATCTCATTATAGTGAGTATTACCCTTAACAAATATGAAGTGACCGTTCTTGTCCTTCCTTACTTTTGTTGGTTTAAAGCCTATTGTATCTGCAAATAAAATTGCAACACCTGCTTTTTTCTGGTTACCATTTGCTTGAAATATGGACGACCATCCTTTCACCCTGAGTCTGTATTTGTCTTTTAGATTAAGATGTGACTCTTGTAAGCAACAGATATCTGGCCTGAGTTTTTGTATCCAGTCAGCTAACCTATGCCTCTTTAGAGGACAGTTTAAGCCGTTCACATTAATGGAGAATATTGATAAGTCTGGTGAAGTTTTGGGTATTGAGTTTTTCAAAAGTCCAGTGGCCATTTTTAATCCTTTCACCAGTGTGGAAATTGGAGTTTGATCCGAAGTTTCTGAGTGAGTTTACTTTTGTGGTATAGGATTGGGTTGGTCATTATGGAGGATAGGTCTGAGAATATCCTGAAGAGCTGGTTTGGTTATGGCAAATTTCTTCAACATATGAATGTCATTAAAGTATTTAATTTCTCCATCGTAAATGAAACTCAGTTTAGCTGGATACAAGATCTGGGGTTGAAAGTTATTTTGCTTTAGGAGATTAAAAGTCGTTGACCACCCTCTTCTGGCTTGAAAAATTTCAGCAGAGAGATCTGCAGTCATTCTAATATTCTTGCCTTTGAAGGTAATGGTTTTCTTTCTCCTGGCAGCTTTGAGGATTTTCTCCTTCATATTAACTTTAGTGAAGTTAATTATGATATGCCTTGGGGATGTCTTATTGGGGTTGAGTCGTGCTGGAGTTCTGAAGCAGTCCGCTATCTGAATTTCAGAATTTCTAGGCATGTCTGGAAAATTCTCTTTCATAATTTCATGCAGAAGGGCCTCTGTGCCCAGCGAGGCCACTTCATCTGTTTCTGGAACTCCTATGATTCGGATAGTTGCCTTCTTTGAATTATCCCAGAGCTCTCTGAGTGAGTGGTCCATTTTTGCTCTCCATTTCTCTTCCTCTTTGAGAGATTGGGAGCATTCGAAGACTTTATCTTCAATGTCAGAAATCCTTTCTTCTGCTTGCTGCATTCTGTTACTGAGGGATTCTACTGTATTTTTCATATCTTTGAGGGCTACAAATTCTTGCTTCAGTGTGTCTAAGTCTTTGGTGGTTTTGTCTTTAAATTTGTTAAATTCTTGTGACAACTTTTGAATTTCTCCTCGAATTCCTAATTCCACTTTGTTAATCTTGTCTGCAATCCAAATTCTGAATTCGATTTCTGACATCTCAGCCAGTTGTTTATGAATGGGATCTTCAATTGCATCTGCCATATCATTCCTTGGGGGGGTTGATCTATTCTGGTTATTTATGTTACCAGAGTTTTTCCACTGATTGCGCCCCATGGTTGTTTTACTCCCTCTGATTTTTTCCCCTGGGGCTTTGTCGAGGGCCCGTACAATGTTGTGGCCTGAGAAACTGGGGCCCTGTCTGGTGTGGTGGGGCTAAATGGTTCTGTCTTGTTTTCAGCTGGTTTCTGTTCCACCCTAGTGAAACAGATACTTTGGATTGAAGTCTCAGCTGTGGAGAAATATCAGCAATTAAGTCACCCCGCCCCCCACTGGCAAACAATTGGAAAAGAAAAATCAAACCTTCCTACCACCGTGCACCTAGGGCACCACCTGATTTGTCCTCAGGTGATTGGTTCAGTTCAAAAATGTCCAAATCAATTGTCTCAGTCTGCACCTGTCTCGGGTGAGAGAGTTTAAGAGGTCTCAGGGAACTGGATCACAGAGGTCTGGTGACTACTCTGGTGTGGCTTGCTCCAGTGCTGCGTGGAGTCAGGAGAAGCCACTCAGCCTATAAATCAGTCTGGGAAGGTTGCTGCCTCCTTCCCCACCTTGCACCACTTCAAACCCAGTCACTGATAGCCCTGCAGTTGGCTGATCCAGTTGCCTGTAGTGAATCGGTACTCCAGGAGTTTGTACCTGCCTGAATCACAAGGAAGTCTGCCAGGCCACTGCACTCTGCCTCTCTCCAGCAGGAGGAGGTGAGGCCTGACAACCTCGGGCGCTAGATGAAGGTTGAGGGGTTTACACTCAGGTCCAGTCTCACCCCTGATTAATGTTACTGACAGAACAGAACAGAACAACTCTGCGTTTCCCCGCAGAAGAGAAGCTGAATTGAGTTCCAAATCAGCTTGTCTTTGCTCTTGTATTGTCTATAGGCTGACGATCCCCTGAGGGCCAGGTGCATCTTAGGTTTAGTAAAGTGGACCTCTGGGTCAGCCCCACCCTGGGAGTTTCCCTGGTTTGCAAGTTTATGTTGCCTCAGGCAAACTCAGAGTCTCTGGTTGCACAGGGAGACAGGGGGTGTGGCTTCAGAATATTCTGTAGTGAGCCATATTGCTAGCAAAAGAGGGCTGCTGCCTTATGGCTCAGGCAACTGTTGCTCCAGTGTAGCTCCCCTCCGGCCAATTGTCCTCTCTCCGCTCCGTACCCCAGAGTCTGCACTGACAGGCTGCAGCCCAGCACTGTCTACACCCCTAGAGCAATTGCCCAAGAGTCTGGACCCCTGGGGGACAGGCCTCCAGACCTTGGAGTGAGAGCAGAGGGGAGCGCGGGGAGCGCTGGAAGCCTGGGGTTGCGGGCAGAGAACACACACAGCTTTACACAGTCTTATGCCTGGCCGTATTATCACCAAAAGACGGCTGTCGCACTGTGCCTCAGGGAACTGTCACTCTGGTGCAGTCCCCTCTCTGCCGACCGACTGGGACTGGCCTCCAGACCCCAGTATGAGTGAAGGAGAGCGCTGAGAGCTCAGAATTCCAGGTAGAGACCATATACAGTTTATACAGTTTTATGCTTGGCAGGAGGATGCTGTGGCACCCCAGTAGGGGAGGTAGGTCCAGTTTTTAGAGGGTCTCTCCCATGGAGTGTAGTGGGAGGACCTTTGAACTCTGCCCGGTTGTTTGTGGGGCACTCTGAGCCATTCTCATGGGGGAGGGGACTCCCATCCACTTGGTGATGGATTTTGTACCTTTTGTTTGTATCCTTGTGGTCGCTGCTCACCTCAGTGGGTTGACGTGCGTTCTACAACCTTCTCTCTTAGTGCAGCTCAAATCCACCAGGTTACTTGCTGAATTTTTGTCCTTTAACTCTCCTTCTGAATGGGAGCCTCTGTGGAAAGCTGGCTTCAGTCAGCCATCTTGTCTCCTCCCCCCCATTCTCTTTACCTTTTACAGTGATCATATTTGTCTTTCTTGACCTTTGTTGATTTAAAGTCTATGTTGTCTGATATAAGAATGGCTACACCAGTTTTCTTTTCATTTCTAGTTGCATAGAATATTATTTCCCAATATTTCACCTTGGAAAGCATCCTTATGGGTTAGATGTAATTTCCTGGAGACAATAGATACTTGGTTTGTGTTTTCTTATCCATTATGTCTCTTCAGTGGGGAATTCAAGCTATTCACATTTATTAAAAGTATAGATATGTATGGTGGATTTTTGTTCATTCTGTTGGGTAGAACTTTGTTGCTTGTCTTACCTCTAAAGTCACTGCAGTGTCTAGGCTGTGAACTTTAGGTTTGGGGTGATTTTATACCAGTGGGTGTCTGCTGTGCTTTTCCACTTATAATGAATATCTCAGTACTTCCTGCAGGTAGGTTTGGGTCCCACAAATTCTCTCAGAGATTGCTTGTCTGTAAAAGTCTTTAATTATGCCTCATATAGAAAAATTAATTTTGCAGGATACAGGATTCTAGAATGGCCATTATTCTGTTTTAGGAGATTGAGGATGAGTCCTCAATCCCTTGTGGCTTGCAGGATTTCAGTTGAGGAGTCCACATTTAGTCTGATTGGTTTTTCTTTTCAAGTTACCTGCTAATTTTACCTTACTGGTTGTAGGATGACCTCTTTTGTATTTACTTTGACCAGCTAATGATTATGTGTTGTGGTGATTGCCTCTTCACAGTGAATCTCCTAGGTGTCCTTTCTGCTTCTTGGACCTAGATATCTAGATTTCTAGAAAGGTCAGGAAATTTTTCCTCAATAATTCCCTCAACCAAAGGAAGAGTACTTGAGTGCTCCAAGCTTTAGGAGGGACACTGTAGTTCCCAGGGGGTTTCTTGATCTCCACCACCAAATTATCTAATGCTTGAATATTTTCTTCTTCACCCTCCAGGATGCCTATGATTCTTATGTTTGGCATCTTTACATAGTTCCACATTTCTTGTAAGCTTTGTTCTTTTTTTCTGACTTGTTTAGCACAAAGGTATTATCTTCAAGTTCTCAGATTCTTTTTTCTGCCTGATGGAACCTGTTTTTAAGGCTCCATAGTGTGTTGTAATTCCTTGAAAGAATTTTTCATTTCCATAAGTTCTGTTTTGTTTTCCCATAATATTTTGATCTCCTTACAGAACTTTTCATTTATTTTCTATATTGTCTTTGTGACTTCTTTGTGATGTATTTCATTTTCTCTTCTATTTCCACGAGCTTCCATACAACTCATTTTTGAAATTCTTCACCTGTCTTTTTGATCTTTTTATTTAGGTTGGTAGCCATTGGTAAGAAGTTATTGTTTTCTTTAGGGGGTAATCTTGCACTTTGATTTTTCATATTTCTGTTTGATTTCATATTTCTGTTTCATATTCCAGTTTTTTCACTGGATACTTCTCATCTGATCTCTTAGTTGAGAGCTAAGGGTGACAAGGCTGGTTTATTGGCTGTTTCTGAGACCCTGCAGATTGATCCCAGCTCTCGGTAATGGTAGGTGGAACTTGTACAGCCATATCTAATTTGCTTGAGTTGGGAGACACTTTGGTGGGCTATATCATTGTTCTCCATGTCTTTGGTTGATATTTATGTGAGTGAGCCTATTGCTGACTCTGTGGCATACTTGTCCCTCAGGTGGTGGAGTACTTGAGTGCTCTAAGCTTTAGGAGGGACCCTGCATTTCTCAGGGGATTTCTTGATCTCTACCACCACTGAAATTGAGAGACGAGTAAGGTAGTTTGTGGCTAGGATGCCTGGACTTCAAAGACTTTACAAAGCTTCAGGGGGGGCTAAAATATTACTTTTCCAGCTTTGGGGAAACCACAGGTAGCAGGATCAGGGCAAACTCTAGACCACCACAGCTATTGACAGAGGAGAGTTGTTAATGCATCTATGCTAAAGCACCAGACAGGGTTCTTTCTGTCCTTATCCCACAGTGAGCTTTTCTGAGAGGGGAATTGTAGAAGCTTCTCCAAGTGCCCACTATGCCCACACACAGGAGGGGACAGAGCCAGAGCCAGCCATGTAGGAGGCAGGTGCAACCATAGCACCCAGCCAGCAAAGGCCGGTTCAGTTTTTCCTGTGGCCAAGGGGGCATTTCCTCACTCAAATCCCGCAAAAGCTGAAGCCCTCTGGGCTCCAGCCTGATTTCCTCTAAGTGGGGACTGGGGTGGCACTGAGGGCAGGGCTTACAGGTGAAGCCTCTAAGCTGGGAACAGAGTGGAGATGTTGGGAAGAACTGAACAAGAGGGTGGGGTCAGAGCAAGCCAGGCAGGCATGGTTCAAGCATCAGCCCCACCAATGTTAGTTCAAATTAGCTGCTGTTAGCTCCTACAGTCGGGGGAGGGGCACTCCCTGATCACAGCCTGCCAAAGCTGGCACTCAGGGTCACAAAAAGCAGGGCCCACTGAGTTCCAGCCTGATATGGTAGAGGGGAAGGGTCCAGTTCCCTTCACTGATCCTGCCCTGCAGGGCAGGGCCTGGGCTGCTAAGGGGGAGAGACAGCTTCCAGTCTCCCTTTCTTACTCCTGAGCCTAGCGAGGGGGAACTTAGACAGCCAGAGCCCGACTGTCTAAGGCAGTGGGTGTGCCCTTCATACACAAAGGGAAGCAGGCTCTGGTTACCAAAGGGGGAGATAGGCTGTGGCCACAAGCCAGCTGGAGCCTAAATCACTCTCTGTTATGCCAAGCAAGGGGAGATTCAGAGGAGGAAAAGTCTAGGTTCAGGAAAGCCTGATCTCTGGTCCCTGGTGACATTCTCCAGCAGGATGAGTGCTCCTATGTCCGGCTGCTTGCTGAGAGCCATGGAGGATTGAGCCAGGGAGGAGATCCCCCTTATACTTCCACTTGGCTCCAGGCTTCCTCAGATTCCATCTGCTTGGCCACTCTCCTCTCTTCTTTCTTCCTTTCTGTCTTCATCCTTGCATCTCTCAGTGGGGTTGCCAATGCCTATGTTGCTTCTTCCTGCAATCTGCTCTCATCTCCCTTGGGTCGAACCCTCCTACCTTGAGCTGGGACAGTCTGATGAGAGCTGCCTCTAGTTGGTTATCTAGCCCCTGCTCTCTGAAACATATGTATTTCATGTTTAAATTTGGGTCACATCTTCAAGATATCTCATTATACAAATATTCCAAAATCAGAAAAAGTCTCAAATCCAAACACTTCTGGCCCCAAACTTTCAGATAAGGAGTACTCACAAATTGAAAGTAAGCAAACTACAGTACATGCTGGTTTCCATTATATCTCCTTTGCTGCCATCTACTGACAATTCTACATACTGTAAAATGTCAAAAGCCCCTGTCTTCACAAGGTCATTTCCTTTTCCTGTTTAGTGCCTTCATTGGATTGGAAGTGCTTCCATCTGAGCCTAGAGATTTAATGTGGTGGTCTGCATTTGTGGTGGTAATTAATCTCCTCAGAAAAAGCTACTAAACTTGACTCTGAGTTCTGTAAGAAGCAAGGCAAGGTGACCTCTGAAAATGATAAAGTGGTCCAATTATAGTACAAGCAAAACGTCACTAGGTAATCATGAACAGAGCCAGCCCATTATTGAACAAACACATAGTATGTTTTAATTAAAGCCAAATGTATTATAGTGAAAAACGAGTGTTTTCTATAAATATGTGCTGCTATATGTATACATTATTTCATATTTTTGTACTATATCTTTGGGAACAACTCCTAGAAGCATAATTTCTGGATCAAAGGGTGAATGCATATGTTAATCTGCTAGGGATTGCCAAATCCCTCCTCAGTAGGGATTGCCCATTTTGTATCTCCACCCCCAGTGCGTGAGTTTGGCTAGTTCTCCACAGCCTCACCACCACGTAGATTTTTACACCTTTGATCACTTTTGATAACTAAGAATTGGTAGGTCTTTACAGTTTTAGTTTGTTTCTCTTATTGTTTCTGTCAAGGTCCAGTCAGAATAAGAGAAACCAGATCAATTATTTTAATAGAGAAAACTGAATAGAGGTACTAGGTTAGACATGAATTGGTGGACTAAACACGAAAAAGGAAACAAGGAAATAACAGAGAGACAATGTTAGGAGAGTGATACATTATACAAATTCTTGGTACTATTCTTAAATACTCTATAATTGGATAGAAACATTTATGACAAAGATAATTTATAAAGAGAAATTTACAACTAAGTCAATTCATGTATATTGATGCAAAGCTCTAATAGTGCCAGATATTGTAACAGTAGAATTCTAAAATACCATTACTTAGTAAGACTACATTGCAAAATTTATTCTATTACCAACTATGTGTATCAAAGGAGAAAAAAATACTGATCTCACAAAATAACTATGTTAAGATTAATCTTCTTACATTTAAAGAATTACAATGCTTCTAAGCGGCTATGCTATTTGTACCTGATTTTACTGTAAGAAATGCAACTATGAATTGTTTCTGTAGTTTTTATCTCTTTTCATCATTTAAACTGTTAAGTTGATTAATTCCAAACTGAAGTGCAATATTTTGCACCCTTTCAGAACAATAACCAGAAAAACTCAAGAAAAACAAAATAATTGTTTTTATCACATAAACCAATCTAAAAATGACAGAAGAGAATCTCTGGGCTATGAGTTTTACTACAGAACTCTGAATTGAATACACAGCCCATAAGTTTTCCCTAAATAAAATGAAAAGATAACCCCTAAGTTACCAAGGTGGTGAAGAGTTCCTTCTCAATCCTGTTATGAAGTCCCCTTGACATCTCTAGGGTTACATAATGATCTAGGGCACTCATGTGGCACCTGCACATCAGAGGATCCTCTGTTCATCACGATTGCAATGGGAAGTTTGCTTATCCAAGCTGGTCGGTCATTCGATATCAAGTAGGGGACAGGGACAAGAGGTTCTTGCTCTTGGAAAGGAGTCCTCCTGGCACCTATTTACCATCCTCTACTAGTCCAGCCACACTTTGCTCCCAGGTGGAGGGATACTAATCCCTTTTCTCCATGTCTGAAGAAAGCTTATCAGCTTTGGGACTGATTTTCAGATTTCAAGGATGATGTTGCAGTACATTCTGGCCCCTCTATGTGTATAGACTTTTACCCAGAGCCACAGATTCACAGGACATAAATAAAACACAAACAAGTTTGGTACCAAATCTACTCTGAATCTTGATGGCCTAACTTAGCAATTTCTCATTCACGTTATGTCAAAAGCAGGTTGTCAAGGGGCTCAGGAACTGAATGTCTGCGCCACTGTGGCCCAGGTGGGAGCATGGCCAATCACACCACAGATTTTAAAAGGATTAGTCAAATGCCCAGAATTAGTTTTCTCAGCCCACAAAAGTGTCAGGAAACCTAGGGGAGCATTTGTGTATTTGTTCATTAAATATTCCTTTCTCCTTCTTCCACCCAGAACACACTCACCTTCTCTCCAAGGATGGCAACCTCAAATCCCATATAGTCACACTATAATCTGAAAATCCAAGACCTCTGGATTGTCTCTAGATTAGGCTTAACTCTATTTCCCATTGGTCCAGAGCTCTAACCCAAAAGATCTGGACATTTCCCAAACATGGTGGAGGAATAGTAATGCATTACCATGCTCAATAGTGAAGAATAAAAAATGCAAAGGCGACCCTGATCTGTGGTAATTCAGTACCCTAAAAGGCATATTACTTAATTATTCTGATTATCACTCTTCTAGACAGTCATGTGGTTACTGTCAAAATAGGAAAATTCATGAATTTAAGAATGATGTTGATCCTAGTCAGAAACTATTCCAGACACAAAATTATTATAGGTATTATTTATGGTAGATCCTCAAAAGAGCCCCATAGCTAGAAACCTGCCAACAAGTGACATGGACATGGCTGTAACAAGGTGGTGAAAGATCAAGTCTCCTGTAAAAGACAACTGCAATCACCTTATACTTATGAAACACTTAGTAGCTACCCTATTGAAGGAAACTCCATCAACAAGGTCACCTTCTAGGACTGCATGCAAATGCAAGGCCAGGAAGCAAAGTTTGAGACTGAGGAAAATAAAAAGCAGGCACAACAGGTAATTATTCCAAAAGTTTTGTTTTTAGATCTGCTGTCTAAATCATTAAAACAATTTCCCAGAAAAAAAAGAGGTAGTAGTATGCAAAATATTTATTTTTATGAATAACTGTCACTAATACAGTAGGAACTGATATAAAAGATATAAAAAAAAGAATGTTAGCATTCAATAGAAATTAAAACCTGAGCTGAAGGCTGATCAGAAACTGGCACCATTCTGATGGAAGTTGAGAGACACGTTTGCTAGAATTCTCAAATTCATGAAATGAAGAAAAAGTTAAAAGGAGCTACAATCCTCTGACTCTTAGATTAAGTCACTTGTTGACAAACATTTACCATAAGCAGGGTTATCTAAAGCTCACAGTCTTGAAGGCAGAGAGATGCGTAAATTACAGATTTTTTAATTAGCAAGAAGGCAAGCTGAAATTTTGTTGGTAAAATATGCTTTGCTTATTCATGTGGATCTAAAAGTCTGGCTCAGTTTGTCAGAGCACAAGAGAATGTCAAGAGGTCAAGGACATGAGGATGGATCAATGTCCATCCATCCCAACTCCTGGAAAACAAATGACACAAAATCAAAGAACAGTATTAGTAGGAATAAAAGACTTGAGGTCTAATTCAGTTCTCACTTTGGATTCTGTAGTATCTCTTACTAAAAAAGATGGTGAAAACAAAACTTCTTACTCCTTTAATTAATAACTATAAGGGAAGAAACAAAAGAAAGCTAACAGAGTGAAGGACCTTGTTGATTAAAAATCTGTGAACTTGAATACATTTTGATATGTTGAATCTGAGTCATACTAATAAACCAATGGCTAATATACTACAAAACTTTACAAAGTTAAAATTTCATCTGTTGCAGAACTTCAAAACTAAAGGAATTAATGTCTTTTCCCTTTTATTTCATTATTCTTTCTGCAGAATGTCCTAAAATCATCAGCATGCCTGTACTTTTCACAAATACGTCTATACAATATGATGGTTTTTGTCAAAATGATGCAGGAAGCAATTTCAAATGAGGTCAAGGATCTTGTACTCTTTCAAAACATATTTTTAGTTCTTTGTGCTCCATGTCACATAAAAAAGAAATGAGGGCAGCTAGACTCATGTGGTTTCTTTTAGCCCAATGTCATTAATTCTCAAGGTCTCCATGTAAGGAAGGATCCAGTATTTAAGTGCTCTACTATAAAGCATCTCCAATTCTAAAAGAGACTGCTTTTATTTTTTACTACTTTTTAAAAAGAGGGCTGGTCTTAGCGGAGACGAGCCACCAACTTCCTTCCTGTACCAGCTCTCCAAGAGGATATGTGAGTTTTTGCCCTGATATTTTTACCCCGGGTTTTACGAGGCTTCTCTTCTTTGTGCACCTTTGTGTGCTGTCTCAGATGAGAGCTCTGGCTGAAGCATTTGCCACATTCACTGCACTGGTAAGGTTTCTCCCCAGTGTGGGTTCTCTGATGTTGAATAAGGTGGGAACTTTGGCTGAAACATCGGCCACATTCATCACACTGATAGGGTTTTTCTCCAGTATGAATCCTCTGGTGCTGAATGAGATTGGAGCTCTGTTTAAATCTTTCTCCACACTCATCACATATATATGGCTTTTCCCCAGTATGGATCCGCCGATGCTGAATGAGATTAGAACTCTGAAAGAAACTTTTCCCACAATCAGCACATTTATGGGATTTCTTTCCAGTATGAATCTTCTGGTGTTGAAAAAGAGTTGAACTCTGACTGAAGCTCTTTTCACATTCAGTACATTTATAGGGTTTGTCATCCAAGCTTCTTCTCAGTCTACTCAAGCCTGAGTCAAATCGAATAGTCATTCCCCATTTCTGCCGCTCCCGGCCTGTTTTGCGCTTGTTCTCAGAGGCTCGTCCTTGGCTTGAGCTTCGAGAAATACCTCCTTTAGTTTTTCCTAACTTCATGGTGAATAGTCAGATGTACTTGTAAACGAATCTACTGTCTTCTTCTAAACCAATGTTCCGTTTCCTAGAGTTACACAGTTCAGAATTTTTTGCCTGTAGAAGAAAAAATACAAAATATTATAGATGATCTACACATTATTCAACTTTAACATCTCTTCAACCCATCATAATTGTATTCATGCTTAAATTAAAAATATATTCAATACAAATGCAGAAAAAAGATACCTCTGGGGGGAAATACTTACAAAGAAGTTCTAATAATTCTAAAGTTTAAGTTAATATATATCATCAAATTGTCACTGACTATACCTTTGGAAATTTTGTCCTTCAAAACTATATACTCATTTTATAATGCCTAAAAAATTCATATTTACTTATAATCAATTTATTTATAAATTTATATTTAAATAAATTTATTATAAATATGAATTTAATACATACATTTATTATAATATAAATAAAACACATTTTTATTTTGATAAATTTCTCATAAATATGAATTTATTTATTCAAATTCATATTTTATGAATTTAATTTTTATACATTTATAAAAATTAATAATGCCTAAATTTAATTTTAGACATTATAAAATGAGTATGCAGTTTTGAAGGATTAAAAAGTAGAGACAAGATAAAATCCTAACGGAATAGAAAAAATAATTCTAAAGACAATCAAAATTTATATAACTGAATATTATTATGTTTTAATATTTACTCTCATGTTAAACTTCTACTTACTGAAGACTATTTAATTAAGGTGTCCAAATTGGAAAGAAATAACGAATTACACTACTTGATGATATATTCCTGTTTATTTCCATAGCTATAGATGTCAAGTTAGGTCTAATTCTGTAGTGTAAACTGTTTCGAAAGTAGAAACTACTCTACATAGTACGGATACAAGGAGTAATAATAGATTTACTGTCTGTATTGAGAGATATCTTACTATTACTTTTTCTAGATCCTAATGGTCTATGAAAGAAAACAATTCACTAAAAACCTAAAACAGAATCATTGTTTTTAGAGAGAAAAAAATCCTTAAAAGAACTTTAACTAGATAGTAGAATGAAACTGAGTAGAAAAAAGTGTGGTAGGTAGAACCCAAGAAAAGGGGAGGGAGGAAGTAAGTTTACATGTAAAAGTAGGATGAAATTTTTTAAATTCCCAAATGCTACAAAATTCAAAAACTTTTATTTATTTACTTATAAGGTTGTCTTGAGGTTATTTAAAATAACACCTAAAGCAAATAAACAACCCCCCCCCACAACTTGAAATAGGTGGCAATGTGGGAGAAGCTAGGACTGCAAAAGTAATAAAATGATTGAAACTACTTTCCATATCAAGATGGAAATTTTAGATGTAGATTTTAAAATAGGAATAATTATCCTAGGCTTCTTTTCATACAACCATGTAAAGCAAATAAATGAAAAAACAAATAACATTTTTCTTCCTTTCATCTTATTGTATAATTAGGACTTTTGGCACAAGACTTTATCTGGATGCTTAATAAGTGTGTTTGCTGTAATTATGGTCAGTATAAGAAAGAGTAAGCTGCTATAACACAAAATTACAGAGCAAGCACTACCCATTCCTTAACTTAACCAAATATTTACAGAACATTTACTACATAGGAGACATTGTGTTAGGTACATGGTGTTTGTATTAAAAAATAACTATATATAATAGTTATTATAAATAGTAATGATAAATATTTAAAAAATGCATTTCTTAATACTTAATGCTAAGTCAGTGGTAGGAAATGCTGAGACTATGAAATCTTCCTTCCAGTGCGGAAATCATACCACCAGGTAGCTTATCTGCCAGACACTGTGCCAGCTCTTTAACTAATATAACAGCATGATGCAATTATCTCCATTTTAAGGTAAGGAAAGGAGGGCACAATGCTAGTTAACAAACACACTGGCCAGGTTCCCAACCCCTACCAGTCTGACTCTGGAGCCTGTACCGTTAGTGGCAGAAAGGATGCTCACGGGCACGTCTGCCAGCTCCAAGTTCAGTGTGTGGAGTCCTGCACTCTGACCTGTGCACTGCATAATGCCCCGGCACGTGCGAGCACTAAGGAAAACTCCAGTGACAGGAGCTACTCATCTTGCAATCCTAGCTAACTGGAATGTGCCTCAGTTTCCTCATACAAAAAACTGGGCTGGTGAAAACACAGTAGCAACACCATCAGGACTAGAAGTTTAGATAAGTCAGTATCTACCTGTACATCACTCACAGCAGCCCTGTGCTGCCTAAGCATTTGTTCTGTACATTAATTACTTAAGCACGCCAAGCCACGGAAGAAGACAGGACAGATGCTCCCCGCCGGGTTCCCCGCCTCTGGCCCAGTCCCCGAGGCCCCGATAAAGGCCTCCGCCGGCCGGGGTCCCACCCGGGGCCTGCTCAGCCCTCCCGCCCCGCTCCCTCCTCCCCGGCCCGGGCCGGAGGCCTCAGCGCCCGCCACACCGTTGTCCCGGTCCGTGCCGCCCCGATCAGGCCAGTTCGTGCCCGCACAGCCCCCGAGCGCCCGGCTGCGGACCCCACGCGGCCCGGGCCCACTCACCGCGCGGGGCCGGCCACCGCCCTGGCTCCTGGTCGCCGCCCGCGCCGCCGGAAGTGCGGGCCGCGCAGTTCGCCGGCGCCGCCGCGGTCGCTCTAGGAACGTGGCAGAGCGACCCTCTATGGTCCCAGGCCCACCAGAAAGAGTGTTGTTGGTTTTTTTCTCTGCTGTTTCGGTTTTTTCCTCTCATCCCTTGGGAGGCGACTCGTGACCCCCAGGACCTCAAGACCTGTGGCTGCCACCGTTTGTGGTCCAGGAGAGGCCTGTGCCAGGGCTTTTGAAACCAAACAGCAGCCTGTCCAACCTCGAAGCTGCAGTTTTTTCCTACAAATATCGAGCACCTGGTATAAAGAGATACTTTTGGAGGGCCAAACTATTCCTGACGTTTTTCACGAAGTCACTTTATTACCAAAAAGCTCCTGCAAAATGGGAATGATTACACTCAATTTACATAACAGGCTCAGAGAAGAAATTTGCTCAAGACCACGCTGTGTAACTGGATGGCCCAGGATTGGAATGGCTCTTCAGGGCACCAGAGTCTCTTGATTTTCAAAAAACCCCTCTCAGTTCTCCTCAGCAATGATGTCTCTTGGTTCTTCCTCCTTACAGACATATTACTCCTCCTTAGCCTGCCTGGCCATTTGACCTCTACTCTTCCCTCTCCCGGGAACTCCTCCAGTCTGATGGCCTCACATAGTATCAAGATGTGCTGAAGACTCCTGGCCTGTTAACTCCAGTTTGACCGTAGATGCATATAGTGAACTCTAGATTCGTATGTCCAGCAGAATACTCAGTGTATTCACCTGTGTAATGGATGTCCCAAACCTAACATGTCGCCAAATGAATTCCTCATGTTCACCTAACCTGTTCTTTCAACAGGAGTTGGCAACTTCAACTTTGCAGTTGCTCAAGCCTAAACCTTTGATGTCATTGTCGTCTCTTCTTTTTTCACCCCAAACCCACAGGCAATTCACTGCAAATTGTTGGCTCTGTTTTTAAAATATATTCATTACTAAGCCATTTCAACATTTCCACTGCTATAACCTCTACCAAGCCACCCACCCTGTCCTCTTGTATTGGCTTCCTGACAGGTTTCCCTACAGTCTATTCACACCTCAAAGTAATCCTTTTACAATCTAAGACAAGTCATGTCACTCATTTGTTTAAAACCTTCCAAAGGCTTTCTTTCCATCTTACTAGAGAAAAAGCCAATGACCTTACAGTGGCACACAAGCCTGTCATAGTATGTCTCTTTTGTCTGCAGTGCTAAGAATAATGCTCAGCATGTGGCAGGCCTCAGTTAAATATTTGTTGAATGAATGACTTTAGAAGCTGCCACATTGTTTTACAAAATGCTTTTACATCTATTCTCTGGTCATTCATCTTTAGAATCATCTCAAGAAGCAGGGATTGTAGTATCTGGCTTGCAGATGAGTGAAATGAGTCAAGAGAGGGAAACTTTGTCTGAAGTAATAAAGTGAGTTTTGGGACGAAGCTAGACTAAATTGAAGGTTCATACTCTCAAGCTGGGGTTTTCTGCTCTGCAGGGAGCTGCCCCTGGAGATGGCAAAGCAAGGAGCTGAATGAGGTCTGGACAAGGAAGTTCCACTCAATAATCTAGATAATAGTTGGACTACTCATAAAGATTAGATGGGGTAATAACACAAAGTACTTATCACAATGTATAATACACAAGAAATGTGAGCTGTTGCTATTACTTTTACTATTAAATTATTACTACAAGTTGTTAATGCTGGTGGTCTGAGGGGCTGGGGTAGAGGCCAATGTCAAAGACCCAGAGATGGTTTAGGAAAAGGTTTTAATTTTTATTTTTTTTTTGGTATTATAGTTTATTTATTTATTTTAATCTCAGGTTAATGTGAAGGCACAAACAACCAAATCACAGTATAGGAAAAGTTTCAAGAGAAAAACTGACCTGTTGGGGCTGTGCTCTATGTATATTAAAATAAAAAGATAATTTTTTCAAAAGCCATTTTGTTAGTAAGATAGTTATGAATTATAACCAACTCTTTCCATGTTCCACATAAAGGTGGATTATTTCTTTTTTCTCTACCTGAAAGCAACTAGGCCAGAGGTATGCAGATTAAAGCATTGGGTAAAGAAAGATGAATTTAAAAAAAGAAAGAGATGAAAGTCATGAAATAAAGGGGTGTGGGTGGCTAAGAGTGGATGGAGGTGAAGATGGAAAGACAGAAGATTCAGAAAAGGATATGGAGGAGAGTGAGGATAAAGAGGAAAATGGAAAAGAGGAGAGAATACAGGCAGGGTTTTATGCCCACTATTTATCTATTAGTATAACAATAGTTAACATTCGCTGAATACTGACTGTGTGCTGGGCGCTGTCTGAAGCACTTGTGATACCTCATTTTAACATCCCTATGACCTCAGTGTTCCTGGGCATGTGCACCGCCCTTCTCTGATCTCACATCCCTGCCCATTGTGGTGTGACTGCCCGTATCTCCTGGTGCTATGTGCTCACCCCACTGATGTTGATTTGACCACATGACTCACGGTGATCCACTGCACGTGAGTAGATGCAAGGTACACTGTGTCCCAGAAGAAGCTTTGAACCACTGTGCTTCCACCAGGACTCTACTGTTTCTGTCCTCCTTCAGAAGTGTATGTCCCAAGTAGGGACTGCCCCTTTGGTCTAGGACCCAGGATGGGAGACAGACACATGGCACAGAGCCACGTACAGGCTGTGGTATCATACATAACATATCAGAAATACATGTCCTTGTAGCGTGAGATTTTTGCTGTTATCTGTGACTGCATTAAAGTTGACTAATATATTAATACCTCCCAATAACCTTGAGATAGAAACTATTCTTTCCCTATTTTACAAATGAAGAAACTTGCTCAAGATAACACATTTAAAAGTGGTACAGCCAGGCTTTGAAGCCAGAGAATGTGGCTCTAAAGTCTATGCTCTTAACCTCTAAATCATGGTGTATAACTCTCACGTGGAATTTCAGGTTATTTTCATGTGAATTAAATCATCGAAAATGGCCACAGATGATATTTACAAAACACAAAGGAAAAGGAGGAAGCAGTTTGGGGACACATAGTCTGGGCATCTCACAGTGCATCTTTCTGGGGAATCTGGGCTGGGAGAGGCTAGATCTCTTAGTGGCTGGGACATCTTTGGGAAACTGCCCAGCAGAGGCCAATGTGCTCCTTGGTGATGTTTGAAGAGTTCATTCTAGGAAGAAGAGTCTTCTGGGCTAAGAAAAATCCTGGCAAGACAGTTTCTTTTTCCTATGGCTTTGTCATCTGTACCCCCCCCCCCACTCACAGACACACACACAAACACACACACACACACACACAGTGTCTTAACAGAGAGCACTGCTGCCTTGGTTCTGTGTTTTGCAGCACTAGTCCCAAATTCTAGAAGACCAGTTAATATGTGTGGCCCAAGTGCTGTAACAAGAATGGCCCATCCACCACAAAGGGGTCCCATCCACCACAAAGGGGTCTGCTCAGCACAGGGACCCTGCACAATGATTGTGTCCATCAAGCCTGAGACTTTGCTTTCTGTTTCCTCTGGACTCCCTGGGAAAGGAAACACTGGGAATTCCCATTCTTGGGTCTGAGAAAACATCTCTGTTAGAGCCCAACCCAGGGCGGGGTGGGAGGGAGGGCAGAGAGCCCCACCCTATACAATGAGTCTTGGACATGTCAGCAGCTGGCTTGCTTCCAGATAACTGCAGCTGTGGGGCCTAAATATAGTGCACGCATATGACTGTTCCTACACTTGGAGAAGCTTGGTTCTAATTGACAGAGCTTCCTGCCTGATCACTGAGGAGGGGCTGAGGGCAGGGGGGCTGCTGCCCACCATTGCACCTGACAAGGATATCCGCTGCCACCTCTGCAGCTGCAGAGCAATAGTGTCCTACACACGAAGAGCACAGTATGCATTGCTGGTTCCTGCACAAATCATCCCATTGGACTGGATAAGCCTTGGGACTTGTTTCTCTGGGCCTAAGGGGCCAGATGTATCCGGGGTGAATGCATGATTTTATTTTGACTGTGGGAAGGTCTTTAGTTCATTTTCTGGTAAACATTTCCAAGCAGGTAGCAGCATATGGTTATCACCAGGGAAAAACAAGATGTTTTTTAGAACCCTTCTGGTAATTTGCTCTGGGAAAACGGCCCTGTTTTTCCTGAGTCCAGTTCTTTTGCAATCATGTTGTTTTCATCCTGTGCTGTTTATTGTTCTCTTTGGCTTTGAAACCTGACTGGGAAGACAGTCCTATTTTTAGGAGAGGTCTCTCTGATAGAGATCTTTGCTTTATCATTGGCTACCTTTATTACCTAAGGTACTAGTTAGCCAAGGAGCATATTAGGAACACCCTAAAATCTACAGAGAAAGAAAGTTAGAGCTCCCGGCCAAAACCAGCAGGAATCATAGCATCTAGCCCCTAATGTCTGAAATTGTGGGTTCAAGGCATGCTGAATTAGCAGCATTCAGATTGCCTCCGAAAAGCAAATATGACGTTGATAAAAAGATTGCTGACCCTCTCAGAAGACTTCATTGGTACACCTTTTCCCCTTTTTTGTGCAACTTGCTAGTGATTTTGCTTAGCTATAATATTTGGAAATTAGTTTTGATAATGTCTACATTAGAGGTGACACACACCTAAAGAGGCCTTAAATAATATTGTAATAACTTGCACAAACAAACAAACAAACCTAACAGGGGGGTGCTCAAGGAGGGTTGCTCTAATGGCTTCCCGTGTGCTGGGCCCCTGTCCTGCTCCCGGCTGGCAGGTGTCTCTTGGCCTGCAACCCTACATGTCATATCTCAGCCAAATCTAGCTCAGCCTCAGGACTCTGTGCAGGGAGCTTCGTAAGATCTCTGATAGAGGGTCTCCAAGGTCTGTTTTTTTCTTCTGATGAGGAGATCCCTGAACACAGGGTAGACTATGGCTCTATCTTTGTCCCTCAGTGACAGAAGACAGTCACTCAGTGACAGCCAAACAACAGACAGGCAGTTGTCCTAGACCTGAGGTGGTAAATAAGGGGTGTGGGGTACAATTACGTAGGAGCACCTGTTTGATTCATTTTCTATGGTCTCCTATACCCTGCCTCCATTGCACTGAGCCCCCTGCCTGGAAGATTCCTGAGGTCCTCCTGATGCTGAGATTCTGAGATCCAATGTGGCCTTATGTTGCTCATTGTCCAGGCCATCTGCAGTACCCCAGCCCTGTGACTCCTCTGTGTCTCACAACAGCCTCTCATCAGGGTCCACACCGGTCTCCAGGACATTCACAGTCATGGAGGCATCCACTTGGTGTCAAGAGGAGTGGCCTTGACTTTTCTGCCAAACAAGACACTGAGCATGTAGTGGGACAACAGCTTCAGAGGTTAGAGCAGGCGGTCGGGGTAGACAAACAGAAGGAAAAAGGAAAAGAAAGCTTGGTCCTCACTTCTTCAGGCCAAGACAGCACACTTTTATTGAGCACCTAATGAACGAAGCTGCCACAAGAGAAGAGAGACAATGGAGCAGTGGTCAGGCCTCCTCTGCCATCTCTGTGTCTTTGACCATGGAGTTCTGTCAGGGTAATCTGGGCGTGACGTTCACCCTGATTAGTGGCTCCACATGGCCTGGCTGCTCCCAGGCTCTGTCCTCTGTGGGCACCTGTAAAGAGCATCTTCACACCTTTGGGATGGACTCTGACCTATCTTTGCAAGCTTTTGTGGTTTCTCCCTTTAAATATGATATCCACAGATTCCGGTGGCAGAAGTAGTTGGTCTTCAGGTTCTCTTGGACAAACATGACTGATGTAAACTCTTGCATAGTTTTGCAAATTCTTTCTCATTCATTCCTGAAATTCTCCATCAGCCCACAAACACAAATTGCTCAGTATATGGCCCCAGGGAATTCAAAGCCCTTTCTCTCCAAACAGACATTTCTCCTCATCATTCTCCCTGAGGAGAATTGCTGAGGGTTGTCTCCTGCCCACTAGACAAGAGGAATGTAAGCCCAGAGAGGGCAGGAGGCACACAGGTGTCCATAGGACAGTGGGGATGGGGGCTGAGCACTGCCTGCAGGAGCTGCTGTGCAGCATCCACATGGCGCAGCACCCTTACCATCCGTGTGAACCACCCCCTCAATGTGATTGAATTGTGTTTTTTGCAGCAAGCTCCTAATAAGGATTCTTTTGAGTCTTGCTGATGCAGACTGATTTCTGCAGCCAGAAGATGGTCTTCTTCCCGATCTCACCCCGGCACCAGGGCACCAGATTGTGTTAAGCTCATGGAGTGATGTCAGAGGCTTGGAGGCTGGGCATGCTGTGGAAGAATGGCTGGGAGCAGGGCACGTCCCGTACCTGCTGGCAGTCCCTGCTTTTCCCAACAGAGTTCCAGGGTGGCAGCATGACATGAGGGCACACAGGGATCTCACGGTTCATGTGGAGGATGAAGATGGGGCTTGTGGCCCTGCAGGGGCTCTGGAACAGACACTGAGCAAATAGTTCAAGCCCGTGTCGCAGGTGCTGAGTCAGGTACTGTTCTGGGCAGGGCAGGCATGGTATGGACAGGGCTGGCCATGCAGATCCCGTGTGGTGCCTGGGGTCTACGCCCTGTGAGTGCTCGCCCTGGGGCTGAGAGCTAAGGCTGTGAGACTCACAGTACTTGGGCTTCAGACAGGTAGGAGAACTGGCACTAAATTGCTCAGGCAGTGGCTGTCATCAGTGCGACCAGCCAGGCCCTGGCCACCGGTGCTCAGGTGCACCTGCTACTGCTGGGGCCTTCAGAAGAGGCAGGTTCTGACCAGTTACTCGCCCCCTACCAGCTGCTCCAGGCGCTGCAGCATTGTCAGACGCAGGGCTTGGAACCTGGAGGGAGACACCGCCAAGGGGAATTACTGAGCTGGATGGGACAGAGAGGTGGGGAGCAGAGTGAGGGCTGCACAGATGCCTGGTCCAGGAGACCCCTGCTCCCAGTGGGCTGATGGCAGCCACCACCTCTCCTCTGCCAAGGAGGAAGGCCCTGGCCTGTGTCCTAAAAGACCAGTTGAATAGGGCTGCAGACTGTGCAGAGCTTTAAAGCAGAAAGTTGCCATTTCTATTCCAAAGACTTTCTGATATGGACAAGAGCATGATAGGGTGGACAGGGTGTCAGGGCAGGGACCTTGTGTTCCAGCTCAGACTTTTCAATCACCTCTGCTGCAGACTTCCTCACCTGGGCCTCAGTTTCTTCTCTGTTCACTGAACAGAGGACCAGCTGGACCCAGGTCTCTCCCACTTCTCAAGTTCTCCAGTGACCTGACTGACTGCACAGAGGATGATACCCTGTGGTCTGACTGTGGTCTCTGCTGAGTCCCCACTGGGGCCTGACTGCACAGACAGGAGCCTGTAGAGGGTTTCCAAGGGTCATTCAGACAGAAGACAAACTCCAAACCTGTCCCTTGCCCCCAGGCCCTCCCCGTGAGCAGCCTGACCTCCTTTGGGGCCCTGACTGAATGCCCTCCACATGTCCCGCTCCATGCTTCATCTTGCTGAGGGAGAGATGTCATTGGGACCCACAACCTGATAAACCTCACACAGCCTGGCCCTAACCTAGCTTCCCCAGGAGCCAGCAGGTACTGCTCACCTTTTCATTGAACTAGTTACCTGCACCTGAAAAACATCAGCTGGTGCTGGGAATGCCAACAACTGCCACTTTGGGGCAGGCTCAGAATCCTGCTGATATGATAGGCCCAGACTTGGCTGAGTCTGTCTGCCAGGCCATGTCCTCTCCTCAGCTGCCTCTCTAGGAAAGCCTGATCCAGTGCCCACCTGGTCTCCTGCCTGGAACTCTCCTTCCCGGGTTTACAGTTTGTATCCTGTGCTGGTGAGGATGCCAAGGCTGGATGGTTGGTTGGGGCCAAATCTCTGCCATTTTTGCACCCCAGGTAGGTGGCAACAGTGAGCAGGGGGCCAGAGAGTGATAGCAGGGAGCCAGGATTAGCAGGCCTCCCCAAACTGCCAGGGCACCCAGTGCTCATGGAGGACAGGACCCTCCTGACCTGGCACTGCTGGTCTGGTGCCTCACAGACTTGCCCTGATGTTCAGGACCCACAACTGACTTTTTAAGTGCTGCTTACTTCATGGTCAGTTTGATTATTTCTCTTTCCTCCTCTTCTTTTAATTTTTCAACAAAACTGTCCAGCACCGGCATTTCAAATTTAATGTACTGAGCGACCTAGAAAATCCAAGAACATTTTAATGTGCTTTAAATTAGAAGCTAAAATGTGTTTTCTTTTCCTCAAGGCTTTCATGATGGCCCATCCAGCCAACGTCTAGTATCCACGGAAGTAACTGCCCTTTTCCCACCCTGCCCCCAACACTGCTCAGTTGTGTATGAGGACAGGAGTCCATTCTTATCTCAAAGGCAACTGTGATGCCTGGGAGGAAATATTAAGCTGAATATTAGGAAAAACATTTAATACTGCAGCATTGTCACACTGGGTGTTCTCTGGGCTGGGGGTGGAGTGGTGGTGGAACACCATTGTTTCTGACAATGGAACGAACCGGGGACCAGCACTGTGAACAGCCTGAGGAATAAAGGGCCACCAGGCCTTCTCCCTGGGGTGTAGACCCTGTGAGCTGCTTCTATACAGAGGTGTTTGGAAATGCACTCACTGCCTGGCCAGGACTCAGGCTATCATGATGTCATTTAGACTTAGACAACTCCCTCCTTTCCACAGGCCCTAGTTGAGCCCTAGTTAAGAACCCCTTGCCTGGGTCTTTAACCTAATGACAACAAAATACACTCCAATGAAGGAAAGGGTTTACTGGCTGGAGAGGAAAAGGACAGGGCCATGTTTCTTCTTTCCCCTAAGCCTATGGAGCTGATGGCCACTGATGGGATGGGGGGCTGGCTCCACCAGTATACTGAGCTTAAGGCCCCTGTAGATAGCTGTGGAGCCCCTGGAGCCATGGCCCGAGAGGGCTGTAGGCATGGT
This sequence comes from Nycticebus coucang, assembly GCF_027406575.1. Lineage (NCBI taxonomy): Eukaryota > Metazoa > Chordata > Mammalia > Primates > Lorisidae > Nycticebus > Nycticebus coucang. The sequence continues at coordinate 76,253,953 of NC_069782.1, read as the reverse complement.
CACCTTCAGAGCCCTGGGAGTCCCCCACTGCCTCCCTAGTCTAGCCCACCACTCACTTCATGGGGCACTTCCACGCCCAAGTCAGCTTCCATCAAGAATATCTTGGCGATCTTCTCACATGGCCCATGTAGGATTCTAGAAATCAGCGGGTACTCACAGTCTTTTAATTTTGTCCTCTCTGCAAAAGAAGGTGTTTCACAAAATTTGTGGTACCTTAGGATTGCCTCTCTTTGTTCCAGAACAGGAACTGATAGAAGATGTGTGTCTAGAGTCCCGGGGAGCCCTCTCTAGACCGTGGTGAGGATGCTGCCCCAAGACACATGTGATCATGATGACCAGGTGCAGAACATGCTGCCCCCAAACCCTCTACTCTGGCATAAGGATTATGTTGAGCTGAAGGCAATTGAGAAGATGCAGATATAAGAAAAGCTCTCTGTCCTCCCCTATTTACCTAAAAGCAGGACATATATTTGTCACAGTGACACTCCTGCCCTCTCTACCAGGAAGCACAGGGTAATTACCAGACAACCCTGCAGCCTTATCAGCCTGAGAGGCAGCAGAGGAGTACACATAGTAAATCTTGCTAAAGCCAGCCTCACCCTCCATTAGTTCCCCATAGAGTGACCTCACTGTTTGCCTCCCCAGAAACTCCAAACCCTTTTCCTTTGTTTCGTCACCTCTCTAAAAACTTATTGTTCTTTTGTTAAGGTGCTACACAAGCCCTAGTTCTCACCACCCTTTGGAGTTACTTACCCCTCCCTGCGTGTTCCCATGGGTTTGTAGGATGTAATGTTAAACTTCTGATTGTGTTTCTCATATAAATCTGCCTTTTGTTAATCTAATTACAGGGCTGTCCAATGTACTAAAGCAGTGGTTCTCAACCTTCCTAATGACGTGACCCTTTAATACAGTTCCTCAGGTTGTGGTGACCCCCAACCATCAAATTATTTTCATTGCTACTTCATAAGTAGTAATTTTGCTACTGTTATGAATCATAATGTAAATATCTGATATGCAGGATGGTCTTAGGAGACCCCTGTGAAAGGGTCTTTTGACCCCCAAAGGGGTCGCGACCCACAGGTTGAGAACCTCTGAACTAAAGGAAAAAGATTTTCTTCCTTCCCTACAGTGTCAATTCAGCAAAGGCCCCGCTGGAAGAGTGAGGGGGATCTGGGATCTGAGGGGCTGGGGTAGAGGGGACTGACCGCTCAGGGACCAGCCTGTGTGGGAGGAGCCTACGGGAGGGAGCAGTGGGTTCTGCAGCAGCAGCCTGACAGCCCCTGCCCCTCCTAACTGAACAACCAGCTAGAGGTCCTCTGGGGAGGAAGGCTTCCCACACACTTGGGAGGGATTCCGAGAGAGAGTCCAATGTGTATAGGGGAGAAACATTCATGAAAAAAGGCACAGCACGTCCCAAGGTGAGGAGGGCTAGCTGCTCTGAGTCCCCCAGCCAGGCCAGCCTGGTGCCCCTCAGGGAAGGAGGAGCTAATCGGCAAGGTTGCTGAATGGGCAGAGGCTTGTGTGCTTTTATGACTCAGAATTAGAGGTGGGCACTTACCCCCAGACTCGTGAACGATGTAGAGGGCAAACTCACTGGGCCCGTCTTCCACCTGCACAGGCAGTCACAGAAGTCAAATGAGGATGTTTTGAGATGTGAGAGAATAGAGGGGGTCCCCTGGCAGTAACCACATCCCCAATGCCTCACACACAAGTCCTCAAGGATCTTCCCCTCTCTCTGCTTAGAATCCCAGCTTTGCAGAGGAAACCTTGCTAGAACTGCCCAGGAGCTGCCACTGGCTTTCCCCAGCTTTTTCAGCCCTCTTCCCCCAGTAAAACAGCAAACCACCAGTGTCCCACCCAGCACAAAGCTACTCATGGCCCTACTTACCCTGAACTTGTTCAGCAGCAGGGTGACCACATGAAGGGTTGTCATGGTGCTGTTGACCCTCACATTGGTCACGGACCCGTAGGCTGGAGTGAACACGGAGGTCTGTGCCAGGAAGAAGGGCAGTTCAGGGCAGACCCAGAGGGGATATGGGGCTGATGTCACTGTGCTGAGCTGATCCAAGTAGGGGACCTGGGTTCTGGGAACACTGCCTGTCCATTCATGCAGATGCACCCAGGAGCTGTTCCCAGACTTGGGGGTGCTGGGGAAACTGTGACAGTGTGTGTCTTCCAGAGGCCCTAAGGCAGATGCCTCACACCTCCAGGTCTGAGGAAGGGGGACCCCAGAGGTAGCTCACAGGGGTGGGGGAAGCACCTCACTTTTCCCATTGACCAAGTCACTGAGTATCTGTGGATTCTCAGGCTGAAAGTTTCCCGTCTGTCTCCTCCTCTCCATTCCTGTGTCATACGTACCGCTTCAGCTTCCCAATTGTCCCCTCCTGATCTCAGCCTATCCAATCCGCTCTCCATACTGCTGTCCAGCAGCACAACCTTCCAAAGTCCTTGCAACTCCAAATGTGGTCTAGGTCAGCTGTGTCGACTTAACAGCCTCAGCCCCCCACCCTGCCACCGGACCATGTCAACCAGAAGCTGCCTCTGTAGAAGAACGCCAGGCCCACAATCTGTGCAGCACAGAGTGAGAAGTGCTGTCTAAAAAGCACAGTTCAAAAAACACCTGCAGGCTACCTGTGGCTTACACAATATAATCAGCAGCCCCTCTCATTGTCACACACACGTATGACACCATGATCCTCTCACAAGCACCTTGGGCATGCTCCAGCCACACGGCTTCTTTACAGTTTGGGGGGAGGGCATTATATCCTCATGGGTATCTTGCCTTTGCCTATGAGACATTGTATATGAAATCAGCCGGGACATTGTCTGATGCACCATAATAGGTCCTCAATGAACACTAGCCACACTTGGAGCCTGCTAAGCACCTTGCATACAATCTTTGATTTAATTCACACAACAGCCCTTTGAAGTACCTCTAACTAGGCCCTTTTTCTTAGAAAGGAATCAAGGTCTTGGGCAACTCACTCATTATGTCACCTATCATGAGAGGACAGAGCCACAACCGAAAGGACTCTGAGATGCCTGACACTCCACATGTTTCCCACTTGGTGCTGGTGACTCCCGGAAAATAGGAGTCCTCTGTAAGTGAACTTCTCCTTGCTTTCCAGAACCAGCTTCAAATGTGCATATTCTATCTCCATGGTCCTAGCTCTGTTTTCCCAAGAAAGTCACTACATTTCAGGCTGCTTAAGGGACATTGTCAGTGACCCCAGCTGGTCCCCACTCTGGCACGTAGGGGCATACCTTGAGGATATTTTGAGTTCAGTTTCAGACTGTGACAAGAAGCCAAATATCACAATAAACTGAGTCACACAAAGTTTTTGATTTCTTAGGGCATATGAAAGTTATATTTACATCACATAGTAATCTAAGAGTCAATAGCATTATGTCTAAAAATGTACATAATTAAATTAAAAAGTACTTTATTACTAAAAAATACTACACAGAGACATGAAGTTAGCCCATGCTGATAGACTTCTTTGATGCAGGGTTGCCACAAACTGTCAAGTTGTAAGAAGCATGATATTGCAAAGCACAGTATAGAGAAGTCACACTCGATGAGGACTGCCTTATCAGAGTCAGACTCAAACCTAGACTGTTTCTCCCCATCTCAATTCTAGTTGAGACACAGAATGACCTTGGGGTTGGGAAAGCCAGAATTAGATTTTCAGTTTCCAAGAAATGTGAAATAGAGGAGTCAGGCTGTATCAAAGAGACAAAAGGTCTGGCCAACAAGACATTGCTAGTGTTCCTTCTGCATGAAGCCCTTTCTCAAGATGATACTGACCAATTCCAAGTAGGAACAAAGGTCCCGTGGCTGCTTTCTCATCTCTAACCACAAGTGGTTCTCTCTAATGGAACACACTTGACTCCAACAGGGCAGGACAGAGCAGTGGGAACAGATACAAAGTTATACCCAGTCTGGAAATAAAACCAACATTACTGTGCCTCAGAACAGTTTTGGAACATGAGTGAGTGAAGTAATACTGTGTAGCTCCAAGAAACAAAAGCTGGAACAACTACTCCAGGAAGCAATGCTAGGAATTACTTACTTTTTAATCATTGTCTGTGACTCAGGGAGTTTGTACCCCAATCCCTAAGAATGTCAATTCTATGAGAAAGAAGAGAGCCCCTTACCCAGGAGATATGAACCAACTGTCCAGAATACCTAAGACACTATTCCATGTCCCAGAAGGTAGTACTTTGTGAGAAAGAATGGAGCCACATTCCACAGGTAGATTTGTGACTAGAAGGAAAAGCCACCCTGACTGGGCCACTTGCTGAGGTCAGGGTCTGGCTGGCTGAGTAGCTGTTCTCGGCAGGGTGGTTCAGTTGGAAAGGAAAGGCTATAATGTTCATTCCTGTTCCTTTCAAAGGTCACACAGTGCTTGAGACTTTGTGTCCCAGTAACATTTGCAATGACCACAATAAAGTTTTTTGTGCCAGACATACATCTTAGAGATAAATGAGACCATTAGAGGAAAGGTAGATATACCAAAGCTAAACTCCACTATTCTGTGCCTTGAATCATGGAGCGAAATACTTACTTTTCTGGGGAATGTAGACCTGGGAAGAATCTAAACCCTTGCATATGTTTTCTGAAAGTTTTTGAAGGATTCCCTAAAATAGCATATCAATATTTATGCAAATACTAACAATTGGTGTTTTAACACTTTATAGATCCCTTTTGGAACAAGATTTCACTTTATGAAATCCCTTTTGGAACAAGGTGTAAAGAATACCCAAGTCATATTTTGGGTTCTTGGCTAATCAACATCATTCTTAATCTCCCTTAATCTCCGTTTAACTTCAATCCTGCCTCCCCCTTCACTTTCTCAGGAAAAATCTTCTTTGGAATTGTCCTGGGTTTTCCTGGATTTATACAAGGTAACCTACTTGTTATTCAGTCACAATGGCTGCAGACCTCCCTAAGTCCAGGGTACCCCAAGGGCAACTTGAGTGGCCCTGGGAAGGCCTGACCTGGGCTCCCTGCACTGTCAGATCTGACCCCAAGTCTTCCCTTCGCCTAGGCCCCTGTGCCCTGGGTCAGCCTCTATCAAGGAGGGCAGCTGCTTCAACTGGAAACCTTTGCTTTCATTTCCCAGGGAGGCAGGCAGACACTCCCTCCAGGCCCTTGCCAGACTGCCACTCACTTCATTTATAGTAACAATCAAGTGTTCCTTTTACAGATCAGTTTGTTTACAGAGTGATGTAATCTGGGGAGGGCGATCTCTTCCTGAGGTCAGTACAATGCCTCCTTGGACAAAGGCAGAGTGCTGAGAATCAGGAACTGTCCAGGTTCTCTGGGACACACACAAGTGTCCTGGATACACTGCAGCCTCGCCTACCCAGCGAGGGCCACTGTGTCTCCACAGAACAGCCCTTGGAGCTGGGGTGGAAGCCACACAGAGAACGGCCTCCTTAAAGGGAAACTCAGCACTACCATCTGCCTCAGGCACCCATGGCTTCCTTAAATTCACTCTACGGTGCAAATGGACAGTGGGTGCAGAGTGCATGGTGGGAACAAAACGGGTCATGAGGGGCGATTGCTACGTCAACAAGATTTTGTGCAAGACATTTCTCCTCCTGTGAACACAGGGATGACAACAGCCCCCTCCCAGGCACCATGCCTGTTAAGCTGGGGGCTGGCTCCCCATACACCCTGCCTCAGGGCCCAGAGGAGAGGTCAGGCTGACACGTCACCTTGTGATTGTAAAAATGCCCGTTGATGGAGAACCGGTGTCTCCGGATGCGCTGGGCCTCGCCGGGCGCACGACACTTGGGCCTCCTCTGGATGGAGCAGCTGGCGTCGCTCCTAGTGCGCATCAGCTGTGGGGGCTCCTCGTCCTCCTCTAGGGGCCCTGCAGTGAGAAATGTGCGAGGGGTGGAAGGTGCAAGGGTGTTTGTGTGTGGGGTCTGGTTCCCTCAAGTCTTGAGGTCACAGGGTGCTGGAGATGATGGTGACCTGAGTGCTGTTTCTAGAGCTGGGATGATTCCCATCTGCAGACAGGAAGGTGGCCCCTAGACAAGGTGACCCAGGCTCTGACGTCACACCACCATATGCCTCTAGGTCTCTGTCTGGGAGTGTCCAGGAAGGTCTTTGGTGGTCCCAGCCTGGTTCTTTGAGTGTCCACACTGGGCCAGGGCCTTCCCTGAGTGCAAAGGAAGGGGTATGCAGAGGACAGGTGAGCAGTTACTGATTTCAGGTGTTCTGGAGGCCTAGGGGCTGGGAGGGCACTATGCCCACTGCTGATGCTCCACCTACCTATAGAGTGGCACAGGGCAGGGAATTTAGGCCGCTGACAAACTATGTCACCCCTGCAAGCCTCTGCTTTTTCCCCGCATAAATAGGAGCAAATGAGAGTGTATAGAGTACTCATAGGTGGGCCCCTGAGTAGGTCTTTAGCCAGGGCAGCTCCTGGACTCGCAGGAAGCCACTTGGAGATGTGGTTGTGAGCCAAACCCCTCTTCTCTCACCCTGATGATACAGGGTCCGGGGCAGCTCCCAGACTCACCTGAGCTATCTCTGGAACTCGTGGGCTTGTCCACTGGCTGAGTGCCTGGCTCCTGGGTAGTGACCCTGCCATCCTGGGGAGGTGCCTCTTTTCTGAAAAGACACATTTGTGGTCAGATGACTGTGGGCAGAGAAAGGGAATTCAGGTTCAAGAGAAGAGACCAGTGGCCTCTGGGGATAGGACACAGGTAGGAAGCAGGGCAAGCCAAGTTGAAGCCTGGATTTAAAAAAATAAAAGAAAAGAGTCAATTTAAAAAAATAAAAGAAAAGCAAAGGCCTCCCATGGTGCCCACTGGAGGAAGAGTGAGTCTGGCCCTGCACACCAGAGTGACCTATGCTGGGCTGTGTCGCATGGACTCATGCACATAGCTTGGGCCCTGTATTCCTGTAACATCCTTGGCCAGCACATGTGAAGCCGCAAGCTCATGGGTAGCTGGGTTTCCAGAGGGTCTGGTGGGGTGTTGGGCAGGGGCATCCTCCAAGGGGCAAATCTTCAGGCTTCTTGATGCCAAATCAGGGCAGCTGGTGCCAGGCTGGGGAAGGAATGGGTGTGATGGTATGTGGCCCCATAGTCAAGGAAGTCAGGGATCACAGACACAAGGGTGATCTGGGGACCCTCTGTGGCAGAGCCTGCACCTGCTATCTGTGACTGCTGCTACCTTGAGGAAGGAGAAGCGTGAGTCACACCTGCAGCCCTTCTGGGGAGTCTGAAATTATACTCTAAGTTTGAGTGTCTCAAAATTAGCAGCAAGTGACCAGGGACCTGAGGATGTGCAGGTGTCAGCATGCTCAGTGCTGTAACAGCATCTGTTTTACTTGAATATTTGAAGGACGTAGGCTGGGTGTGATTGCTCACACTTGTAATCCTACCACTCTGAGAGTCCTAGGTGGATGGATCGCCTGAGCTTAGGAATTCGAGATTAGTAAGAGTGAGACCCCATCTCTCCTAAAAATAGAAAAGTTAGCCAGGCATTGTGGTGGGCACCTGTAGTCCCAGCTACTCAGGAGGCTGAAGTAAGAGGATCTCTTGAGCCTAAGAGACTGAGGTTGCTGTGAGTTCTGATGACACCTTGGCACTCTAACCAGGGTGACAGAATAAGACTTTGTCTCTAAAAAAAATAGGAGGCAAAGCCCTGAACATTTGCCTTGATGACGTTACCACATGCAGGAGCAAGCAAAGCTCAGCCACTAAGTGGGGGTGGTAAGGGGAGGAGGGAAATGTCCCCTAAACAGTAAGAAGGTGGGAAACCATTCTCTCTTGCTGGAGACATCCTTCGGATAATAAACACATCTGATCTGAAATCCTAATAACTTTTAAAAATAAATTTGGACATTAAAATAAAAACAGAGTACCAGGAGGCTAAATGTGTGTGAATATTTAAGATAGAACAGGAGATGCTGTGACGTGCACGGGTGTCGGAGCCCGCTCCTGCCTGAGACTGCAGCCTGCTTTTCTTGCCAACAGGTGGTTCATGTGTGAATGTTTGAGAAACATGAGTGGAGGTGATGGGAGCCCAAAACATCCTCCAGGAGGGATTGAGGGAGGCAATGTGGTTGTTGGCCAGGAAAACCACTTTGGGGGAGACTACAGACACAGGACACAGGCTGGGTTGGATCCTGCTCCCATGAGAGTCCCACGCAGGATTAGGGCCTATAGGCTGAGGATATCGCTAACACTCTATAAGTAGAGTTCAGGTTGAATAGGTGTCACAGAAGCCAGCGGGCCTGGCTGTGCACTCACATGTGGCAACTGGGCCGTCCAGACTCCCACGAGGCCGAGGGCAGGTGCACTCGCTCCCGGTCATCCTGCACCTGCAGCCGGATGGGCCGCCTGAGTCCCCAGGCGATGCTGAGCAGCCCCTCGATGACCAGAGCCCCTTCTTCCTGTGGGGGTGCACAGAAGTCAGCCTCCTCCTCTGGGACAGCTACTCTCAGGGATCACTGGCCCTCCTCTCCTGAGAAAGGGCCACCAGCCTCCACTTGTGCTGGGGGGTGAGGCCCGGCCCTGTGGGAGGAAGCCTGAGGCGTGCCTTTCACTGCTTGGCCCATGCCTGGTCAGGGGCACGTCCAGGGACAGAGCAGCTGAGTCAGGTGTCCCACAGGAACCCAGATGCTGTCCACAGGCACGTCCACTCCTTGGACAAGGAAGTGGTTCCAGGAAAGCACAGCCCAGCTGCTCGTGCCAAGCAGGGAGCTTCTCTGCCTACACTGCATCTGGGCAGGATGTCCAGAGGTGGCCGCTCCTCCAGCTGGGTCTCAGCCCCACCCTCCTGTGTGCAGCAGCAGTGCCCACTCTCCTGGGCTGAGCCCACCCCTAGATTTCCAAGCCGGATTCTTCCTCCTGTCTTGCTTTTCTCACCATTGCTTGGGTCACCACTAACCCTACATCCACCCCCAAGAATTTCGACAACCCTCATCCCATGTCCCCAGCCAGCCTCAGTTTCCCTAGGGCTGCAGATGGCACAGCTCCCCTCCTGCCACCTGAGGTCCTACTCAACAGAGTTCTCTGCAGGATCTCAGGCGGCTCTGGCTTGCATCCCTTGGGTCCTGGATTCTGTGTCTCTGACCTATTCCAGGTGCCTGTTTCTGTGTGACCACTCTAGGCTCCTCGAGCCCATCCTGACTGCCCCACTCCTGAGTGTGGCCAAGCTGCCTGGTTTGCACCCTTAGAACATCTGCCAGAAGCCTTCTTGACTTCCCTCTCCCCAGAGCCACAGTGCTCCCCATTATGAGCTCCCAGTCTACTTCAACATTGGTCTTTTTGACAATGAACTTTAAACATCATTCTCCCATCACTATCTCAACCAACATTTTATTTTACTATTTATTTATTTTTCATTGTGTTAAGAATGTATGGCGTGAGACTTACCCTCAAAACAAATTTTTGAAGTGCACAACACAGTGTTGTTCTCTGAAGGCACAGTGCGGTCCCGCAGTCTCTCGTGTAACAGAAACTTTAGACCCTTGGAACAGCAGTTGTCCATTCCCCCTCACCCAGCCCCTGGCAACTACCATCCTAGCCTGTGCTCATGCGAGTTTTAGATTAGATTGCTCAGACAAGTGGAATCACGCAGTATTTCTGATGAACATTTTAGATTCACAAATTTCGGTTCTCACTCCTTGTTGGCACCGGAGGACTGGTGAGAATGGGGACCCCACGGAAACTTCCCTATCTCCCCGGCAGCAACTATTCTGCTATCCATGGAGACAATTATTGTAATATCATCAAAAATACACAAATAGCTTTCTGAGATGACCTTGCACTACTTGCTAAAAAAAAGAAAACAAGAAATGTGAGCTATTTTTGAGGTCCACTGATGTTACCCAGGCACAGATGTGTAACTAAGCTCCCTATAAAGGACAGGCTGGCGGGGTCTATGGAGTTAAAAGTCATTTAGGAGAATAAGAAGACCACAGGTTGCATTCAGTTCTTCCGTCCTGGCCTCAGGAGACAGTCCTGCCCCATCCAGGAACATCTCTGCATGTAGGGATGGCTCATTCATTCATGGAGACCAGCTGCCCTCCAGCCGCACCCTGGACTGTGGGCCCAGGGAGGTAAAGCAGGTGCAGCCTGGTCATAGGGACTCATGCTTGGACTCCAGAGGGTCCATGAGGTATGTTCCTGGGGAAAGTACTGTGTGGTGGGTCAGGGGAGATGATTACAGGTGGACAGACAGGCAGTGTGAGCAAGTGGTCCTGACAGTGGGACCTGCCTGAACAAAGGCCAAGGCAGGAAAACAGCAGGTAGGTCAGTCTGGAGAAAGCCCAGGAACACTGAAAAAGCCAGGTGGTTGTTGGCACCTTGGCAAGTGCTCACTGCTACTCAAGACCAGAAGAGACTTCTGAGGGGAGGGTGAGTGAGATTAATCGTCCTCTGTGTGAGGGGCAGCCCAGATGACAGGCAGAGGAGGAAAGCCATCTCACTCCAGGGCAAGAGAGGGGGCAGCTAGGGCAGGGGCAGTGGGCTGGAACACGCCAAGACCCGGCCTTCAGAGACTCCAGAGGAGGAAGACTCTGGGGGCCTTTTGGTGAAGGCGGAGACAGAAATACTGAGGCAGAGACAGGGGTTGCCTCCAAGGTCAGGGGACTGATTGTGTTAGGGATGGGCTGACTTAATGTGACTCAGGCTGGGTGTCCCTGCACGGTCTGTGTGTGTGTCCCCATCATGCCCTGTACCACCTCGTGCCCACTCAGCAATGTCCTCTTTGCCCCTCAGAGAACCCAGTGTCCATCCTGAGGCCGACTGACCCTCCCCTTACATGGGGTAGTCATGCAGGCCCCTTGCCCAATCTACCTGGACTGCGCACTCACCCAGTTTCTCTGCTCCAATGTCCCTTCTTAGCGAAGAAACACCTGACCACTCTACCTACAGCAGAAGCCTGTCACCCTGTCCCACTGCCTGACTGCACTTTCCTTTGCAGTTGTCATCAGCACCCATCCATTGATGGTTTGGCCCTCTCCCTCACTAGAACATGAACTCCTGGGTCCACATGTTTGGTCACTGGTGTGTTTGCTGTGCCTAGAACAGTCACTGGCACATAGTAGCACTGTCTGGTGACCAAGTAAGCACCACACCTGGCGGGAAGGTAGCAAGACCAGGACCAGGCCCCATGGCTGCCCTTGGTCCCTGTCAGAGATGGGTGTACCTTGTCTTTGACCAGGCCTAGGGAGCCCAGCCTCAGCCACCTCCAGGCTGGGGCCATGTATGGCTGATGTCTCTCATCAAGGTCACTTCCCTAGTGGACAAGGAACGGCCTTTGCAAGAATCAGCAAAAGGCCAGAGTGTCCTAGAGTAGTGAGGTGCTGGTGTGATTTCTGGTGCGGAATGCTTCCAGGCAGTGTGGCAGACCCCGGGGCCCAGTGAAGCCCCCTGCCTCTCCCAACCAGGAGTGCCCACCCTCCCTCACCCTCCCCTACCCTGCAGCATAAACATTTCTGAGCCTCCCACAGGCACAAGCACGGTCCAGGCTGGCAGCTGGGCCAAGTCCCGCCCGCCAATCTGTTTTCCTCAGAGAGCCTTCCTGAACACTGCTATTTTTAGCCCTCATGACAATAATTGATGGCTAGTGGAAAGGTATAAAAGCAGCAGCCAGGCCTCGAAGTTTGCCGGACAGATCAGGGAAGAGCCTTCCACTGTGAATGGTGGCCCTCGGCACATCGTCCTTGCTGTCCTCTTCCCAGTGATCCCCCACTGGACACTGGGCTCTGGCTGCCAGAAGTCCCACCCTTCTTCTGAGAGCTTCCCAGGGGCTTCCTTTGGACTGAACCATCCTTGCTTGTCCAGCCTCCTGGCCACCCTCCGACCCCCTCATCTACAGGTAAGAGGAACAACTGCCTCTGGTTTGAGACAAAATAAGGGCTTTATTTTTTATTTTTATTTTTTTTGAGATAGAGTCTCCCTTTGTTGCCCTTGGTAGAGTGCTGAGGCGTCACAGTTCACAGCAACCTCAAACTCTTGGGCTCAAGCAACAGGGCTTTATCTTTGAGAGCAATTTTCAGCCTGGAGTTGTACAATCTCTCCAGGGCAGATCAGGCCGATGTGCTTTGCAGAGGGCTTTGCATTTACAAGGGATTGAGGTGTTATTCCAAGTGTTATTCCCCCTGCTGGGCAGGTGTTTACAACCCTGTGTTATGGATGGGGATGCAGGGCCTTGGAGAGGGGGCCTTGCCAAGGGTGCCAGGGTGAGTACGTGGCAGATCCTGGTTTTAAACCCAGGTTCCCTCTGATCCTGAGTTTATTAGGTTGGGTTCTCTTATTTGTGTAAACTCTGAAACAATAGTAATAATAAAGTCTTAAGCCCGTGAGTTTTTAATGTTATTAGGAAGGAAGAGCCTGGGAGTCCGAGCCCTGGTCTTAGCTCAGTAGACTGCAAACTGCTTTCAGGACGGCCCCAGATGAGTGAGGTCACACTATAGGGAGAGTCAGGAGGGCACAGCAGGCTCTCACCCCTGTCCTCTGTTGACCAGCAGGTCTCTGTGTTCTCTTACCACAGTGATGAGGTCCCGGCATCTGCTTTCTGTGCCCTACCTGCCCACAATTCGGGAGACCACAGAGGAGACGCTGTCTGGTGGGCCTGGGCTGGAGTCCCCAGCCTCCCCCACCCTGGATGACTATGTGAGGTCCATCTGTCAGCTGGCACAGCCTACCTCTGTGCTGGATGAGGCCACAATCCTGGGCTGACCCAGGACATCCCACCAGCTGGGCCAGGCTCTCGAGAAGAGCTGCCTTGCCACATCCCTACAGGACATCACTGCCCACTTCAGCGGCCAGCATCCCACACTGCCAGAAGCTGACACTGTTGACCCCCTGGACTGGCTCTTTGGGGAGTCCCAGAAAGAGTGGTCAAGTCCGAAGAACCTGTCGAGGAGGACCAGGCCCTGTGCTGGCTCTTGGGGTCTGCAAAGACAGATGGACAATGGCAAGGCCAGGGGGGGCCCCAAAGGGAGGCTCTGTGAAGCCAGGGCACCTGGGCACCCTCTGGCACAACCACGACGGGACTCACACCTAATGAGTCAGACTTATGGGCAGCCTGGCCAGGCCATGGCCTCTCCACGCAACCCCCGCCCCAGCAGTGTCCTCAGAACTCTCTACTCTCTACTCCCGGTGATCCACGAACTCTGAACCCTCCCCAATAAAGACTTCCGTAAAGAGCATGCTGGGTTCGCATCTACTTCCCCTCCCTCCATGGTGGACACTGTACCTCAGGGGTCTGTAGAGGGCTTTGTATTTTAAAGGAATTGAGGTGTTATTCCATATGTTCCCCACGACAACCCTGTCAGGCAGGTGTTTATAACCCTCTGTTATGGATGGGAAACACATTTGTGGGAGGGAAATACTTTTCTGTATGGGCTGCCTGCTTTGGTAATTCACATTGACCTCCCCCGCAGCACACTATGAATAGTGGTAACAGTGTGTCTCACATGAGATGTTATTGTCTCATTTCTCTGTTCTTTACTGGCTGTTCACTTTGAATAAGTTTCTTAACATCTCTGTTCCTCAGTTTTCTCATGGGTAAAGTGGGGCTAATTGCTGGGACCTGCCCCCCAGGCCATCTTGATGAGTAAATGCATGCTCACAGCACATACATGGTATTGTTTACAGGTGAGAAGAGCAAGGTTAAGGGTATGGTGGTATTGGGGGGTGGGGAGGTCCCAGCCACTGCAAGTGGTTTCAGAGCAAAGTTCCCAAGTCAGCCTCTTGGCCACCACCCTCAAAGCCTATGTTCTGTGAAGCCCAAGAGAAAACATGGAGTTTCAGCAAAGGCACTACTGTGTCCTGGGGGACCTGTCATCTGGGTACACCCAGGACCCTCTGCTGGCTCCAACTCACAAGTCCTGTGGTGGCATTGAGAGAATTCTCTATGCTGAGGAACTAGACTGAAATGGTACCACTCAGCCGACAAGGTGGCAAGTGCCTGGACTTGCTGGCTCATCTCCACTGCCCCCACCCACTCACCTGGGGGCCTCAATGCAAGGTCAGGCTCCCACTTGAGGGCTGAAGAGTGGGGCACTGCCCAGCCGCCTGCACCAAGCAAGCGCAGATGTCTCAAGGCCAAGGTCAGCTCTAGGCCACCTGTAGACGGGAGAACTCCAGTTCCTGGACCAGTATGGAAAGCAATGAGGTGAAGGTGGAGAGCAGAGGAGGGAGGGAGGATTTCCTTTCTCAGAGAGATAGGGTGGCCTTAGGGAACTGCAAAGACTGAGGCCTGAGAGCCTATCACCCTGCTGTCTTGAGCCAGGCTGGTGCTTCTGGCTCTGGTCAGGCAGGAAGGAACAGAGAGAGATGGGAGGAGGAGGACAGAGCTGCCAGCCCTCGGCAGGCTGAGTCTCCTCCACCTCCCTGCTCTGTTAACTATCAGTCTATCTTCTTTCTTTTTTGTGGCTCTTTATAATTGCTTTGGACCTGCTCAGTCTGTTCTCTGTTATGTGTGTTTTCTAGGGAGATGGGATAGAAACCACACATTAAAAAGAAAAGTTTCAATGGTGGGACCACACCTCTGGAGCATATGGCAAAAGTACAAGTCAAATCCATCAAGTGTAGAACACAAATGTCTTAATACTGTGATTAAGTGAATGAGGTGAAAGCTATGTTAATTAGTAGGATGTAAGCACTCCAATTTATACAAATAATCAACACATTGAATCCCACAAAGGCATAAATGTATTCATGATCTATGTACATACGACTTAATAAAAAAAAGTGTCAGACAAATAATTTACTTAATTTTTTCATCTACAGAATGGGATGCTACCATCTGCCACAGCTTCCAGACTATGGGGAAACTGCAAATGAACTTGGAGATGCAGCTATGGGCAGTGTGTACAAATGTTTGTATATATCACAACCGGGTGTGTCTCTTTGGTGGCCTCAAACATTTAGGTTCCTGACCTCCGACCAATGTATCTGGGGCAGCCTTTAGCCTGACCTTCCTGAGGAGGGATGGGGAGGGCTGACCTACCCTATCGTGCGCGGCTGGTGCGGAGGCAGCCGGGTTTGCTGAGTGCAGCGTCTCTGCAGCCTGCCTGCCAAGCTGTCAGAGACAGCAAGAGACCCTTGTGTAGCAACTAGGATGACATCAGCCTACTGCCTGTGCTCAGAGCCAGGCTGCTGGGGGAAGTCAGGCAGGGTGAGGAGACCCGCTCTGGGGTTCCCTGCTAATATCCCCTCGTGTAAAAGAAGTTGATGGTACCTTCAGCGGGTGCCCTCCACCCAACTGAATAAAGGCTTAGGTGAGGGGCTTCTGGCCGTGTCCTAAGCTCCTGAGGACAGAACAATCCAGCAGAGTTCGTGATTGCCCCCTACACTTAGTCCTCCTGGTGGGGGACTTGAAGGAGCGTCACTTCCAACCCCCACTCGCCGCAGGGAGGGTGTGGGAGACACCAGGCTCCGCCCAGAGGGGCAGCCTAGTAAGCATAGATGTCCAAGGTATTGGGGGTCTGCCAGGCTTTAACAGAGCTGAGGGAGAGGCCCCCCCCGGGGGAAAATCCCAGCTTCCCTCACCCCTGGCGAAACAGAATCCCTAGGTCAAGGGAAGCACCTTCCAGTCCTGCTCGCTCTGGTCAGAGGACCTGGGGCTGAACGGCAGGCCGAGCGTGGTGGCGCTCACAGCCACCAGGGGGAGCCCCCGAGCCCCCCAGGGCCGGGCCAGGCCGGTGCAACAGGTGCACGCCCACCCCAGAAGGGTCCTGCTGCCGCTGGCTCGCACTGTTAGTCCGAAGGATAGTTTTCCACACTAGCATTTCCAGGTGGTCCCTTTTTCTTTTAAGATAACAACCAGCCTGGTTAAAACCCTTTGCCATCTTCGAAAGGCACCGATTGCACCATGTGGTCTTTTGTAATACAAGCATAAACCTTACCCAAAGGCAAGGTTTGCAATAAAGTCAGCCCAGCCCTCAGGTGAGAGGGGGAAGCCCTCCGCTGCCCTCAGGTAGCTGGGAGAAGGGTGAAACGCTTGCCCCTGTCCTCCTTCTGCAGACACTGGATGAGACAGTGGAGGAGAAGCTGCCCCCAACGGCAGCTCAGGCTGTAGTTTCTGCGGGAAGGCCGGGTCCCAACAGGGAGGAGGCTCTCTTCCAGGGCTTGGTGGCTCTGAGTGTACAGTGGGTGGAGAGTCCCTTACAAGTCTGAGGGCACCTTAGCTTGGGGATTAACGATGACAAACAGCTCCTCTGCTCAGGAATACTCAAATAGAGATCTTCCCCGTCCCCCCACCAAGACCTCCAAAGCTTAATGATGGAAATGGTGTTGCAGTATTTATGCTCAGACCTTGGAGCCATGCGGGCATCTTTCATTTACCGCAATGTGGCCTTGGACAACAGACTTAAACTCTGAATTGCTTGGAGAATGAACGTTCCTACATTGTAAAATTCTTAAATAAAGGGAAAAAGGACCTGATGCATTAGAGACTTCCGAGGAGTTGTTAGTGCCTCTTGTCTGCCCAGACCTTGGGACCTGTGGTGCCTGAGGAGAGACCTACCTGAGACAGCCCTGCCTCTGAAGCAGGTGCCTGGCACTGTAGAGTGCCCAGAGGCCCAGAAGGTCCCAGGTCTGCAATTTTCAAAATGGTGGGTAGGTCCCAAGGGCTGTGGTGCCCCAGGAGCCAGCTGTGCCTACCTTATCCGAAATCTGCTGCCTAGGCCTGCAGCCTCATTTTTATGGTGGTTTCCACCCCTTAAAAGTCATTCCCTTCCTCGAGCTGGCACCCCCATGGCCATCAGGGCTGTAGAAGTTTCCAGAAAGGTATTTTCTGATTCCATGGAAATCAGGTCACATCCTCACTCCCTCTTTAGGAAGAGGAACATGAAAATCCCCCTGTGGGTAACTCCCTACCTTTGCAGGCTGTCAAGAACACCTCTTCCAGGCTTTGGAGCTCCCTGCTTCTCTATGTGGGCTGTCCACACACGCAAACACAGGGCCCAGGCTCGGGGCTTCCCAGCCCCAATCCCCACGCAGCCCTTCCTACAGAGGGGATTATCTTGGGGAATCCCAAGTGCCAAGAACAAGCTCTTACTAATGGTTCTCAAGTCTGACCTTCCACTAGATGCCCTGAGGCCTTGTTAAAACAGAGACACTGGCAGCCAGCAGTTTCTGATTATGTGGCCTTGAACCAAAGACTTAAACTCCAAAAGCCTAAGAGTTTCTGATTCAGCAGGCCTGGGGAAGAGGGGTGGTAGAAATTTGCATTTCTAGTCAACTCCCAGGTGATGCTCATGCAAGGACCAAACACAGAGAACCACCAGGGTCTTAGATCAACCCCTGAAGAACAGCAGCCGAGCTGCACTGCCCACCACACCCCACACATCCACCACGAGTTCTGAAGGGTGTGCCACATCCTCAGCAGCACAGATCAAAGCCCCTCTGACCCTATCTGCCACCCCTTCTCTCCTTGTCCCTGCTGCCTCATGATATCTAGCTTTTTTGAAAAATTGGAAAGGGTCTGGTTCTACTGGGCCCACATTCCTACACAGCAGCGATTGGTTTGATCCGATGGGCAGCTGCAACCTTCGGTGGGGACCACCCCTCATGCCCGCCCTGCCTAGCCCTTCAGCATCATCTGAGCTTGTAACCCTGCAGCCCCATACTTCACCTTACAGCTGAGGGCACTAAGGACCAGGGGACACAGATGAGCCTGTCCGGGCACACAGCTGGGTTGGTGGGGAACAGAAAGGGACCAACGCCTCCACTACACCCTCTGCCGAGTGCTGTAATGGATAAAGAGCATGAGTGATGAGGGTGACCACATAATTTATTCTCTAAACCAGGTCACTACTAAGAGTGAAGGGGATAGTCTTAATAATTACCCTGAAACAGGTGTAAGCCAGGACTGTCTTCAGCAAACTGGGATAAATGGTGGCCCCATGGATAAGAAAGAACAGGCCTTACCTCTCTGTGTCTCAGTTGAAAGCTTTTGCCCTCATGGTAGCAGTTGTAGGTTTTCAGTAGGCTCAAGAGCTCTGACCTGAAAAGGCAGAGACACACACATGCTCTTGGGGCGTGGCCAGGCTTTGGCTTCCCTGGCCTTGGTTTCTTCATTTGCTAAAGGAGCACAATAGCACAGGTCTTGCCAGCCACATAAAAGCAGAAGAGAGGCCAGACCATGCTTGCCTGACACACCCAGTTTATCTTCCAGAGGTTTCAAATCTGGGCCCTGGTGGGAGGCATGGAGAGGGGGCTGAGTAGGAAGTGAGACTCCTGGGACGGGCCATATGACCTGTGTGTGCTGGCACTTTGTCACTCTTACATATGGGAGTCCCTGACAGCCTCCCTGACCTTTACCTCTGAGTCATAAGCTCAGCGTAAATTCCCTGGGCTTGGATTCTTGGCATATGAAAGACTTGCTTTCCCCCTACATTACTTCCTATAAGGGCCTGGTGTGGCTTCTATAAGGGCACCTGCTTCTCCCCCATCCTGACTTTAAGAGTACCATCCTGAAGGCCATAGAGAGGACCACTTTGCCCAAACACTTTCTCCCAGCCTAGAAGGAGAGCCACAGTGCTCTGCCTGTGTGTAGGAGAGGAGCCAGGATAGCCCATGCACCAGGCTGGGCTCTGCAGGGCAGCACAGGACAGCAGATGTGAGTGTGAGCCAAAGTGGTAATTTTCAATCTTCTAGTACGTATTAAAAGGGAAAATGAAATAGATGAAATTATTAATAGTATTAACAATACATTTTAGTGAATGCAATAAATCTAAATTATTATCCTGTCAACATGGGATCCATATAAAAATTATTCATGAGGTCTGTACATTCTTTTGTACAAAGTATTTGCCTTCAGGAGAATCTTTTCTATGAACTATACCTCCTAGCCAATGGTTACATGTGGCTTGTGGCTCCCTTACTGGACAGGCTCAAAAAAAAAAACAAAAACAAAAAAAGTACTCCATCACTGTCCCCCAGGACATGGCATCAGTGAAAAAGTTCTCCAGCCCTCCTCCAAACTCCTCCACCCCACAAGGAAATGGCAGGGGTGACCCACCCCCATCCCACTGTGTGCACACCAAGGCTTACTTCTGAATGGATTTGCTATCGCTGATGGGCACTTGAGTAGTGGACGGACAATCTTCCTTCATCTTCTCCTCCTCTTGTCTGCAGACCCGGAAGTTACCTGCTGGAAGACACGGAAGGGCATGCAGACAGGTGAGCAGGCTGTAGTGTGTCCAGCAACGCGCACCTGCAGCCGGTACAGACGCCCTTGGTCTCCACATTATACCCACCTGGGCACAGGCCCAGAACCCCATGGCCACATGTCAGCCAAGGTCAGAGCTGGTTGGGCAAAGTCAGAACTGCTAAGCCGATGATACTGGTCTTAGCAGCCCCCAACCCTGGGAGATTATCCATAATCCCCAGAAATGTAAATCAGTTTCCTTAAGATCTCAGACCACATGCTTTCTTCCCTTAGCTGGAACCCTTCGAAGATGGCTTTTCTGCCTTCATTTCTGCCTGGCTGCTACTCCGATCCTTGAAAGTGGCCCTGGGCCTCTCTTTTCCCTTCCTGCTGAGCTGAGTAGTGGCCCTGTCACTGCCTGTCACAGCTCATCTGGGCCAGCTCTCAGTGGTGGGCTAGCTGGTCCCACGTTCACTACATGCTGGACACTGCTGGGTATTTTCTATAAACTTTCTAGTCTTTACAACAACACTGTGAGGTTAAATATCATCCTATTTCCATTTTATGGGTAAGAAAACAGGGACAGAAGTTAAGCACTTTGCCCAAGATTACTTGGCAAGTAAGCTGCAAAGCAACTGTCTGAGTGCAAGATTTGAACCCTGATTCTGGTTTCCTAACCCCTTTGCTGTGTTGATCTCAGGCAGTGACTAAAGTCCCCATACTTTCTTCCCTCATCTGTGCAATGGGTGATCCCTAGCCTACAGGATGGCTTGTGGACTCACACGTGAAACTGTCTACATCTCTTTCCAGTCAATATAATCAACAGGTTTGAGGAGTCTCTCAAGCTCTCCCCAGGCTTCTTTCATGGAGGGCAAATCCCCCAGAGCTTTCTCTATCCTGCTGGCAGCTTCTGCACACGTCCCTGCTCCTCTTGTGCCCCATGTTGTTCTGGCCGAGGACACTCTTTCAAGGCTCCTACGAGCTAGGCAGCGAGGCAAAGCTTCACACACACACACAAACACACACACAATCTCTCTCTCCAGTGCTGACCCTGCTTCCCCGTCTCATACCCCAAGTTGCAGCTAAGGGTCTAAGGGGTTACATGGGGAGGTGACACAGCCTGGGTGCATAGTGTGAGCTTTCCACTACAGAGGTCAGCTCATTCACAATCCCCCCCACGTCTGTTCACACACAACTGGCTTGCCACGTCTTCCTGAGCCTGTGGGTGTGCAATTGTTACAAAGGGCCCAAGATCAGGCCCAACTACTGTTGTATTCTT
This sequence comes from Nycticebus coucang, assembly GCF_027406575.1. Classification (NCBI taxonomy): domain Eukaryota; kingdom Metazoa; phylum Chordata; class Mammalia; order Primates; family Lorisidae; genus Nycticebus; species Nycticebus coucang. Next base: position 76,233,534 of record NC_069782.1, on the reverse strand, counting down.
TTCATGTCCTGGGAGCCCATCACTGCAGAGCACTGTGTCTCCTCCAGCACTGACTGCGGCAACTCCAATCCTCCTTCCCTCCTTGACTGACACCCACAAACCGAAGAAGCCTCCAGTCTGACTTGGCACTGGCCCTGAGTTTGATTTCAGAAGCAGGGGAGAGAATGGCTGGCAGAAAGAAGGGGAAGGATCTGAGGGAGGTGGGCTTCCCAGAGACCCCAGGACCATCCTATAAATACCTCCCCTCTGTTATGTTCTAGGGGAAGTCATGTCAGAGCCTGGAGAGAGGCCAAGTCACCAGGGACACAGGGCCATAGCCCCATGGGGCCTGGAACTGGGGACTGCTTGCCACATTCTTCTCAACCAGGCAACAGGGATTTCTCAATGGTAAAGTTTCTGTTCCTCAGCATCTCAGCCTGCCTGTGGAAGTGACCTGTTGGCTCCCTCTCTGGATGGTTGCTCTAGCCCAGTGGAAGCCGTGGGGCTGGGCTTCTTAGTGGGTACCGTTAGTGTGCACCCATAGCACGACGATGTCTGGCTTTAAGCCAGCTCATTATGGGAAGGGTTGGATTAACCCTGAGATGATAGGAGGTGACTCTTCTCTGGCCTTCCTCTCGTCCAGTTTTGACCCCACTTCCTGCTCCAAGCCCTAGCTCTGCTGAGCTGCTCACAGCTTCCCTAACCGGCTCTCCGCTCTTTCCTTCCTTAGGCCTTTTGTAGTGCTGTTCTCTATTCAGAACCCAGGCTCCTCCTCCTCCAAGGCTCTGACTTTAGCTCTTCCTGGAAAGTCTTGCCAGGGAAGCCCCCGTTCAATGTCCTGGCAGCCTCTCCTCCTGGCTCTCTGCTGTGTGGCCAGTGTCTTGTTTTGACTCCCCCAGAATAGGAGCACTGCCAGAGGCTGCCTTTCTGCTTTGTCTCACATAGGCTGCTCCAAGCTCAAGCCTGGAAAGTCAGAGGAAGTCTGTAAATGGGTTGTTAAATTACCGAATGGACAAGAAGCAGCACGGCCTCCTCCAAACGTCCACATTTCAGAGTTGTGTACAGACAGCAGGAACAAAAAGTGTAAAAGTCTCCAGAGGCCAAGGAAATGATCAGCTGAGAGACACTGGCCACAGATCCTTGGAGAGTTGAGGGACACATTCCTCTTCTAAAGCGGCAGCTCTTCTGGTGTTTCATAAGAAGCCAGAAATCTGGACTTTTACAGGCTTTCACTGCTTAAAGTTGGGTGACTGTGGCAGAGATGTTACCTTCCAGGGCCTTCCCCAGTCCCCTGCTGCTAGCTGAGGCCATGGGCCTAATTCTGACCATTGCGCCACAGACAGAAGTTCTTTGAGTCACTTCCAGGCCAGCATATTTATGAGGCACTGTGCAACTCTCCAGCCCACCTGTTCCCTGCTGTGGAGACTCAGAAGACCACATGTTCCAGTTGCTCATGGTCAGCCTGGGTTCCAGAGTGACCCTGTGGACCAAGCCTTCTGCCAGCCTACACTGCACATGGACTGGGAAAGAGAAATAAGCATCTGCCATGATCAGTCACTGACATTTCTGGGACTTGTTACTGCAGCAAAGTCCAGTTTATTGACTTACTCAGTAAATAATTCAATTAAAACAACATATGCATACACGTTTTAAGAAAGGAAAAACTGTATTAAATTTGTAATACTCAATATATGCTGCTGATGAAAAATGAATATAGTCATGTTGAACACCTCTTATAATTGCAGAAGTCAAACGTGACTTGAGTATTACAGTTGTAATAAAGCTTTTTCCTTTCTTAAAATGTGTATACATTTTCTTGGTACTTTCTGTAGATTTAAATGTGGTAGGAATACCTATAATTGCAATTCCTCATAAGTCAAACAATGGTTACTTATTTTTAAAATTTTTTTAGAGACAGGGTCATGCTCTGTTACCCAGGCTAGAGTGCTGTAATCATAGCTCACAGCAACCTCAAACTCCTGGACTCAGGTGATCCTCCCTGCTCAGTCTCCCAAGTATCTGGGACTACAGGTGCATGCCATCAGGCCTGTTAATTTTTTAAAAAGAAATTTGTAGAGAGAGGTTCTTGCTCTATTGCCCAAGCGGGTCTCAAATGACTAGCCTCAAGTGATCCTCCTACCTTAGGCCTCCCAAAGTGCTAGGATTAGAAGTATGAGTCATCACACCTGGCCATGGTTACTTGTTAATAGGTGATGCTTCCTAAAGAGCTCTGGGCTGCTTTAGTTGCATGCCTTCTGGACCTTAATTTTCTCATCTGTGCAATAAGAATATTGACCTCCAATGAGTTTGAAATTTTCTTAGCTATAGAACTCTTTGTTCAGATGGAAAATTCATACAAATGAGTTTAAAGGAGGTCGCTCTGGTTGATAGTGAGGTGGGTGTTTGAGAGCCTCCCTTGCCAGACTCTGGGCAATACTATTTGGAAAGCACTGTCCTTCCTGGTGGGCCTTTAGAAGTACTTTAACCTGAGTGTCTGCTTATTTATGTCACAGTTAGGGGAAGCCACTCAGAGGAGGAAACCAGGAGGAAAGCAAAGGATGGCAGATGCCAATGTGAAGAGAGAAAGGGAAGGTGGGCTTTGGGGTAGACAGCTAGACATGGCAGGGACAGAGATCTGAGGGGAGAGTGGGGTGGGGGGAGGGCTGGTGAGCAAGACTAGAGGAGGTGAAGAAAGACCTACTTCAGCAGAGCAGAGCTCTTCCCCTTTGCTGGGCTGTGTCCTGAGACTTAGAGGGTGGGGGCTTCAGCTCTATAGAAAGATGGTCTCTGCTTGAGAGAACCACATGTTTCTGTGCTCTGATAGTCTTCAGCTGCATGGTCCTAAGTGTAGTCTCTCTAGTATTCAAATCCCTCCATCCCAGGTAGGCAATGCTCCACCTCCCTGAGCTTCAGAGTCTTCAGCTATGGCATCATTCATGGGGTCAGTCATAACACTCCAAATAGAAACCCTGAGTTTGTGTTTTGCTTCCTTTATCAGGCTTTCATTCATTTGCTGAATTACATTCATTCTGATCTCAGTGTCCTGTTGAGTCTTATAGTGGGCTGCACAGGTACCTGGGGGGCATCCTGAGACAGCTGTTAAATGAGAGAGCTTCGAGAGGGAACATTCACACCCCGACAAGAAAGTACAAGGAGCTTCTCTCCATATTGAGCAATTTCCTGATACTGCCTCTTCAACACTGAATCTCCTTGTGCACTGTGAGGGCCTTTGAGAACCTCTAATAGAGTATTTTTTAGCTATTTATGAACAATACAATCTTATCTTGAAATTAAATCTTAGGCAGAAGCCCAGTACACACGGATTTAAGCCCATGGATTAAAGGGAGGCTATTGGGGTGGAAGCTGGAGTTGGGAGAGGATGGGCTAGGGCTGGCCTGCGACCCAGGCACCATCTCAAAAGCACAGTGATAGATGCAGTTGGACAGGCCAGAGGGTCCTCCCCTCCCCCCGGCCCTGCTGCTCTGCTCTGGACAGTCCTGCCTTCTTTGTCCTGGCCTGTTCCCTTCCCCCATCCCCCAGGGCACATAGCTCAGGCCTCTGCCCTAGCTTCCCAGGCTGGAGGGCACTGTGTCCCCAATCAGGGCGCTTGGCTGCAGCTGGGGCCCTCTGTCCCCTGGAGGAGGCCCCTGGGCAGTGTGCCAGTCATGGCTACCTGTCTCCAGTGAATAAGCAGGGAATTGTGCTCACTTTCCACTTCAGTGGCTTCTCTGCCAGCATTGGGCAGAGAGCATACAGCCAGCACACAGCCTGCTATCACTGTTGAGAGACAAAGGCCACCGAGGCCCTGATAACTGCCAGGTGTGGACCATCACTTATTTTGTGGGACGTCACCACTGGGACCCAACTTCTATAGGTCAATGGTAAAAAGAGGAAAAGAAGCCTAACAAAGTGGGCCTTTCATGAAGAAAGACTATGTGCTACCCCACTTTTGAATCTTACAATGTCTTATATAAAATGTGGCAAATAGATGGTGATGTCCTCACTCAGCAAAGTGAAAACGTATTGGCCTCCAAGTTAAAATATTCCAAACATGTCTGTGAAATCTGAGAGCTTGGTTACCTCCCTTCTAACATTTCCTAAAACTGTGACTTTTATTTTCTTATTTTGGCATGATATAAATTCAATAGGTGACAAAGTGACCTGGGAAGCAGAAGTGAGGAGGGCTTAGGTGTGGGGCACAGTGTGCTTGGGGAGGGCTGCAGGTGCGGTCATGCTGCCAGCATTCCTGGGAGCCTGAGCTCTGCTCCCTGGGAAGCCACTGGCTACAATTTTCACATGCCAGAAATGCCTACCAGAAGGGGCGGCAAGGTACTGACAACAATGAACCTTTCAAGGCACCCTCCTGGCACCTGTTAGCCAGCAAATGGCAGAAGCCTGGCCAGGGAGAAGCTTCAGTGCCTACTGGCACCAGATGCCTCTGACAGGGGGTCTAGCTGGACACTGGCCACCCCTTGGTAAGGCATCCTGGACACTGGCCACCCCTTGGTAAGGCATTTTTGTTGATTAAGCCAGCTGTTCATTTGTAGAGGGCAGGCAGCTGCCACTCCGACAACCCCCAACTGCCGTCCTCTCCAGTGTCTCCCCACCCTTACCCTAACTCCCTTGACTCAGCCACACCTGTCCCTGCACCAGTCCCAGTGCCAGTCCTGCCGGCTAGAAAGCCCAAGGAGGACTTTTTGACTCTATGTTCAGTCTACATGGAGGTGTGAAGGCCTGAGGGTTACAGGAGTGGACCTCCCCTCTACTCCCACCCCGGGTCCCAGCCTGCCTTTCAGTCCCCTGACTCCCCAGATACAGTTCTGGGCTCCCACTAATAGGTCTCCCTGAGTCTCTTCCAGCACCCAGGTTTCCCTGATGCCAGCCCCTCCCTCTGAAGAGCTGGCTGGAGAACTCCACGCACATCAAAAACCAGTCTGCCTCTCCAAGCTTCATGACAGCCTCAGCCCAGAGGCAGTGCCTCACTCTAACCCTGGCAGGTAGGACTTCTAGTTTTTGCCCTTGTTTAAGGTACAGCAACCTGGAGCAAGAAAGGCATTTCAACCCTCCTGCTCCCCTGTGAGTGTACATTCCCTGTCTCCCCAACTGGGCTCATCTCCTGTCTATGGAAGAGGGGGTCCATGGAAACAAGGATTCTCTCAGCTTGCCATACAGGTGCTGAGAAAGGCCACTGGTCATTCTCAACTGCGGCAGACCAAGAAGCCAACACAAACAGGTAGACCCTTGGATGCTGGGTGCCAGCTGCGCATAGCTGCTCTGGGCACTCTCCTTAGCCCACCCTTGCTGTCCACTGCCGGGGAGTGTGTGTCCTGTGAGACACAGTGGGTCTTAGACATTTTTGGATCATAGAGCCTTTTGGAATCTCTTAAAAGCTTAATGCCTTTTCCCCAGGAAAATGTGCATGTGTGTGCAGCTGTATGTACACACGCACACACACACAATTTGCACACCCCTGCGGGGGGATCAGGGAGCCTCCTTGTCCATGTCCTCCCAGATCCCAGGTTATGCTTCTCCAGTGAAATGTGTCACAGCAAGAAAAGGAAGGCAGGGGGCATTGCAGAGCAGAGCATGAATGACAATTTTGTTGTGGCCTCGAGCTGGTATGCCACCTTAGCACCAGCCTGTGCCACCTCTCAGACCTCAGGTTAGCCAGAGTTGGCTTGGCAGTTGTGCAGAGTGTCTTCAGGGCTCTTCCCAGCACTGCAGCTATGGGGCTGTTGCCCAAGGTCAGACGGGGCAAGGGGAGGTGGGTAGTGAACCTCTCCCTCAGCAGCATACCCTGCGGAAGACAGTCGGATAGCCAGAAAAGTAGAGCCATGGAACTGCAAGTTCCTCTTTGACAAAAATGAGAAAACTGCAGAAGCTTTGGGTAGTGCAGTCACTTTCTACTTGATTTTCATTTACTTTAAAACAATTTCAAATTATTTTCGTCAATGTACTCTGTGATAGGATAATCACCCATTCTTTGCAAGGCTCTGGGTTCATAGCTCTGCTCTGTGATTCCCTGGCTGTGTGATGCTGGGCAAGGTTCTTTCCTCCTCTGACCCTTGAGTTTCTCATTAATTAAATAAGTATAATTCTTGACCACTTTTGTGAAGCCTAATGAGATATGTAAGTTAGGCCTTGTATGGAGCTCACCTATAATAAATGAGCTCTCATTTCTGTTATTTTTGACATTGGGAATCAGAGGCTCTGGAGATGGGAATGTGGGATTCAAATAGAATTAGAGGCCTCCCCCTCCAGAAGTGAAGAAACAAGCTGAATTTATCCTTAAAGTCAGGACCCAGGTCTCTAGGGGCCCAGTCCAGAGGGTTTCTGGTAGACCCCATAGTCTGAGTCTCCCCTTCAGGCTTTGCATTTGCAGGATTTGAACTTTGACATATGTCCAAGTTCTGTTCTTGTTCTTTGTTCTTTGTCATGGTCTAGGTGGCCCCGACTCAGGGCGACCCTGGGGCTTAATTCTGCTCTTGACCTCCAGGACCTCCTGGAGCCTCATGGTGGAAATATAGGCCCATGTCCAGTTTCAGATAGACTTTGTGGCATCAACCTTACTTTCACTGTTGAGTCTTGGGCCACCAGGACTACACAGAGAGAATTATGACTAGAACTAATAAAAACAGACTCAACCTATACTGACTGCTGAAACACACCCTGGCAACTTTCAGAGATGTTTGGACCTAAGTTTATTAAGTTTCATTTTCTCTTCACTCCCTTCTTTTCCTCTCCTTTCCTCTTCCTCCTCCACTCCCCCTGCCCCCTTCTTCCCTAGCACCTGCAGCCCTGGTGACAGAAGCCCAGGATTCACTTAGAGGAACAGGAGGCAGAAAGATCTGCATTTACCTCTTAGTTCACCAATTCATTTATAGCTTTTTTTGTTGTTTGCTTTTTTTATGGTTTCTGGCAATAAATCTGATTGGCACCTTAGTGTTATAGGTAGTTAAACTACAGCAAAGCTAGTGAAAAGTCTCTTCCATGAGCACAGTACATGGCTTTGTAGTCTAACTTGTTTGGGTTCAAATTCCAGAATCCCAGCCTTTATTTGCTGCATGACCTATTTAGTTCTATGTGAACTGAGGTTACCAAAGCTCTCTTCTTGCAGTGTTTGAAGAAAGCACTGTCCGTGGCCTGGTGCTGGTCCTCTTTCTCACAGGCTGTGCCAGATTAATGAAAGCACTGAGGCATCTTTTGAAAGCGGGTGGGGTGCAGGGCATAGAGACAGGAGCAGGGGAAGAGCAGGGCATCAGCAGGTGAGCTCCAGAGTTAGCGGTGAAGGGCAAGAGATCTGGAGGCACAGCAGGCCCTGGGTTCAAATCCTGACTCTCCACAAACTCATCCGGCTAAAGGTAGACGACTCTACTGTATCTTTCAGCCAGTTTTCATGTCTGAAAACGGGGATATTGTTACAGCACAGGGCCTGGCACAAGGCGAACCCTCCATAAACAGGCATCGTTAGAAAAGCCTCTCCTTCTGCTGTTACTTTGGCACTCTGGGAAATGAAGGAGCTTTGTTGCAGGTGCTCTAGGCTCTTTCCCCAACTCTGGAGCTAACATTGCTAGAAGACTGGCTAAGAACGGGGTGGATAAAGGTGTAGCCAACACCTGTCCTGCTTAGGTTTTAGCCCCGAAATTGTCTTCCCTGCGGAGGAGGTGCCAGGAGCAGTGCCCACTCTGGGCATTGGCCCGAGGCCTGCAAAGCGCCAGGCTGGCAGGGGAGGGAACCTTGCGCGTGGTGGCCGAAAGGCACAAGCGCTTAGGCTCCAGCCCTCTGCCCGGTGGCATTCCTGAGGTCGGAAGGTGCGCTCCGTGGACGGCCACGAACTCGCCTGCTAGTGCATCACTCACCGTCCAGCCATCGCACCGTCCAGAAGCCGCCGCATGTGCCGTGCCCTTGCCTGCACCGGAGCTGCTCCCGCAGCGCCTGCTGCCCGCTGTCTCTCAGGCTCGGGCCCACGCCACGCCCCTCACCCAGCATAGCCAATGGTGCCGTTTCTTCCTGCCCCACCCGGGCACGCCTCTCTTCCTGTACAGCCAATGGCACGGTCCGGTTCCCGTGCCATCAGCTTCAGTCCTCCTGGTGCAAAGGCAGGGTCTGGAGGCCGCTCGGTGCAGGAGCTGGGGCTGGGGCTGGGAAAGTGTGCGGTATCTGGCCGGCCGGGGTCCCCGGACCTCACAGTTCAGATCGCTGCGCGCCTGAGGAGTCCCCAAGCCCCGGGGGTGCGCTGAGAAGCGCGGAGAAAATAGCACCTATCACCTCTGAAGGGTCCGGTATGAGAGCCGTGGCCAGGGACCTGGAGTGGCGCGGCCGACCCCTTTGATTTCCCACAAAGGCCGCTGCGCAGGCGCCACAAGTACTTGTGTGCGCATATGGTGGGGAGAGGGTGGAGGGCCTTATCGGTAAAACCGGAGCATTTGTTATCTATTGTTCAAGGGTCACCTTTGTACTTTATTCGCTTGGTGTGGCCTCTGAGAACTTCACATAGTTTGAAATCCCATCCGGTGAATAAAAAGAAATTAGATTTCTCACCAGCCTCTGTCCAATGGACAAAGATTTACCCACAAGGATGCCGAGAGGACAGAAAACCCAAGGGCATTTGGGGAAACTAGGGACAGCTCACTGTTTCTGGGGTGTGAGGGTGGCAGCGTGGGGCGTGGAGTTTATGGAAAACATTTGCAATTTTTGTTTCATCTCACCATTCCAGCTCTGACCTTCAGACCTCTTTTCCCTGACTCCCAACATAAATCATTTTAGTTTCATCCAGTCTGTCTTCCCTAATCTTTGAAGGATCATGAGTCATTTTAGAATCTGATACGGATCTTCCAGAAGAATGCAGTTGATCACATACACAAAAATCAGCCTGGGGTTTGAGTCTAGGGGCCTCCGGTTCCCACGGCAGAGGACTGTGCTTGTGACTGTCAGGCTGTGGGGCTGGTCTGCCATCTACTTCCAGTGGGCCCTGGCCTATGTTGCAACTTCACTGGGTTTGTTTCTTCACTTGCAAAAATGAGGGGGTTAAAGATGACCAGTCCAGGGACCCTGCTTGAATTCTTAGAGAATGGCCTATCCATCCTTACCAGCTCAGGCAGTCCTGACGGTGACCTTCTTCCATGACAGTTTGCTGTTCCACAGCCCAAATATCAGACTTCATCCAAGCTGAGATCAATAACTGGGTGCTACAAAGAGAGTTTCAATGCAACATAGCTTTCAACCTCTAAGCATTAGATCCTAAGACTTTCATCATTCCCAATAGCAGAAGTAAACATAGCACCAAGGTGACACACAATTTCCCTGGGGGTCTGTAAAGCTTGAATGTGAATCATTCTATCTGACTCAATTAATGTTCTTCCCAGGGCCAGGACTAACCTAGAGTGAGGATTGGGTTTGGGGCAGCAACTCAATGTGTCTGGTGTACCCAGTGTGCGTCAGACACTGCAAATGCTCTGCATCAGGTGGGCCATGTAACTCCCTCAACACTCTAGAGCAGTCATCCTCAAACTTTTTAAACAGGGGGCCAATTTACTGTCCCTCAGATCGTTGGAGGGCCAGACTATAGTTTAAAAAAAAAACAAAAACTGTGAACAAATTCCTATGCACACTGCACATATCTTATTTTGAAGTAAAAAAACAAAATGGGAACAAATACAATCACACCACCTCATGTGGCCCGTGGGCCGCAGTTTGAGGACCCCTACTAGACCGTGGGAGTTACTACTTGCATTTTATATGGAACATCAGTGTCTGTTGTCAGGATCCTCAATTCCTTCAGAAAGAGGAGTCGTCTTTTCTTTTAGTATTTCAAAGAGTGTGTCCCCAAAGTCACCACAACAGAGAAACTGGGAAATTGTAGCTAAATGTCTTTTTATTGACAATATATTTCTTTACAAAATTTTATAAAGAGGTGGCCAATTTGTAAAGGATATTTTGTAGAACTGTGTTTGGCCTTCAGTTCACTTATGGTGGGGGCTGTGGATTTCCAATCCAATATTCATATAAAAGGTGTGTCTCATTGTGGGCCACAGTCAAAAAAGTAAAAATAGCTGTTTAAGTCAGTTTGGGCAATCTCTTTTCATGGTATTTCCAGTTTCCTTTAAAGCTGGAAGTGGTTGTAAGACCCTTTTCTGGGCAAAAAGCAGGGAAAATGTGCTGGGGTGGGAGAGATTTGAGGAAGGGTGAAGACAACTTTTGCTTCTTTGTAGAAAGAACAGATATCTCCTTTGCCTTTCTTTTAAAAATGTGGTCATAATGTGTAATGTCTGGAGCACTGGCAGCCATTTGGAGATGATACAGTATGTCCAAATACTAAGGTTGGTGGACTTATAGATGAAAGGAGTCTGGGCCTTTATTAACATCATGGAGCTCTGCACCATGACTCTACTCCAGACTCCCTACTGTGGGGAAAACAAGCCCTTGTTTCTTTCTTTTCTTTTTTTTAGTTTTTTTGGCCAGGGCTGGGTTTGAACCCACCACCTCTGGCATATGGGGCTGGCACCCTGCTCCTTTGAGCCACAGGCACCACCCCATGCCCCTGTTTCTTTAAACCAGAGATTGGTAAATCTTTTCTGTAAGGGGCTAGATATCAAATATTTTAGGTTTTGTGGGATAATTGATTTATGTCACAATTATGCACTTCTACTGTTGTCGTTTGAAAGTAGCCATAGACAATACGTGAACCAACGGACATGTCTGTCTTTCCAATAAAACTATTTATAAAAATAGGTGGCAGGTCACATGTGACCCATGGGCTGTAGTTTGTCAACCTCTCCCCTGGATGTTCTTGTTCCCTTTATTGCCTCTCTCACCTCAAGACCCCCACTCCCCCACCTTCTCTCTGCTTTGAATCATATGTTTCTCCCACATTCCAGGCCTCTCACGCCTTAGAGCCTTTGCACTTTCAGTTTCTTTATCCTGGAAAGCTCTCCCCCCAGATGTCCTTGGGACTCACTCCCTCACAAATCACCTTCTCTTTGAGGTCTTCTTTGACTCTTACGTAAAATGTCCCTCCCTGTTCCACACATACCACTCTCTAATAGTCTGTATATTTCAATTCTTTATCATGCACTCCTTGAGGGAGGGACACTGTGTTTCCCTATAACCTGGAATGGATAGTGTTTAATCAATATTTGATGTATAATTGTTTTTATTTTTCCTTATTGCTAGATTCAGATAAGAAAACAGACTCAGGAAGGCTCGCTCAGTACCTCATTGAAGATGATATGTACAGAAAAGAACCACTGGTGGCCCTATGTGATTTTGTTTGTTCCACTGGGGAGTGAAGGTAGAACAACATCTCCTTCTAATGGGAGATCAGGCCTTAAGGGAGCAGAAGCCACACAGAAATTCTGGCAAGCATATTCCTTGCCCTAGTGCATACTTTAGTACAGAAGGCCTTTGGGAATCCATTAAGAGAGCAGGTGTCCTGTTCATCTTGGGCAATCTCATTCCTAACATTCCTACATCAGAAAGTCTTTAGAAAATACCATTGTTCTAGAAACATGACTGACCTGTGAGATCCATAAAAAGCCAAATGGAAACACTCGTGATTCAATGTTTTTAGTTAATGAGCTACAAAGAATGAATTTATCTTTGATTTACCAGTTGGGAAGCTAAAAGGATCCCAAGAGTCTGATAAAACACACATAATCTCATCTGCAGGTAGGGCGCCATCAGTCAGGCTGCTCATCACAGGTTTTGCTGAAGGCATCTTGGCCCCAGGGCACTGCTCCAAACAGACTGAGAAATTACCTTCTTCTCTCTGGTACTTCCAAGGTAAGGGGGATGTGCTTGGGTGTGACCACATGTTGTTGAGATGTCATTTCTGAGTCTTGAAAAAGGGTTTCTATATTTTATTGTAAATGATGTTAATAATGAGAACCATTTTCAAGCCATTCTCTTAAAATAGTAAATGGGATTTTGAATTAAATTACTGATTGATTGCTTAAGGTCTTGTGTGAGTAGTTTTGTGTGATTTTTTTCCCCCTTGTATCCTTCAGAAAACAATAGGATGATTGCACTGCTTTGACAAGAAAAGGCCGCTTGCAGAATGCTTCTTGCACCGTTTGCTTTGGTGGGGTCCTTAAGTAATGAGGTCATTCCACCACATACAGAAGGCTTTCTGAGGGTTTGCCATCTGTTTTCAGGTGACTTCTCAAAAAATCAGCATACCTATGTGAAATGGTTTCCATTAATTCCATTTGTTAGCATATAAATAATAACTTCAGGTTAAAATATGGAACTCTTCAACCCATACCATGGAAATGCTAATATATTCCCCAAATGGACATAAATTTCAATATAGGCTGCCTAAGAGCCTTCTCATTAGATGCACACACACACACACACACACACGCTTTACTTATTATTTTTCCTTTATGGTTGTGCTTTGGAAAAGTTTTTGTATCCCAGACTTGATACAGGGTTTCCTAGGAGTGAGGGAGCTTGCTTTAAGTGGTGATGTAGCTAAAAATTGCTGCTGAAACTTCCTTTTGGGGTAAAATAACTGCTCAAGCCCTTTGTTCACTTAGCCTCTGAGAAAAGAGGATGGCTGTCTTAATCCCTGTCTCCTGTAAAAACATGTGAGGACATGGATGGCCTAAAAACTCACAGGCAGAGAGAATCAATAAGCCTGGTTTGGTGATGAGCTGGAAGCTTTTTCTGTTCATCCTTTCCTCTCTATCTTCCTGATACTGAAAATACAGAAATGTTGGTTCAACACACAGTATACATTGGAAGGCTGGGGAAGGGGCTACTTTCCTAGACTTTCCAAGTTTCCCCGGGACCTGTGGCACCTCCCTACTCTTCCTTACTTCACTAACCCAACATTTTTGCCTGGAGTTGTGCTACGGTGGGACACAGACAATATAGGGCTGCTAGAAAGCTGATTATTATTAATAGACATTGTAATCACCGTGAGTTGATAACATCTTAAAAAAAAGGAAAAAATAATTATGGCAGTGCTAGATTTCTGAACAAATGGTATTTTCAACATAATTATAGTTTTAATAACATTAGAAAGTGGATTTATATGATATTATTCAATATTTTTATTCATTTAACAAAAAACAAGGCAGTTTGCTGGACTCTGAGAGCTAGGCATGAACCAGTACAGGGCAGACCTATCTGTTGCAGAAGGATAACACTTCTCAAAGGAGAATGTCTTGAGAAAGGATTTTTTTTCCACAAAGAGCCTGGTGTGTTGCTGTTTGGGTGGCAGAATTCCTATGAACAGCAAGGCAAGGCTGTGAACTAGTCAGTTATCAGAACCTTCCCTCCAGCCAGGATGCGAAACAGCCAAAGGAAGTAGAGACCTCCCAGATGGAAAAGAAAGAGAACCTTGAGAGGGCACAGCCCATTTGCACAAACAAGGGACGTCTGTTTAGCTTCTGAACTGTATTTTAAACAGACCATCCTCAGGGCACCCTGGGAAAATCCACCAGATAGACAATGTGTCAGCTCCTGTGTCCTGGAGGGATCTGTTGTCTCCTTGATGGCTCCTTCTAAGTCTGCAGCTTCCAAGGAATGTAAAACATTCCTCAAGGGGTAAGGGGCAAGCTGGCCCACAGCTAGCCAGGCTTGACCTGTTGACCTCATTTTTAAGAGATGCTTCAGTTGAGTTGATTTCACCTCCCAGCCTACCATCAAAGCCACCTCTGTTAAGCCCCTGGTTTGGTGGGGGCTGCCCATGCCCAAGTTGCCTTCCCAGTCTTTGTAACTGTTAACTAAGGCCCTGTGTGTTTAGAGAAAGAGAGAGAGCCATAAACTTGCTAAACTTCTTAAGTTTTATCTCCATTTGGAACTCATTTCTGGTTTTGACCTTCAAAACTCTCTCTCTCCCCTAATTACTACAACAAATGAGCTATTGGCCTTATGGTGGGGGAAGAATTAGAATGACCAGTGTGTTAGGGTTCACCAGGGACTCCCCCCCGCCCCCCCCACATATATATTCTACTGGGATTGAGAGATAGAGATGATAGATGATAGATTTTTAGGGACTAATTGCCTCATGTGATCACGTGATTTGGGAGCTGGCAAGTCCGAAATCTTTCAGGCAGGCCCTAGCAGGCTGGAGATTGAGCTACGAGTTGAATTGTAGTGCTGAGTCTGTCTCAGGGTTTCTGTACTGCAGTTTTTAGGCAGAATTTCTTCTTCTCTGGAAAACTTCAATCTTTGCAGTTAGGGTCTCAACTAATTAGATGAGGTACATGATGGCAGGTAATCTTCATTACTCAAAGAGTACTAATTTATGTGTTAATCTCATCTAAAAAAATACCTTCTCGTTGATATTTAGACTGTGTGTTACCAAACAACTGGGCACCACGGGGGCTATCCACGTTGATACATAAAATTAGCCATTTCAGTTAGTAGTTGCAGGGAATTTGAGCAATAGCTCATACTCACCTATCTGGACAGGTTCTATGGCAGGGTGTGGCTGATGCCTGGGTATTCCAAGATTCTTCAGCATGTAAAAGCACCTCTTTTTTCCCCCTAGGATTTCATGTTTTAATGTACCCATGTAACCAGTGGCAATATTTGAGAAACTTTTGCTTCTCTGTTATTTGAATGAGTCTATGGTAGAGACTGGCAAACATTTTCTATAGAAGGCAAGAAAATAAATAATTTCATATTTTCAGACCACACCTGAAAACTCTCTTGCAACTGTTTAAGGAACAGAAGCCATGGAAAATATGTAAAAAATGAGTGTGGCTGTGTTCCAATAAAACTTTATATACAAAAACAGGCAGAGGGCCTGATTTGATCCACAGGTAAAGGAAGAGTTCATGGTGACATCAGACCTTTTCTCTCTGCCAAATCTGATCAAGGAAGTGGATAAACTACACAGGTTAGAATGCTTTTAGCTATGAGGAATAAAAAACCCAAACAAATGAGATTTTATTGTCTCACATGATAAAAATCCCAGGGAATGCGTATTTCCGGGTTGGGATGGTTAATTCATTGTCGTGGGTCATCTTCAAGGACCCTAGTTCTTTCCATCTTTGTTCTCTGCCTTCTTTGGCATACTGGTTTAGTTCCCCTTGGTATTTGCAAATGATTCTTATGCTTCCCTGCAGACATGGCCACAGTCAGTGGAAGAGGAGGAAGTGTGTGCTTCATTGAGGCCCCTTTTAGTACTGAAGAAAGGAAACTTTCCTCCTGGTCATCTCCCCTCACTTCTCATTGAAATTGGGATGTGGGCACCCTGCTGAGGCCAGACCCACCATGACTGGCTGAGTGAAGTGCACGTCTGGCCAGGAGGAAGAAGGATGATGAGCCATGAAAGTTCCAGCTCTCCCAGCAAGCAGGGGATTGGCAGCACCACTGGAAAAAGCCCAGCAATGCCTGTAACAAACCTGAAGAGTCCTAGCAGACAAGGGCTCCGTTCCTGGGGTCAAGGTCACTATCTGTGAGCTAGGTCTGAAGGGGGAGTGGAGGAAACAGGCTAAAGAGACAGAGGTCTGGGTGAGCCCTGTGCATGAGGAGTGAAGCTCTGGGTAGCTGGGAGAGGACTGGGCTAGAGAGAGGTAGTGTAACCAGGAGCACAGGGAGCCACCCAAACCAGAGAAATGGGAACTAAAATTGCCCACAGAGAAATGGAGAGTGGCAGCTGGGCCAAAGGCCAGAAAGGCCCCTCCCAGCTGCTGGGAGTTGGGGGAAGTGGCCTGAGGCGAGCTCTGGGCTGAGGGAACAAGTGGTCTCAGGATGCCGGGTGCCTGCAGAGTTCTCTCTGCTGACCTTCTCTGTAAGTCCCTGGCATTGTAGCAGGATGAGCAGAAATAGCAGGAGACCTGGGCCCCTGAAAGGAACCAGAGGGGTATCCTGGATGTTTGTACTATGTTCCTAAGCATTAAGGTGACATTTTCCTGGCCACTTCTTACCTGCATGGAGAAAGGGAGAAAATGCTGAGCCTGGGATTCTTGTTCTGGGCTCAGAGGTTGCAGAGTCCTGGCATGGGAGATCCAAAGGGTGCCAGGTCCCTGAAAGTGTGGACAGACACAGCACAGATCAGGCCAAGAGCCTGCAGAGCCCAGGCTTCCCCTGGTCTGTGTGTGCTGGGTGTGGCTGCTCAGTATTCAGAACAGAAGTGGCCCATGGGCATAGGAACATGAAGGGGACATGGAGTGGACAGCACTTATAGCCAAAGTGAGGACCATCTCGGTTGCCCTGCTCTATCTTAGTTGGTGTGCCCTATTCTCTCCCTTCACTTACCCCTCCCTATCTATCACTCTTTTCTTTCTCACCATCAATATTGACCCCTTGCCTCTAACTCTGAGCCCGATCTCAAAAAATTAGAGTCCCAGATGACCTGGTCCGCTGAGATCTGTTAACTGAATTGTGTCCCTGCTAAATTCATGTGTCAAAGCTCTAATTCCCAGTGTGATGGTATTAGGAGGTGGGGCCTTTGGAAGGTGATTGAATCATTTTGGGGAAGCCCTCATGAATAGGATTAATGCTTCTTTAAGAAAAGAAATAGAACAATTGATCTGTTTTCCCTGTGTGAGGATATAGCAAAGAAGTGGCTTTCTGTGAACCAGGAAACAAGCCCTTACCAGAATCTGACCATACAGACACTCTGATCTACTCTTTGAACCTCTAGAAATGTAAAAAAGAAATGTTTGCTCTTGTTTAAGTCCCCCTGCCTCCCTAGTCTCTGGTGTTTGCTATAGCAGCCCAAACTGATGCAGTCAGGACCTCAGAGTCACCTGGGTAAAGCCCTCTTCATTTAAATGATGGGAAGAGAGAGCCCAGAGGAAGGGCCCAGGCCATTGGGCAGGTGAGGTCTGCAGCTATTCCCAGGCTTTGGTCTTCTGATAGCATTAAGAATCTCTTCTCTGGAGCCCAGAATAAATACAGGATCTACTGTTCTCAGCTGTGTGCCAGGGTGTACGATACCCAATTCTCCACACTGTGGATTCCCATCTATAAAGTGGGGTTGTAACAAACCTGGCCTCACAGGCTCTGAGGACCAGAGCCATGAAACCTGCAGAGCACTGAATACACTCAGGGCTCAGCTCTCTCAGCTGTTACGGTTGTCGTTGTTGATATGGCTCTTTACCTTACATTCTTTGTTATGGATGGAAAATATATCCGCCTGTTTTAGACTTTGATAAATTTGGCCATGTTCTGCTTGTTGCAAGACAGACAATGATATGCCCCATAAGATTCTAGTCCTGTTTTTGAGGCTTAACTAAAATCTGCCTTCCTAGATTTCCCTCTGCCCTAATTCTCTCTCATGGCAGTCAACATTTTGCACTATTATTGAGGCACTGTGTCTGCCTTCGGTGGCCTGGCTGTGGGATCCGTGAGCTGGACTCATTCTGTCAGCCCTAGCTCCTTGTGAGTTGCCTGGGACACACAGTACATGCTTAATAAGTGTTTGCTGAGTTAAAGTGTCTCTTGTCTATTCTCTTAAGTTTATATTGGGGCTGCTGCTTTAAAATACACTCTGGAAAGAGGAACCCAAGACTGGGGGCCACAAATATCTCACCCAGTTTCCTGGAAGCTGGAAACTGAAGTGATAGTGGGCTGGTGACACCCTCACCCCCTCAGGACCACGTGCAGCTTCATATAGCAGCAGCTATTTAGGGACAAATGAATTATCAAAGCATGGCCTATTCCCTTTACTCACTATCTGTTCTTTAAAGGGAACTTTAATTTGAGACTCGCAGAGGCTTCTATATTCACAAGGTGGTAAATATTGCCTCAGAGGGCTTTTACATCTTCCTCAATAGGCTCCCCAGTTCCCCTAGATTGCTGTCTTAAGTGATTATGCAAATTTTCTAGAAGCTTATGCTGTAAAAACAATTGCACAGCATGTCTTTAGATTGAGTGCTGGATTTTCTTTGGGCTTGCTCTGCAGTGTGCCCACTCCTGAAGTTGGAGCTGGCAGGACTCTTTGGGATGGCTTCATCCTTTAGGTTACATATGAACAGAGCCAGGTGGGACCATACTTCCAGCATGCCATTTTTTTCTCTATGCAGCTGTTTAACTTTTGTCATAACATGAAACACAGGGCATAACATTCCACTTACTGCAGTTTGGCTTATTGAAATTTCTGTTTTCTTCTGTGCTAAGATCATGACTTTGTTCTTCCTTCTTCTCTGGTAATGGCAAGATGTTCAGCCAGCCAGACAGGTCCCATGAGAGGGCCCAATTGCACCCAACAGGGACAGGCCTGCTTTATCTCCAAGAACACTATCCTTTCCTCTCCTCTGTAGGTATACAAACAGCTGACCATCCACCAGCAGGCCAGCAGCTGAGCCCAGGGCTTTGAGCAGCACATGACAGCTGGATGACTGATCAGCTGGCAGAAAAAGCATGAAATTTTGTGCACACAGGGGACAGAGCAAGAGGTTTTCCCATTTGGACATACCAAAGGGTATGTTTCCTTTGAGAGATCAGTGAGGAGTGGGGTGGGGCAGAACTCCAGGAAAAGAGGGTCATGTTTGTTTCTTAAGTAAGCATGTGGTAGGCCAGGTATCAGGGTCAGGTATCAGCTCCAGGCTGTGCTCAGAGCAGAAGGTGGGGTCTGATGAGAGTCACTTGCAGCCTGCAGAGAGTTGCATTCCAGAAGAGGAGGAGGGAGCAAATGGTCCCAGAGTAGGTGTAGGCACCCATGTCCCAAGAAAGGAGCATTTAAAGGCCAGGAGGAACCTGTAAATGCTTTACTTATAACATCATATTTAATCCTCACTTTTTGTTGGAGGTTGGGATTATTACTGTCCCCTTTTTACAAATGGGGGTTGGGAGCTCAGAGGATCAGTGGAGTTAGTTACCATAAGTTCTGGCCACATAGCTGGTGAAGACCAGATATAGGGTTCGAGTCTAGGTCTTAAGCACTTGATGCTCAAAGTTTCTCATCAATGCATACTATTTCTGTGTGGTCATACCAAAAGAAAAAAAAAAGTAAAAATAGGAGCAGCACTTCTGGACAAGTGGCTTAAATGACACTTTTTTCTTTGCAGAAAAACAACTATTTAACTGGAGAAAACTGTAAATATTAATTATTTTAAATCTCTGGTGATTGCCCTAAGGGCACACAGCAAATGCAGAAACATTCATTGAAGAAAATCTGCTAAATCTTGGTAAGAACAGTGACAGGGACTCATTTGAAGCACGCCTGCTCCCTGACCTCATCTCACCTCTGACTTGTGGAAACTCTGCCTGCCACAGGTGCTTTGCCCTGGGCAGGTATAACCCTGGACAAACCTCCTCTCTCTCCTTGGCTTCCAGCCTAGGCTATCACTTCACTCTGGGAGGAGCAAGATGCTAGTGTTTTCTCATCCCTCTTTCCCCTGTGTTGCAGAAGCACTCCACTAGGAAGGCACAGCCAAGATGACTGAAGCTCCTTTCCTCTACACAGCCCCCTTGCCTAACCATGGAAGCTCTGCTCCAGGAGCAGCTGGCTGAGTCTCAGGGTTGCCTCAGCCCAACTCACTCCCAGGACAGGGTCCTACCCTGGGAGGGGCAACTGAGAGTGCCAGGGGCTACTCCCCTCGGTATCTGCTTGTGGAGCAGAGCTGTCACTCCAGGGAAACAGGATCGCCCCCACCCCCAGTTCCTGTGCAGTGCTGCAGAGGTTCTGCTCTGGGAAAAAGCTGATGGTAAGCCTGATGAGCTCATAGCTCTGACTCAGGGGAGGGGCTTCATTTAGAACTGTTTGCAGAGCAGGGAATGCATCAGGGAGTTATTGACAGCAATGAAGAGCTTGGTGAAGAGTAACCAAAAATGTGTTCATGATTCAACCAAGTGTGCTCAGGACTCTGTGGCACTGGCAGCGGTAACCAAAAGGGTAGGACAACCAGAAGTTCAACAGAGAACTGGAAAAAAATATAGGCAAGAAAAGTCCTTTGGGGATCACAATCAGGTCTGGGGGTGGGCAGTCTTTGTGCCAGTACTAGGCTCACCACACAGGACCAATCAGAGAAGGATGTGAGGAAGACCCACAAACTTCCCCAATCTGCACACAGATCCATCAACAGGTAGATGCCTCACTGGCACACGGGGCTTGAGCACACCCTGTGACCAAATACTGGACCAGGGGAGACGTACAGAAAGCCAGGCATAAAAGGAACACCACACACATATCTGGCAACTTGGCACACAGTTTGGTGTGCTAAGGTTGTGCCCTCTCAGGAGTAAACAGTGAAGGAATATCCAAATGAATGGTCCTTAGCTGAATATGGGACAAATGTAAATTCCTCCCTCTACCAATGATAAAAGGTAAGTATCTATCTGGTGAAAGGGGCCAATCAATAAGTGGCTTACGGTGACCAGAAGAAACTCCTAGATAACCAGGCTAAAAGATTAAAAATAAGGGAAAAAAAAATCTAAGCAAGGGGGGCGGCGCCTGTGGCTCAGTCGGTAAGGCGCCGGCCCCATATACCGAGGGTGGCGGGTTCAAACCCGGCCCCGGCCAAACCGCAGCCAAAAAATAGCCGGGCGTTGTGGCAGGCGCCTGTAGTCCCAGCTACTCGGGAGGCTGAGGCAAGAGAATCGCTTAAGCCCAGGAGTTGGAGGTTGCTGTGAGCTGTGTGAGGCCACGGCACTCTACCGAGGGCCATAAAGTGAGACTCTGTCTCTGCAAAAAAAAAAAAAAAAAAAAAAAAAAAAAATCTAAGCAGGGGCTTGGCGCCTGTGGCTCAAGCAGCTAAGGTGCCAGCCATATACACCTGAGCTGGCAGATTTGAATCCAACCCAGGCCCGCCAAACAACAATGATGGCTGCAACCAAAAAATAGCCCGGCATTGTGGCGGGCACCTGTATTCCCAGCTACTTGGGAGGCTGAGGCAGGAGAATCGCTTGAGCCCAGGAGTTGGAGGTTGCTGGGAGCTGTGATGTCACAGCACTCTATTCAGGTTGAAAGCTTGAGACTCTGTCTCAAAAAAAAAAAAAAAAAAAATCTAAGCAGGGACATCAGAAGCTGAACAATGGGGAAAAATTGATTGACTTCATTGAATTAGTACAGCCAAGTCAAATGAATACACAAACAATCACAGGAAATCAGACAGGCTACCAGATATTATTTAAAATGTCTAGTTGTTAACAAACATGTTTGAGATGTGAAAAGAAACAACAAAATGTGATACATGGGGAATAAAAAGCAGGAAACGCACTGACAAAGACTGCAAAGTAGCTACTGTAAAATGTGTTCAAATAACTAAAGGAAACTGTGTTTAATGAAATGAAGAGAAGTATGATGATGTCTTACCACAGAATATCAGTAAAGAGATAGAAATTATTTTTTAAAAGAACCAACTGGAAATTCTAGATTTGAGATGTAAAATGAGTGAAATTAATAATTCACTTGACAGTAGATCTGAGGTAGCAGAGGAAAGAATCAGCAAATTTGGAGATAAATTGATACAGATTATGTAGTCTGAGTAACAGAGGAAAAAAGAATGAAAAAAATGAACACAGCTTCAGACTAACAAGGGACACTATTAAGCACAACAGCACAACAGCATTTTCATAATGAGAATATCAGAAGGAGAAGAGAGAAAAGGAGTAAAACAAATATTTTAATAAATAATATGAAGTAGGGCGAGTATGATTAACAGTAAGATATTGTATATTAGGAGATTGCTAAAAGAGAGGCTTTTGAATGTTCTCACTATAAAGAAATGATAAATGGATGAGGTGATGGATACCCTAACTACCCTGATTGGATAGTTACACTAACTATCCAATGGATAGTTGGGTATACTTACTACCCTTATTGAAACATTGAATTGTGTCCTATAAATATGTCCAATTACAATGGATCAATTAAAAATAAAAAAAATACTATGCAAATAGCAGTTATCAGAGAGCTGGAGTGGCTACCATGCTACCAGACAAAAACCAACTTTAAAGCAAAAAAATGTTACTAAAGAAGAACACTTCATAACGGTAAAAAGTCAGTGTATCAGTGTACATGTAACATAAGTAGACATGTAACATGTAACCAAACATGTGGAGCAAAACTAAGGAAACTGAAGGGAAACAGATGAGTTAATAATAATAGTTGGAGACTTTAATAAACCTCACTTTGCATAATGGATAGAACAACTGCATAGATGATGAACAAGGACATAGAAGACTTGACCAACAGTACGAACCACTTAGACCTGAGAGACTTCCATAGAGCACTTCATCAACAACAGAATGCACATAGAACATTTCCATGAGACAAACTTAATATATTTAAAAGGATTGAAATTATACCAAGTATGTTCTTCATCTACAATGATATTGAAGTAAATGTGTAGATTACACACTCCTAAATAACCAATGGTTTAAAGAAAAAAAATCACAAGGGAAACTAAAACATAATTTGAGATTAATAAAAAAAAACCCAACATATGAAATATATCGGGTGCAGTTAGAACAGTGATGAGAGAAAAATTGAGTTGTAAATATGTATTTTAAAAAGGAAGACATGTTTTATATAAATAACTTAAACTTCTTCATTAAGAAACTCGAAACAAGAAGAGTAAACTAAATGCTAAGTAAGTAGAAGGAAGGAAAGAACAAAGATTAGAACAGAACTACATAGAGAATGTAATAACAATAGAGAAAGTAAATGAAACTAAAAGTTGGTTCTTTGGAAAGACCAACAAAATTGGCAAAACTCTAGCTAGGCTGACTAAGCGATAAGAGAGAAAACTCAAATTACTAAAATTGGGAATAAAAAGAGGGGACATGACTACTGCTCTCATAGAAATAAAAGAATTTATAAGGGAATAATATAATGCCAACAAATTTAATAACTTAGAGGAAATGGACAAATTCTTATAGAGACACCAACTAAAGAAACTGATTCAAAGGAGATTTTTTTTTTTGTTTATCTGAAGATATATATCTAGTGAAGAGTTTGAATTAGGCTCAGGCTCAAATAGCTCACTGGTGAATTTTACCAAAATGTGAAGTAGAATTGATACCAGTCCTTTGCAAACTCTCAAAGAATAGAAGAAAAGGGAACATTTTCTAACTCATTCTATGAAGTCAGTGTTGCCTTGATGCCAAAATAAGACAAAGACATCAGGCTGGGTGCAGTAGCTCACACCTGTAATCCCAGCACTTTAGGAGGTCAAGGAGGGTGGATTGCCTGAGCTCACAGGTTCAAGATCAGCTCTGAGCTAGAAGGAGACCCTGTCTTTAAAAATAGCCGGGTGTTGTGGTAGGCGCCTGTAGTACCAGCCACTTGGGAGGCTGAGGCAAGAGCATTGCTTGAGACCTAGAGTTCAAGGTTGTTGTGAGCTGTGATGCTGCAGCACGCTACCATTGGTGACAAAGTGAGACTCTGTCTCAAAAAAAAAAAAAAAGAAGAAAAAATACAAAGACATCACATAGAATAAACAAACTGCAGACCAAATACCCTTATAAATAGACACACAAAAATTCTCAACAATATATATCAACAGAGAAGACATAATCCAGCAACATACAAAAGGATAATATGCCATGAACAAGTAGAATTTATTCCAGGAATACAGATTGCTTAAATAGCCGAGACTCAATTAATGTTGATAGAATAAAGAACAAAAAGCACATGATCTTCTCAATAGCTGCAGAAAAATCAGTTGACAAAATCCAGTACTGTTTCATGATAAAAAACTTTCAACAAACTGGAATTAGAAGGAAACTTCCTGCTGTAGGCTTTTTAAAAAAAAATTAAAAAATGAAAAAAGAAGGAAACTTCCTCAACCCAGTAAAGGACATCTACAAAAACTCCATCACTAAAATAATATTCAATGGTGAAAAACTGATCAGGAACAAGACAAGGATGACTGCTCTTGGAACTTCTTTAATATTGTACTGGAGGCTTTAGCCAGACATAATCAGGAAAAAAAAATAAAATGTTTCTCATTGGACAGAAAGAAGTAAAACTCTTCATATTTTCAGATGACATGATAGTATATGTAGATCATGTTAAAGTATCTATTAAAAATTACTGTAACTAATAAATTAGCTCAGCAAGTTTGCAAAGTATGAGATACACACATAAAAAATAATCATATTTCTGCATACTGGCATCTGAAATTGAAATTAAGAAAACAATTCCATTGTTGAAGGCATGAAAAGGAATAAAATATTTAAGAATAATTTCAATAAAAAAAATTTGAGACTCGCACCACTGGAAATACATTGTTGAAAGAAATTCAAGAAGATCTAAATAAATGGAAAGACATCCCACATTCCCAGACCAGAAAGACTCAATATTGTTAAGATGAAATACTCCTCCAAATTACTTATAGTCAAAGCAAATAAATCCCCATTAATATCTCAGCTTGTTTTTTTTCTTGGAAATTGACAAAATGATCCTAAAATTCATAATGGAAGTGCAAAGGACCCTGGATAGCCAAAACAATCTTAAAAAAGAACAAGTTTGGGGCCAGAGCTTAGACTTCCTGGTTTCAAAACTTACTACAAAGCTACAGTATTCAAAACTGTGTGGCAATGGCATAAAGATAAACAAATCAATGGAACAAGAGTTGCATGGTTAAAAATAAATACATTTATGGCTTGTTCACTTTTGGTAAAGATGTCAAGACAATTTGATTTAACAAATGAAATGTCTACTGGTTGAACAAATGCTGTAACAACTGGATGTCCATATGTAAAATAATTAAGTTGGATTCCACCTTACAGTACACAGACAGATTATCTCAAAATTAATCATGGATCTATGTGTAAGAGCTAAAATTACAAAACACTTGAAAATGTATAAGAATGAATCTTCATGCCATTTGGCCATGCAATGATTTCTTAGATTCGACCACAGAAGAACAAGAAACAAAAGAAAAAAAAAGATAAATCGGATTTCACCAAAATTAAATTTTTTATGCTTTAAAGGATACTATCAAGAAAGTGAAAAGGGAACTCACAGGATGGAAAAAAATATTTGTGAAGCATGTATCTTATAAGGGTCTAGTATCCAGAATATATTAACAACTCAAAACAAGAAAGACAAATAACATGATTAAAAAACAGGCAGAGTATTTGAATAGACACTTATCAAATAAGATATTAAAAGTCCAATATTATGTAAAAAGATGCTCAACACCAGTCACTTGGGAAATACAAATAAAAATCACAATGGATAAATGAATATAATAAAAAAGATTTACAATAGTAAGTGTTGGCAAGGAAATAAGAAACTGATGGGAATGTAAAATAGAGAAGACCCTTTAGAAAACAGCTTGGAAGTTCCTCAAGAAGTAAAACACAGAGTTGCCACATGACCCAGAAATTCCACCCCTAGGTGTACACCCAAGAGAAATAAGGACATATGTCCACGCAAAAGTGTGTACACAATGTTTTCAGCAGCATTATTCATTATAGGCACAAAGTGGAAACACCTCCAAAGTTTATCAATGGATGAATGGATAAACACAAGATAGTATTTCCATACAATGGAATACTCAGCCCGGAAAGAAATGAAATAAAGATATGTGCTACAACATGGATGAACCTCAAAAATAGCATGCTAAATGAACAAAGTCACAAAAGACCACATATTATATGATCCCATTTGTATAAAATGCCTAGACTAGGAACATATATACCAAGACAGAAAGTAGATTGGTGGTTGCTTAGGGAAGGGAATGGGAGGTGGGGCATGACTGCTCTTCGGTACTGGGCTGAGTTTCTTTTTTGGGGTAATGAAAATGTGAACCTAGATTGTAATGAAATTAGATTATGAATGTACTAAAAACAAGGTAGCTGTATGCTTTGAATTGGTGAATTTTATGGTAGACAAGTTCTGGTAATTAAGTTTGCGTACTAGATGAAGTGCTGCATACCTCATTGGTGAATATTACTATGATCACCTTCCAAGTATTCCTTCCTCCCCTTGGCCATCCGGTGACCATAGTGATGGTCAGCAATGAGGTCTGTAGCGCTTCTTCTAGGATGAGTTCATGAACTTAATTGTCAGACCTTGTATAAGGATAGCTCTGATGGCTGTTTCAGAAAAAGAGTTCCAAAATTGCTTTAAAGAGTGGACTAGGCACTGATGTCCATGTACAGCTCCCCAAGGGGAGTACTTCAAAGGTGACCATAGTGATATTCAGCAGTGAGGTATGTAGCACTTTTTATGGCTATCTGACCTTGTATAAATTATATCACAATAAATATATTTAAGAAAACTAAATATAGAATACCATCTTGGAGCTGATGGGACAGAGGGAGAAGACATACTGTGTGACTCCCAGGGTGTGGCTTCTTGTGACTGTGGGGTCCACTATGGTTTTCGTCTAGGTTGGGGGATGGATTCCCCAGGCTCAGATTGAGAAAGGAACTCTTGTACCAGCTTGACCTTGCCCTAACACAACTCAGGTGGTGTTTCCTCATGGCGAGGCACCTGCAGTAACAGGGATGCAGTGCACTTGTAATAACTTGTGATTTGTTATCTGAATATCACTTTCCCCTTATCTTGTGGGTCATTGCTGTAATTCCCACACGATAGGGGATCCTGAACCAGAGGTGTGAAGGGGCTTAGCCAAGGTTCACCAGCATCGTGTCCGTGGCAGATTGAACAGCCTGGTGCTCTACCTATGCCCAGCTGCTCCCTTCTGTGTCTGCAGCGTGTCTGCTCTGCTTTCTGCTCAGAGTGAGGAGGGCTGCGACAGGGTCAGCTCTTGTGGTCTGGGTTTTTCAGCAAGGATGAGGATGATTCCATTTGCTGTGCTGGGATACTATGGATAAGGATGTGGTTGTAGACATGTGGTTCTCATCGGCTTATAAGGTGGCACCACTTCCATGCTGGGTGTCCTGACGGTGAAGGTTCAGGTCTATTTAATGATCTCATTCCAGTCTTTTTTATTTTTGATAGCTGGAAGAATGTTTGAGAGGTTTACGTTACCAACCTGGGTAAGATAATCATTGTCCTCTGATGCTGCCCACCAGCAGACTCTCCCTTAACTGGTGATGTCACCAGGAAGCCCTGACGTGTCAGAATCATCTGCAGGTTATCACAGGAACTCCCAATGCACCCTCACCTCTGAGACACATCCTTCCACAAATAACACTCTAGCACTTAGCTGTACAGAGTGTTTATTAAACAGGATCTGACAGCTCTGACTCCACACTCTTAGGTTTGCTTCTTATGACCTGGCCATCCAGCTCTGCTGGCTTGGGGTTCCGCGTATGGACCTGCTCTGAAGCTCAGGAACATCCAGCTCCTGAGGCTGGCCACATTCTTGCCATGTGGGCATCTGTGGCCATCACATTACCCTTCTCCTGGCTCCCAGCCCGTCAGGAATGGGGCATGGTCCCTGTCCACCTATCCCCATGTTGTTCACTCTTCTCTGACTTTGGACTATCATAGCCTGAGGTCCTGCCTCCGGGGCAGCTACAGAACAACTCTATAGCTCTCACCTTTGAAGGCTTACAGGAATGAATTTGTTAGCCACTTGTCATTTGATTTGAGAGAAGATCTGGGTTCTTGCAGGCAAAGCTCTGCTTGCTAAGAACATCTGCTGGATTTAGGTCCCAGACTGATACCAACTTCTGGCTGGCCGTTATTTCCTCACCTTTGAAAAATAACCTGTGAAGGATGTTGAAGAGTGTCTGAGAACAGACACAACTGTCCCATCTAAAGTGTGAAGAAAAAGTATGGTCTGAACTCCTTCCCCAGAGCCCTGGTATCAGCTCACTCACTCGGCCTGGGGAGCGGCAGGATCCTTCCTTCTGATTGCGCATTCCCTGCAGTTGCCTACACGGAATAGCATCTGCTCTTCCAAAGGTCACTTTTTTTAAAAAGTAGGAACTATATTGCAAATCCTTTCACAGAGAATATATAATTCCTATTTCTTTGTTCATTCTGGGTTAATTGTCGCTTCTGTAGCCCCACAGCAGAGAACTTGCCTGCAGCCCTTTCCTCTGCCCAGCACTTCTTCCCTCCCATTTTGAATAAACATATATTTACCATCTATTCTTCTACAGGCACCTAAGCATATCAGGGCCACTGCTCTGTGGTATGTGACCCTTTGAGTTACTGCCTCTGGTCCTGCACACAGTGGGCACTCACTGCTTCCGGTGCTCTGGCATTTACAGCTGAAGATTGTCACAGGCTTTCGGTATGTCGCTTTGCATCATCAACTTGGAATCTTGGACAGGGCCATGTGGGGGGGATGCAGGGACCCCCCCCCACCCAGCTGTGCTTCTGGGAAGATCTGTGCTCGTCTGGCCTGGCTCTCCCGTAGTGAGCACAGAAGAGGCATTGTTGCCCTGAGCAGCCCTATAACTCCTGCTGGTCAGCCCCAGCCCCTGAGCATGCAGAGAATGTGGCCCACTGCCTGGCAGCTCCCTCCCTGAGGGTTTTCAGCCTCTCCTCCCCTCTGTGAACAATATCAGGACCCATGGCCATGGCTAGCCTTTGAGGTGCTGAGACTGCTGACGCATCTCTGGGCCTTCAGAGCTGCATTGTGGCATCAGAGATGGGTGGACCATAGGGTCCTTGCTGAGTGCCGAACTCCAAATCAGAAGTAAGGGAAGCCCAGAGGCTCCGTCCCTTTTGGGGCGGAAGCAGTGGGACCTGTAGCCTGTGTGAAGTGGGAGTGATGTTCTCTTCGGGAAAAACAGGGATTCCCCACAGGTGGCACAGGAGGGAGGAGCCGGGCTGGCCCCATTGGTGCCTGCCTTGTTTGTGCCTCCCTCTGGGCCTCTGCCAGCCCTGGGGCTGTTACACCTTCCAGTGGCCCCGGAGGCCAGCTGCCTCGAGGATGTCTGGTCACCCTGTAAGGAGCTGACCTGTGAAGACCCTAAGCTCCCTGGAGGGCCCGAGGACATCAGGAAACTCCAGGCAGGATCACGGGTCTCTGCAGTGAGACTTCCCAGGCTGGAAGGAGCAGCTCAGAACAGGTCGGTGGCCATGAAAGAAGACAGGAGGAGTGGGGCCTGGGCATGAGGGATGATGGGGGCTGTGTCGGAGGTGGTCTCCTCTGGCTCGCTGTCCCCCTCGTCCAGGCCTTCTGTGAGGGACGGGATGATTCGGACCACGTTGTCTTCAAAGTGCACCTGCTTCTTCCTGGCCAGGGAGTCAGCCGGCTCCAGACTCAGCTCCATCAGGGTGTCTGGGGCCTGCAGGGGGCTGGGCTTCTTGGCCCCCTTCAGGATGCTCTTCATGTGGATGAAGAGGGAGCTGGGCCCCTCCTTGAGGGCCCCATGAAAGGTATAGGTTTGCTCAGTGTCCCCAGAACCGGTGGTACTCATGGCGCTGCCGGAGGGGTCTGTGTACTGCTCCGGGGGGCCCAGCACCTCGGGGGCAGCTTTCCTCTTCTTCCGCTTGCTTAGCAGGAAGTAGGCCAGGCCAGTGATGATGAGCATGGAGCCTGGAAGAGAGGTGGAAGGTCAGAGTGCTGGACGTGTGCAGAAAACAAGAGGCTGTGTGGGCCTGTGGTGCCACAGGGCCCTCACATCCCAGGGCTGTGTGGTCACTCTCAGGCCTCTGTGGCTCCAGTCCTTACACTTTGCATGTCCTTGCATTCCATAAGGACTCAAGGGGCAGGCTGGACCCCCGCAGAAGGATGTGAGTAGGGCCAGTGCTGTGGAGCCGAGCAGCTGGGCCCAGTTTGGAAATCAAGGCAGGACTCCATCTGTTCCTCAAGGGCCCTCTCTGTTCCCTCAGCCCAAGGCCTTCTTATTGACAGTGGCCCTGCTGCAGCCCACCTGGATTCTGTCCCCAGGCTTAGTCTCTATCCCAGGACAGAACTTTGGGCTAGACCCATGCTGCCTTCAGCTGCCTAGACACTATTTTGGATATTGGGTCCTGATTGCTGAACTGGGTTTCCTTTCATTCCCAGAAATTGGCAGGGAGATCCCCTTTTATTTCAGCCTCCCCAACTGTTACCCAGTAAACAAAAAATAAAATGCAAATTTCTTTGGGTGTGGCAGGCCTTGTGTTGGGCTCCCTCCGGGTCCCCGCATGGATGCTGCCTCCGAGACCTGAGCTCGGCTCTCAGTCTGCTGGGAGCTCAGCCCTGCCCAGAGCAAGTGGAAAAGTAACTATGGGTGCCTCCCAGAGCCAGAGCCTCCTGTGTGGGTTTCCCTGTCCGAGCAGCGAGGGTTTGTGCCTTGTTCTGGCCTGCTCAGTGCTGAGTCCATTTCAGGAGTCTGCCTGGAGAGGCTAAGACAGGCACTTGGAAAAATATGGCAAGAAGGATGGCAGCTCTGCTTTTCAACATAGTCTCCCTGGAGGGTCAGCTTCTCTGTATTTTAGATGGGTTGGTGATGAGGGTCACAGTTTTAATAGATAGGAAATAGCAGAAAAGATCATGGACAAAACCAAAGAGGTGGGAGCAGTGAATCCTGGTTTCTGCAGCCAAAACTGGGCTGACTAGTAGGTGCACTGGGGGAGGGGAAACCGGAGACGATGTTGGAAAGTCTTTTGGGGCACCATGGAGTGCCCGCCAAACCTGGGTAGGCACTGGGGAGATACAGAGCAGGACTCAGCCCACCTGCTGTGGAGGGCACATGCCTGACTACCCTGCCCACACCCTGCCCCAGGTTCCTACCTGGGATGGTCACGTGCCAGACCAGGACAGGGTGGAGGAAGCAGGCCACGGACAGTAGCATGTAGGCCAGGAACTTTTGGAAGCAGCCCAGCCAGTGGGCCTTCTCCCTTGCTCTGTCTGCCAGGGACCCTGGCTCACACCTGTGGGATGGAAGTCCAGGGTTAGCGGTACACAGCCTAGGAGAACTCCAGCCATATGGGAGGCTGGCGGGGGAGGGGAGGGGCAGGGCTGGGCCCTAGTCCTGTTGTGGCTGTGCTCTCTGCAGTGTCCCCTGGATGAACACCCTGCAGTGGCTGGAGTCCTGGAGGGGCCCTGGGGCCCTTACTATAGGTTCCACACTTTGTCAGTTTCTCTGAGTCCCTCTAGAGGGTTCACAATTTTTCTGAAAGACTACTGGCCCTGTTTTTCTGGTCAAGGAGGGTGGAAGGTAAACGCTGTCAGTATGCTGCAAGAGGCTGTGAGGAGGAAAGAAGAAGGCCCAGGGCCCACTGGGAAGTCCACAGTGAAGGAGGGAAGGTGTGTGGTATGGGGGCCACCCACTTGGACAGTTGCGCAGATGATGCACTGCATTAAGGGGCCTGGCCAGGTAGGTAAACGGGCTGAAATCTAGCAGTGACCTGCTCCCCGAGCCTTGCCTAGGCATTGGGACAGCATTGGTCCAGAAGGGCTTTTTCCCTCACTGCACACAGGGAGCACACATGGCCCTGGCAGGTGCCTGATGTTGAGGTTTCTTCAGCGTCACTGCCTCCAGATTTCAAAGGAGGAAGATGCCTGCCTTTAGGTTCATCTTATTCATCCTCTGAACTGGCCTAGAGAAGAGGCTCTGGACAGGGTAGCGCCCTCCCACACGCAAAGGCCTGGGCTGCTATAGCTCACTCCTGCCCCATGGTGGTCATCTCTGTGTTGGCGTCCTGAGTGTGTAAAATTCCCCTTCACA
Source organism: Nycticebus coucang (assembly GCF_027406575.1). Lineage (NCBI taxonomy): Eukaryota > Metazoa > Chordata > Mammalia > Primates > Lorisidae > Nycticebus > Nycticebus coucang. The sequence goes on along the minus strand of NC_069782.1, from coordinate 76,202,112 downwards.
TTCAGGGTCCCTTCCTCCGTTGCCTTAGCCCCAACCCCGGGGAAGTTTCAAGGACCCTTTGGCAGTGAAATTCAGTAGAAAGGGGGAACCCCCAGAAAGGTTACTGTCTTGGGGCTGGTGAGCCTGAGCGGCAGCCAGCGGCCTTGCAGGCTACCTGGACAGCTGGATTTAAGGCCTGGCTCGCTCTCTGCCACTCACGACAGCTTCTGCTGAGCATTGGCTGGGCAGCAGAGGGGACTCTGTGGTCACATGGCCTCACTGGATCCTAAAGTCTGCACTCGTTTCCACAAATGGGTGTGTGGCCCCTGACTTGTCCCTGGTTCTAGCAAGAGGCAGAGTTCCCAAACCCCAGTTTGCTCACTCTAAGCTGGGCCTTGTACAGGGTCCTCACCCCATGGTGGGTAGTATGGACACAGGTGCCCAGAGACTGGTCATTCCTAGGAACTGATGACAAGGGGAGCTGGCCTTTCCCAGGGGATTCTGGGCAGGAGCAGACCCTGAGTGTGCTCAGCCGGTGAGTGGCTCAGCCAGCTCCCTTGGTGGGGAACAAGGGAAAAGTGACTGAGCCCCATGGGCCTGAGTCCACCTCTATGCTGGGGCTCGCTGTACAGTGTAGGGGAACCTGTCATGGTAACTATAAGAGCAGGACATCCCCCAGGCATGGCCTCCTGGGCAGAGACATCTGGGGTGTCTGGGGCCGGGGTGGCGGTGCTGGAGGGGCCTCTCCGGAGGCTACTTACTGGAAGCAGTTGGCCAGCAGCTGAGCCACAAAGTACGCCCCTTCGCATACAGAGACAGCGGCTCCTGTAAACCTACAGGTGGAGACAGGTGAGGGAGGCTGGCCCTTCTGACCCTCCCTTCGCTATCCCAAGGGTTGTCTTCTCACAATACCTGGGCCTCCTGAGCATCTATGGCCTGCAGACTGATCGGGCTGTTTTGATCTAAAAGTGTCTCTCAGATCACACTCACTAGGGATGGTCCTGGGCCAGGCCACGTGGTGGAGGAGGTGAGATCTGGGGCTCAGAGACTAGGGAGGAGGAAGTTGCAGGCAGCAAGGGGATGGGCTGCACCCTGGCACCCTGGGCGGACACTGACAGGCACGTCCTTCTATCTACTGGCCATAGACCCAATACCCACTGCCTGGTATTCCAGCCTTAAAGCTGGATCTGTTCCTTGCTCTTCCTTTCCCCTCTTTTCCCATCATCCAAATAGTCACCAGGACTGCTGATTGTACCCCTTAATTTCCTTTGGAACCATGGTTATTCTCTCTGGCCTTCCGGCTTTGCCTGGGTTCAGCCCTGCTGCCAGACCCCTGAAGCACTCCCCTGGCTCTCCCTGACCCTGGCCTTGTCTCCTGCTCCTTCCCTTTGTCACACCAGACTGCCGAGGGCTCCTCTGACCCTTGATTTCCATCATACTCCTCCTGACCCAGAACGCTTCCAGTGTGGTCCAGGAACTCTCCAGTTAGAATTTGCTGGGGAATATGTAAAATAGGTTCCTGGGTTACCCCTAGAGTTTGCATATCAGAACCTTTGGAAATGGGGCTTATAGGTATGTTTGTGGAGAGTCTCTATGGCTGATACAGTGAAATTTCTGAGTATGTGTTTTAAAGCCATTCAGAAACCTTCATATTTCTGTCTCTATACAAGAAGCTATCAGGTGCTGCGGGGCCTTTGCACAAGCTACTCAACTTTGAAAGGCCTCCCTCTTCCCTCTCAAGTCTGTCTGTGACCTGTTGCTTCTCCATGATATGACCAGGGCTACCCGTCTGTGCATTCCCTCCACGTATCCCAGGCCCCACCTGGGTTGGGCTTACTGTTCAGTGCTCCATAAATGTACACGGCAGTGAATGAGTGAGAGTTGCTGCTGCTGTGTGGGAAGGTGGCTCAGAGCCACGATGTTGCCATTGCTACTCATCAGCTGTGTGACCACAGGTATAAAGCTAGGCCATTCCATGCCTCAGTTGCCTTGTCTGTAAACTGAGGGTAGTTATAGTGCTTCAGTAGTAAAATTATTATAAGAATTAAGTGAGTTGATATTCGTCAAGCCTTTAGGATCAGAACTGGCACAGAGATTATATAAATGCTAGTTATCTTCTCTCTCTCTCCCTCTTTGTGACCATGTAGGACTTGATCCCAACTTTCTCTGACTCTTTCTCTAAGCCTCCCAGAGTCTGCCTAACTCTTATGGCTCAGTTTTATAATAATAACTGACATTTATATACTGATAATTATGGGCCAAGCACTGTTGTAAAGGCTTTACAAATATCAACTCATTCAGTCCTTGCAAAAATTTTATTGTAAGTACTATAATTACCCTTAGTTTACAGATGAGAAAACTGAGGCACAGAGAGGTTAAACTTCTTGTCTATGGTCACACAGCTGATTAGTAGCAGGGGTAAGATTAGGACCCAGCATTTAGAGTATAGAACCTGTGTGTCTAAGACACACACAAAAGCACATGCCTTGTACAATAATCAGCATTGCTTTTTTCTATACCAGAGACAGAGGGAAAAATTAAACCTTGGGGAATAAAGTGACCCATTTAGACTTCCTGTCTGGTGCTAGTGAATGGCTGGTAGGGACAGATAGGGCAGGCCATAGGCAGAAAACATAAACTAGTTCAAAGTGAGGGGAAGAGGACCCGAGGCTGGACCGGACCACCCAGTGGCCAGATGGGCAAAGCAGTTTGCATTTACCTGCCATGGACCTGACCTGAAATGTAGGCTCATACTACAGAGGATGAAGGCTTGCCTGCTTCTGTGGCCAAGGAAAGAGTCTATAAGACACAGAGGGCATTCAGAGCAAAGTGAAGTCACTTCTAGTCAGCAGGGGCTCCAAGCTCTGGGCAGCTTCCCAGGGTGGAATGCTAGAAAGGAACATTCAGCTTCGAGAATACTAAATTGGGCAGGAGGTATTTGGGTGCTCCATGGAATTGGCAAGGCATGGAGGTGAGATGCTGCAGGTGTGTTTGTGAAAGAGTGAGAAGCCCCAGTTGTAAATGATGATGAGAAATAAGGCAGTGACTAGAGATGACATGGTGTGGACTGGAGGTGGTGGGGGCTGCTGGAAGTTGTTGGAGAGCTCTCTGTGTCTAGGTTGGAAATGGCCTTGGAGGGAGCACCAAGGCTGGGAGCCACCAAGCATAGAAAGAGGCTGCCTGAGGCAAGCAGAAAGGGGAAGGTGGGATGGACAGGGAGACACAGGCCAACTGCTGTGATGAGGGTGGAGGTGGAGGCTGAGGGAGAGCAGAGGAACAGCCCTGGGACCCACCTGGACCAATTATTACCAATTGTTACCCACAACTTCTCAGCTCAGTAAACCTGTCAGCCCCTGGGGGGCTGAAACACACAGGCTTCTTGTATAATCAGGAAGAAACTACTGGTAGCCCCTCAAGGATGGGGCTGCAGGGATGCTGTCTTTCTTCTTCCCCCCATCGCATTGCTAAGTGATCTCTTTCCCTCCAGAAGGTGTTTGCAGAGTCAGGTAGTGGTGAAGAAAGGACCGCAGCTGGGGAATGAAAGGGGCTTGGGTGCGAATTTGAGACCTGCTGCTCCAGTGATGTGGACTGACAGCTGCTTCCCTGTCAGCTGTCTGTAATTTCCTCATCTGTAAACTAGGCCAATGAGCACTTCTCCCATGGTGGTGCGAGTTAAATAACCAAGTGTAAATAAGGCATTTAACTGTGTTTGGCATGTATAGAAGTTTAAGTATGTATTCTCTTGACCTGACTCCTCTCCCCCAACAAGAGCTCAGTTGATGTTTGTCAAATAAGGAAATGATTGAAGAGATGCATGGATGGATGGGTGGATGGATGATTGGATAGGTGGGCAAATGGATGGGTGGGTGGGTAGGTGAGTGAGTGTTTGAGTTAATGGATAGATGGATGGATGAATGGATGATTGGATGGGTAGGTGAATGGATGTGTGTGTGTATGTGTCAATTAGTGACTGGTTGAGTTAATGGATGGGTGAGTAGGTGGATGGATGGGTAAATGGATAGATAGATGATTGGATGGGTGGGGGGAAGAATGGGTGGGTGTATGTATGGGCAGATTAAAGGATAACTGGTTGGTTTATGGGATGGTCTGCCCAAATCAGGAGCTATCCTAGAAAGCCTCTTTGAAGCTTTCCACCTCTGGGATAGGATGGAATAATTGGGAGGGGGCTGCTCTGAGTTAGATGGAGGGTGAGCTGGAGCAGAACTTACAGGAAGGGAGGGGCGCATGCACACATACTCACAGCAGATAGAAAGCCAGGCTTTTGAATTGCCCCTGGAGGAAGGTCTCAGTTCCCACGCCGATCAACACTAGAGGTCAAGAGGAGATGGCACAGTGGGCCTGGTGCTCCACACCATAGCTCTGCCCTGCTGAGGGCTCCTGGGCTACGGAGTGAGCCTTCTCCATGAAGACTCAGAACCAGGATGGATTCTTCTCCTTATGCCATAGGCAGCGGTGGCTGGGAAGGTACAAGGGACCTGGGAACCTCTTGGATTCATCCCTGGAAACCCCAGGCAGAGCCCCAGAGATCTTCTGATCCCCCCTTGCCAGAGCGCAGGTGCTGCCTCTTCTGCCACTTGGTCATGCATCCACCCGTACTGCCCCCAGGGGCTGCCCACACTAACATGTCACTAGCTCCTCAGTTCCATGTCTGTGATCCTCCCCGTGTGGTGGCCCATGCCACTGTGTGCTGTGTGTCTGGCTGCAGTGCTCGGCCACAGGAAGCCCGCCCAGCCGGTCCCCTCGCCCAGGTCGTGGCTTCTGCTTCCCTTGCTCCTGCATCTGGCACTCTAGGCTCACTGCTTTGGACCAAGTGCTGATTAACCCCCTGGGGCCTCACTCCAGCCGGAGATGCTGCTCCTCCTGGGCTCCCCTCCTGCCCTTTCTTGGCAGTTGGTATTGACATTCCATTTGCTCAGGGTTAATTTAGTCTCAGACTTGCCTCTCCAGACTCTCTGGCTCCAAGTGCTTTCCTCCCAGGGATTCCCTCCACCAGCACAGCTGGGACCCTGTCCAGTAGGGTAGAAGCATCCCATGGGCAGTGCATCAGTCCACCGATCGCCTCTTTCTGCCCTTGACTGGTCACACCCTGGGCACCCAGCACTTCTCTCTCTGGGCTCTGATGGCACACCCTGCTGTGTGCTGGAGTGTGGCTTCACCCTGACTCCCTCGCAGGCAGCCCAAGACCGTGGCTGGGCTGTTGGCCTTGGCAGCCTGTGTGTGGTCATAGCTTTGTTGCTGCTGCTCAAGGGGGCTGCTGCCCTGGGTGCTCCAAGCTGAGGGGAACCCTTTGTCCACTGCTGAAATGCTGTCTCAGTGAAGCCACCAGCATCCTCCTCCTCATTCCAGGAGATGGTGGTGGAAATACTTGGGGAGAAGGGAGCAGTGTGCTCTGATCTAGGCAGGGAGGGAGGTGGTTCTGTTTCCTGAGAGGTGGAGGGAGGCTCGGGTGCTCTGGCGTGCTGGCTTGGGTGAGGGATGGCAAAGCTGGGTCAGCCCAAGTGGAGTCCAGCCTTGCAGGACACTGAAGAGCTTACATGTGATGCTCACACATACAGCCTGCTCCTCATAGCAGCCCCGTGGCACAGGGAGTCCTGTTCTCTCCACTTTACAGAGAAGGAGAATGAGGCTCGGTGACCTTGTGTAGCTCACTCGCAACCTTGTGTAGGACACAAGCTAAAAGTGAGGACTCAGAGACCAGGCTGAGACTCCTGGCTCCTGAAAGTACACAGTTTGCTGGCACCCATGTCTGCCAGTGTGGGTGTGTGGATGTGTGTATGTGTGTCTGAGCGGGCATGTGAGTGTGCCTATATGCAAGTGTGGGAGTTTATGTGTGTGATTGTGAGGTATATGACTCTCCGTGTGTGTGTGCATGTGTAGTGCTAGCAAATGGCCATGTATTTCGTTTTCACTATGTATTTTGTTCTATTCTCAGCACTTAGGATTTATTAACTTCTTTAATCCTTGCAAAAATTTCATGTTAAGGTACTATTGTTACTCCCATTTTACATTACAGGAAACTGAGGCACAGAGCATATAAGTCCAACCAACCAAGCAGCAAACCATGGATGCCTAACTCAGATCTCATATTTGCCAGTAATAGCTAAGCTTCCATTTCACCAATATACCTCCTGCAGGTAAATGTTATGAGGACTCAGTGAGCTAATTGATGGCAAGCACATCACGGGTGCTCAATGAATCACTCACTCATTTTTGGTACAAGGGTCCAGCCCGCTTCAGGGAGGAAGTCTTCCCACCCTAGCTTGGGGAAGACCTTGGGCTCAGGGCTGATGCGTAGGGCTGTGCACTTGCGCGGAAGGTGGGGCTCCTTCACTGGGTAGTCAGGGCGGTTCTGGGTGGGCTTGTGTTAGATGACCAGCAGATGGCAGGGAAGAGTTTTGGGAACTGAACTCCTTCGCCTGAGTCACAGCCATCTGGGGATATGGAGAGCTATTTTGATGCCTTCTGTTTTGTATATTTTAGACTGAGATGAGGGGTCAGCAGTCAGGGGGGCACTGGATGAGCACTGCAGAGGCAGTGTTGGTTTGCATTAAAACGTCAAGGTAACAGCAGTAGGGAAACAAGAGGTGAGTTGGAATCCCAGTTCTGTGTGTTATTTCCTGAGTAAACTGGAGAGTACTTAACCCATCCAAGATGGGTTTTCTCATCTGTGGAATGGGCAGAATAAGTTATATCTCAGAGTCGTTGCTCTGATTAGAGATAATAACAAGTCTGGAACACACAGCTTTTTGCCTAATAGATGTCAGGTAACCGATGCAAAAGGGTGGCTCCTCAGTCCCTCCAACCACTGCCCCTAACCTCTGCCCTGCCAGCTTTCCCAGCTTCCAGCCAGCCACTGTGCACAAGGGGAGTGGGGTCACTCTCCACAAAGCTTGGTCCCAACCTCAGCTGCGCAGATTCTGCACGCCTGGGGACAGAGGATGCCCTTTGGATGGAGGAGGAGGGTGTAGGGAGTGAGGAGTACACATCCTCAGCCCGGGTGCAGCTTCAGGGGATCCAGTGGGGTTCCCATGGGAGGACATAAGGCTCTTTGACACCTGGGCCAAAGGGTCACCTCCTTTTTTTTGAGACAGAGTTTTACTTTGTCACCCTTGGTAGGAGTGCTGTGGCCTCATAGCTCCAACTTTTGGGCTCAGGTGATCCTCTTGTCTTAGCCTCCCAAGTAGCTGGGACTACGGCACCTGGCTATTTTTAGAGATGGAGTCTTGCTCTGGCTCTGGCTGGTCTTGAACTCCTGAGCTCAAGCAATCTACACACCTCGGCTTTTCAGAGTGCTAGGATTACAGGTGTGAGCCACTGCACCCGGCCTTTGGGCTGCCTCCTTTTGATTGACCCTTCAGTTCTGGGGTTCATATTCCTGGAGGCACGATGTCCTTCTTCTGTCCCCCACATGGTCTGTCTGTGGCCTCAATCTCAGGCTGTGTCTGCTGGGAGCTGCATGCACATACTCCTTGGCATGTTCCTGGCTGCTCTTCCTATGATGAGGCCATCTGCTCTTCTGTGGTGTCTTGTTGGGGGTGATTTGGGGTCAGGCCCAAGGTAGGCTGCAGTCAGGCATTAGGTCATATTTGGGTGTGCTTGGTCTAGCAGGGGAGATGCATTTGAACTGAACAAAGTGCCCACAGCGAGGACAGCAAACCACACTGTACCGGCAGGGAAGGGGGTCCTCGCCTAAGAGCTCTGGGGTCAGATGAGCAAGGGGCTCTTCCTGGGATTACTGGGAAAGAAGGCATAAAAATGATTAAACCCAGCTAGACCAGCAAGGTAGGCAGAAAACGGACATGTGCAAGTGTCCAGGCATTTCAGGAAGGGGACTCTCACGGCAACAAGTCATGGAGGCGAGTTTGCCTCTGGAGCAGGGGCACAGTGAGGTGGACAGTGTGTGTGGACTGAAGCCGGGGTGGTGGTGGTGGGGGCTGTTGGGTATTTTGAAGCAGAAGACAGCCATGTTCAGACTGCTGTTTCAGGAAGCTCCCTGACGCCAGGCAGAGGGGCTCAGAGACTTTGGCAACACTTGGCAGTGGCTAAGGGACAGAGCCCAGTTCTGAGTGCTCCTGGCCTCCCCCTGTCCTGGCTCACTGGCACCTGCTAGTCTTTTTGTTGGCCTTGGCTTGAAGCTGTGGCTCTGGCTCCTGATGGTGTGGCTCAGGTGGCCCTGTCCCCCTGTCTGCACAGCAGGGCACTTGGCACAGGGGCCTGGGAGGAGGCAATGTGGTCTCTGTCTCTGAAAAGGAGGCTTCCCAAGTAAATAAGCACAGGGTATGCCCCATCATTGCCAGTTGGATTTTTGGCCTTTTCTGGGCAGTGGAGGGCAGATGTGTGGGCTGGTCACAGGGAGCCAGAGGCATCTGGTTTGGATGTGGCTGTGCCAACCCTGCTGATTTTTTTTTTTTTTTTTTTTATTGTTGGGGATTCATTGAGGGTACAATAAGCCAGTTACACTGATTGCAATTGTTAGGTAAAGTCCCTCTTGCAATCATGTCTTGCCCCCATAAAGTGTGACACACACTAAGGCCCCACCCTCCTCCCTCCATCCCTCTTTCTGCTTCCCCCCCCCCATAAACTTAATTGTCATTAATTGTCCTCATATCAAGATTGTGTACATAGGATTCATGCTTCTCCATTTTTGTGATGCTTTACTAAGAATAATGTCTTCCACTTCCATCCAGGTTAATACGAAGGATGTAAAGTCTCCATTTTTTTTAATAGCTGAATAGTATTCCATGGTATACATATACCACAGCTTGTTAATCCATTCCTGGGTTGGTGGGCATTTAGGCTCTTTCCACATTTTGGCAATGGTAAATTGAGCTGCCATAAACAGTCTAGTACAAGTGTCCTTATGATAAAAGGATTTTTTTCCTTTTGGGTAGATGCCCAGTAATGGGACATAGACACTTGGAATCGAATTGAACACCAAGAAATGAAACTAACATCTTACAACCACCTAATCTTTGATAAACCAAACAAGAACTTACCTTGGGGGAAAGACTCCCTATTCAATAAATGGTGTTGGGAGAACTGGATGTCTACATGTAAAAGACTGAAACTGGACCCACACCTTTCCCCACTCACAAAAATTGATTCAAGATGGATAAAGGACTTAAACTTAAGGCATGAAACAATAAAAATCCTCAAAGAAAGCATAGGAAAAACACTGGAAGATATTGGCCTGGGGGAAGACTTCATGAAGAAGACTGCCATGGCAATTGCAACAACATCAAAAATAAACAAATGGGACTTCATTAAACTGAAAAGCTTCTGTACAGCTAAGGAGACAATAACCAAAGCAAAGAGACAACCTACACAATGGGAAAGGATATTTGCATATTTTCAATCAGACAAAAGCTTGATAACCAGGATCTATAGAGAACTCAAATTAATCCACATGAAAAAAGCCAACAATCCCTTATATCAATGGGCAAGAGACATGAATAGAACTTTCTCTAAAGATGACAGACGAATGGCTAACAAACATATGAAAAAATGTTCATCATCTCTATATATTAGAGAAATGCAAATCAAAACAACCCTGAGATATCATCTAACCTCAGTGAGAATGGCCCACATCACAAAATCTCAAAACTGCAGTTGCTGGCGTGGATGTGGAGAGAAGGGAACACTTTTACACTGCTGGTGGGACTGCAAACTAGTACAACCTTTCTGGAAGGAAGTATGGAGAAACCTCAAAGCACTCAACCTAGACCTCCCATTCGATCCAACCCTGCTGATTTTTAACAAAGTGCCACCACCTGCCATGCACCATAGCAGATCCTCTGCCTGCAATTTAATCTGAACATGCCCTGAGGTGGGAACTATCAACCCTACAACTCATGGGAACATGCAAACAAGTCTCCTGGAGATGGAGCATCTTGCTGATGGAACACAAACAGTCAAGGGCCATGAGAAGCTAGGATGTGGCTTCAATTCCCAGTAGTCCTGAGGCCCCAGGCAGGGGTTGGGGGAGGACTGGTGTGAGAATGATGCATGTGGGGAGGACATTTCCTTAGGCCCTTTGTGGGCACAGAAGTGGCTGTTTGGAGAGATGTCATCCCTGTTGTTATTGGCCGTGGACCCCTGTGCCCCTTCTTCAGCCAGCTGTGGATGGAGTTTTGTAATATCTACATCAGCCCAAGGCAGGAAGCCACCTCTTCACTGCTTCAAGCTGTGGGTTAGTGTGGAGACAGTCTACTTGTCCCTTACCCTAGGCACCTGGCAAGGAGCCCTCATTCTGGGCAGAGCATTCTTTTGACAGTCAGGAGCAGCCATGGATGGAATCTCCTCTGCCAGGGCAGTTCATTCCATTAGTCTCCTGCAGTCACAGACCCTCATTCCCAGTGTGTCCTCTGTGCCAGGCCTAAGGAAGGCACACGGTTGCAAAGTAAATACCCACTGAAGCCTGGGAAGTCTGTCCCCACAAATGGAGAGATGTTGAGCGTGGAAGCAGACCCAGTGCTCTGGGAATAGGACAAGGGTGTCTCTATTCTGCATGGGAACCAAGGAAGGCTTTAAGGAGGAGGAAGGAGGAAGGCTTTAAGGAGGAGGAAGGCGGGGTGAAGCTGGGGAGATGGTACAGTCTGGAATTGTGCCTCCATGCATAGGAAAGGGGGAAAACCTTGACTCTGGTGCTTCTCTTGTAGCTTCCAGGGCTGGGCAAGATCACAGAAATGCATGAACTCAGGAAATAGTCAGAGCCAAAGCACCAGAGGAACCACCTCAGCTACGTCAGGGAGACCAGCCCACGACCTGAGCCTATATTTTGACTCTTCAGGAGCGAGCATTCCTCCAAGACCACATGGGTCTCTGGCCTTCTCTCTCAGCTCTCAGCGTGGTTGTCAGGAAGCTAACACCCAGGCTCCTAGGTCCTGCATCATCCGTCCACAGGCTCAGTGTCTGCACAGCATTAGAGGTGCAGGCAGGAGTGTGGGTGGGACCTGGGTGGGCGTGGGGTGCTCAGCTTAAAATAAAGAGGTGCTCAATGTAAAATTAATGGGGCCCTCATTGTAAAATTAAGGTGATGGCCACTCAAAGTTTGAGGTGGCACTCAGTTCCAGGGCCTTGCAGGGGTGGGCTAGGCCCTTTCCTGACCCTGAGAGCGAGTAGCTGTGGTCCTGGCACCCCAGACACTTAGGTGGCCCAGGGTTTGAGGACTTGTGGCTACTTATGGAATTTGGCTGCACACTGGCCTCCTGCCTTCTTCCAGGGTAGCCTGGCTGGTCTGTCTGAAACTCTGGCTTCACAGGGCTCTAGTCAAGCCTGAAACTGGCCAGCATGCGTCTGCTACTCATTCTAGGAAATGACCCTGGATGTTTTCCTTGAGCTGGGTCCCCAGACAGAGGAGCTGACCTTCTATAGTGAAGACAAACAATGAGACATTGCCTGCTGCCCCACAATTAGAGCCCCATTACAACAAAGGATTGCCCCCCAGAACTGCCTCCATCCTGCCCTGCTGTCCTTCCACTGCAGACAGAGAATGCTGGGCTGCCGCCCAGTGCTACTACATGTTGTCGTCACACCAGTGAGTCCTTCTGTCCCTTTTTGTCATCTCCATTTCAGGCTCCCCAGTCACCTTCGGCCTTGCCCAACAGAAGCACCTCATGCTTACCCTCCCACCCCAGTACAGCCCACCCACACCTCTGTCCCACTCCCCCTGCATTGCACCTGGACGGAGCCATTCACAGGCAAGCCTGTCCTCTCTCAGCCTGGGGTCTCCTCCCTTCCAATCTCTGTCCCTTCTAGCTGAGCTGGGTCCAGCCTCAATACAAGCACTTTCTTCTTCCAGAGGCCAAGGCTTGCTTCTGAATTGCCTGCCTGAGCAGTTTGTTCTTGTTAAGGCTTAGCAGGGATCCTGGGCCAAGAGGCCGTGGGCAAGGCAACACTGTTTGAGTCCTGGAACTCTGCTCTCCCAGGGAGGATGGATGAAAGCTAGGGCAGGGCTGTGCTGTAGCAGAAAGAACAGGAGATTTGCAACAGGAAAGCTGAGTCCCAGGTCCTCAGGAAAGACATAAACTCTGGTATGCATCATCTTCTGGAAAACAAGGATAATAAAAATATGCATAATGGTGGTGTCCAGTCTGTTCAGTCTTAGTAAATGATTGAGTGTTGTGCAAATGTAGCTGATGGCTAGTAGACCTGTTATAAGAGGCAGACTCTTCCCATCAGTATTCTCAAGGGGAAGAAGAGGGTTTATTCTCATCCTCTGCTTCCATTAACGCACATTTTTATTGTGGCCAAAGAGCTCTTGCCTTTGCACTGATGCTTTTCATTGATTTTCCTGTCTTGGTCACTTCTCAAGGTCTAGTTGTGATGCAACGAGATGTCACACATCTAGTGTGACCCATCCTCCCATCTATCTCAACATCTCTTGTTTAACACCCTCTATAACCCTGCTAGGGACACGAAGAGGCTCAGGCCAGCGTGTTCCTGAGCCTGGGGCTGATTGCGGTGCTGCCTGATGAGGAGATACCCTCTGGCCTCGGGCTGGTGCTGCTTTTGCCTCAGGCTGGCATCCTGGTTGACTGTTGCTTGTCCATTCTGGCCACAGGGGTTGAGTTTGAGTTTGCTGAAGGCAGCCTCCCAAAGCACTCTGTGGTATTTATTGCTTCTCTTCATTTTTTTTTGCCCACTGGTTTCAGGATCTCCAAGGACATCTCAGAGATCTCAGGGAAAGACGCTGCAAGCTGATGTCAATACCTGGGGATGGCCCAGAAGTAGTCACAGTGCTTTCAGAGGTGAAGAGCTAGATTTGTACCATTTCTAAGAACACAGAGATGTTGGAACTAGTTGATACAAATTCACTGTGACGATAAGGTAGTAGCCATAATCCTCTTAACTCAGAAGTTGTGGCAGGTACTACTAAGCGTAGCAGGGAATTTTACCTGCTTGTTGAGATCATCTGACATATATGAGCCAGGGTTCTGTGATAGTGTTAGAAAAGATTTCATGATAGAAATTTCTGGACATTCAGTCGGAAGAGACTTCAGAGTGTGGTGCGGCACTCACCACCCTCTAATGCTCTCACAAGCTTGTTTGGGGAAAATTACTCAAAGGTAAAAGAGTCCACCCATCTCTACTAGGTTTTGTAAACATGAGCTGTAGACTAAAGCAGAACAGCCAAGGGGTCTTATTTATTTATTTTTTGACCCAGTAGAAGTCCCTGTGATAGATTGCAATGACCTCCCCAAACCTTCTTTCTCCTTGGTATCCAGTCCTTTTGTTATGTGACTTCACAGTCCCTTGACTTAGGGAAAAGTCTGTTTCTCACCTCCTGAATCTGGGCTCAGCAATGTGACTGGACTCAAGTTTAGCCATGAGCTGGACTCAAGAACTGGTCTGTCCTCTGGTGCCTCTGCCTCCTCCATGAGCTTATGCCTGGGCAGGGGAGACACAGAGGCAGTCTCCCTTATCACCCCAGCCAAGGCCAGCCTAGCCAAGCCAACAGGAGGAACACACCCAGAAAATGCTAACGAAACTGCCTAGCCTACTCACCTGGATGTGTGAGGTAAGAGCTTATTGCTGTAAGCCACTAATGTTTTGCAGTTGTTTCACAGTATTATTTTAGCACAGTTAACTGATATACCCACTTTGGGAAAGATTTGTGAGGGATAAATGACATATAACTACATATATTGAAAGTGCAATTTGATAAGTGTTGACATATGTCTATGCTCATGAAACCATCTCTACAATCAAGAAAACGAACATCTCTATCACCCCTCAAATTTCTTTGCACCTCATCATTGTAATTTACCTTCCCACCCTTCTGCCTACCCCTGGGTGTGAATCTGCTTCTTGTCACTACAGATATAATTTGTATTTTCCAGCAGTTTAAATAAATGGAATAATACAGTATGTACTTAATTCTTTGGCTATTTTATCCAGCACGATTGTTTCCAGACTCACCCGTGTTACAGAGTGTAACAATATTTCATGCCTTTCTATTGCTGAACCATACTACATTCTTTATAACTCACCTTTTGATGGACACTTGGGTTGTTTCTAGTTTTTGGATATTACAAATTAAGCTGCTATGATATTCATTTGCAATGTTTGTATGAACATATGTTTTCTCTGCCCGGAGCGTATGGCAGGTAGATGTTTAACTTTTTATGAAATTGCCAAACTGTTTCCAAAGTGATTGTTCCATTTTTACAATCTCTTAGCATGAGAGTTTCATGTTCTTGCTAATATTTCAACACGTGGTATGCTGACTTTTAAAATTTTAATTTAAATGTATGCAATTTTAATTTAAATGTATGCTGACTTTTAAAATTTTAACCATTTAATATGTATGCAAACTTATCTCATGGTGGTTTTGATTTGCATTTCTCTAATGACTAATGATGTGAAACATATTCTCATGTGCTTATTTGTCATCATATCTCTTTTGCTGGCTGTGTTTTTATTATCCTAACATTACATTCTAAAGAGAAATTTTAAAGTTGGATGATGTCCAACTTACGAATTCTTTTATGGATTAAACTTTTGTTAATGAGTCTAAGAAATCTTCGTCTACCCCATAACTGAGGTCTTGTCCTATTGTTTAGAATTTTTGTAGTATTAAGCTTTACATTTAGATCTGTGACCCGTTTTGAGTCCCCCCTCCCTTTTTTTTTCTTTTTGGGTATATGGTACAAAGTATCAGCAAAAGTTCATTTTTTTTTTTTTGGTAAACAGATATCCAATTATTCTAATATCATTTGTTGAAAAACTATTCTTTTTATACTGAAGTGCCTTTGTACTTTTGTCAAAGCTTGGTTGTTCGTACATGTCTAGGACTGTTTCTGGGCTTTGTTCTCTCCCATGATCTGTTTGTTCTTTTGTGTCAATACTTCACTTTCTTGATTTCTGTAGCTTTTCAACAAGACTTAAAATCAGGTTGTGTTAATCCTCTGATTTTGCGCTTTGTTTACAAAGTTGTCTTGGTTATGTTAGAACCTTGGCATTTCCATGTGAATTTTAGAAATAGCCAGTCAAGTTTTAGAAAAAAGGCCCTCTGGGACTGTGATTGGAATTGCATCAAAACTTTAGAGTACTGGGGGGAGAATTTACATCTCGACAATATTGAGTCTTTAGAGCCAGGCATCCTCAAACTTTTTAAACGGGGGTCAATTCACTGTCCCTCAGACCGTTGGAGGGCCGGACTATAGTTTAAAAAAAAAAAAACTATGAAAAAATTCCTATGCACACTGCACATATCTTATTTTGAAGTAAAAAAACAAAACGGGAACAAATACAATCACACGACCTCATGTGGCCCGCGGGCCACAGTTTGAGGACCCCTGTTTAGTCTGAGGAACAAGGTCCTATTTATTTAGTTCTTCTTTACTATCAGCAACACATTCTAGTTTCTAGTACACATGATCTCTTTTTAACATCTTTTGTCAGATTTATCATTAAGTATTTCATATTACTGACGTTATTTGAAAAGAATTTCATTTTCTAATTGTTGCTGGTATATGGAAATACAATTGATTGCTGTCTATTGGTTTTGTCTTCTGCAGCCTTGCAAATCCCTTTATTAGCTCTAGTATGCTTTTGGGTAGCTTCCATCCGATTTTCTGCAAACAGTGATATCCTCTGTGAATAAAGAGTGTTTAGTATCTCTTGCCAATCTATATGCATTTTGTTTCTCTTTCTTGCATTCTTGCACTGATTAGAACCTCCAGCACAATGCTAACTGGAAGTCCAGAGAGTGAACCTACTTGTCTTGGTCCCAATCTTAGGAGAAAGACATTTGGTCTTTTACTTTTAAGTAGGTGTATGCTTTCTTTATAGATGATGCAGATGTCCTTTTTAGGCTGAAGAGATTTCCTTCTGTTACTCGTTTGCTAATAGGTTTCATCATTTGTCAAAAGGTTTCTCTGTATTTATCATCTAAATAAATGATAACACAGCTTTTCTTTTTTAGTTTGTTAATATAATGTCTTAGTTCACTTGAGCTGCTGTAACAAAATATCAAAGACGGGGTGGCTTATACATAGCATAAATTTATTTCTTACAGATTTGGAGGCTGAGAGGTCCAAGATCAAGGTGCTAGTAGATTTGGTGTCTGAGGGCACCACCAGTGTCTTCTCACTGGTATCTGCCATGCCAGAAGAGGCAAGGAAACTCTCTCAGCACTTTTTTTTATAAGGACACTAATTCCACTCATGAGGGCTCTGCTCTCATGATCTAATCACCTAATACCATCATCTTGGGTGTTAGGTTTTCAACACATGAATTTGGGTTCAGTCCATAGCAGATTTTTCAAATAAAACGGCCTTCCATTTCTGAGATAAATGTCACTTCATTATGATATGTTATCCTTTTAATACATTTTAAATTATTTTGCATCTGTGCTGATGAAGGGTTATTAGTCTATAGTTTTATTTTCTTATAGTATCTTTGCCTAGTTTTGGTATCCATGTAAGTACTGATTTTATAGACTGTTGAGAAGTGTTCCCTTCTTTCAAATGATAGATATTATCTATCTATTCTGGAATAGATATTATTTCTTTCTTAAATGTTGATAGATTTTGCCTGTGGGACCATCTGGGGTAATACCCCACTTTTTGGTGATGACATTGTTAGACCACCTGGGATAATACCCCACTTTTTGGTGATGATGTTGTTTATGAGGAGGAACTCATTGGTACTACTGGGGATAGTGTCTTCCTTGGGTCCTAGACTAGGATCTTCCTTGTAAGGACCACTGGAAGAAATTTCTCCTAGGTCTTGATGTCAGGGGTACCCCAGGTATTTGATTTTTATTCTTTCTTGGTGTTCAAAAATAATACATGTGGTCGCTCTTCCACAGGGCAGCTTTCTAGAAGATAACGACCATGCCTCCCTCTGTCTTCTATCCACGCCACATACGCCGTGCTTCTTACTTTGACTTTGACTTGGCTTAAGGTAGAGTTCTTTCTCCATAGCATCAGCCACTTATGCTTGACTATGTCCCTTTCCTTCACAGCCTTTTCAAGAGGCCGAACAGAACAGAATTGTCTCAAGGGCATTCTTGAAAGAATTGTCAGATCATGAAAAATAAGACAGGGTTGCCATCTTCCTTCTGCTTGGCTCACTAGATGTGATGGAGAAATAACCAAGTTCCTGGAGGCTGATCTTAACAGCCCAAGCTCAGATGTGAAGGAAAATGTCACCCAGTATAAAGGCTTTTATAGTCTAGCCTCTCCCTCTCTGGTCATGTGCTGCTTTGCTCCTTTCCTCTGATCTTCCCTCTTTCTCCATCCCAGAAGAGGAGCTGATCACTCTATTACATAGTACATAGTTTCTGTGTCCTGCATGTTCCTCCAAAATTAACCTGTACTGAGTGAGCCTGAGTGAGAATACATGTGCCGGGCAGTTTGCTGCTTTAATCATTGCTTCATTGAATCCTCACAGCCACAGAGGGCAGAGACAGTGGTTATCCCCATTTTGTAGATAAGGTAACTGAAATCTGAAGAGGTTATATGATGTGCCTAAGATCATGTACAGTAGGGCAGGGCACGGATCCTCTCTCCAAACACTACACTGCCCTGCCTGGTGCTTGAATGTGCATTTACTAGTTGCCTCCCTGGTAGGCCTCTGCTGCTCTGGGGCAGAGATTCTTGCAGTCTTAATCCATGTGTCTACACAGCAAGACTGGGAACTCAGCAAATGTTTGCCAAGTGGATGAATTCTAAGTGGAATGCCATATTTTTCATCTTAAATCTAGGAGGAAGGAACAGGCACAGAAAAATAAAGAAACAAGTGCTCAAACCAATCCTATTGTCTTTCAGTGGTAGGTGGGCAGAACAGAAGGAGGGAGATTTTGTTTACTCAAGGAGACGATTGTATTAGAAAAGGAAAAACTGTCATCATTCACTTGGAAGATCTGGAAACACAATGTGGTCTCGCTTAGGTAGTAAGTCACTTGTAGACATGTTGGAGTATGTGAAGCTTTCTCAAATGGCCAGAGGTTGTCACGGGGAAATACATTTAAGAGGGTGGAAATTAGCATGGAGGGACCAAGATGTTGTGTCAGAAACATTAATTCTCTTGAAAGCTTTGAGCAGGGCTAAGGTCAAACTATACATTTGCTGTATCCTTTAAAAAGTGATGATAACACCTGGGTTTTAAATGCTTCTTCTGCCCTAATCTATACAAGTAAGTTTTCCCTTTTGAACAGTATGAGGTGAGGATGGGGGCTTCTGGGAATATGGCTGTGTCCCTCATGTAGAGAAGCAGGTTAATGGGTCAAAAACCTGGAACAAAACAAAACCCGCAAATGATCCTAGGTTGCCCCCAAGCACTTGACTTGTGAGAAACAGCACACAGAACAGGCAGATTTGCTGGCAAGTGGCTTAGTCTCCATCCCCCATGTCCTTGTGGGCTCTGCTGAGCCCTTCCTTTTAGAATACCCCTGATATGTGCTACAGACACACCAATGCTTAATCCCATTTTACAAATGAAGAAACTGGGGCTCAGCATGCTCAGGTAGCCTGGAAGAGGCCACAGAACCAGCAGACAGAGGCCTGTCTGAGCATGAAGAAAAGGACCACGAGGGATGCTTCCAGTCCCCTCCCTGCACTTACAGATGCCAGGCCCTACTGTGATAGTTCTCTCTGGAAATATTTGCAGATTTGGCTGTCTCTGGAGAGTGTCCTGGAGTAGCTTTAGCTGAAGAGTGTCGTGGTGGTGCCAATTAAAGGATGCAAGGCAATTATGCTGAGACTGAATAGGCAGGTAGGCTGAGTATCAGTGTTCTTAGATTGGGTGGTCTTTGACTATGTGCTCCTGGGGCTGTGTCTGTCCTCACCATGACCCCACCTGCCTGAGTTCATGCATGGACAGGGCTAACAGAGGGCAGGGGCACCAGGGTGCATGCTGGGAGCCTCTGTGTATCCCTGCATCTTGGGGTTCACAAGATAAGGCGGGAGGGACATGCCCTCTAACTTGATGTAGGTGGACGGCACAGTGATGAGGAGCGGGGGCTCAGGAGTAGACTGCTATCAAATGGAAACTCGCCTCTCTGCTTCCTGGTGGTGAGCCCTTGAGTGAGTTGCTTCATCTCATCAGCCTTGGTTTCTCTCTCTGTACAATGGGTATGAGGCTGAGCTTGATGATGTTTCAGAGGATAGTTAGGAGAGAGAAATGAAATACTGCATTTAAAACATGTAGCACAGAGCTTGGCTCACAGTGAACACTCAAATGATAACGCCTATCATTGGTGATCACTGCCCCAGCAGAGGCTGGAGAAGTGAATTGAAGCCCTCCAGTGTCGGCATTGAGAAGCCTCAAGCTTAGCTTCTGTGCTCTGAGGAACCTTGGGAGCCTCACCCAAGTGCCTGGGGACATTGGGGAAGCCCATGACGTCTGTGTGCAAGGACACGGGGCTGGAGGAAGAGCTTTCAGGGCCTGAGAGAGTCACTGGCTCCTGTGCAGGGGGCTCTTCCCATTCTCCTCCTGGCTGAGGAGCGGTGAAGAGGTTATCAGAGAGTCCCTGGTGGATGAAGGGTGAGAGGGCAGCTGAAGTACAAAGGGAGGCCAACCCTGCCTTCCTAGATGATGATGGGGACAGACCCTTTCTCATTTTATGGAAGAGGAGTGCCCTGGACCCCTGTGCTCCCATCTCACTTAAAACCCACTTCCCAAGTCCCCTTTCCAGTGAGTGGTCTGCGACCTGCCTGAGGCCTGTGTTTCTCACTCAGCGTATCTTTCAGTGGACACAGGAGAACCTGCTTGAGGAATGGACTGGCAGGTATTCTGACAACTGCACAGGTCTGTGCACAGTTTCCAGTTGTGTCTGCTTCTGTGGGTGACACCTGATACCACATCTCAGCAACTGAGCAACGTAGAGGGCACATCTGTGCGTGCAGAGTCATGAACCAGGCGCAGATGCACATGCAGCCTGATGCCTTCCCTGGCCGGGAGATGATGCAAATGAGCCTAGTGTGGGACAATGGTGGGAGTGGTCTGTGATGACCTGGAAGTACACTACTGCACCAAAGGGACAGAATTTTCTAATTTCAGAAACACTTGGGCTGGGTGCAGTTTGCCTATGGCCTGTTTACCCTATTTGACAGTGGTAATGAGCTGTCTGCTCTGAACCCCGTGGTGTGGGGCTGGAGGTTAGGGTGGGGCAGCAATGGCAGATAGGGCTGCTCGACATCCTAAGGAGGCTCATCCAAATGGCCTGGAAGGGGAGGAGGAGGCAGCCCAGTGCAGGGCCTCTGCCCTCCTGGTGGTGGCACCTGGGCCTGGTGCCCTCAGCATTTCCCACAGCTCTTCCTCCACTCACTGATCCCGTCTGCAGGGATCCAGGGAGAAGGCTCTTAGGCACTGCCTGGTACCTGCAGGTGACATTCTGGGTGCCCTTGGGTCATAGGCCTTTCTATCTTCTGGAAAACTGGCATGCCCTAACTGCAGGTGGATAAGGGGTCACCCTAGATCCCCTCGTCAGGGTTTCTGCAAAGTGAGAGCCACTGCTTTGAGTCTTATTTCCTCCCCAGCAGCAGTGTCCCTGTAAATGAAGCCTGAATTTTTCAACAGAGGATTTTAACAATAAAGAGGCTTAAGAGAATAAGGAATGTGTAAATCTTACACACTGGAAATAGGCCAGGAGTTCAGTGATGATGGGAGAAATTCGAGGGTTGCCCAAGAGTGCCAAAGCCCCTCTCTGTTGCTTCCCACCCATGCTCAGCACTCTAGAAAGCCCCAGAGGATCATTTAGAAATCTTGCCATTAGAAGGCAATTCATGGCCTATTTTTAGCTTGGATCTTATGTGAAAACCAAGAGGCTGGTCCATCCCATGCATTAACAGCAGCTCTTTGCACAGAGATAAGGATGTGGTTAAGAGGAGCATTATGAATGTGTGTGTATGTCTCTGTGTGTGTGTCGGGAGCAGAGCTACAGACCTTTCTGCTGATTGAGGTAAATCAGACTCTTAAACTATCTTTAGCTAATCCATTAGAAAGATAGATAAAACATCTTAAAACAGCTTCTCAGTAGGAGGCTGTCCTCCAGTCTGGGTGGAGTGTGGCTGGGGAAACAGACACTGGGATTTCCGGCATTTTACGTACTTGGAAACCAAGACCTAGAAGGAGCAAGGTGGCCTTGTCAGTAGTGGTAGACAAGGATTCTAAGCCCAGACCCGGAAACCTATTTAGGGTGACCTTCCCCTTCCCAGGATGGGCTATTGGGGATCTTGGCGGCCACTTCCTTATGCATAGGTGACATCGTTGTCTGAGAGAGGCTGGGCTGGCTCTTCCACCAACTCACCCACTCAGTGCTCTGCAGAGCAGCTCTGGACCCCTTCCTGGTGCCCACTGGGCAGGGTTTCCTACCGTGGAAGGCAGGGAAGGCTTTGGCCAGAGCCCCAGCCTTTGTGAAAATTGAGGGACCAGGTTTCCATACTGACTGTTCCTTTGACTTGCAGTGTGACCTTGGGCAAGGTCACCATCCCTGTTTGAGCTCAGGTGCTCCATCAGGTAACAGGAGGGGTGGGATTAGATCACCCAGCAGCCTTCCGGTTCTAACTCATGGCCTAGATGTTGAAAGACCCTACTAACCAACATGTGGTGAACCCACGTGCTTCCCCAAATGATCCCCCACCCCACTGAGCTCTGGAGTGTGTCATGAGGGCTTCTGCTCAAAGGTTTCCATCTTCACTTTCACTTAGCTAAGTTAGTCTCAGTTCCTGACATCCTTGATCTGTCAAAATATCTGGCCCACAGCCCCACCATCCTACAGCTCAGAAAGTATAGTCCTAGGGGCCAGGTGCTTCCCCCAAGGTCACACATGGGGCAAGTGACAGGATGGCTGGGGCTGGAGTCAGCACGACTTGAGTCTTTCCTATTTGGCAAGAATCACAAGTAGGCTTTTCCCCAGTGACTGGGAAGGGTGTGGATAGGGAGCGTCCACAGTATCCTGTGTCTCCTCTTTGTCACCTAGACATGATGGGGCCTAGGCCTAAGGGCTCAGAATAGTACCTTCTCACTTCTCAACACAGAACTGGCCCTGCAGAGGACCCAGGTCTGCTCAGGGGCATGGGCAGCCAGGGCTCAGGACTGTGGCACTTGCATCTGATCTCACTCTCTGTTTTCCTGGCTGGTTGGGAAGCCCTGTGACCAGCGGGATGAGAGAGAGGAGTCAGCAAAGGGAACTATCTCTGCCCCTGAGCCCACAGTGGAGTCCAGTAGTCAGGTCACAGACGGGGCCTGGGTTCCTCCAGAGTTTTCTGTTAATGAGGCCCAGGATGGCTTGGAGGGGAGCCTGCAACCTCCATGTACAGGCTGGCTCAGCCTGTCCCAGGGCAGAGCTGGCTGGTGGGAATTCTCACTCCCTCAGCTAGAACTGTGGTTTGAGTAAAGCAGGGTCAGTTCAGTTGACCATTTTTATAACTACAGTACAGGGGAGGACCTGAGTACCACATTTGCCTTCACCTCATCCCCATGTCCCCCTCACAACTGCCCTCCGAGGAGGTGAGGCGGAGCCCCTTGACTCATTTCACAGATGTGAACCCTGAGACTTCTGAAAGTCCTGGGCGATCCAGCACCAGGCTCCTGGCCTGAAGCCCACCCCATTACACCTGCTGCTGCTCTGCAGAGCAGTTTTTCTGGGAGTCTTGGGAAAAATTGAATCACAGAGGTCTCCACCTGTGCTCGCTGTCTCCTGGCCACCTCCCACCACTTCGGCAGCTCTGTCTGCTGTGCCACCATGCAGGGAGTGGCAGCAGGAGGTGGGTCTTACCTGCAGCAGTGGTGATGCCCAGCAGCCGGCAGGTGTATTCCAGCCCAGTCCAGAACCCCTGGAGCTTCATGGTGATGGGGCTGAAGGTAGAGTCCCAGCAGGGCAGGTTGCAGAGGCTCTGGCCCTGGGATGCTCCCGGACAACCGTGAGCAGGCAGGAGGCTGTGGCTGCCAGCTTGGGCCCCCCCCGACTGGGGCCCTGCCTTTCCAAACCAGTCCTGGCCACTGCAGCCCAGCCGAGGTGTGAATAGGGCTCACCTTCCTGGTTCCTCAGCTGGTGCCCTTGCCAGGCACTCAGCTTAATCATTACCTTGGAAGAATGACCCTGCTACTCTGCAGCTCCAGCCTGGCCTGGAGCCGCTTGGCCTGGCGCAGCCGCCTGAGATCGGTGGTGAGGGCTGGGCTGGAGGCAGCCTGGAGCTGGCAATTAACTGTTTCTGGCTGGGAGGAGGGAGCCGGGGAGCCAGCCCAGGCCCTTCCTGACCAGGCAGTGCCTAGAAAGTCACCCCTGGACTTTACACCTCGGGAAGGGGTGCTGGGGTGTTTGTCTCAAGATGGGACCGTGCACCTGGAGCTCTGCATCTGTGTGCGTGTGGCAGAGGGATATGTCTTTAAGCCTCCAGGAGAAACAACTTGTAAAATGAGTTCCAAGCTTCATTATTCTGTCTATAGGTGGATTAGAAAGCTTTTCAAGCCTGGGGCAGGTCTGGACTCTGCCCAGACGTTCTTAGCTCAGGCCATACCACCCAGAGGCCTGCCTTTATCCTTGACAGGAATCTCTGACATGGGATGGGGAAATTACTTTGATTCTTTGGGAGGGAAATTGCTATGTCAATAATTAACTGGGTGACCTTGGGGAAACCCAAAGGTATCTGTGAGCCTTAGTAAATTTTGAAGAAAATAAATGAGAGGTTTTGGCTAGATTGGTAGTTCTCAAAAGTATGAGTGTCCTCGGAGCTGTGCCAAGGAACCCAGCTGCCAAAATTGGACAATGGTGGGCTTTCACTGTTTTATAACTTTCTAATTGACATACTGGACTGAATGATACCAAGATTTTGTTTTCCTCCTGGGTGTTTTTCTGAAATATTTTACCCCTTTGCTCATGTGGGATAGACCAAAAAACATCCATAAATTAAAAACCAAACCAATCCTTGACTTATGACAGGTTTACATTCTGATAAAACCCATTATAAGCTGAAACTACTGTAAGTTAAAAATACATTTAATACAACTAAGCTATCAGACACCCTCGCTTAGCCTAGCCTACCTTAGCCATGCTCAGAACACTTACATTAGCCTACGTCTGGGCAAAATCATGAAACGAAAAGCCCTTTTTATAATCAGGAAAAGATCAAATTTCAAGATTTGAAGTATGGTTTCTACTGAACGTGCATTGCTTTTGCACCATTGTAAAATCAAAGATCATTTAGTTGAACACGGTATGTAAGTCAAGGACCATGTGTAGTATTGGAAAACTCAGGAATAGTTTGTTTTGCTTTTTCCTTGATGATGATGCTCCCTCATGTAATAAGCAGATATTTTTTGCTATTAAAATTATTTCAATTTGATTAGCTAACTTGATCAGGAATTATGGCTTTCCATAAAGACTACCATATATTTTTTTTTTTTTTGGTATTTTTCACCCTTATATGAATTAAAAAAAAATCTCTTGGCTCATCCTCAAGATTGAGCTTAGAAATGTACAATGTACATATTTTTTTCTTGGGTTAGCAGACTGTGTTTATAAGCAAACTATCCATTCCAAGCTTGTCAAAGTTTGATGTGTCCTGACACCACACACCCTGCTCTCCAGACGGTGGTATTTTGGTCTCTGCAGCACACACATGCATGGCACAGACAGAGCCACTGGGGGGGGTGGGGGGTGGGTGGGTGCCAGCAGCCCCAGCAGCTCCATCCCCTCTCTCTCTGTGCAGGTTGGGAAGCTCTGGCTGGCCACACAGCAGTCACTTGCTTTATCCTGGCCAGCAGCAGCTGATTCTGTCTTATATCTGACACCTGTATGTTCTGAAGATATGGACTCTTTCCAGGCCTGGGTTGGTGGAGTCCACTCAGTCCAGGGGTCATGGCCACAGCTTTCACCTTCCCAGAGACTGTTTTAGGAAGGACAGTGTGACCCAATTTTGGTCAAACAAAGGGGTGTGTGCTGGCATTCCCTCCTCTTGGGTCCATCTGGCCAGAATGGTCAGCTATCTCATGATGAGGAGGGTCCAGCGAGGCGCATGACTAGCTTATGGTCCATGAGGTGAGCACCAGCAGGCACCAGAGGATGTTCTGGAGCTGCTAAACTTACGTTCCTAAGTGTGGGAGGGGCTGAGGTAGGTTTCTGATTGTAGCTTGACTGAGGATGGATTGTGCTTGCTGAGCTCTCTGCACAGCCTTTTCCACGGGGGGCTTTTTCTGTCTTGGAGCTTAGGCTGGGGGAGACTGAGCGGTGGGGCTGAGGGTTAGGGCTTCACCAGGGCTGCCCTCCTAAAAGGCACTGGAAGGAAGGGGAGTAGGGCCTGTTACAAAAGCGAAATGTGGAGGCACCAGAGAGGGCCCTCTTGAAGAAACCGCAGAGAGCCCTCGGGCAGAGCTGAGGCCTCTGCTACGCCATTAAGCCCATTTGTGGAGCCCCCTGAGCAGGGAGAAGGCTGCCAGGGCAGACAAACTCCTCAGACCTTTCAGAGTTCAGAGAAAAGGGAGCCAGGAATCCTGAAATAAAACTTGGATGAGAAGGTGGTGAAGCCCCAGAAACCCAACCCTGACCCTGCAGTCACTAATGGGCCCTGGAAAAAGAGAGAGGGCTGTTTCCTGGAGAGATTCCTGCACAGCCCAGCAGGCAGCTCTGCTTCTCACAGGTGTGTGTGAGGCAGAGGAGGAGGGACAGAGGTAAGGACAGAGGCCCTGTGGCTGTGAGAGCATCTGGAAAAGTACTCTGGGTGGCAGGAAGGGAATCTCAAATTACAGCAGTTTGTGAAGCACAGAGTGCCAGGGGGCCGGCTGCTCAGGACAGTGGTGTGACCTGGATATTACACAAAAAAGCAATTTCCATTGCATCCTAGGAGTCCACACCTGGGCTAGTGGGGAGAAGTAGTGGGCTGGAGTTTTTAACTCAAAGTATGGGAAGATATTTTATTTAATTAAATTAATTAATTTATTTATATTTTATTCAGCAATAATAATAATAATGCAAAAAAGTAACATTCACATTGTCAAATGAGAGTATGTCTATTATAGAATGCTTTCACTCTGAGGTTCAGTATGGAGTCATCAGTTAACTTCTTCTTAATTTTTTCCCCCAAATCTCAAAACATAGACAACTAGTATTTATAAATAAATATAAATAAATATTCTCTCTGCCTGTGAGAAGCAGAGCTGCCTGGTGGGCTGTGCAGGAATCTCTCCAGGAAACAGCCCTCTCTATTTATTTATTTATTCATGTATTATTCTGTCACGCTGGGTAGAGTGCCCAGGTGTCATCGTAGCTCATAGCAACCTCAAACTCCTGTGCTCCAGCAATCTTGTCTCAACCTCCCAAGCAGCTGAGACTACAGGTACCCATCACAACACCCGGCTAATTTTTCTAGCTTTCATAGAGATGGGGTCTCACTCTTGCTCAGATTGATATGGAACATCTGAGCTCAATCAATCCCCCTGCTGAGGCCTCCTAGAGTGCTAGGATTAGAGGCATGAGCTCTGCCCCTGGCCTGGGAAGATGTTTTAGTAAGTGCGCGCAGCAGAGAGGGAGGGCTGCTGGTGGGGGGCAGATGTCTCCTGGGGGCTGTGTGGGTGCCGGGTGGGGGACGGTGCTCTGGGCAGTTCTCATGCACTGATTGGGGCATTCAGATCTGGGGTGTCTGTGATGCTAGACATCTGTGATTCCTGAAAGAACCCAGATAAATATCCTCAGAAGTGCACCTAGAAGAAGGCTTTTGCTGGGCAGAGAACTCATCTGGTAGCTCTCTGACCACCTGCACGCCATCCCTGGGGGTCCAGGCAGAGATGCAGTGTGGGGAGGGGAGGCGGAGTATAGATGGCAACTCTGCTGTTCAGTGTGGCCTGGGAACTTCCTTACTCTCACTCAGTGCTAATTTCCTTTACCTGTGAAAGTGTCTGGAAGGTGTCTGACTGGGTCTAATGCACTGGGTCAAAAGCACCTATCTAGAGAAGGTACACCAGGAAGTAGGAGCTAATATCGTAAGAGAACAAAACTGCCTACCCCGTGGCTAGTCTTACATTGGTTTTGTTAGGAGAGAATTCCACCCACTGCACCAATGCCTAAAATAAGATTACAGGGCTCACCATAGTATTATTACTGCACTCTGAGCAGAATCTCATGTGTTGGAACAATAGGAAGATGGCTGATTTAATAAATCTCTAGTAATCCAGGGCATTTGGCAGTGCAATGTCCTGCCTCCAGGATAGTGATGATGCAAATGACTATTGAAATAGCTGGTGTTTGCATTCCAGGTATAGAGCCAAGTGCTATGCATACAACCTATTTTTCTTCTTACTCTTCCCATTTTCCAGGTAAAGGGGCAGAGTCATATGAAGGCAAGTGCATTTGCTCAAGGTCACACAGAGAAGTGACGGGAGGTTGAGTTCAGCCAGGTCTCCAGTGTGGCCCCTGTGCTGCGGCTGGGGTTTGACAGGTGCCTTGGGCATGAAGCTGCAGAGTGAGAGAAGACCCTCCAGCAGCCTTGGGCAGGTGCCCCAGGAGGACTTGATGTCCCTGCTGCACCTAGTTCTGGGGTGATGGTGGATTCAGTGAGGGCTCCCACCTTTTCCTGAGGTGGTGCTGGAGAACGAATGTCCCTGGCTGTCAGGCCATAGCTCTCCCTTGGCCCCGGCCTTGCCTAGAGCTTCTTTTAAGAACTATAAATGGGGGCGGCGCCTGGGGCTCAGTGAGTAGGGCGCCGGCCCCATATGCTGAGGGTGGCGGGTTCAAACCCAGCCTTGGCCAAACTGCAACAAAAAAATAGCCGGCCGTTGTGGTGGGCGCCTGTGGTCCCAGCTGCTTGGGAGGCTGAGGCAGGAGAATTGCATAAGCCCAAGAGTTAGAGGTTGCTGTGAGCCGTGTGACACCACGGCACTCTACCCGAGGGTGGTACAGTGAGACTCTGTCTCTACAAAAAAAAAAAAAAAAGAACTATAAATGGATGCTTTGCAGAGCCATATGGGATGGATATAAATTGTACACCAGGGATAGCAGCGCAAAAATTCCAGATGTCTGGGAGGGCTCTGGGGAGCTTGAGAAGTCAGAAGAAGATGAAATGTGAGTATGTCAATCTTTAGCTGTTGGGGTGAGGAAGCGTCCACACAATGGTAACAGGTCATTGGGATAACTCTAAGCAAGTGCCTGTGCCTAGACCTGATGATCTCGGCTTTTGACTCCTGCACCACTACCACCCCTCATTTCAGTGTCCGTAGCAGAAAATAGAGACCCTTCAACCAGCACCCTGCAGACCTGTCACATCCCTCCTAACCATGCCCTCAAGCTCACCTGTCCTTCCCTTCCACCAGAGGAGCAGTGGTTCTCAACCTTCCTAATGCTGTGACCCTTTAATACAGGTCCTCATGTTGTGGTGACCCCAACCATAAAATTATTTTCATTGCTACTTCATAATTATAATTTTGCGACTGTTATGAATCATAATGTAAATGTCTGATATGCAGGAGATCCCCAAAGTGGTCGTGATCCACAGGTTGAGAAGTGCTGCACTGGAGGAAGAGAAATTAATCCTCTCAACCTATACTAAAACTTTCAATCTCTGTCCTTTTATGTCCCCTGAGACCTCGGACCATCAGTTTCTATTTCTGTCCTGTATCTTCCAACTTTCCCCTCCAGCCCTTCCCTCCAGACAAATAGAACCAAGTTCAAAGCTATGGGGCACAGCCCTGCTTTCTTTCCCCTGCAAACCACACGTGGTCTCTCCTCTTTGCACCAGTTGAAAGGGGTCTAAACTTACCACTCCCTGCCATTTCTCCATTTTCCATTCGCTCTTCCATCTGCCAGTGTGTGACCTCTCCTGTTTCCACGTCACTGCAGCCGACCGCACTGGCCATGCTCATTCAGTTCCACCTCTTAGGCTTGGTAGCATTTGAAATCATTCCTTCCTTCTGGAAAATCTCCCTCATCTATTTTTCTTTGGTAATCATCCTACACACATCAGAACTTGCATTCTTTCTTTGTTCTGTGGGTCCTTTGGTTATCTTTCTTTGCTGTTTCCCTGCTTGGTGATCTGGCATCTTCCAGCAATCTCCCTGCCACCCCTCTAGTCAGACTCTTACGCAGTCCCCTCCTGCACTGTACCAGGGTTGGTTTCAATGACCGAATACAGCAGAAGGGCCAGAACATCAACCCAGATACTGTGCTATAAAAGAAACTCCCCTGGTCACTTTCTCCCCCATGGATTGCTCTTTCTGGGGAAGCCAGTGGCCACCATGGGGAGCCCTGCAGGGAGGCCCAGCAGCGGTCCCAGGAGGGAGATTGCAGGCAGATTCCCTGGCTGAGCTGGGCCTTCAGATGACAGCAGTCCCAGAAGACAGAGTGGCTGCAACCTCATAAGAGACCCTGAGTCTTCTGGAACCACTGCTGCTCCTAGTACCTGACCCTCAGAAGCTTCAAGATAATAAATGTTTGCTGCTTCAGGTTTCTAGGTGTTCAGGTAATCTGTTACTCAGTATCAGTTAACTAATACATCATTCGTAACCCTCTTTTCTTCTTCCCACTCTCTGCCCACTTTCTGGTTATTTTTCTATTCCCTGACTTGAGCATTACTGGTGTGAGGGTCACTCCTAGTCAAGATCCTGGCACTAGCCCCTCTCCTCATCTGTGGAGCTAAATTTCCACCCATGTGTTGGTCACTTCTGTGTTCAAACTCCACATGTTCCAAATCAAACTTTGGCTTTTCACATCAATTCTTTTCCATTTTCTGACTTTATATCTTGGCCACTAGGCTCATTATTACCCCTGCCACCAAAGATCCTTTGGAGGAAGACAATGGAAAAACCAAGATCTGTTTTGACAACACCTCTTCCTCTTTCCCAATTCCACCAAATCTACATGATCTTCTCTCCTTTATTCCCCGCCTCTCCTGGGCTGCTCTGACCTCTGTGACCTCTTGTGCAGATTGCTGC
This sequence comes from Nycticebus coucang, assembly GCF_027406575.1. Lineage (NCBI taxonomy): Eukaryota > Metazoa > Chordata > Mammalia > Primates > Lorisidae > Nycticebus > Nycticebus coucang. The sequence goes on along the minus strand of NC_069782.1, from coordinate 76,172,241 downwards.
CCCAGACTGTCAGAGTCTTCCCAGACCACCCCCTTCCAGCTGATCCTCCATCCTGGTGCCTGAGCTGTTTTTGAAGATGGCAGGTTTTCACGTGTTACATCTCTGCTTAATACTCTCCATGATTTTCCATTGCATAGAGAATAAAGGCTGAATTCTTATGCCCATAATCCCAGACCCTCTGTAAGCTGCTCACACCATCTTTCCATCCTCCATCCTCCACCACACAGATGCTTTCACGCTACTTTGCTCATGTTCTGTCTGCAATATCTTGTTTCCGACTCCTCCTGCTTTTCCTTCTTCACTATTCTCTTCTCATCACCATCACACTCTTGCTCCAAGTCCATGTCAGGGTCACCTTTTCCAGAGTTCTTTCTGATATCCACCGGCAGAGCTATCATCTCCCCTCTAAGCCCCCCCAACCTTGTATTTGAATTCCTTAGCTTAGAGCTCTCATCTCCCACCAGCTGGCAAGCTTCTTAGACTCAGGGATGGCAGATGCTTGAAGGAAGGAGGTTTTTACAAGGAGGCCTCCATTTATATTTCAGTTCTTTAGAATCAATTCAGCCAGCACACCAGAGGAGGCAGGCAAAGCCTCATGTCCGACTGGGGAACAGTGAACAGCTGAGATGCTGTCAGGGGGCTTCACCTTTGTCCCTCACCTCTCCTTCCTTATCTAAGCTAGGTGCAATCCATGTTTCCTCCCTCACCATGAGGGCAGTGTCCAGAGTCTGTGCAGAGCTTGTGCTCCCAGAGAAGAAGCAGGACCCGTGTTATTGTAAGCGATTATCTTGTCAGATGCCCTGTAAATCAGTCTATAGTTTCCAGGATGGTAGAGCTGCCCAGTTCACTGGGCATTCACCTGTGTGGGGTAGGGCGAGTTGCCCACTCTTGAATGGGGCCAGGAGGATGGGAGGAGCAACTGGGTCTGATCACCTTGCTCAGAGGAGGCCTTAGCAGATGTCCTTTGCCACCTTGTTCCAGAAGAGGGGATGGTGCAGTGCTCTTCTGGCCAGATTACCTGGGGCTGAATTCCAAATGGTGCTAAAGGTCAGAGTGAGCTTGGAAAGCCACACCTTTTGGGCATTGGTTTTTCTGTGTTTACAAAGAGGCAGTCGGATCTCTGAAACTGAGGTCTTCATTATTACGAACTCCATTTCAATTAAGCCTTTTTGGAAGCAAAGACTGACAGTGTGAGGAATTGCCAGGCCAGGCAGGTCAGGTGGTGGGTCACCTCTTTGCCAGCAAGCCTCATCGGACCATCCATCAGGCGCCCCTGTCTGGTGCAGCCCAGTCTCCAGGGAGGAGCTGTCAAGATGCAGATGTTACAGTGTGTGGTCATGGGAGATTTTAAACATTCCCTGGAACTAGTCCTCTGGAAGAAGGCAGATTTCTAGGAATTGGTGTCTGACATTGGTCCTCTCTGGGGACTCAGTGAGACTAAATACCTGCCTAGGTTTGTAGCATTTAGGAGGTGAAATATCTAAGGCTCGCAGGAGCAGATTCCAACATGTGGAGGAAGCAATATTTTCGTCTAAGGTATGCAGTTGCTGTGGACAGTGCTGCCACTGTGGGGAAGAGGGTATCTTCATTAATCAGCTTCAAAGGCGTGAGGGTCTGTGGGCCCTCTGTGAGGGTGCTGGCTGTGCTGTCCTAGGGAAGCCCACCGGCTGTGCTGTCCTAGGGAAGCCCACCCACCCTGGAGGGTAAGGGCTGCTGTGAAGTTAGGAGAGGAACACCGCGTCTTCCCATCTGCATCCGTGCTGTTAGTGATAACATCTCAGAACATTCTTGATTTTTTCATTTAAAATAATTTGCAAAAGATGACGAAGTTCTGTCAAGAAAAATGAGAATTCTGTCAGTAAAGTTTAAGAAGTAAAAAGTTTTCTAACAGAACTGCAAAAAACAAAAACAGGGCTCTGTGTTGCTTTCTGGAGGCTCCAGGCGAGGACCTGTTTCCGTGCTCACTGAGGCTTGTTGATAGAATCAGTTCCTCATGGCTGTAGGACTGAGGTCCCTGTTTCCTTGCTGGCTGCCAGAGGAGGGCTGTTCTCAGCTTGAAGAGGGCACCCATATTCCTTCATTTGTGGTCTCCTTTCTCCATCTTTGAAGAGCAGGTGTGGTCTGGCCCCTCTCACCTTCAAGCTTCCCCTCCCTCCTTTATCTCATTTCTTTCCTCCAGCCAGGAAAGGAGCACCACCTGGTGACCCTGGGCCCACTTGGATGACTTGGGTCAATCTGAAGGTCAGCTGATTAGCAATCTTAATTCTATCTACAGCGTTAATTCTCTTTGTCCATGTGACGTGGCACTCATGGGCGCCAGGGATTAGGAGCTGGACATTTTCTGTTCCCCTGAACCCTCTGTTCCTCCTCCGTATACTCTTATTGTCTACTGGACATTAAGCACACAAAGTCAGGGGCTTTATTTAGCCCTGCAGAGCATCCTCACATCAGAGGAAAAGCTATGGTTGTGGGAAAGGTAGGAAGCAGCAGCCTGCAGACCAGCGGTTCTCAGAGGATGCCGGCAGGACCAGCAGTATGCGCCTCCCCTGGAACTCACTACACACACAGACTGTGGCCTCCACCCAACCTGTAGAATCAGAAACCCTGAGGGTGGGTCCCAGCTGTGATCTGGGTTTAACTGGTCCTCCACGTGACCCTGATGAAACCAGAACAGCCAGCTCTGCCTCCCTTGCTGTGGTTCTGGGCTGGGCCACAAGCTGGGCCTTCCCGGCATTGTGCTTGGCTGCCCAGGAGTTGTTTTTAGACTGCTGGTGCCTCCCAGACACTCTGGGCCATCTCTGGAGGACTGGGAGCTCAATTTCCTCAGCAGTCAGGCTGCAAATGCCCTGAAAAGGTAATGTGATCCAGAAAATCGACCAGGAGGAACTGAAAAGCCTTCAGCGGGGCCCCCTGGGATGTCTGCTGCATGTCTGGCTCAGACAGGGATGCAGGAAGGTGGGTCTGCAGGGGAATGGCCTCCAAACAGCCTCAGTAAGGGACACAGGTGGCCTGAGTCCTGGGTGCTGGCTGCAAGGGTTCTCTCTGTGTATGGGGCTGTCCCCGAGGGACAGAGATCTTGACATTGGATAATAACCCGAGTGTAGCTCTGTGAAACCCAGCCTCATTCTCTGTAGCTATCGATGCCTCACTGAGGGTTGTTCTCTGGATACCAAGATCCGTGAGTGAGCCTTTCTCCTTCAGCTCCAGGCACCTGTAGAATCATGAGCTGTGGTGGTGGAAAACAAGCAGGGAGGCTGTTCAGGCTCAGTTATTTACCAGCTATGTGACCATAGGCAAGTTACTTAACCTCTCTGAGCCTAGGCCACTTCATCTGTTTTTAGTGAGTATGGATTTCAGTCCATAACACTTGGGTATAAGAATTGTTAATCTCTCCAAATTAGACAGTCTGCTCTTACTTCTGACCACTGAGCTGGTGGCAGAAGATACACTCTGTCCAGTTGAGTAAGAATCTCAGGGTTTTTAAATGGCCTAGACATTCAGAAGAGGCCCTCTGGTTCACTCCACACTGGTCACCTGGCATTCTGACATTCTGTCTGTTCAACTCCAGAGGTTTCTCGAAGGTGAGTGCCTGTGTATCACCAGGGTCAGTTATTGGGGCTGTAGCAGCAGGGGGCAAGAATGGCCACAGTTCCTCACTCCTTCTTGGGTCCATACCCTTTAGATGTAGCCGTGCAGCAGTTTCCCTCTCCTGTGTCTGGGCTGGCCTGTGTCTGGGTCTGGCCAGCAGCACACGGTGGAGATGGTGATGGGCCAGCCCTGGGCCTGGCCTCAAGGCTTCCACGTTCCTGTGCTTTTCCTTCCTTCCTCTGTCCCTCTCTCCCTCTCTTTCCCAGAATCCCACTCAGTGGCCATTGGAGCCGGTTCACGTGAGCCCGCTGAGGAGGGGGGATGGTGGTAGCTGTCCTGAGTGAGGACTCCCAGACTGGTCAGCTCCCAGCTGACCCAGCAGCTGTGGCACAAGAAGAACCTTGTAGCTGAGTCTAGTTCAAATTCTCAGCCCACCCAATTGTGAGCTAGTAATTAGCTGTGTTTTAAGTCAGTTATAGAATGTTTATTACTCAGCTAAGTTGATGTGGGGGCCTTTGACCTGATCAGGGCTGCAGATACTTGTGGAAAGAAATCCAACCCATCCCCAAGCTCGGGAGAACCCACTTCACTCCTTTCTGGGGTCCCGAATTCTCTCTTGGCCTAGGCTGCCAATCAGCAAGTAGAGCCTGTGATGGTGGCATTTTTCTTCTGGGCACCAAGTGATTCTTGTTCCTGGAACGTGAATGCCTGTCATAGCTCCCTGGTGAGGGGACTCCTTGGCCAGGATACGCCTGCCCTGCTGGGATGAGGGGGCATCATACTACTCTCATTCTCTGCAGCCCCTATGGCCAGGAAAATGGAGCAGCGCCTGCCAGGACCTGGTAACTGAAGGATGAATGTGAGAGCACTGCCACTGTGACATGCTGTGGGGGGGAGCAACCATCCTCACTGTTGGTCTGCACTGGGATGGTCCCGGCAGCTGGCTGCCCTCTGCTGCAGCTGTAGAGATGAGCAGGAGAACCTCTCTCCAGGGCAAAGAGTGTGCTGGGGCTGAGGACACCTTGCTCTCAGCTTAAAGGGTTGTGCCCAAACCCACCTGCTTCAAGAGGGAGCCCCAAATTCTTCAGACATAGCATTTGCCTAAGCAGCGGGCACCTGTGCTCAAAATATTTCTTGCCCCCTGCAAACTCCTCTCCCTTGTTCTATCAGAGGAGGAGTTGGGGGGCGGGCAGGGTGGACTTGCTGTCTCCCAGCCCAAGCCTATCATATGTTGTGGGGTAATGGGCACATTACCTGCTGGCCTTTGTCATGAATCGCAGCCCACACTAAGTGGCAGCCTGGACCATCCTCCTAAGGCCATTGTTGGTCCTGGTGCCCTGACATTGGGAAGGACTCCTGGAGAAGAGTTGGAGCGGCCACTCAGGATGGCCATGGCCCTCTGCAGAGGGTTGTTACCTCTCTCTTGTCCTTGGAGCTTGGTGTGCCTATGCGCTCTTGCATGGGAGAGCAGGCCATGTGCTTCTGGGCAGCTGGCCGTGGTGCCTTTTTCCAAGGTTGTTTCTAATGCTTCACAAGGGAAAGTTTTGTTTCTGGTCCTGCCTGGCTCCTCTCCTTTGGGGGCCTCTGAAGCACAATGATATACACATATTTCATATTTCTACAGAGGCAGGTATTATGTCTGAGCTTCCTAACTGGTGCATAAATATTTTGTTTTTGCCAAGTAAATCAGCTGGGGCACAAATGTCAGTTTCTTAGAACAGGACTGTCAGTGATCTCAGGGTGCCCTCGCCCATCTGAGGAATGGCTGGTGGGCAGGTGCTGCTCTTAACACATGATGCAGGCCTGGGAGTGGCAGCTGGGAGCCCGCTCACCTGGGTCTTTATGACCCCTTCTGCACAATGAGGTTTGCAAGCGTCCTTCCAGCGCCGATACCCTGAGGTTGTAAAATGAAGTGAAAACTTGCTGAGCAGGGGAAAGGATCCATTAGCAAGGACGCGGACATCCTCCCTCTCCTCCCAGAATGCTTGCCAAGGACCCTGAGAGTGTCCTCTGTAAGGATTGGAGATCTGAAGGCGTGCAACTTGTTAGTGATGAGCAACACCTTCTTGTCCATTCTTTTCACCATAGAAGGTCACCTCATGAACAAGCTGGAATTTATATCCGTAGCATCGGCTGCTGTTTGGTGCCTGCTTGGATTTTGAGATATAAATTATGCTTGTGAAATTGTCTTGATCTTGGGCTTAGATTATTTATAATTCAAGCTTAAGATATGTGAAGGATCAGATGGAGGAGACCAGGCAAGCGTGGCCAGGGAAAGTTTACAGGGCCCGGTGTAATTTTTTTTCTTGTTCTTCATCTACTCACATTGATTCTGGTTATTTTGAAGATAAATTAGTTAATGTGAGTGCAAAGTCTGGGGAGTTGCCCTTGTCCTTGCGGTCCTCCATGGCACGGTTTATGCCTTCTCTTCTGGGGCACAAAGGTGTCAGGCTGGGGAAGGGGACACTGGTGAGAGGACAGAGCTGCCACTAACTCTACCTAGAACCAACAGTGACATTCACCAAGCTTTCTAGGCAGGCAGTCAGGCAGCTCCCATCACCTCCATTTCTTAGGAAAGAATCCTACAATTATGAATTTGTTGAGTTTACTTTGGCAGGGCCTTCAGTTGCCCATGAGGTATAGAGAGCCTAAGCTGGTGCGGAGTACAGAGACGGTGCATAGTACAGAGACGGTGTGTAGCACAGAGGTGGTGGATAAAACATAGATAGTACATAGGACAGAGATGATGGCTAATACAGAAAGAGTGCATAATACAGAGATGGTGCACAGCACAGAGATGGCAGATAATACAGAAAGAGTGCATAGTACAGAGATGGTGCCTTAGTATGGAGATGGTGCATAGTACAGAGACAGGGCACCATAAATGTATAAGAGAGTGATGAGAGCATCTGATGGACACATGCAGAAAGCAACCAGCAGTGTTTCACTGTAATTGCATAAAAGAGAGGAAAGGCCCACTTCACACCCATTCAATGGCTGTTTCCAGAAAAATAAAATTAACAAGCATGGGAGAGGATGTAGGAGGATGTGGAGGAATCAGAGCTGCTGGTGGAATGAAAAATTGTGTGGTCACCTTGGAAAACAGAGTGACAATCCCTTAAGCTACATGTATAACTGAAATAAGCCAGGCACAGAAAGACAAATGACCCCTGATCTTACTCATATGCGAGAGCTAAAATAAACTGATCTTATTTATGAAGGTAAAGAACAGAATGATAGACCTCAGAGACTAGAGAGGGTGATAGGATAGAGGGTGAAGCAGGGCTTTTTAAGGGGCACAAAACTACAGTTTGATAGAAGGAATAAGTTCTCGTGTTCCATCGCACAGTAGCGTGACTGCAGTTAACAATAATTTATTGCATATTCCAAGTTAGCTAGAAGAGTAGATCTGGGGTATTCTCAACACAAAGAAATGATAAATGTTTGAAGTGATGGATATCCTGATTATCCAGATTTGATCATTGCACATTGTATACTCCCATGGGCCCCAGAATATGTACAATTATGAATCCATAAAAATTAAATAAAATTTAGAAAAGCTAAACATAGAATTACCGTGTGATCCAGCAATTCCTCTTCTCAGTCAAGCTAAGTGAAATAAATCAGACACAAAAGGACAAATATGGTTTGATTACATGCACAGGGAGTGACCTAGAATAGGGAGATTCATAATGACAAAAAGGAAAATAGAGGCTACCAGGAGTTGGGGCAGGGGAGAGTACAGAGCTGCTGTTTACTAGGGACAGGGCGTCTGCTTGGGAAGGGGGATGAGATCTAGAGGTAGATAGATGGTGGTGTGTCATTCCCTGGTCCTGTAGGGCTAGTGGCATCACTGGTCCCATGTTTTGGATGAGTAAACAAGAGCACAGGGACTTTGCCTTGGGCTTGTCACTCTCCCTCATTTCCTTCACAGAACATATACACATATCTCATTCGTGTATCTACTTTTGTTTGTCTCCCCCCTACTGAAATGGACATTCTCTCGGGGCAGGGATTTGCCAGGGCCACTCACCCCCATACTCCCAGGACCTGGCATATAAAAGATATTTGTGCCAACTGAAGAAGGAAATGACACTCTTCCTCTGAGGCTGGCCCTGAGCCTGGTAAGAAGCAAGCACAGATGCCACCTTGTCTGTTTTCCGTGGGTCCCCATATTCTCCAACGCCTTAGGCTGCCTGTTAGGCAAGTGGGGGCCATGTATGCATCAAGGCTTTTCCTGCTCCAAACCAGGATTCTGAATAGGTGCACTTGGAGCAACAGTCCCCCCCTACTTGGGATCACCCCATTTTCTCACCTGGAATACCTTCCAGCTCCCACCTAATCACACCTCAACCCCATCCCCATGACAGCAGGTGTAACTGCACAGAGGTGACCCCTTCTCTGATTGGGTCCTCCTGGGGCCCAACTCCTTCCAACTTCAGTAATCTAGCCCCACCTATGCTTGTGATGTATTTACCACAGCCAGTGCAGACCTTGCTGTGGGCCTCTGCAGGGAGCACAGGTTGTGTCTTACATGGGGTTCTGCGTTTCCTGACCACTGATTTCACCTGCAGTATCATTCTTGCAGAGCTGGAAGATGGAAGCTCTGTTCTGCATCCAGTGTGGTGGCCTGAACAGCCCAGGGCCTGGGCTCTGTGTCACAGCCCTCTTACTGCCCTGTATGCACACCATTTGATGTCATTCACTTGACTGCTCCCTGGAAGAAATTAGGGCCCTAACCTTCTTCCTGCAAGAGGAAAGTGTAGGTAAAACAAAAACAAAACCCAGCTGATCAAAAGAAGCTCTGTGTCCACACAATGGGATATGCTGTCTTCTGGGAATGCAGGAGGCTGGAGAAGGCCAGGGAGATGGATAAGTGGAAGAGAAGGACGAGGGAAGGACAGGCCTGTCCCCACTGCACCCATCCTCTATGATGTTGGTCTCCTGGGTCAGAATAGGCCCCAGAGACCTTCATACCTACATCAGGGCCCTCAAACAGAGATTGCTTCCTTTTCTCATAGGGAAGGGCTTGAGCACACTGGGGAAAGCTGCATTCAGATTTGGATCCAGACCAATTTGGATTGTGGAGTCTGAGAACCTGAAGGACAGACCATCGCAACATGTCAGGATGGAGACAACTCTCCATGAAAATGAAATAAAAAGCATCATACACTCAGCATTCAATCTGTAATTCAGGCATCCTTTTCATTTATGGAAAATTAGAGTGCACGTGGCTTTGAAAAGCCCCTGGAATCTCATAAAATGCCATTTTAAATTGTCTGCAGTTTTCCATTATGAGATGTCCAAAGAATTGTTAAGATTTATGGTAGACATTGTACAGATCTGTGCAGAAGTATTTTTCTTTGCAATCAATCGACCTTCATTTCTGATACTCAATATCAAATACACAGGGCTGGAACGGGAAGGGGCCTTGGCTGGGGGAACAATAACAATGACATAACTTTTCTTGAAGATCAGTCATAGAAATGGAGCTGGTGAAGGCTTTAATGTAAACTGACATGCTCCCTGGGCCAGGATTCTGGTCGGTCCTTGGCTGATCCCCTTAGTTCTTTAGAAGGGTGTTAGAACTCTCAGGAGACCTGTAGGCCTTTTGCAATTGGCCCAGATACTTTCCTGGTCTTCTGCATCTTGTCTCCTTGTCTGCTCACCTGTGAGCCCTTCCTTGACCACCCCTATGGAAGTGGCTGTTCAGCTTCTAACTTCTGCACTGCCAGAAAATTCATTTGTTCCCTGATGGTTTCCCTTATCTCACTGATGATGGTAAATGGCACTGTCATCATCATTGTCATTGTCCTAGCCACTGATATTTCTGAATACTTATAAGATGCCAAACATGGGATTGAACAGATCACCCCTTGTTCTATGAGCTCCTGGGGGTCAGGGACCATGTTTAATACAACTCGGTCACCTTTGTCCAGTGGCCAACACATGCTTGATTAATAGCAGATGTCCTATAAGCATTTGTTAGATGAACTTGCATGAATTGATTTGTAAACATGTCTGTTACAAAATTAATCTTGTTTCCTTTATTTTATTTTTTTGAGACAGGTTTTCACTCTGTTGCCCAGGATAAAGTGCAGTGGCATTAGCCTAGCTTACAGCAACCTCAGACTCTTGGGCTCAAGCCTTCCTCTTGCCTCAGCCTCCTGAGTTGCTGGGACTACAAGGATCTACCACAACAGCCTGTCTAATTTTGCATATTTAGGACAGATTGGGTCTTGCTCTTGCTCAGTCAGGTCTGAAATTCCTGAGTGCAAGGGATCCTCTTGCTTTGGCCTCCCAAATTGCTAGGATTACAGGTGTGAGCCACCATACCTGGCCACAATCTCATTTCTGTTTAACATTCTAATAATGGCTTCAGTCATTTGTCTTTTGAAGAAGGTCTTTCTCTCATTTCAAGGGCTATACACTCATAATGAATGGAGTATACCTACAGGATGCTTACGCAGTCCATAGCACTGCCTAGCTTCTCCTGTCTTTATGCTGGATGGAGATTGAAGGACTCCAGGGTTGGGCCCAGATGCTGTTTCCTGTGATGTGGCACCAGGATGTCATGCTGATCTCATTCCTGCTGTCATGGGGTGTGCCCATCACTAGGTGTTTTTGTGGCTCACTTGGGGTCTCCCTCAAGTGGTTGCAGCGTTAAAGTTGCACAAAGTTCCATAACTCATGGTAGGTGGTGTCTTAGTTTGTTACTGCTGCTATGAAAAAATACCACAGACTGGGTAATTTACAAAGAAGAGAGACTTAATTCTCACAGTTCTGGAGCCTGGGAAGTTCAAGATCAAGGCTGTCTTGATCCTGTCTCTCTGCTTTCACAGTGGCACCTGCATGTTATGTCTTCACATGGAAGAAGAGCAGAAGAGAAATACTTTCATAGTGCTGGAGCCCTCATGACCTCAATACCCTCCAAAAGGCCCCACTTCCCAACACTTCTGTTGGGGATTACATTTCCAACAGGTGAATTTTGGAGGGGACACATTCAAACCATACGTATCAAGATGTTTCCACGGGGATGCTAAGTATATGCAGATATCTTCAACTCTAATTTACCTTAGAGATATGTCATGGCCAGCTAAGTGGGGGTCTATCTTGGGGCCAGTGGGTCTCAAGCAGGAGTTATGAAATCAGAAGTTAGATGGATGAGAAGCAAAGATTTCTTATAGATTTTTTTCTACCTAATAAATCATTTCACAAAATACCCACATTATTGGAATTTCTTGCAGAAGAGAAAGTCCGTGGCAGGGAAGATTTTATATATATATAAAATAGCATGGCTTATATATATATACATATAGATATATAAATATATATATAAGCATGGCTGATTCCATTTTGATTTTTATTTGGTCTGTTGGGCAGGAATTTAGTCCAAAACAATGGCCTGCTATAATTTGTGTTTAACAATGGTGTTTTATATAATATATATATATATATATATATATAAAGTAAAACTGCTGACTCAGAAAACATGACCTTATGTGCAAAGAATCCAGGTGATCAACACACATTGACTATATTAATCACATAATTACACAATTTCTACACCCCAAAGGTGGTGGGGGAGAGATAGATGTCCCCTCATACCACCCACCAAAGAGATGGTAAATGCAGACCACACCACTCTCACTCAGGAGTCCTGTAGTCCCACATAAACACATAAGATCATGTTTTCTGAGTCAGCATAGCTGACCTTGGTATTACAACAATTATAGAGCACCTTTGGTCTGCCTGCCCCTGCAGGACATGGGGGAACAGAGGTGAGCTGAAGGACTTGATTCATGGGGTTAGAGGAATGACTGGTTTAGGAGCTCAGAACTGGGGTAGGCAGGCACTAGATAGTGATCCAGAGATGCCATGTTTGCAGGATTCAGGGAAAGCCAAGGTCAAGTCAGAGTGCCCAGTAGGCATCAAAACCCATTGGCAAATGATTCAATTCTGAATTGCAAAGTTGGGCCTGTGAGATTAGAACATGGGCCCCATTTTGTCCTTTATCACTCAGCGCCTCCCCTCCCCAGAGACAGAGCTCCACCAAGTCCCTAGACTCAGGATCCTCACTGAGAAGGCTTTTTACTTTTTTCCCTTAAACTTGAGGCACATCCAACACATCATTGTTAAACAAAAATTATAGTAGGCCAGTGTTTTGGACTAAACTCCCACACTGGGCCCCAAAAGAACAAATAAAACCCACACACAATTGTTACCTGGTCTCTGGAGAAACCAGGTGAGATCATAGAGGAACTTCTCAAACCGGCCCCTTTACTCTTCAATTGCCATGACTGTAAAGCTCCTGCTGTTTTAATCCCACAACAAAGAGTAACCTGAGGGGAGAGACAAGATGGCAGACTGAAGCCAGCTTTCAACAGAGGCTCTCGTCCAGAAGGAGAGTTAAGGGACAGGAATTTAGTAAGTATCCTGGTGGATTTGAGCTGCACCAAGAGAGAAGGTTGAAGAACGCACATCAACACCGCTGAGGCAAGCTGTGATCACAAGGACGCAAACAAAAGGTACAAAATCCACCACCGAGTGGACGGGAGTCACCCTCCCCCATGAGACCGGCTCAAGAGCCCCACAATTAAACAAACAGGCAGAAATTAAAGGCCCTCCCACTACACTCCACGGGACAGACCTTCTAAAAACTGGACCTACCCTACTAGGGTGCCATGGCGTTCTCCTGCCGGGCATAAAACTGTATAAAACTTTAAAAATCCTTTGCCGACAACCCTGAATCCCCAACACTCCCCTCCCGCTCACTGAGGTCTGGAGGCCTGTCCCCCAGGAGTTTGGATTCTTGGGTGATTTCTCAAGGGGAGTGGACAGTCCCAGAGTTGCAACTGGTCAGCGCTGACTCTGAGGCACACGAGTGTGGAGAGGGCACTGGGCTGAGGGGGAGTCATGCCTCGGTGGCACTTCCCTGCGGTGCGGTGCAGCAGCCCTCCCCGTGCATCAATACGGCCAGGCATAAAACTGAATGAAGCTCTAGCTTCCCCACTGAGCTCTCAGCACTCCCCCCCACTCTCACTCGGGGTCTGGGGGCCTGTCCCTCAGGAGTTCGGATCCTTGGGTAATTTCTCGAGGGGAGTGCACAGTGCCTGAGCCGTGACTGGCCAGCGCTGACTCTGAGACACGCGAGTGAGGAGAGGGCACTCGAGGAGAGGGCACTCAGCTGAGGGAGAGTCACGCCTTGGCGGCACTTCCATGTGGTGCAGTGCAGCAGCCCTCCCTGGGCAACAATATGGCCAGGCATAAAACTGAATGAAACTCTAGCTTCCCCTCACTCTCACTCGGGGGTCTGGGGGCCTGCCCCCCAGGAGTCCGGATCCTTGGGAGATCTCTTGAGGGATGTGGACAGAGCATAAACTGCGGCCGCCCAGTGCTGACTCTGGGACATGAGACAGAGGAGAAAAGGGTTGGCTGGGTGCCCACACCAGAGCGGCAGTTCCTGGAGGCAAATCAACAGCCATTTTTTTTTTTTTAACTGCCAAATGGCTCACTTCTGGATATTCTGAAGCCACACCCACTGTCTCCCTGGGCAACCAGAGGAGGCCACCAGTGAGCAAAGGATTTGCCTGATGCTGCTCACACATCCGGGAAGCTTCCAGGGCAGGGCCAACACAGAGAGGTAATCGGACACAAACCTCCAGCAGCAAAGACATTTGAACTCAGAACAGCCTGTCTTCTGTAGGCGATTTTAGCAGAAACAGAGACAGAACACCACAAAGTTGTCTGTTCTGTTCTGTTCTGTTAGCAACATCAATCAGGGACGGGGCTAAGCCTGAGTGAACACCTCCCTCCCACCACCTGCATCAAGCACTCAAAGATGTCAGGCCCCATCTCCTCCTGCTAGATAGCGGCAGACTGCAGGGGCCTGGCAGACTTCCTTGCAATTAAGGCAGGTGAAACCCCCTGGAGTATCTGTTCACTACAGGCAACTGGGTTAGCCATCTGCAGAGATACCAGTGACTAGGTCCGATGGAGGGGCAAAGTGGGGAAGGAGACATCAACCTTCCCAGACTGATCTATTTGCTAGGTGGCTCCTCCTGACTCCATGCAGCACTGGAGTAAGCCATATCAGAGGAGTCACCAGACCCCTGTGATCCAGTTCCCAGAGACTTCTTGAACTCTCCCACCCAAGACAGGTGCCAATTGAGACAATCTATTTGAACCTTTTGAACTGAACTAATAGAATGAGGACTTTTCAGGCGGTGCCCTGGGTATGCGGTTGTAGGAAGGTTTAATTTTCCTTTTCCAACTAGTGCCAGAGGTGGGCGGGCGGGGTGACTTAATTGCTGGTTTTTCCACATAGCTGAGACTTCAAGCCAGAGTAAACGTTACAATAGGATTGAACAGAAACCAGCTGAAAACAAGACAGAACCACTTAGCCCCACCACACAAGACAGGGACCCAGTTTCTCAGGCCACAACATGGGCCCTCGATAAAGCCCCAGGGGAAAAATCAAAGGGAGTAAAATAACCATGGGGCAGAATCAGCAGAAAAACTCTGGTAACATGAATAACCAGAATAGATCAACCCTCCCAAGAAAAGATACGGCAGATGTGATTGAAGATCCCATTCATAAACAACTGGCTGAGATGTCAGAAATCAAATTCAGAATTTGGATTGCAGACAAGATTAATAAAATCGAATTAGGAATTCGAGGAGAAATTCAAAAGTTGTCTCAAGAATTTAACGAAAATACAGTAGAATCCCTCAGCAACAGAATGGAGCAAGCAGAAGAAAGGATTTCTGACATTGAAGATAAAGTCTTCGAATGCTCACAATCTCTCAAAGAGGAAGAGAAATGGAGAGCAAAAATGGACCACTCACTCAGAGAACTCTCAGATATTTCGAAGAAAAGCAATATACGAATAATTGGGATTTCTGAGAATGATGAAGTGGCCTCGAAGGGCACAGAGGCCCTTCTGCATGAAATTACGAAAGAAAATTTTCCAGACATGCCTAGAGAATCTGAAATTCAGATAGCAGACAGCCTCAGAACCCCAGCACGATTCAACCCCAATAAGTCATCCCCCAGACATATCATAATTAGCTTCACTAAAGTTAACATAAAAAAGAAGATTCTCAAAGCAGTCTGGCAAAAGAAAACTATTATGTACAAAGGAAAGAATATTAGAATAACTGCAGATCTCTCTGCTGAAACTTTTCAAGCCAGAAGAGGGTGGTCATCAACTTTTAATCTCCTAAAGCAAAATAACTTTCAACCCAGGATCTTGTATCCAGCTAAACTGAGTTTCATCTATGATGGAGAAATTAAATACTTCAATGACATTCATATGTTGAAAAAATTTGCCATAAGTAAACCAGCTCTTCAGGATATTCTCAGACCTATCTTCCACAATGACCAACCCAATCCTATACCACAAAAGTAAATTCACTCAGAAACTTCGGATCAAACTCCAACTTCCACAATGGCAAAAGGATTAAAAATGTCCACTGGACCTTTGAAAAACTCGATACCCAAAATTCCACCAGACTTATCAATACTCTCCATTAATGTGAATGGCTTAAACTGTCCTCTAAAGAGGCATAGGTTAGCTGACTGGATACAAAAACTCAAGCCAGATATTTGTTGCATACAAGAGTCACATCTTAACTTAAAAGACAAATACAGACTCAGGGTGAAAGGATGGTCATCCATATTTCAGGCAAATGGTAATCAGAAAAAAGCAGGTGTTGCAATTTTATTTGCAGATATAGTAGGTTTGAAACCATCAAAAGTAAGGAAGGACAAGAATGGTCACTTCATATTTGTTAAGGGTAATACTCAACATGATGAGATCTCAATTATTAATATCTATGCACCCAACCAGAATGCACCTCAATTTATAAGAGAAACTCTAACAGACATGAGTAACTTGATTTCCTCCAGCTCCATAATTGTTGGAGATTTCAACACTCCTTTGGCAGTGTTGGATCGATCCTCCAGCAAGAAGCTGAGCAAAGAAATCTTAGATTTAAACCTAACCATCCAACATTTGGATTTAGCAGACATCTACAGAACATTTCATCCCAACAAAACTGAATACACATACTTCTCATCAGCCCATGGAACTTACTCCAAAATTGACCACATTTTAGGTCACAAGTCTAACCTCAGTAAATTTAAAGGAATAGAAATTATTCCGTGCATCTTCTCGGACCATAATGGAATAAAACTTGAATTAAGTAACAACAGGAATCTGCATACTCATACAAAAACATGGAACTTAAATAACCTTATGCTGAATGATAGATGGGTCAGAGATGAGATTAAGAAAGAAATCGCCAACTTTTTGGAACAAAACGACAATGAAGACACAAACTATCAGAACCTCTGGGACACCACAAAGGCAGTTCTAAGAGGGAAATTTATAGCACTGCAAGCCTTCCTCAAGAGAACGGAAAGAGAGGAAGTTAACAACTTAATGGGACATCTCACGCAACTGGAAAAGGAAGAACATTCCAACCCCAAACCCAGTAGAAGAAAAGAAATAACCAAAATTAGAGCAGAATTAAATGAAATTGAAAACAAAAGAATAATACAACAGATCAATAAATCAAAAAGCAGGTTTTTTGAAAAGGTCAACAAAACAGATAAACCTCTGGCCAACCTAATCAGAAAAAAAAGAGTAAAATCTCTAATATCATCAATCAGAAACAACAAAGACGAAATAACAACAGACTCGTCAGAAATCCAAAAAATCCTTAATGAATATTACAAGAAACTTTATTCTCAGAAATATGAAAATCTGAAGGAAATTGACCGATACTTGGAAGCACGTCAACTTCCAAGACTTAGCCAGAATCAAGTGGAAATGTTGAACAGACCCATATCAAGTTCAGAAATAGCATCAACTATACAAAACCTCCCTAAAAAGAAAAGCCCAGGACCAGATGGTTTTACGTCAGAATTCTACCAAACCTTTAAAGAGGAATTAGTACCTATATTACTCAACCTATTCCAAAAGGTAGAAAAAGACGGAAAACTACCCAACACGTTCTATGAAGCAAACATCACCCTGATCCCCAAACCAGGAAAAGACCCAACAAGAAAAGAAAATTATAGACCAGTATCACTAATGAATATAGATGCAAAAATATTCAACAAGATCCTAACAAACAGAATCCAGCAACACATCAAACAAATTATACATCATGACCAAGATGGTTTTATCCCAGGGTGTCAAGGCTGGTTCAATATACGTAAATCTATAAGTGTAATTCAGCACATAAATAAAAAAACAAAGACCATATGATTCTCTCAATTGATGCAGAAAACGTTTTTGATAATATCCAGCATCCCTTCATGATCAGAACACTCAAGAAAATTGATCTAGAAGGGACTTTTCTTAAACTGATAGGGGCCATCTACAGCAAACCCACAGCCAATATCATATTGAATGGAGTTAAATTGGAATCATTTCCACTCAGATCAGGAACCAGACATGGCTGCCCATTGTCTCCATTGCTTTTCAACATTGTAATGGAAGTTTTAGTCACTGCAATTAGGAAGAAAAGGCGATCAAGGGTATCCATATAGGGTCAGAAGAGATCAAACTTTCGCTCTTCGCAGATGATATGATTGTGTATCTGGAAAACACTAGGGACTCTACTACAAAACTCCTAGAAGTGATCAAGGAATACAGCAGCATCTCAGGTTACAAAATCAACATCCATAAATAGGTAGCCTTTATATACACCAACAACAGTCAAGTTGAAAAAGCAGTCAAGGACTATCCCATTCACAGTAGTGCCAAAGAAGATGAAATATTTGGGAATTTACCTAACAAAAGACGTGAAAGATCTCTATAAAGAGAACTATGAAACTCTAAGAAAAGAAATAGCTGAAAATATTAACAAATGGAAAAACATACCATGCTCATGGCTGGGAAGAATCAACATTATCAAAACGTCCATACTACCCAAAGCAATATATACTTTCAACGCACGCCCTATTAAAGCTCCACTGTCATATTTTAAAGATCTTGAAAAAGCAATACTGCGTTTTATATGGAATCAGAAAAAACCTCGAATAGCCAAGACATTACTCAGAAATAAAAACAAAACAGGAGGAAGCACACTACCAGACCTCAGACTTTACTACAAATCCATAGTGATCAAAACAGCATGGTACTGGTACAAAAACAGAGAAGTAGATATCTGGAACAGAATAGAGAACCAAGAGATGAATCCAGCTACTTACCGCTATTTGATCTTTGACAAGCCAATTAAAAACATTCAGTGGGGAAAAGATTCCCTATTTAACAAATGGTGCTGGGTGAACTGGCTGGCAACCTGCAGAAGACTGAAATTGGACCCACACCTTTCACCATTAACTAAGGTAGACTCTCATTGGATTAAAGATTTAAACTTAAGACATGAAACTATAAAAAAACTAGAGGAGAGTGCAGGGAAAACCCTTGAAGAAATTGGTCTGGGCGAGTATTTTATGAGGAGAACCCCCCCGGGCAATTGAAGCAGCTTCAAAAATACACTACTGGGACTGGATCAAACTTGATCTGCACCGCCAAGAAAACAGTAAGTAAAGCAAACAAACAGCCCCCAGAATGGGAGAAAATATTTGCAGGGTATATATTTGACAAAGGTGTAATAACCAGAATCCACAGAGAACTCAAACGCATCAGCAAGAAAAAAACAAGGGATCCCATCGCAGGCTGGGCAAGGGATTTGAAGAGAAACTTCTCTGAAGAAGACAGGTGCACGGCCTTCAGATATATGAAAAAATGCTCATCATCTTTAATCATCAGAGAAATTCAAATCAAAACTACTTTGAGATATCATCTAACTCCAGTGAGACTAGCCTATATCACAAAATCTCAAGACAAGAGATGTTGGCGTGGATGTGGAGAAAAGGGAACACTTCTGCACTGCTGGCGGGAATGCAAATTAATACATTCCTCTTGGAAAGAGATATGGAGAACACTCAGAGATCTAAAAATAGATCTGCCATTCAATCCTGTAATTCCTCTGCTGGGCATATACCCAAAAGACCAAAAATCACAACATAACAAAGATATTCGTACCAGAATGTTTATTGCAGCCCAATTCATAATTGCTAAGTCGCAGAAAAAGCCCAAGTGCCCATCGATCCATGAATGGATTAATAAATAGTGGTATATGTGCACCATGGAATATTATGCAGCCTTAAAGAAAGATGGAGACTTTACCTCTTTCATGTTTACATGGATGGAGCTGGAACATATTCTGCTTTTTTTTTTTTATTGTTGGGGATTCATTGAGGGTACAATAAGCCAGGTTACACTGATTGCAATTGTTAGGTAAAGTCCCTCTTGCAATCATCTCTTACCCCCATAAAGTGTAACACACACCAAGGCCCCACCCACTTCCCTCCATCCCTCACTCTGTTTCCCCCTCCATAACCATAATTGTCATTAATTGTCCTCATATCAAAATTGAGTACATAGGATTCATGCTTCTCCATTCTTGTGATGCTTTACTAAGAATAATGTCTTCCACATCCATCCAGGTTAATACGAAGGATGTAAAGTCTCCATTTTTTTTAATGGCTGAATAGTATTCCATGGTATACATATACCACAGCTTGTTAATCCATTCCTGGGTTGGTGGACATTTAGACTGTTTCCACATTTTGGCGATTGTAAATTGAGCTGCAATAAACAGTCTAGTACAAGTGTCCTTATGATAAAAGGATTTCTTTCCTTCTGGATAGATGCCCAGTAATGGGATTGCAGGATCAAATGGGAGGTCTAGCTTGAGTGCTTTGAGGTTTCTCCATACTTCCTTCCAGAAAGGTTGTACTAGTTTGCAGTCCCACCAGCAGTGTAAAAGTGTTCCCTTCTCTCCACATCCACGCCAGCATCTGCAGTTTTGAGATTTTGTGATGTGGGCCATTCTCACTGGGGTTAGATGATATCTCAGGGTTGTTTTGATTTGCATTTCTCTAATATATAGAGATGATGAACATTTTTTCATGTGTTTGTTAGCCATTCGTCTGTCGTCTTTAGAGAAAGTTCTATTCATGTCTCTTGCCCGTTGATATAAGGGATTGTTGGTTTTTTTCATGTGGATTAATTTGAGTTCTCTATAGATCCTAGTTATCAAGCTTTTGTCTGATTGAAAATACGCAAATATCCTTTCCCATTGTGTAGGTTGTCTCTTTGCTTTGGTTCTTGTCTCCTTAGCTGTACAGAAGCTTTTCAGTTTAATGAAGTCTCATTTGTTTATTTTTGTTGTTGTTGCAATTGCCATGGCAGTCTTCTTCATGAAGTCTTTCCCCAGGCCAATATCTTCCAGTGTTTTTCCTATGCTTTCTTGGAGGATTTTTATTATTTCATGCCTTAAATTTAAGTCCTTTATCCATCTTGAATCAATTTTTGTGAGTGGGGAAAGGTGTGGGTCCAGTTTCAGTCTTTTATATGTAGGCATCAAGTTCTCCCAACACCATTTATTGAATAGGGAGTCTTTCCCCCAAGATATTTTCTTGTTTAGTTTATCAAAGATTAGGTGGTTGTAAAATGTTAGTTTCATTTCTTGGTGTTCAATTCGATTCCAAGTGTCTATGTCTCTGTTTTTGTGCCAGTACCATGCTGTCTTGAGCACTATGGCTTTGTAGTACAGACTAAAATCTGGTATCCTGATGCCCCCAGCTTTATTTTTGTTACAGAGAACTGCCTTAGCTATACGGGGTTTTTTCCGGTTCCATACAAAACGCAGAATCATTTTTTCCAAATCTTGAAAGTATGATGTTGATATTTTGATATGAATGGCATTGAATAGGTAGATTGCTTTGGAAAGTATAGAATTTTAACAATGTTGATTCTTCCCATCCATGAGCATGGTATGTTCTTCCATTTGTTAATATCCTCTGCTATTTCCTTTCTGAGGATTTCATAGTTTTCTTTATAGAGGTCCTTCACCTCCTTCGTTAGGTATATTCCTAGGTATTTCATTTTCTTTGAAACTATGGTGAAGGGAGTTGTGTCCTTAATTAGCTTCTCATCTTGACTGTTATTGGTGTACACAAAGGCTACTGACCTGTCGACATTGATTTTATATCCTGAAACATTACTGTATTTTTTGATGACTTCTAGGAGTCTTGTGGTTGAGTCTTTGGGGTTCTATAAGTATAAGATCATGTCGTCAGCAAAGAGGGAGAGTTTGTCCTCCTCTGCTGCCATTTGGATTCCCTTTATTTCCTTGTCTTGCCTAATTGTATTGGCTAGAACTTCCAGCACTACGTTGAATAGTAAAGGTGACAGAGGACAACCTTGTCTGGTTCCAGTTCTAAGAGGAAAAGCTTTCAGTTTTACTCCATTCAGTAAAATACTGGCTGTGGGTTTGTCATAGATAGCTTCAATCAGTTTTAGAAATGTGCCACCTATGCCTATACTCTTCAGTGTTCTAATTAGAAAAGGATGCTGGGGAGGCGGAGCAAGATGGCAGCCGAGTAACAGCTTCCTTGCATCTGGGCACCGTGAGTCGGGGGAGATAGGAATCCAGGCGTCTCTGGCTGGTGGGATCTGCCTATCATCACTCCTATGAGGATACAGGGAGTCAGCGAGAGACTTCTGGACCCCAAGAGGAGGACTAAATCCGTGGAAAACCGGCAAGTGGTCGCGTGTGTTCAATCCATCTAAACCTTCCCACAACTGTAAGTTCAGTAGCAGCGAGACTGCAAACCAGAAAGGCCTTACCTGTGAACTGTTTTGATGTCCTTGGACTTGGCACTGAGTTGAACTGCCTTGGGGAAGGCCTGAGCGGGAGTGCGAGAACTTTGGCCGTTGTCTAGGGCCCCAGTCTGAGCCGCTGAGCCAGACGGAGCTAATAGTGTTTGGCGGTGGGTCACACGGATCCATTGTCAGCGATCTGCCCCGGCAAGCTCCGCCCTCAGGGTCGCAGAGCTAGAAACGGGTGGGAGCTGGTAACCCAGCAACCAAGTAGCCTAAGGGTGGGGTCTGAGCCGCCTTGTAGCCCTAACCCTCAGGGGCAGAGTGAGACCGGTTTTGGCACACTGAGTAAGTGGATAGCCACTTCAGCAGCGATTCCAGCAAGAAAGCTGGGAAAGCTTCTGCTCAACAAGTTTACAAGTTCGAAGTGCCTTTTAAGTAGGCTGAAGAGAGATTCAGGGTGTCTACCTGCTGGGGTTTGAGTAATCAGCAGCCTCCAGTCGTATCTGAACTGTGACTAACATCTCATACCCCAGAAGACCACGTGTTGCCCAGACAATATTCAATAACATATACAAACTGCTTTGTTTTTGGTTGTGTATTTTTTTCTTTCTTTTTTTGCTTGGTTGTTTTTTTTGTTTGTTTATTTTGACGTTGCTAATATTCTTTTGTTTTTTTAATCTCAATCTTTTCCACACAGATCCCTTTTTCTTTCTCAATTTTCCTAGTTTAATTATAATTTCCCATTGCTGCCTTTTTTAATAACTTCAACTTCATTTTTGCTAGTGTTTCTACCGATATAATTTGGTTTTTCACCCAATTTTATCCCTGTAAAGTTTTCTGTTTGCTTCTTTTGGTTTGATTTATAGCATTTTTGTCTTTCCTCTCTACTTGGTGGAGGTGGGGTACTGTGTCTGATCAGGTTAGCAAAGAGCTACTGACCTCAAGGGAACCACGCAACTGGGCACCCCCAGAAGGTGGGGTTTTTTAAGGTTGTGTCAAAGTACCCTACTGTACACCTATATTGCCCTGTCTCCCTCTTTCTGTGCCTCTCTTCTTTTTGTCAATATTCCTTATACCCACCCCCTCTCCTTTCTCTATCTTTCTTTTTTTCTTATCACTCGGTCCACCTTTCTTTCATCCCCTTTTTTTTTGCTCTTCAACCTTCTCACCCTTCTGGTCCTGTAACCTTTAGTCCACAGGCACAAGAACTTAAAGAGCAAGAGGAAGTGAAAGGAAAATTAGGGCAAGGAAACAGATAAAAGAAATCACTCATGAGGAAGAATCAGCAGAAAACTCCAGGCAACATGAAGAACCAGTCTAGAACAACCCCACCAAGGGACCATGAGGTAGCTACTGAAGATGATTCCACCAGTATAGAAATGTTAGGAATGACAGAAAGGGAATTTAGAATACACATGTTGAAAACAATGAAAGAAATGATGGAAACAATGAAGGAAATTGCTAATAAAGTGGAAAATAACCAAAAGGAAATCCAAAAACAGAATCAAATAAGAGATGAACGATATGAAGAATATAAAAAGGATATAGCAGACCTGAAGGAACTGAAACAGTCAATTAGGGAACTTAAAGATGCAATGGAAAGTATCAGCAACAGGTTAGACCATGCAGAAGAAAGAATTTCAGAGGTAGAAGACAAAGTTCTTGAGATAACTCAGACAGTAAAAGAGGCAGAAAAGAAGAGAGAGAAAGCAGAACGTTCACTGTCAGAATTATGGGACTTTATGAAGCGTTCCAACATACGAGTTATAGGAATTCCAGAAGGGGAAGAAGAATGCCCCAGAGGAATGGAAGCCATACTAGAGAATATTATAAAAGAAAATTTCCCAAACATCACCAAAGATTCTGACACACTGCTTTCAGAGGGATATCGGACCCCGGGTCGCCTCAACTCTAACCGAGCTTCTCCAAGACACATTGTGATGAACCTGTCCAAAGTCAAGACAAAAGAAAAGATTCTGCAAGCTGCCAGGAGTAAGCGCCAGTTGACCTACAGGGGCAAATCCATCAGAGTGACCACAGACTTCTCTAATGAAACTTTCCAAGCAAGAAGACAATGGTCATCTACCTTTAACCTACTTAAACAGAACAATTTTCAGCCCAGAATTCTGTACCCTGCTAAGCTAAGCTTCAAAATTGACAGAGAAATCAAATCATTTACGGATATACAAACATTGAGGAAATTCACCACAACAAGACCAGATCTACAGGAAATACTTCAACCTGTTCTGCACACTGACCACCACAATGGATCAGCAGCAAAGTAAGAACTCAGAAATCAAAGGACAGAACCTAACCTCCACACTGATGCAAAAGATAAAACTAAGCAATGGACTCTCACCAAATAAGACGAATAGAATACTACCACACTTATCCATTATCTCAATAAATGTTAATGGCTTGAATTCCCCACTGAAGAGACATAGATTGGCTGACTGGATTAAAAAACACAAGCCATCCATTTGCTGTCTGCAAGAAACACACCTGGCTTCAAAAGACAAATCAAAGCTCCGAGTCAAGGGTCAGAAGACAATTTTTCAGGCAAATGGAATTCAGAAGAAAAGAGGAGTTGCAATCTTATTTTCAGATACATGTGGATTTAAAGCAACTAAAGTCAAAAAAGACAAAGATGGTCACTTTATATTGGTCAAGGGAAAACTACAACAAGAAGACATTTCAATTCTAAATATTTATGCACCCAATTTAAATGCTCCCAGATTCTTGAAGCAGACCTTACTCAGTCTGAGCAATATGATATCTGATAATACCATAATAACAGGGGACTTTAACACACCTCTTACAGAGCTGGACAGATCCTCTAAACAGAAATTAAACAAAGATGTAAGAGATTTAAATGAGACCCTAGAACAACTATGCTTGATAGACATATATAGAACACTCCACCCCAAAGATAAAGAATATACATTCTTCTCATCACCCCATGGAACATTCTCCAAAATTGATCATATCCTGGGACACAAAACAAATATCAACAGAATCAAAAGAATTGAAATTTTACCTTGTATCTTTTCAGACCATAAGGCACTAAAGATGGAACTCAACTCTAACAAAAATGCTCAACCCCACCCAAAGGCATGGAAATTAAACAATCTTCTGTTGAATAACAGATGGGTGAAGGAAGAAATAAAACAGGAAATCATTAACTTCCTTGAGCATAACAACAATGAAGACACAAGCTACCAAAACCTGTGGGATACTGCAAAAGCAGTTTTGAGAGGAAAATTCATCGCTTTAGATGCCTACATTCGAAAAACAGAAAGAGAGCACATCAACAATCTCACAAGAGATCTTATGGAATTGGAAAAAGAAGAACAATCTAAGCCTAAACCCAGTAGAAGAAAAGAAATATCCAAAATCAAATCAGAGATCAATGAAATTGAAAACAAAAGAATCATTCAGAAAATTAATGAAACAAGGAGTTGGTTTTTTGAAAAAATAAATAAAATAGATAAACCATTGGCCAGACTAACTAGAAATAGAAAAGTAAAATCTCTAATAACCTCAATCAGAAACGATAAAGGGGAAATAACAACTGATCCCACAGAGATACAAGAGATCATCTCTGAATACTACCAGAAACTCTATGCCCAGAAATTTGACAATGTAAAGGAAATGGATCAATATTTGGAATCACACCGTCTCCCTAGACTTAGCCAGGAAGAAATAGAGCTTCTGAACAGACCAATTTCAAGCACTGAGATCAAAGAAACAATAAAAAAGCTTCCAACTAAAAAATGCCCTGGTCCAGATGGCTTCACTCCAGAATTCTATCAAACCTTCAAGGAAGAGCTTATTCCTGTACTGCAGAAATTATTCCAAAAAATTGAGGAAGAAGGAATCTTCCCCAACACATTCTATGAAGCAAACATCACCCTGATACCAAAACCAGGAAAAGACCCAAGCAAAAAGGAGAATTTCAGACCAATCTCACTCAAGAATATAGATGGAGAAATTCTCAACAAAATCCTAGCCAATAGATTACAGCTTATCATCAAAAAAGTCATTCATCATGATCAAGTAGGCTTCATCCCAGGGATGCAAGGCTGGTTTAACATACGCAAGTCCATAAACGTTATCCACCATATTAACAGAGGCAAAAATAAAGATCACATGATCCTCTCAATAGATGCAGAAAAAGCATTTGATAAAATCCAGCATCCTTTTCTAATTAGAACACTGAAGAGTATAGGCATAGGTGGCACATTTCTAAAACTGATTGAAGCTATCTATGACAAACCCACAGCCAATATTTTACTGAATGGAGTAAAACTGAAAGCTTTTCCTCTTAGAACTGGAACCAGACAAAGTTGTCCTCTGTCACCATTACTATTCAAACATAGTGCTGGATGTTCTAGCCAATACAATTAGGCAAGACAAGGAAATAAAGGGAATCCAAATGGGAGCAGAGGAGGTCAAACTCTCCCTCTTTGCTGACGACATGATCTTATACTTAGAGAACCCCAAAGACTCAACCACAAGACTCCTAGAAGTCATCAAAAAATACAGTAATGTTTCAGGATATAAAATCAATGTCCACAAGTCAGTAGCCTTTGTATACACCAATAACAGTCAAGATGAGAAGCTAATTAAGGACACAACTCCCTTCACCATAGTTTCAAAGACAATGAAATACCTAGGAATATACCTAACGAAGGAGGTGAAGGACCTCTATAAAGAAAACTATGAAATCCTCAGAAAGGAAATAGCAGAGGATATTAACAAATGGAAGAACATACCATGCTCATGGATGGGAAGAATCAACATTGTTAAAATGTCTATACTTCCCAAAGCTATCTACCTATTCAATGCCATTCCTATCAAAGTACCTACATCGTACTTTCAAGATTTGGAAAAAATGATTCTGCGTTTTGTATGGAACCGGAAAAAACCCCGTATAGCTAAGGCAGTTCTTAGTAACAAAAATAAAGCTGGGGGCATCAGCATACCAGATTTTAGTCTGTACTACAAAGCCATAGTGCTCAAGACAGCATGGTACTGGCACAAAAACAGAGACATAGACACTTGGAATCGAATTGAACACCAAGAAATGAAACTAACATCTTACAACCACCTAATCTTTGATAAACCAAACAAGAACTTACCTTGGGGGAAAGACTCCCTATTCAATAAATGGTGTTGGGAGAACTGGATGTCTACATGTAAAAGACTGAAACTGGACCCACACCTTTCCCCACTCACAAAAATTGATTCAAGATGGATAAAGGACTTAAATTTAAGGCATGAAACAATAAAAATCCTCAAAGAAAGCATAGGAAAAACACTGGAATATATTGGCCTGGGGGAAGACTTCATGAAGAAGACTGCCATGACAATGGCAACAACAACAAAAATAAACAAATGGGACTTCATTAAACTGAAAAGCTTCTCTACAGCTAAGGAGACAATAACGAAAGCAAAGAGACAACCTACACAATGGGAAAGGATATTTGCATATTTTCAATCAGACAAAAGCTTGATAAGCAGGATCTATAGAGAACTCAAATTAATCCACATGAAAAAAGCCAACAATCCCTTATATCAATGGGCAAGAGACATGAATAGAACTTTCTCTAAAGACGACAGACGAATGGCTAACAAACACATGAAAAAATGTTCATCATCTCTATATATTAGAGAAATGCAAATCAAAACAACCCTGAGATATCATCTAACCCCAGTGAGAATGGCCCACATCACAAAATCTCAAAACTGCAGATGCTGGCGTGGATGTGGAGAGAAGGGAACACTTTTACACTGCTGGTGGGACTGCAAACTAGTACAACCTTTCTGGAAGGAAGTATGGAGAAACCTTAAAGCACTCAACCTAGACCTCCCATTTGATCCTGCAATCCCATTACTGGGCATCTACCCAGAAGGAAAAAAATCCTTTTATCATAAGGACACTTGTACTAGACTGTTTATTGCAGCTCAATTTACCGTTGCCAAAATGTGGAAACAGCCTAAATGCCCACCAACCCAGGAATGGATTAACAAGCTGTGGTATATGTATACCATGGAATACTATTCAGCCATTAAAAAAAACGGAGACTTTACATCCTTCGTATTAACCTGGATGGAAGTGGAAGACATTATTCTTAGTAAAGCATCAGAAAAATGGAGAAGCATGAATCCTATGTACTCAATCTTGATATGAGGACAATTAATGACAATTAAGGTTATGGGGGGGGAAGCAGAAAGAGGGATGGAGGGAGGAGGGTGGGGCCTTAGTGTGTGTCACATTTTATGGGGGCAAGACATGATTGCAAGAGTGACTTTACCTAACAATTGCAATCAGTGTAACTGGCTTATTGTACCCTCAATGAATCCCCAACAATAAAAAAAAAAAAAAAAAAAAAAAAAAGAAAAGGATGCTGGATTTTATCAAATGCTTTTTCTGCATCTATTGAGAGGATCATGTGATCTTTATTTTTGCCTCTGTTAATATGGTGGATAACGTTTATAGACTTGCGTATGTTAAACCAGCCTTGCATCCCTGGGATGAAGCCTACTTGATCATGATGAATGACTTTTTTGATGATAAGCTGTAATCTATTGGCTAGGATTTTGTTGAGAATTTTTGCATCTATATTCATGAGTGAGATTGGTCTGAAATTCTCCTTTTTGTTTGGGTCTTTTCCTGGTTTTGGTATCAGGGTGATGTTTTCTTCATAGAATGTGTTGGGGAAGATTCCTTCTTCCTCAATTTTTTGGAATAATTTCTGCAGTACAGGAATAAGCTCTTCCTTGAAGGTTTGATAGAATTCTGGAGGGCAGCCATCCGGACCAGGGCATTTTTTGTTTGGAAGATTTTTTATTGTTTCTTTGATCTCAGTGCTTGAAATTGGTCTGTTCAGGAGCTCTATTTCTTCCTGGCTGAGTCTAGGGAGAGGGTGTTATTCCAAATATTTATCCATTTCTTTCACATTGTCAAATTTCTGGGCATAGAGTTTCTGGTAGTATTCAGAGATGATCTCTTGTATCTCTGTGGGATCAGTTGTGATTTCCCCTTTATCATTTCTGATTGAGGTTACTAGAGATTTTACTTTTCTATTCCTCGTTAGTGTGGCCAATGGTTTATCTATTTTATTTATTTTTTCAAAAAACCAACTCCTTGTTTCATTAATTTTCTGAATGATTCTTTTGTTTTCAATTTCATTGATCTGTGATATTATTTTGGAGATTTCTTTTCTTCTACTGAGTTTAGGCTTAGATTGTTCTTTTTTTCCAATTCCATAAGATCTCTTGTGAGATTGTTGATGTGCTCTCTTTCTGTTTTTCGAATGTAGGCATCTAAAGCGATGAATTTTCCTCTCAAAACTGCTTTTGCAGTATCCCACAGGTTTTGGTAGCTTGTGTGTTTATTGTTGTTATGCTCAAGAAAGTTAATGATTTACTGTTTCATTTCTTCCTGCACCCATCTGTTATTCAACAGAAGATTGTTTAATTTCCATGCCTTTGGGTGGGGTAGAGCATTTTTGTGAGAGTTGAGTTCCACCTTTAGTGCCTTATGGTCTGAGAAGATACAAGGTAAAATTTCAATTCTTTTGATTCTGTTGATATTTGTTTTGTGTCCCAGGATATGATCAATTTTGGAGAATGTTCCATGGGGTGATGAGAAGAATGTATATTCTTTATCTTTGGGATGGAGTGTTCTATATGCGTCTATCAAGCACAGTTGTTCTAGGGTCTCATTTAAATCTCTTGTATCCTTGTTTAATTTCTGTTTAGAGGATCTGTCCAGCTCTGTAAGAGGAGTGTTAAGGTCCCCTGTTATTATGGTATTATCAGATATCATATTGCTCAGACTGAGTAAGGTCTGTTTCAAGAATCTGGGAGCATTTAAATTGGGTGCATAGATATTTAGAATGGAAATGTCTTCTTGTTGTATTTTTCCCTGGACCAATATATAGCGACCATCTTTTTGTCTTTTTTGACTTCAGTTGCTTTAAATCCACATATATCTGAAAATAAGATTGCAACTCCTCTTTTCTTCTGAATTCCATTTGCCTGAAAAATTGTCTTCCAACCTTTGACTCGGAGCTTTAATTTGTCTTTTGAAGCCAGGTGTGTTTCTTGCAGACAGCAAATGGATGGCTTGTGTTTTTTAATCCAGTCCACCAATCTATGTCTCTTCAGTGGGGAATTCAAGCCATTAACATTTATTGAGATAATTGATAAGTGTGGTAGTATTCTATTCGTCTTATTTTGTGAGAGTCCATTGCTTAGTTTTATCTTTTGCATCAGTGTGGAGGTTAGGTTCTGTCCTTTAATTTCTGAGTTCTTACTTTCCTTCTGATCCATTGTGGTGGTCAGTGTGCAAAACAGGTTGAAGTATTTCCTGTAGAGCTGGTCTTGTTGTTGTGAATTTCCTCAATGTTTGTATATCCATAAATGATTTGATTTCTCCATCAATTTTGAAGCTTAACTTAGCAGGGTACAGAATTCTGTGCTGGAAATTGTTCTGTTTAAGCAGATTAAAGGTAGATGACCATTGTCTTCTTGCTTGGAAAGTTTCATTAGAGAAGTCTGTGGTCACTCTGATGGATTTGCCCCTGTAGGTCAACTGGCGCTTACTACTGGCAGCTTGCAGAATCTTTTCTTTTGTCTTGACTTTGAACAGGTTCATCACAATGTGTCTTGGAGAAGCTCGGTTAGAGTTGAGGTGACCTGGGGTACGATAGCCCTCTGAAAGCAGTGTGTCAGAATCTTTGGTGATATTTGGGAAATTTTCTTTTATAATATTCTCTAGTATGGCTTCCATTCCTCTGGGGCATTCTTCTTCCCCTTCTGGAATTCCTATAACTCGTATGTTGGAACGCTTCATAAAGTCCCATAATTCTGACAGTGAACGTTCTGCTTTCTCTCTCTTCTTTTCTGCCTCTTTTACTATCTGAGTTATCTCAAAAACTTTGTCTTCTACCTCTGAAATTCTTTCTTCTGCATGGTCTAACCTGTTGCTGATACTTTCCATTGCATCTTTAAGTTCCCTGATTGACTGTTTCATTTCCTTCAGCTCTGCTATAGCCTTTTTATATTCTTCATATCGTTCATCTCTTATTTGATTCTGTTTTTGAATTTCCTTTTGGTTATTTTCCACTTTATTAGCAGTTTCCTTCATTGTTTCCATCATTTCTTTCATTGTTTTCAACATGTGTATTCTAAATTCCCTTTCTGTCATTCCTAACATTTCTTTATAGGTGGAATCCTCTGCAGTAGCTACCTCATGGTCCCTCGGCGGGGTTGTTCTGGACTGGTTCTTCATGTTGCCTAGAGTTTTCTGCTGATTCTTTCTCATGAGTGATTTCTTTAATCTGTTTCCTTGCCCTAATTTTCCTTTCACTTCCTCTTGCTCTTTAAGTTCTCGTGCCTGTGGACTAAGGGTTACAGGACCAGAAGGGTGAGAAGGTTGAAGAGCAAAAGGTATGATAGAAAGGAGGACCAAGTGATAAGAAAAAAAAAAGAAAAATAGAGAAAGGAGAGGGGGTGGGTAAAAGGAATATTGACAAAAAGAAGAGAGGCACAGAGAGGGAGACAGAGCAATATAGGTGTACAATAGGGTACTTTGATACAACCTTAAAAAAAAAACCACCTTCTTGGGTTGCCCAGTTGGGTGGTTCCCTTGAGGTCAGCAGCTCTTTGCTAACCTGATCAGACACAGTACCCCACCTCCACCAAGTAGAGAGGAAAGACAAAAATGCTATAAATCAAACCAAAACAAGCAAACAGAAAACTTTACGGGATAAAATTGGCTGGAAAAACCAAATAATAGCGGTAGAAACACTAACAAAAATGAAGTTCTAATTATTGAAATAGGCAGCAATGGGAAATTATAATTAAACTAGAAAAATTGAGAAAGAAAAAGGATCTGTATGGAAAAGGTTGAACTTAAAAAACGAAACAACAATCAACAACATCAAAATAAACAAGAAAGACAACCAAACCAAAAAAAAAAAAAAAAAAAACCACAGCCAAGAACAAAGCAGTATGTATATGTTATTGAATATTGTCTGGGCAACACGTGGTCTTCTGGGGTATGAGATGTTAATCACCATTCTGATACGACCGGAGGCTGCTAGTTTCTCAAACCCGAGCAGGTAGACACCCTAAATCTCTCTTCAGCCCACTTAAAAGGCACTTTGCGCTTGTTCACTTGCTGAGCAGAAGCTTTCCCAGGGAAGTCTTGTCACTGGAATCACTGCTGAAGTGGCTATCCACTTACCCTGTGTGCCAAAACTAGTCTCCTTCTGCCCCCGATGGTTAGGGCTGCAAGGTGGGTCAGACCCCTCTCTTAGGCTACTGGGTCGCTGGGTTACCAGCTCCCACCCAATTCCAGTTCTGCGACCCTGAGGGCGGAGCTTGCCGGGGCAGATCGCTCACAATGTCTGCCTGTGACCCAGAGCCAAACACTATTAGCTCCGTCTGGCTCAGCGGCTGAGACTGGGGCCCTAGACAAAGGCCAAAGTTCTCCGCACTCCCGCTCAGGCTCTCCCCCAGGCAGTTCAGCTGAGTGCCAAGTCCAAAGACACCAAAACAGTTCATAGGTAAGGCCTTTCTCGTTTGCAGTTTCGCTGGTACTGAACTTACAGTTGCACGTGGGTTTAGACGGATTGAACACACGCGACCACTTGCTGGTTTTCCACTGTTTTAGTCCTCCTCTTGGGGTTCAGAAGTCTCTCGCTGACTCCCTGTATCCTCTCAGGGGTGATGATAGGCAGATCCCACCAGCCAGAGATGCCTGGAGTCCTATCTCCCCAGACTCACGGTGCCCAGATGCAAGGAAGCTGTTACTTGGCTGCCATCTTGCTCCGCCTGTGGAACATATTCTTCTTAGTAAAGTATCTCAAGAATGGAAGGAAAAGTACCCAATGTACTCAGCCCTACTATGAAACTAATTTGGGGTTCTCACATGAAAGCTATAACCCCGTTATAACCTAACAATAGGGGGAAGTGGGAAAGGGAGGGGAGGGAGGGGTGTGGTGGGTAGAGGGAGGGGGATCAGTGGGATCATACCTATGGTGCATCTTACAGGGGTGTTTGCGAAACTTGGTAAATGTAGAATGTAAATGTTTTGGCACAGTAACTGAGATAATGCCAGGAAGGCTATGTTAACCATTGTGATGAAAATGTGTCAAATGTTCTATGAAGCGAATGTATGATGCCCCATCATCATATCAATGTATACAGTTATGATTTAATAAAAAAAAAAAGAGTAACCTGATGTGAACCTATCAGTTCTCTTTCTATTATTCTCTCTCTGTATCTCACCTTACAGGGAAGGTAACTTTGCAGTGACCAATCTGCCTTTGATTCTCTGTTTCTACCCTCATCAGCTCTTTTTCTGCTGGTCTCATTGGAACACTTACCCTATTTTATGGAACAAAGTGTTGCTGAATTCTAGAACTGCAAATAAAGACAACTGAGTTCTTTCAATTTGTTTTAATTTTATCTTTTGACACAGTAAAAGGCATAATTTGAGCTTTCAGTTTGGAGAATTCCAATGACCATCTATACCTGTTGCTCAGCCACCACTCAGAACAATAGACAGAACATCTTCAGCTGCCTCTTCCTAGTCAGCCACCCCAAAACCATGCTCTTATTTCTGCCCCTATAGATTTGTTTCAACTATTCTAGATTTAATATAAATAAATCATGAAATATATATCCTTTTGTATCTGGCTTTAAAAATTTTTACGATTCCGGGCAGTGCCTGTGGCTCAGTGAGTAGGGCTCCGGCCCCATATGCCGAGGGTGGCAGGTTCAAACCCAGCCCCAGCCAAACCACAACAAAAAAATAGCCAGGCGTTGTGACGGGCGTCTGTAGTCCCAGCTGCTGGAGAGGTTGAGGCAAGAGAATCGCGTAAGCCCAGGAGTTGGAGGTTGCTGTGAGCCGTGTGACGTCATGGCACTCTACTGAGGGCAGTACAATGAGACTCTGTCTCTACCAAAAAAAAAAAAAAATTAAGATTCCTCTGTGTAGGTTTTTATATCAGTGATTTATTCCTGTTTATTAAACCACAATTCATTCATCCATTCCCCTGTTGTTTCCAGGGTTTGGGACTATTAGGAAGAAAGCTGCTATGAATACTGAAATGTAATTCTTTCCTGTAGACACAGGTTTTTATTTCTTTGGGGGGTAAATATATACAAGTAGAATTGCTGAGTCATAGAGTAGATATATGTTTAACTTGATAGAAACTAACCAGCAGTGCTCTGCTGTGGGCGTGGCCTTTACACGTTTGCACCTGCAACAGCATTGCAGCTGGTTGTGATTTCAGCAATGCTGGTGGGTGTGCATGGGGGTCTCATCCTGGACAGCTGTCTGCCCATCCCCACAGTGTACATTGCTTTCCACATGATCTTCCTGGGCGCATGGCCCTCCTCTTAGACAGGTTTGGGATGTCTTGTCATTTTTATTTTATAAATCAAGAAACTGATGCTTACTGACAGTGAGTGCCTGATCCAGAGTCAGCAATGTGGAGTTGGCTATGCCCATGTGGATAATAAAACACAGTATATACATGTGATCTTTGCCTCATCTCCCAGCACAGAGCTCCTAACTGGTGGAATTTCCTCAGTGATAGGAGGGTCTATTGTTATTCCTAAACAGCCCCTCTGCCTTACCTGAGTTTATACTAGTCTGGGAAGCCCAGTGGAAAACTCAGGATGGGGATAGGCCCACCACAGGAGCAGAAGGTCAGGACCTTCAGCCTCATCCTATGACCTTCAGAGAAGGGGAAGCCTTTGCTGAATCAATCAGCAGTGACTGATAATTTAATCAATCATACCTACATAATAAAACCCTGAAACAAAGAGGCGGGCAGAGCTTAGGGTTCGTGAACAGGTAGCTGTGCTGGGAGGGTGGTCTACCCACCCAGAGAGGGCACAGAGGCTGGTGTAGCCCCCTCCCCTGCTACCTGGCCCCCTGCAACTCCTCCATTGGGCTGTTCACGTGGGTCCTTGTAAGTAGAGCTCTTCCCTGAGTTTTGTGAGTCATTCTGGTGAATTACTGAGCCTGAGAGTGAGTTATAGGTGCCTCCAAATTTATAGTTTGCTGGGTGGAGTGTAAATAGCCTGGGTACTCCACGTGCTGGCTTCTGAAGTGGGGGCAGCCCTTGACCTGTGGATCTGAGTTAACTCTGGTAGTGTTGGGATGGAATCCAATTGTTGGATGCCCAGTTGAGTCTGAGAACAAAGAATTGGTGTCGGAATAATGTACTTGTGTCAGGAAAAACCACACAGGCTTGTTCTTAGCGACCACCCCTTTGTCCCCCCCCTTTTTTTGTGGGCACAAAATGCTGAGTTGTCCTTTAAATGATGGAACTGAGAGCTGTCTCCTCGGAGGCCCTGTGAAATGTGCTAAGTCTCAGGATGCGAGTGGGACGTCGCCTGCCGGACCATATTTATCAATCTTCTC
Organism: Nycticebus coucang; assembly: GCF_027406575.1. Taxonomy (NCBI): domain Eukaryota; kingdom Metazoa; phylum Chordata; class Mammalia; order Primates; family Lorisidae; genus Nycticebus; species Nycticebus coucang. Next base: position 76,137,507 of record NC_069782.1, on the reverse strand, counting down.
AAGACAGACTCTTATAAAAACCAAATTCCAGACTGTGTCACAGAGCCAAGGACAGGCAGGCAGAAAACACAAACGGGCCACTGTGAGCAGAGGGGCAAGCTGTGGAAAGTCTTGTGGGAACCCTGTAACACTCATGTCAATGTCAGCAATGAGTGGGACTAAATGGCAATGAGGTGACGCTTAAGGACCGCTTATGAGTTTTATTATGATTTGTGTGTCTTAATATAGTCATAACAGGAAAAGAGGGACACTTACAATTTTGATCTGTCATTACTATTTGTACGTAATAAACACATTCATTATCGTTATTTGGACTATTTGCTAGTCTGAGTTTTTCCAGAAATGATGTTTCTGCAGAATATTTAGGACTTCCTCTCTCACACTATGTTGTTGAGCCTGGCTCAGACAGCATTCCCTGCTGCGGGTGTCTCTGCCCCATGCTGCCCTGGACGCCTTGCCCTTTCTTACTCACACTTAGAGAGTTTTCAATTGGAAGCAGAAGGAACCTATTCTGGTAACTCAGGCAGAAGGAGGGTGCCCACGGGATGGAGGGGGGCTGGGGAGCCAGGCCTGGAGCCGCAGATGGTGGAGACTCCCCATGGAGGATGAAAACCTGCCCTACTCTCTCGTTTCAAGCCAGGCATCCGTTAGGGTGGCCAACTGAGTGATAATGTCCAGAGGTGGGGAGACAAAGCCCGCCTGACAGCATGGCTTCCCAGGATCTGGAGTGAGGGATTTGGGAGGCAGAAGATGAGGCAATGGGCAGGGGCTCTGGGATCAAGATGGAGTCAAAACCAGGAAGGTCAGGCTTAAAGTGGGTCACCAACGGGAAGAGGCAAAGCAGAGAGAGAAAGAGAGAAAGAGAAAGGAGAAAAAGAAGGAGATAAACAAGGAAAAAAGGTAAAAGAAAGTGGGAAGGAGGAAAGAAGGAAATAGAGTGGTAGAAAGGGAGATTTTAGATTTAAGACAGTGGCTAGATAGAACCCAGGACACTCAGGCAGGCCTCAGAAGGTTAGAAGTGGAGAGTGGAAGGCGGGAAATGGTCCTGGGAAAATTTGTTCTTAGAGAGCCCAGTGTTTTTCAACATTTTTTAGCTCATGTCACACTTGAACCTATAGTTAAATTTCCACTGCACATTTAAATTATGTTGATAAAAAAAAGAATAAAACAGGAATGTACTTATTTGCTTTGAATGTCTTTGGAAAATAATTAACAATCTTTAAAAATTTTCAGGGCACAGCTAAGATCCTCTTGCAACACACACACACCCTGGTTGAAAATCACTGCTATAGCCTCAAATGGTTCCAGAAAAACTCCCTGACAATAAGTGGAGGCATACTCCAGGCCTCAAACCTGCCAAAAATCACCTCTTTAGGGAAAAATCACCCATAAGATCTCTGAAGGCCATTTCTGCTAAAGAGAAGAAAGGGAGTCAAGGGTTTCACACAGCTGATTCCATTATCTGCCCACTGTCCAGAAGACTAGAAGGAGGGACACGGCAATTCACAGCACCCCGTTGATTTGACTCCAGCCATAAATCATCATTAATCCATTTTTTCCCCATTCCCCAAATAAAAAGTCTGAGTAACTGGCCTTCTAGGCCAATACCCCTTCTTTTTCCACCATTGTGATGGCCCCTTTCTGTCAGGGAAAAGCAAATAAACTTCTTCTTTCTATCCTAATCATTGCCTGGAGAAATTTTTCTTCAAAACCGTGGAGCACCTGCTGAGCTTTCCGTTCCGACAAGGTGAGGCTGGCTTTAGCGTCTGCTGCCTGCCTCTTGGTCTGATAAGGGTCCAGGATTGTCTCTGGTGATTCCCGCTCTGTGCTTCCCGGTAGAGAGGGCGGGAGTTAGTGTGATAAATGTATGTCCTGCTTTTAGGTGAATAAAGGAGGACAGAGAGCTTTTCTTGGATCTGCATCTTCTTAATTGCCTTCAGCTCAACATAGGTCTTATGCCAGAGTGGCAGATTTGGGGGGCAGCATGTTTTGGTCCCTCCACTTCTAAAACACTTCGCTTTTTTTTTTTATTTTTAGAGACACAGTCTTACACTGTTACCCTGGGTAGAGGGCCGTGGCATCATAGCTCACAGAAACCCAGAAACCTCAAACTCGAGCTTGAGCAATCCTCCTGCCTCATCTCCCAAGTAGCTGGGACTACAGGCACCTGGCACAACACCTGGCTAGATGTTCTATTTTTATCCAAGATGGGGTCTCACTCTTGCTCAGGCTGGTCTCAACCTCCTGAGCTCAATCAATCCACCCACCTTGGCCTCTCAGACACTTTTCTTTCTTCCAAACTACACACACTCTGTCTCTGAATACCAATGTGCAGTTCAGCGAGGCTGAGGCAAGTGGGTCCAATCCCAGTAGGGGCTTCATGGGCCAGGTGGCTTGTGTGCTGGGCAGAGGGACCTCTGTGTCAAGGTGACATATCCTTCTCAGGTGCCTTGGATGCCTCATCTCTGCCCCTCCCCTCCATTCTGGCCTTCTCATGTCCCCAGCTGCCCCTCCCCAACTGCTCCACATCTTCCCAGATGGTAGTTGCTCCCTGGACTGCAGGAATGGGTCTGTGACCTTCTGAGAAGCATGGTCAGGGTCACAGGGCAGTTTTGTTTTCTGCCAGTGCTGTTAACTCAAACTGTGTCAAGTGACATCTGACTTTGGCCTGTGGTATTCTGTTCCTTTCCAGGCCTGTCTCCATTTGTCACACCTTCAATATGCCATCTGGATATCCTAGAATTTTTCTGAAAGGTAAGGCACTTGGGTCTGGAACCACGTGCCTTGTAATTCTCCCCTTCTCTCCCAGTTAGGAACGACGGAGTCAGTCGACCTAATACAAAGGAGTCATTAAATCAACTGAAAATGCCAAGTTTTGATGAATCTGAGTTTTCATTTCCCTATTTGCTGGATCTTGGCCCAGCCCTACAAATAAATAAACATTTGATAGTTATCTGATTTGGTCAGATAAAATAATCTGGTCTCTGAAAAATAAAAACTCAGCTCTCAGATTCTTTCATGTGACAATTGCTTTGATTAATGAGAGAGTAACTGGCTTTCCCTTCCCTCTGGAAGGGGCCTGGGAAATGTAAACTTCTCACCTGCCTTTGAATGAGGAGCATCTCTCCTGCAGTCACCACTCTGTGCAGGAGTGCAGCAGCTCTCAGGACTGGAGCCAGGAGCAGCGACCCTGGTAGTCACACACCTGCCAGCTGTGGGGGCAATTGGGACAGAAGAAAGGTCTCTCTTGGGAAGGGGACAGTGCTGGGGGCCGAGCTGAGGTCCTGAGCTCTTGGACACTGCTGCTGCCAGGTGGGGTATGCAGAAGGGAGCAGAAGGAAACAGCTCCTCAGCAGACCCTAGGAACCCAGTAGGTTGCTTATTCTACTGTGATAAGGACTCCGAGTACCTGGGAGGCCATTGTTTGGGTTTTTACTCTCACCGTGTTTCATCCATAGTTATTCCCAGTGTGTTCAATCAGTGCTGCCCCTGATTCTCTTGTCCTTGTTTTCACAACCCACTTCCTTTAAGATGGCCCCATGGTAGGCGTCTTTCCGGTGCCGGCCTGCCCAGGAGGATAGACCACGTTATCACTGGTAGGATTTTAGGTTCTCCTGCCACGCAGGGCTTTGGCCTGCCTATTCCTTCTACGTCGTTATTTGGCTTCTGTGTCCTCCCCCACAAACCACATGACCTTCACAACCACAGTGAGAAAGAGAAAGGTGACCTGCAGACAAAGTGGGTTTGTGTGGGTGGGTGAAGCCCAGAGCTGATGTGTACAAGTGTCAGAAGCACACGTGTGAGGGCAGGGAAGGAGAGAAACTGAATTCACAGGGGAGTGGGGGAGGAGGACCTGTCCAGAGCCTATTCCAGAGCCCAGACCAGGCCCATGCCAGGGCCAAGGCCTTGTCTTCAAAGCTGTGATGAAGGCTCTGGTTGTCTGCCAAGGCACCCATCGCTCCAGCTCACTCACCTGATCATGAAGGTGCAGCTCGGCTGATGAGCTTTTGTTTTCATCTAACAGTCCAGGAACACAGACGACCCCCCATCCCCCTCGGCGCCATTCTCCTCATTCACCAGCACTTAACAGTCACCCCTGCCCATGGCAAGGGCTGAGCTCTTAAGGACAAGACTACTCTTTGCTAATAAGATGGGGCTGTATCCGGTTAAGTGAAATCTATAAATATGTGTAAAGATAAGGATATTTATTTGTCTATACAAAACCACGCCACTGCATAAACAAGGGCATTGAGCAGGCGTGGCAGTCAGAGTTCATCCTTACCTTACGGAGGTAGGAGGAGCCAGCATTTTCCAACTATTAAAAGGTCTCACAGCTTTTTTTATTCTGCTCTAACTGGACATGAAATTCTTATGGTTTCTCTGCTTGGGAAAGGTGGCCTCTGCATTCAGTAACCAGGTCTGAGGGGGCAGCAACATCTCTGCTCTGCTTAATGGGGAATGGCATTGTATTGAATATGCAAAAACATTTTGGAAATGATGAACTGTGTAGAAATGTTGGGAATTGTTTTATTATCATTGCTGTGCATAAATATGGCCTGGTTTTCATCCTAAAATGTGTTGTTCTTAGTTTAAGGCTGCCTGCCTTGGCTTTCAGGTCTAATCTTGGCACTCTGACGCATCAGAGAAATATAATTTCAACTCCAAAAATGTCTCAGCATAACGTAAGACTTTAATCAAGCCTTTGGAGGGCTAGCACATGGTGGACACAACACACAACAGAAGATCTCAAAAATGCCTCTTTCATGTTCGCTGCAGTCCTTGTCAACACAGCCTTCTCCTCATGACCTCTCCTGGTCTCCCCTGAAAGCTTTGGCTAGCCCTGATTTCACAAACACTTCCCACCTTTTATAATTCTCCTCTTGATCTCTTCAGGTAACATCATACCCCAATGTGACATGTGTGACCCTGCATGACCCTGCTTGGCTTCCTAGAACATCACAAACAGTTCAGGACCAAGCTTCCACTGCAGGTGATATAGGGGAAGGGTGATGAACACTTCCTGCCATACTTTTGTCTTTTGTGGCATACACTGTGAACCCATTCATGTTTGGTCTGGTTTTCTTTGGACTGCACGTGCTGTAGGTACTGAGCACTAAATGTAACCCTTGGTGATGGGTCTCCCATGGGTTACTCTGGTTTTCTTTGGACTGCATGTGCTGTAGGTACTGAACACTTTAAATGTAACCCTCGGTGATGGGTCTCCCATGGGTTACTCTGGTTTTCTTTGGACTGCATGTGCTGTAGGTACTGAACACTTTAAATGTAACCCTCGGTGATGGGTCTCCCATGGGTTACTCTGGTTTTCTTTGGACTGCATGTGCTGTAGGTACTGAACACTTTAAATGTAACCCTCGGTGATGAGTCTCCCATGGATTACTCTGGTTTTCTTTGGACTGCTGTAGATACTGAACACTTTAAATGTAACCCTCGGTGATGGGTCTCCCATGGGTTACTCAGGGACAGGAATTTCAGCCTCATTTACTGCCAAGGAGGTGAAGATTCAGAGGGGCAATTTGAGTTCCAGAGTAGAAACAGAATCTTGATTTGGGGGCCCTCATCTCACTGGTGCTCTCTGTGGCCCTGTGTTCCACCCAGGGGAACTCACCCACCAAGTTACCCTGGTCTGGCTGCACTGGGACCACTGATTCCCCAGCACTCAAAGCCGCTTTTCCTGATGGAATGCAAACCATTCCTGCCTGGGGCTCTGCCAAGCCTTGGCAGGATTCAATGTGACATTCAGTTCCAGATTAATTCAAGTGAGAACGGTTTTGCTGAAGGTGGCAAGACCTTCGATTTATTTATTTTTTTATTTATTTACTTCTTGATTTATTTTCTGAAGCACCAAAACAACTTTTCACAGCATGGTTTTGGATTTCTGAAAGCAAGATGTCTGAGGACACAAAACAGATATCCAAAATAATTACAATAACAATGGCACCTCCTATATTTCTTTAAGGTGTGTTTCTTCCTTTTAAATTTCATCTGGGAATTTGGGCTGTAATTCAGGGACTCATAGAACTTTGCAGCACAGTCTGAGAGGAGTGAATGTGTCCCATATGCTGTCTGAATCCTCCCTAGGAGATTTGCACCACACTCTCCACAGATGGGCCTTGTTTACCCACAGGCCTTATGGGAGCACAGCATTTCCCTCTGATAGCACTAACTGTCTGGGTGCTCTGCATTGAATTGACTCAAGATATGCAAAACTTGAGTAGAAGAATAATTAGGTCTGAAAGGAACCCACATAGATGCTCCCATTTTATGGATGTGAACACTGAGGCCCGAGGCAAGAAAGTACCAGGAATCAGGAGGTCCAGCTCTGAGTTAAGGTACAAACTAGGCAAACTGTGACCTTATCCAGCCCGGATGGCCCAACTCCAAGCTCCCTTCACTACACATCAGCCACATCCTTGGAGACTACGGTGAGAGGTCTCTGCTGTTTTGGAATATTAATTAAAAGTGAGTACAACTTTTTAATGTAATCTTATAAGGGGCTTAGGGATGGATGGACTTTTGGGGGGGTGGTTAAAAGGAAAATCCTACTTGTCAAAAACTTAGATATTAAAAACACTTCCAAATTGGTTTATGATATAGAGGATATAGATCAGAAACATACATTTCTGTGATAACTGGTCAGAATGCTTCAGCGCTCTCCCTGACAGCACAGTAGTGATGATACTATGCAACAGACATTCTCAAAGTGTGGCCCCTCATCCAGCACCATCAGCATCGTGCAAATGCAGAATTCTTACACGATAACCCCGTTCAACTGAGCCTAAAGCTCTGGGGGTGGAGCCCGGCAATCCGTGTCTTAACCCATTTATGCCAGAGGTTGAAATTTTTGAATTTTCTCCATCACTTTTTGACAAGATTCTAGCATGCCAGTGTCTGTGGCAGTGACTAACTCTGTGCACCATGTGATACCATGTGCCCTCAGGAGGTGGACATGTGTGAAAAATCTGACCTCTGAGATGACCTTGAGCACTGAGATGTAAATAACTCCCAAACCACCACCATTCCAGTAATGCATGTGGGGGATACATGCATTTAGTAAGCCCTGGAGGGGGGTCCCATACGTGCTAATGTTGGAGACCCACTGTCACAGACGTTGTCTTCCTGGTCATCATAGTGCAGAGGTTAATTGCATCACTACGGCTAGGCTATGGTGCCCAGCTGATGGGTCAAACACCAGTGTAGAGGTTGCTGTCAAGGTAGGTTTTAGATTTCAAATCAGTAGACTTTGAATGAAGCAGTTTACACTTTGCAATGTGGGGAGTCCCATCCAATTAGTGGAAGGCCTCAAGAGAAATGACCAAGGTCCCCTGGGGAGGAAGGAGCTCTGTCTCTAGACTTCCCTAGAACCCAAGACGGCAACAGCAACACCTGTCCGAATTTCCAGCAAGCTGGCCTGCCCTGAAAATTGCCAGCCTCACCATTGCATGAGCCAATTCCTTGATCTCATCCCTTGCATATGCATATATTTCCTATAGATATTGACTCAGAGTTCTCCAGAGAACTCTGACCAATACAAACAGAATTAGAATCCAAGTTCTACGATCTTTTTCACTTAGTGAAAACTGCTGCCCAACTCAGCTGCCCAATCCTTCTCAGGGAGAGAGTCCAGACAAGGACTGATTTCAACAGGCAGGTGTTAGTTAGCTAAGGAATGCAACTTAATAGCTATCTAGGACTTAAAATAGCAACCAGGAGCCTAAAGTTTTGTAGGTATACCTGATTTGGCAGAAACAACGTGAACTTAGGCCATTCCATGGAAGTGTTTTTATTGAAAGAATTTAGCTTTCAGTAGGTAGTTAAAAACCACATGGATCTGAATTTGAAGCCTTATTCTGTAACTTATTCTCAGGTGACTGCAGGCAAATCACTTAACCCATGTGAGCCATATTTTCCTCATCAGTGAAGCAAGCTTACTAACATTTTTCCTTCTGCGGCCTTAATGCATCTACAGTGCCAATTTAAGTCAGGCTTACAGTAGGAATACAATGAATGGTATCCATTATCTTAGCTTGTTACTTCTAAAAATAGAGGATACCAGAAAGATAGTATTGTTAACTGGAAGTTGTAGGTAACTGTTCTCTCTGGTTAATGTTTGATTTATTGTGAGATAGTGGAGATTATGTGTTCGATTGTAATCAGTATGTCAATATTGAACAATGTATCAGGCACTGAGTGGGAAGGAGTGAATCTTAGTATTAGCCCATGGTGACAGGCAATAGCTAGGGGACAAAGAAAAGTGTAAAGTCTCCACCTACATTTTATTGTACAGAGAACTGAGGCAAGTCCATAAGCTCTTGAAATTTTTATTAAAATAAGGGAAGACATACTACACACAATCTTTTGGAAATACTATTAGTTGTACGTGATTCTAGGGACATAAATGAACATTACCAAACAATGAGATTTTCTGTTTTCAACTCAGAAGACTGGTCTATTCAAATGAGCACTCACTGGTGTGTGAACAGAGCCAAGAGGACCACCACCTCTGCGTTACTTGAAAAACTGAACGCAAAGTTTTGGAAGACTAACAGCCAAAACTTATTCATGAAAAAAAAATTAGACGAGTGTATGATGCCCCATGATCATATCAATGTATACAGTTATGATTTAATAAAAAAAAAAAAGGAAAAAAAAAAAAGAAAAGTTACAGAAACCAATTGCAACAAAGAAAATTCAAATGGTATTCAAAGACTTCCCTTCCTCAAAGCTCTCAGCTTGGTATGTTATAAATGACTTCTACAAAACTTTCAAAGAATGGTTAATTGCTAATCTTTATAACAGAGAAAAAGAGAAAATTGTTCAACGCACTTTATGAGTCTAATGTAATCTGTAATTCGAGAATCAGAAGAACAACAGATGTAAAGAAAATAGTACTCCAATTAAGTGAATCAATGTAGAAGGAAAAAACTTAAATTGTAACTAAGTGAATCAATAAGTGAATCAAATAATAAGTTAAAAAAATGTATCATAGTAAAGTAGAGTGTAACACAGGAATACAAGGGTGGCTAATCACAGAAAAAGTTATAAAAACTTTGGTTAACAATTTTGTCCCATTGAAGGCTACTGAAGAAAAATCACAGAAATTAACACAGAAATAAGTTACTGGATTTTCTAAAATTCAATAACTTTTATGATTAACAAGCATAGAAAACAGGGAAAAGGAGGACATTTTCTTAACATGGCAAAAGCTATATTCAAAAAGCTTCCTATTTTTTTTTTTTTTTTTTGAGACAAACTCTTGGGTTTAAGTGATTCTCTTGCCTTGGCCTCCCAAGTAGGTGGGACTATAGGCACCCACCACAATGCCCAGCTATTTTTGTTGTTGTTGTTGTTGCAGTTTTCATTGTTGTTTTAGCTGGCCAGGGTCGGGTTTGAGCCAGCGCCCCACCCACTGAGCTATGGGTGCCACCCAAAGAGCTTATAGTAAACCTAATGTTTTAAGTTTATAGTATTTATTTTAGTATTAATAGTAAACCTAATGGAGAAACACCAGACCTATTTTCTTTAACATTAGGAGCAGATAAGGATGTTTGACTGTTTGTGTCTCCTCAAAATTTGTATGTTGAATTTTCTGGGTTGATGGTATTTGGGGGTAGGGGCCTCTGAGAGGTGATTAGGTCAAGGGAACAGAGCTCTCACGAATGGGCTTAGCATCTAGGAGGCCGAAGAGAGACCCCTTACTCCTTCCACTGTGTGAGGACAGAGTGACAAGGCCATGTTCAGAAAATATACCCACATCAGACACCAAATCTGCTGGTACCTTGATCTGGGACTTCTCAGGGTCTAGAACTATGAGAATTAAAACTCTGCTGTTTATAAACCTCCCAGTTTATGATATTTCATGGCAGCCCCAATGGACTCAGACACTCACTATCACTGTTTCTGTTCTATGTAGTGTTTTAGTTTCTGACCAATGCTGCAAGAAAAGAACAAAGGAGACATAAGAGAGGGCGTGGAAGAGAGATTCCAGCTGCTCCACAGACGGTTTGGGCAGAGGCGGGGGAAGAAGCAGAGAGATGGGATTGGACGCCAAACAATCCCCATGTGGGCCCGAGCTGCACCTCCACGTTGTGAGAAGTGGTAGACTTTGGAGTAATTTTGAAGGTAGAGTTGACAAATTTGTTAAAGGATGTGGAAGTAGGGGGTGAGGGAAAGAGAAGAGCCAGGGGCAAGTCTACTTTTGGGGGGTTTTCTTTTGTGTGGATATTGCTTGAGTTAAAAGATGGGGGAGAGAGCAGACTCTGTGGGGAAGAGCCAGAGTCAATTTGGAAAATGCTACGTTCGAGATCTCTGTTAGACATCCAAGTGAGATGTCTGGAAGTAGAGAGGAGGTCTGAGCTAGAGAGGGATCTTTGAGAGCCATTGTTGTATAAGTGACATTCAAACTGTGAGCTCACCAAAGGAGCGGAGTTAGGGAAATTAAGATGTGAGAGGACTGAGTCTTAGGGTGCTGCTGGTCCTTGACATCTTACTGGTATTTTATCTTCTGGTCCATGAGGACAATGTGTATCTGCATTTTCTGAAGCCTTAACATTTTTTTTCTAAGCAATGTTTTGTGGTTTTTGGTGTACAGTTAGTTATCGAGTATCTTTTGCCGGATTTATCTGTATCCATGTTTTTGATACTATTAAGTGATATTTAAAAATTTTAAACTTCTGATTGTCTTTGCTGGTATAAATATGAAACACAATTGGTTTTTTAATATTGATCTCCTATCCTGCAAACATATTAAACTCACTTATTAATTCTAGTCTATTATTATGTAGCGTACACTGGATTTTTAACACAGATAATTGTGCCATCTATGAATAAAGACAGTTTTCCTTCCTTTCTATTGTCAATGCCTTTTAATTTCTTTCTATTGCCTTATTGCATTTGCTAAAAGATGCTGAAAAATGTTGAATAGAAGCTATAAGACTGGACATTCTTGTCTCATTCTTCATTTTAGGGGAAAAGCATCCAATCTTACTATTAATTATAATATGAATAGTAGTTTTTTTTTTTTTTTGTAGAGGTCTTTTACTATCAGCTTGAGAAAGGTGTATCAGTTGTTTTCTGAGAGATGTTATATCCGGTATGGATGTTGGAGTTTTGAAAATGCTTTTGTTGCATCTATTGTGATACATATGGTTTTTCCTTTTTAATTAAAAATATGGTGACTCAGAAGGGGAGAGCAGAGAGAGAAAGAAGGAGGCAGGGGTGGGGAAAGGAAGAGCAGAGAGAGGGAAGGAGGGAGGGATTGGGGTCTTGGTGTGTGACACACCTTTTGGGGGCAAGACACGATTGTAAGAGGGACTTTACCTAACAAATGCAATCAGTGTAACCTGGTTTCTTATACGGTCAATGAATCCCCAACAATAAAAAAAGAAAATATATGTGAATCACATTACTTGATTTTCAAATTATATATCAACCTTGCATTTCTGGCAAATATGTCCCACTTGGTCATGATGCATTATTATTAGATTTGATTTACTGAAATTTTGTTTAATGTGTGTGTGTGTTTTATATGTATATGATTTATATCCATCTTCATAGAGAATATTGGCTTCTGGTTTTCTTTTCTTGCAATACTTTCTTCTGGTTGTGGTACCAGGGGCAAAAATGGACTCTTAGAATGATTTGAGAACTATTTTGTCTTTCACAATATTCTGGGAGAATTTGTGAAGAATTGGCATTTATGTTTTAAAAAATGTTAGGTAATGAAGCTATCTGGTTTGGAAGTTTTTTTGTGGGAAGATTTTAAAGTACAAATTTAATGTAGAAAGCTAGATATAAGGCTATTTCAGATTATCTGTTTCTTCTTGAGTAAGTACAGGTAGCATCATTCAAGGAATTTGTCTATTATACATAATTTGTCAAATATATTGACCTCAAGTTTATCATAATATTCTCTTATTTTCTTTTTAACAGCTATACCATCTACAGTTGGTACTGCAACTTTCATTCTTGATGTTAGTAATTTGAATCTTTTCTCTCTTTTTTATATTTTTGGTGATTGATTTGACAAGGGGTTTATTAATTTTATTTATCTTTTAAAAACAAAGAAAATCCAGCTTTTAATTTCATTGATTTTTCTCTTTTGTTTTTCTATGATCTATTCCATTGACTTATGCTCTGATCTTTTATTGTTCCCTGCCTTCTGCTTACTTTGGGTTTTATTTGCTCTCTCTATCTCTCTCTCTTTTTTTTTTTTTTTTTTTTTTTTTTGGTTTTTAAGTTGGAAGCTGAGATCTTTCTTTCCAAACTAGTGTAGGGTTATAGTTTTCCCTCCAAGTATTGCTTTAGTCACAGCATATCACATTTGATTTGCATTTTGATATGTTGTGTTTTGACATTCATTGAATGTGTTTTCTTTCTTTTTTTTTTTTTTTTTGCAGTTTTTGGCCAGGGCTGGGTTTGAACCTGCAACCTCCGGTATATGGGGCCGGTGCCCTACTCCTTTGAGCCACAGGTGCTGCCCATTGAATGTGTTTTCTTTTCATTATGGGTCACTTTTCCTTCCTCCTTTCATGTGTAGTCATTTTTAATTGGATGGCAGATATTGTTATTTTTTGCTTATGTGCTGGATGTATTTGTTTTCCTGTAAGTATTTTTTGAGCTTTGTTCTGAGCTACAAATAGGTTATTAACTAATAGTCTGATCTGTTCAGGTCTTGCTTTGACAATTACTTAGCTGGAATTAGAGCTGTGTTGTTTCTAGAAATAATCATTCCCCAGCCCAGTGATGGGAAGGGACCTTATCTATGCCCTGTAAAGGGAACTTGTCGAGATTTCTGGGGTTATCTCTCTGTGCTGCTCTCTCTGTTTTCAGATACTCTCAGCTTTGTCTCCTCAACTCACAGAGATGGCCTCACTCTACCAGGGTATCCACACCCTCTGTGCCCCCGGACACCACCTAGGCAGTTAGATGGACTAATCTTAGGAAGAGTTCTGATCCTCAGTATCTGATGTACAGTGTTTGAAAATACAGTTATTTAAATAATTTTGTTCATTTTCCTCCCAAGTTCTTTCACATGGAACTCTGGTTCCTGCTATTGAATTTTGGCCATTTAAATCTCATGACAATCTTATAGGTAGGGTCTAGTATTTTCCCTACTTTATAAATGAGAAATTGTCCTCACAGCGATTTTATTTTATTTTTTCCCCTTTTTTATTTTTCTTAATTTATAAATATATAAATCATGTTTACATTAATGCATTTATGGGGTAAAATGTGCTGATTTTATATACAATTTGGGATGCTTACATCAAACTGGTTAACATAGCCTTCACCTCACTCACTTAATTATTGTGTTAAGACATTTATATTCGGCGGTGCCTGTGGCTCAAAGGGGTAGGGTGCTGGACCTATATGCTGAAGGTGGCAGGTTCAAACCAAGCCCCAGCCAAAAAACTGCAAAAAAAAAAAAAAAAAAAAGAAGACATTTATACTCTACACTTAATATAGTATATTTGAAATATACTCTTGTAATATGCACCATAGGCGTGGTCCCACTGTTTACTCTCCCTCCATCCAACCTCTCCCTTCTCCTTCCATCCCTCTCCTCATCCCTTCATCATCCTGGGCTATAGTTGTATTTTATCTTTCATATGAAAGTGTGGGTGATTATAAATTGGTTTCATAATAGTACTAAGTACATTGAATACTTTTTCTTCCATTCTTGAGATACTTTACTAAGAAGAATATGTTCCACCTCCGTCCATGTAAAAATAAAAGAGGTGAAGTCTCCATCTTTTTTAAGGCTGCATAATATTCCATGGTGTACATATACCACAATTTATTAATACATTCATGGGTTGATGGGCACTTGGTCTTATTTCATGACTTGGCAATTATGAATTGAGCTGCAATAAACAATCTCGTGCAAATAATCATTGTCGTAAAGCGATTTTTGGTCTTTTGGATACACACCTAGTAGAGGAATTGCAGGATCCAATGGCAGGTCTACTTTTAGATCCCTAAGTGTTCTCCAAACATCTTTCCAAAAGGATCGTATTAGTTTGCATTCCCACCAGCAGTGCAGAAGTGTTCCCTTTTTTCCACATCCACGCCAGCATCTCTGGTTTTTGGATTTTGTGATGTGGGCTCCTCTTACTGGAGTTAGATGATATCTCAAAGTGGTTTTGATTTGTATTTCTCTGATGATTAAAGATGATGAGCAGGAATCACCCTACCTGATGTCAGACTGTACTATAAATCTATAGTGATCAAAACAGCATGGTACTGGCACAAAAATAGAGAGGTAGATGTATGGAACAGAATGGAGAACCAAGAGATGAACCCAGCTACTTATCAACATATGATCTTTGATAAGCCCATCAAAAACATAAATTGGGGGAGAGATTCCCTATTTAACAAATGGTGCTAGGTGAATTGGCTGGCAACTTGTAGAAGACTGAAACTGGACCCACACCTTTCACCATTAATAAAAAGTGACTGTCACGGGATAAAAGATTTAAACTTAAGACACAACACTATAAAGATACTTGGAGAGAGTGCAGGGGGAAACACTTAAAGAAATTTGCCTGCAAGTATACTTTACGTGGAGGACTCCCCCCCACCCCCCCGGGATTTGAAACAGCACCAAAAATACATTATTGGGATCTGATCACACTAAAAAGCTTCTGCAAAGTAAAGCAAGCAGACGGCCCTCAGAATGGGAGAAGATATTTGCAGGTTATGTCTCTGAAAAACGTTTAATAACCAGAATCCACAGAGAACTCAAACTTATTAATAAGAAAAGAATATGTGATCCCACTTAATTGTGGGCAAGAGACTTGAGCAGAAGCTTCTCTGAAGCAGACAGATGCATGGCTTACAGACACATGCATAGCTATTTTAAATAACTTCTCCGGACAACCCAGTAGAAAGTGGCATGTCAGAAGCGGGTCCGGGCCCCCTTCACAGGTGTGCTCTCGCGGCAGAGGCGTGTGACACCCAGTGTCCTCTAGGGGGCAGCAGAGCTCCAGCGCGGTTTGCGCGAGCCCATGACTTTTTCCTTGTGGCCTCTTTTACCTGTTCCTCCTGTCGTCTGCTGCTGACTGCTTAGCTGCCCCTTGAATGGTGATGGGCTGAGACACTTGTCAGTGCTTTGTGCTGTCAGGAAACAGAGCAGAAAGCTCAAGGGCGGGGCACACAAGAGATGTGCAAAGCCGGGTTTCTCGCTTCCTTCTTAGGTCTGTCCCTCCCTGACTCGGCTTGGTCTTCTCAAATTGGTATCCCTTGTGGTCACTCAGATGGCTGCACCGTTCCAGACTCGCACATCACTCGATAACAAGGCAGAGATTCTTTCCTAAACTAACGGAAAGAAATCCCAGGCTTTGTCCCAGTGGACCCACTTATGGGGCACACGTTATAGATCCCCCCAACCCTGTAGGCAGCAGATTGCTGTGGGAAGGGCTGGCTTCCTGAATCAGTGCCTGTGCTAAAGGGGATGAGAGCCCACAGATAGCTCCAGCTATGGGACTTACCCCTGGGGCTGAGGGAGGGGACATCCTCCTCAAATCACACCCACTCCAAATTAGGGAAGGAGCTGGGGGATGCTGGTGAGACTTCCAATAGTTCCCAAATGTCACCAAAGATGGAAGAGTTCAGAACCCAGGCAGCATCAGGGCAGAATGCTCAGGCCAGAGTACTAGCTGATAAGCGCACTTTGTGTGACCAGGTAGCCAAATGCTCACTACACAGACTCTGCACCTTTGAAGCAGAGGCAGCTGTCAGGCACAAGGACTTTGCAATCTCTGCTCTGTAAACCAGGGGTGGTGGAGCTGACTCAACTTGGAGACACAGCCTAGCTCATCTTCTCTTTCAAAATCGTCATCTACCAAGTGTTATGCTAGGATTGAACAAGTGCCAAAGGCACTTCAAAGAATGTCCTGCTTACTGGAGAGAGAAACCAGAAAACCAATAAATGCAATATAGGGTCAGACATCTGTAAGAAAGAAGGTCTATAGAACTGAGAAAGCACAAAGTGGGACTTTTTTCTTAGCCTTAGGAGGCTAAGACATGCTTTCAAGAGGAGAAATTGTTAAAATTTGAGGCATATGTGGAGAAAATGGTGGATGCGCGGGGTGGGGAAGAACTTTCTGGTGTTCTGGGATAATAGGCATGAAGACACAGCTAAGGTAGGAAGGCTGTCACTTTCAGAGCAGCAGCCAATTTTCTTCTTTTTTAAAAACAACTCAGATTTTTTATATTGGTTGAAGTTACCTGATTAGTTGAAGTTTTAAATCATACAATGTTGAAAGGAAACAGCATGATAGGCTTAATTCAGTTGTTTACTTTTCATAGTTTACTTTAGGCACAAACACTATAGCTGCATCCAGACACGTCACCAGCCCCAGGAACACCATGGTGCGGGCAGCAGGCACCGAGCCCTGGAGCTGTGAGGCTGCACGTTGGGCCAACCACAGATGATGTGTGGTGTGGAAAGCTGATTTCCTTTTGCTGTCTCGTCTAACTTGTATGACTTGTATAGGGTTTAAAATATGTTTGCAGACTTTCACAAGCTAAAACCTTCACAAGCTTCAAGATGGCCTGGCAGTCCAGTGGCTCCCCAGCTCCCTCACTGTCTGTACTCACAATGACAGCAACATGGACAGTTTCTTTGCTTTTTTGGGGGGGGGGGTTGCTTTCCTAGACCTTGATGAAATATATAAAAATACTAAATGCCATAAACTCATTCTCTAAGTAGGCTACTCAGGAAACTAATATAAATTAGTTCTTTTATAGAAAATTCTTGAACTAGAGCAAGCCATCTGCTGAGGCTACCTTCCTGACATCTGGAGCAGCCTCCTTCCTGGCACTTTCTTTTCTCTTGGTACAAACTCAGAGCCTGGAGGGAAAAAGCATGGCAGAAGGCGGCAGAAGGCCCCAGAAGACGTGATGGGCCAAAGCTGTGCTGAGATCTCTGCTGCTCACACCCCCAAACCCTGGCTCCTATTGGGCTCTCGTCTGGACCCCAGGGAACCCACCCCACTATGGGGCCGTGCCGATGCATATTTTAAATCAAACTTAGTACATTGTAGCTGAATGCATTCCCTTTCCCTACACCTGTGGCATCATGATCTTAAAGACTTTTCATTTATTCACTGAATGATACAAAAAGTATTTTTAGACCCTGGGCTAGAGACAATGTTGTGCAAGACAGACATGATCTCTGTGTCCACAGAGTCCAGAGTCAAGCAGGAAGATTAAGAGACAGGGCTTGGGGGCATGAAGCCAGAAGTTACTAAGCCTTCTGGGTCCTGGAGTCAGAACGTCTTCCTGGAGAAACGGGCTCTAAGCCTGAGGGCAGGAAGGGCAGGGTCCTGGCTGGAAGCAGGGGAAGCCTGGGGCCAGCAGACATCTGTGGAGGTCATGTGGAGAAGAGTGAGGGTGACTGTGGTGCTCAGAAGGCTTGAGCTGCGGCTGGGGTTTTACGGGGAGAGCTAGTTAGGGAAAGCAGAACTGCTCTGGGTACTTGGAGGAGAGATAGATTTTGTGTGAGTACTGGGGGGACTTTCTCAGCCACGGGAGGGACTTGGGGAGGTCAGGAACTCTGCCTCAGGACATCCAGAACAGAAACCAAAGGGACTGGTCACCAGCGATACTGGCAGTCTACAGCTCCACAGCAGGTACAGGGGGACACCTCAAGTTCTGAGAGCTGAGTGTCCGCCAAGGTCAGCCGCCTGCAGTTCCTGGTGGGGAGTTCTCAGTTGATGCCCTGGGAAGCCAAGGAGAATGCTGCTGATGGCTGCAGCTGCAGGACAGAGGAGCACGCCGTTTCTCTGCTAATGCCCTCCAGATGCTGCTGGCCACTCATGGGGCTGAATCTAACCTGTGCTGTTCCCTGGGCAGCACAGTGATTTTGGGGCTCCAGTCATATCCCCGGGGAGCAGAGGATGGTGCGGCAGGGACCAGAAGATGTTGATGATCACAAGACACAGATGAACCAGCAAAATAGTTCATGGAGAAGAAACTGGGTTCCTGACCTGCCCCTACTGTCTGCTGGCTGTGTGCCTGGTTCTGAGCCCTCAGTTTCCTCCTCTGTAAAGTGGGGATGATGACACTTACCACTTCCTGTGTCTGAGAAAACATTAGACAAGATATCTCAAAGTTCTCAGCAGGTTATCATTATTCATAGTGATATTTTTGTTATTCGATATTGAAAGGAAAGTAAAAAATAATCATCAAAGGATTTCAAAACAGAACAGAAATGTGCTCATCTTTTTAAGAAGTTGCAGTAGCTTTGGGAGGTCACCAGGAACAATGACCACATGGCTCCAAGCTGACCAGCTCTGTGGCCAGGACCACCATGGTAGGGTTGAAGTCAGGCTCAGAGCACATCCCCTGGGGCCTTTCAGCTCCCCATCCTCATCGAGTCTCTGCATCTCCACTCATTTCTGTGGGCCATGTGCATGACGCCTGTGCAGTGGGTGGGGTAACTCCCCTCATTTTGGCCCAAGGAGTCTTTCCCAAGACTCTGTCCAGTGGAGTTTGAATGTCATAATTTACTTAATCTCTGAACTGTTTTCCAGGAGATTGCTGGGCCTTCTTCTTCCTGGCTTCCTTCCTTTTCCACTTGGGGGATAGCATGTGGCCACAGGAGCCCCTGGGCAGGCTTTGCTCTCCTAGTCTCCACAAAATTCCTGGAGGATTTGTCTGGTAGGAGCAACTCCCAAGCAAGGGTGGGAGGGGAATAGAACCCCGGGCAGGTGTGGAGTTGGGAGGAGCCAGATTAGCAAGGGTCCAAGGCTAAGGTCTGACAAGGAAATTTCACTTGGAAACCTAAAAAAGGACCCAGTACCCAGGGGCCTGACTGCAGAGAAACTAAGTGCTCAGAGACCAGACTCAGCCTGAACACAACTGCTGGTGGCCAAGAAGCTCCCAACACTGCCTGAGCTCACAGGCCCTGGGGGCTGAGCCTGTAGCACTGAGGTCTGGAGTTCCTGCCTTCCTGGGCCAAAGACACTGTTCCAACTGCTGTTCCTATTTTAACTATTTAATCCCCCCACCAAGTCAGGGAGGCAGGAATTATTATTATTATCTCCAGTTATAGATGAAGAAACTGATGTTCAGAAAGGGTGATTCACCTGCCCAAGTGGGCACAGCTTGTGAGTTGGGAGGCTGGGACCCCCCCCAGCCTAGCTGCAGAGGCTGTGTTGGGAGCCCCGGTGCCCTGCAGCTGCTTCTGTGCCCTTTCTTACTCACATGCTCTGAGGCTTCTCCTGAAGTCAGCTGGGAGACTGTTCAGCTCTCCTCAAAGGCCCATCTGCAGAATTTGTGGGCCTTTAAACCATTCATTAATCACAGGGGATAATCAGCCTAGAGAGATAGGGTAATGGTTCTGTAGGAAAAACGGTGACTGGGATGGTCAGAAGTCACTCAATAGGCTCATGAGTAGGGTCTAGAGTAGGGTCCCCTGACTCTGTGGGTATGTGTGTGTGTGTGTGTGTGTGTGTGTGATAGCATTTACATGCTATCACACACACTCAGGAAAAGGACGTTCCCACCACAGCAAGGGCTAGGAGTTAAAAGTACAAGCATATTGAATATCTCCCTGACAAAACTCTTTCTTTCTATTTATTCATTTTTTTCCTGTTTCATTTTAGTGGTGGCAATGTTGCTCCTCAGGGAATAAGTTTGGAAATTAAGCCTCTGTGTTTTGAGATTTTCTTGTAATCAGGAAAGCATTATTCACTTCAATATCTACAGATACACACACACACACACACACACACACACTCGTCAGAGACAACAGACAAGTGGAATCACAGAATCTCAAACTTGCAAAAGAACCTGAATAACTTTTCCTCCTAATGAGTGTGATGGTTAATTTTACATGTCACCTTGACTGGGCTAAGGATGCCAAGATGGTTCGTAAGACATTATTTCTGAGTATATCTGCAAGAGTGTTTCCAGAAGAGTGTTTCTACCCTCAATGTGCGTGGGTGGACACCCTTCAATCTGTCGAGGATAGAACAAAAAGCTGGAAGAAGGGTGAATTCACTTTCTTCTGGAGTTGGGACAGCCACCTTCACTTGCCCTTGGACATTGGAACTCCCAGTTCTGGGGGTTTTGGACTCAGACTGAATTACACCACCAGCTCCCTTAGTTCTCTAGCTTGCAGATGGCAGATGGTGAGACTCTTGGTCTCTGTAATTGCACAAGCCAGTTCCCCTAATAAACCTGTCATCTATCTATCTATCTATCATCTAGCTCCTGCGTGTTCTGTTTCTCTGGAGAATCCTGACTAGTAGAGTGAGCTGAAAGTTGTCTTCCTGGAATGTCCACCTCCAAGGCCTGCCTCCAAGCTTTTGTTGCCCACCTGCACACTGACCTCTTGTGACATTCTGAGGGTTAATGAAGGAGCACTGGACTGGACGTGACATATCCTCAGGGGTCCCAGACGTTGTGTTTCTTCATGCTCTTCAATTTCCATTCACAGAGTTCACAGCGTATGCTGTTCATCTCCCAGGGGCCCCGTTGGCAGCCTGATTGGGGTGAATGCCCTGGTAACTCCGGTGTTGTTCTTTGCACAGAGCTGAAATGCTCTCCAAGACTTTGAAGGGCTTCCTGTGCCAGGGGTCCCCCTTTGATGTCCCTTTTCTGGCCCCTTTGCTGTTTCTGTACTGGGTTTGCTGCTCAGAAGTACGGCAGCTTGGCCATTCGGGTACGTATCCACTCCCTTCCTTCTTTCCTGATCACCCCAGGCTCTAACTGTGGTTTGTGCACCTCGGCCAAGGTGAGGGGGTCTGTGCATGTGAAAGTGAGGGCAGGTCGGACCTGTGAGTCCCCTCCTGAGGGACTGCCGGGTGCCCACCATGGAGGGGTTGCCTTCTCTGACTCCCTCTGCGTCTCCTCCCTGTCATCTGGGTTCCAATACTACTTTTAATTTGTTTTCGAAGAAGAGCCCAATTCCATGAAAGTGTGGGCTCCTAGGTATTCCTGGTTAAGATAGCTCTGCTATCTTTTATTAGCAAGGCTCCTGCTCAGAGAAAAGATCTCTTTGGCCTGAATTCATAAACTTTATTCCAGAATACTACCCAGGGCATCCCGAGATGATGGAACTACCTCCCCTTCATCTCAGATGCCAGGAGGGAACATCTCAGAGTAGGTGGAGGTCTGGCCCATCTGACCTCCTTCTGCTGCCTAAAGTTGAGTCAATACTTGGGACAGGGACCTCAGGTTCCTGTGGTGTGGAACAAGGCTGCAGAGCCCCACAAGGGCTGTGAACTTGGTGAGAGCAGTTCTCCCTGGAGTGTCCCTGTGGCAGGTACTGGATGACTCAAGCTGAGTATGATGTAGTCTGATCACGGTGGTCACCATATTTCATTTTATAGATGAGTAAACTGAGCCCTAATTGTTGTGACTTCCCCTCCACGTGGAGCTGGTAAGCTGTTATTGTAATATCATGGGGATGAAGCTTGCTTCTGTCCAGTCTCACCAAGTTCAGGGGTTTGGGGTGTTCCATTTATCTCGCCCCCGCTTCTCTGGTGTCAGGGATGGTGCCACAAATTTGCACAGTCTGGATGAGGAGCTGTGAAACCTCAGGCATTGGTGGGAATCCCTTCTGCTGGACAATCTGCCTGGTGCATGTGGAGCTGGGTGGACGTCACTCAACTGCCAAGGAAGCAATGGCTTGCTGGGCGTCTCACAGGTGATGTGCGTGGCCACACACAAGGGGGTGATCTGGCCAGTGGCTCCAGAGTGCAGGGTTGGAAGGTCTTGGGAGTCTTACAATGCTGACCCTTGTCTGTGCATGGCCCCCACGCCCCACCCTTCTTCCTCCTCCCTGTCCTATGACTGATCCCTTTTCTTGAGCCCAGGCCCACACCTTTTTCTCTTTCTAATAATCTGTTGTTTGTGGGGAAAAAGTTGTCCCTGTTATCCTGGGGGGCGGGGGCACTTTCTTTTAGAAACCCGAATTGTCTTACCATACTCTGGCTCTTGCAAATAGCAAGTTTTGACTTTTTTCACTGTTGTTTCTTAGGTGAGTTTTAAGAGCTAGTTTGGGAGTTGAAACACTGAACATTGAGGATTTTTTTTTTTTTTTTTTTGAGACAGAGTCTCACTATGTTGCCCTTGGTAGAGTGCCATGATGTCACATCTCGTAGCAACCTCAAACTCTTGGGCTTTAGTAATTCTCTTGCCTCAGCCTCTCAATAGCTAAGACTACAGGTGCCTGCTAGGACGCCCAGCTATTTTTTGTTGTTGTTGTTGCAGTTGTCATTGTTTAGCTGGCCCAGGCTGGGTTTGAACCCACCATCCTCAGTAACCAGCACTGTAACCACTGTGCTATGGGTGCTGAGCCTGAATATTGAGGATTTTATTCCCTGTGTTCCTGCTGCATTGCTCTGGATTCTCCTTCCAGAGAGGAGGAAGTTACTTAAGTCTGTTCAGGCCACTATAACAAACACACCACAGACCAGGGGCTTCAGCAACACTTACTTCTCACAGCTCTGGGGGCTGGGAGTCCAACAGCAAAGTGCCAGCACACCCTCCTTTGCAGGTGACCACCTTCTTATTATGTCCCCCAGTGGTGGAGAACAGAGAGAGGAAGCAAGTGTTCTCCTGTCTCATCTTACCAGGGAATGGTTCTCATCCGGAGGGATTCACACACATGACCTCGTCACCCACTAAGGGTCTCACCTCTCTACCATCACACTGGGGACTAGGCATCAACGTATGAACTCAGCCCACAGCAGCCGTGTACCAGAAATAATGAGAAACAAATATACAAAAATAACATTTCTATCTATTATCTTCCTCTTTCTTTCTTTTTCCTTCCCTCCCTCCCTCCCTTCCTTCTTTTCTCTTTTCTTTCTTTCTTTTTTTTTTTTTTTTTGACAAAGTATACCTCTGTTGCCCAGGCTAGAGTGCTCTGTCATCATAATAGCTCACAGCAACCTCAAACTCCTGGGCTTGAGTGATCCTCCTGCCTCAGCCTCCCAAGAAGCTGAGACTGTAGGCGCTCACCACATTGCCCCACTAATTTTTCTATTTTTAGTGGAGACAGAGTCTCACTTTTGCCCTGGCTGGTCTTGAACTCCTGAACTCAAGGGATCCTCCTGCCTCAGCCTCCCAGAGCGTGAGGATTACAGGAGTGAGCCACCATTCCCGGCCTTCCTCCTTCTTTTAGACTGAAGATGCTCATATCTGTTAGCTTGTCTGGCAACATCTTAGGATGATGACTTTGCTGTCATCCCCCTCCGGGAACAGAGGCCCAGATGATAGTCTTCATCTTTCAATCCCTTGGCCTCTTTGGTCTTCAGTGTGAGCTCAGGTTACCAAGACCTCACAACTCATTAGTGCTCCTCATTCTTCCCAGGGATGTTCATGAACAAACATAGACCAATGATAGCCTTACATTTCTACCATCTATTCATAACACTGCCTCTTGTGTTAACAACATCCCTGGACTCCCCATGCCAGCCCTGCAAATCCCCAGTGTCTTTGTATACAAAGCAATATAGTAAAATCTTGCCCTACTGAATTCATAGGATCAATCCAGCCATTGTGGATGGAAGGTTCTTTGTATACTGAACCATGCCAGGACTTCTTGCTCTTTTAGTCATAGCCCCAGGTTTCTCATGGCTGAGAGCTGAGGTGTGGGGCAGCCCTGTGCCGCTCCCCCTGCAGCTCACTTTCCTGGCCTTGGGTGGCAGCAGCCCCTTGGATCCGTCCCCAGTCCTGGGGGCACCCTTGTGAGGGGGGTCTGCTCTCCACAGCGAGGCTGAGGTCAGGATGTAGCTTAATTAGCCGAACAATTTCCAGCCCTACTCAGCAAAGAAACCCTTGGGGGAGCCAGAGTGTGACTCACATTCACATTTCCTGATAAAGGAGAATGTTTTGAGAGTCATTCTAGCGCTGCAGCCTGGGGTCACGCCACCAGACACTTGGCTTCTTTTTCTTCCTCAGCATTCCTTTTTATCCCCCTCTCTGACCCATCACAAATGCACCAATGGGCTCAGTCAGAGTGAGGGATCAAGAGTCTGCTTGAATAAAGGCTCCTCTGTGTCCACTGGCTCAGTGTCAGCTTCCTTGTCCCACCCGGTCTGGCCAGGCCAGAGGTCCTTCTTACAGATTCGTGACACGTCAGGATTGAAAGGGCCTAGGCAGAGAATCTGGTTTAATGGGCTGTTTGTAAACCATGTCCCAAGAACCAAAGCGCAGCAGGGAGGGAATGAGCATTTCTTGAGCACTTGCTTTGTACAAGTCCTGTGCAAGCTGTTGGTAGCTCTTCTCACAGCTCCCGGAACAATCCCAAGGAAGGGCACTGCCCCTCGCATGGGTGAGGGAAGTGGGTTTCAGACAGAAAAAATGGTTGCCCAAGACTACATTGTTGGCTTCCAGATGAGAGCAAATCCAGATCAGGTTGGCCAGCTCATGTTTACCACACACCAGGTAAGCAGAGTCAATGAGGGCTGCTTGGCATCAGAGACTGCTGGTCACTCTGTGCCTCGGCCCCCTCCTCAGAAGGTGGGAGAATCACAGTCCCCTCCATAGGCTGCAAAGAGGAGGTGATGGATTTGTACACATAAAATATGTAGAGAGCTTCTGCCTCTCACAGATAAGGTGCTCAGGGAGTGTGTCATCACCATCTGGTCTGCGTCAGTGCCCGGCCCTGGGGGGGCATCACAGCTGACCCTTGAAGGAGTGGGGACTCTAGCTCAGGCTCATTGTCACTGCCCTGCTGGTCCAGTGGAACTTGGCTCCACAATGCGTCCCAGGGGCATCTGTGATGTCTCTTGTACTCTACCATCTTCACCTCCCACACCGGCTGATTCTCCTGACTCTGACCTGGGATCTGCAGTCTCAGCCCATCTCCTCCTGTCCAGAGCTGGTGCTGACAGAGTCCCCACGGCCTTGTCTTGGACAACAAGACAAGGGCTATGAACTTTTGGTCACAGAATTACTCTCTTACTGGGCCACAGAAGAAAGGGCTCTGGGAAGGAGGCCTCTTGTGAACTGAAGCCCTGGAGGTGCTGGAGCATCATGACCCTTCAGCAGGTGCATGTTGCTGACCACCTTCTGAGCCTGAGACACTTTATTGACCAACTCTCCCAGGGAAACTGTATCTCCTTGCAATCTGGTTTATCTCTAGACAGAAAGATGCATCAATTTTTCTCACTTGGCTTCTGGTTCCACGCAGATCATTGCAACAACAAGGCTGAACAGGGGCACTGCACAGACTCTTCTGGTAACTCTGCCCCAAACTTAAGTGTTTTCCATGTTCCAGGTCAGTGATTTTCAACCGGCGTGCCATGAGAGGATCTTAGGTGTGCCTCAAAATATTTAAAAATATTTAAAAAAGTATTAATTAAATTATTTTCAAAAGAAGTTCAAAGACAGTAAATATATTCTTTTTGTACACTTTTCTGTGATCAACATAATTTGAATGTGCAGTGGAAATTTAACTATACATTCAGGTGTGCTGTGAGATAAAAAGGGCTGAAAAACACTGTTCTAGGTGCTCAATGAAAGGAGCTGTCTTGTGCAGCCAGCATGAGAGGGTTGCCTGAGTCTCCTAACCCATGTATGCTCTCTTGAAACAGACTCTGCAGAGTTGGAAGGGACATGGGAGGGAGATATTCTGGCTTCTGATGGTGGAATGTCAGTCATCAGTGTAACAGGGGACTTTGGGCAAGGAAGATTGTCCCCTTTACCTCCCAGAGAGTCACCTGCCTCCCTTGGTCATGTGTTCATCATTCATTTGTTCACTGCATATCATTGGCTGAACCCAGGAGGATCCTATAAACTGAAGATAGTCTGACCAGAAAAACCAGGCATGGTCCTTGCCCTGAGCATTTTACTGTTTGATGGGAGAACAGGGAGAAAGGGAATAGAAGGCTGAAGAGTGAGTCTAGACCAACAAGACCTTCTGGGCTATGGGAAGGATTTGGGTCTTTAGCTCAAGAGTAATGGCAGATTTTGCAGAGATTTTAGGAGGTGAATGAGGCGATCAGGTTTGCATTTCTCTTTTGAAGTGAATGAATTGGAGGTGGTCCTCAGGTCCAGGTAAGGATAGTGTTGAACAGGATTGAGGTGGTGAAGGTGTGGATGGAAGGAGTGGATAGATTTGAGGGATATTTAAATGCAAACTTGCCCCTGCTAGATCAATTGCAAATGATAAACTGAAAAGGGGGAATGATGGCCCTGGGATGATGCCTGCTGACCTTCCCCTTGTGTAAGAGGTATTCCTGCAGGTCCCAGGTGAGGGGGCTAGATGAGGCACACGGCAAGTCAGATGCAGAGCTGGGATTGAGATTGTGAGAACTCAGGGAACCACACTGGGGCCACGCAATAAAGCCCCGTGTTGTGAACTAGGCCCTGGCTGGGGGTGACAGGCTTGCCCAAGGGAGAGGAGGGGAGAAGGCCTGTGTCTCCACCCTCTCACGGCATGGAAGACCTGTGGCTTCACTTATGAGGGAGCTGGGGGGGGGGTGAAGAAGAGCAGAGGGAGGCACGCGGGGCAGGGTGTCTCCAGGCAGGCCCTGCCTCCCCTCTTTCACGGAGCCCAAAACACATGTTTCAGCACAGGATGTGTGAGTGGCAGGGCCAGGAATCTGAGAACAAGCAGCTTTTGATGCCGTGGGGGCAATGCACATAATGAGATGCAGGCATGAGCCCAGGGGGCTGTTCGCAGTGCTGCCTGTGCCCTTCTTGGCACCCAGGGCAGCCTGAAAGGTCAGGAGGACGTCAGACCTCTCATCTGGAGCTCTCCTGGAGGCCCTCCCCTCTGCTGCTCTCCCCTGCTCTGCACGCGTCTGCCCCATCAGCCTCAATGCCTGCATTGTGGCGGCAGCTGCAACATGAGGGCGAGGGGTTGGGGGGCTCTAGGGTGGGGGGGCACCTCCTCTCCCCTCCTGCAGGCCCTCATGGGTGCAGGGCTGGGCAGCTCCTTCCTGTTCTCTGTACCCCCAGGCCCAGCTTGCCTGGCTTCTGGTCCCCGCTCCTGATGCTGGGCAGGTGGCTGCCATGACCCTGTTCTCTCTCCTGCCTTTTCTGGGAGGATGCTGTAAGTGAGACAGGAAAGCTCGACCCTGAGCAGGTGGGCATTTGGAGCTCCTGGGACACTCAGAGCCCCTGGGACACTCCCCTGCCTCCCCTCATCCCCCAGAATATCTTTGTGCAGAGCTCGGCTTTCTTGTAGGGTCCACATTGAAGGGGAGATCCCGAAGAGGAGTTTTGTACTTTTGGCTACATGTTTAGAAGAGAGACAGTGAGGGAGGGAAAGAGAAAGACTGAATAAAAAGCATTTCTTTTAAAGAGACCTCCTTAAAAAAAATAAAAATAAAAAAAATAAAGAGACCTCCTTCATTCTTTCCCTTTTCAGGTGGTTATACCAATCCTGATACAATCCAAGGAGGTGTCATATGATTTGATAGATAAGTGTTTCACTTTAATATGGGACTTAAACAAGTTTCCTTCCCCTCTTTTCCTTCTCTCTTAATGGGGTCTCCTGCCTCTGACGTCTCTGTGGTCTCTGGGAGATCCCAGGAGATGGGTAGCAAACTCTGGAACGAATGACATGGCCATGCAGACGCTCTGTGCAGGCTGCTCCACCCAACCCCTGCCTGTCACTATTGTGCCATTACGTTTAAGTGATACAGCAAGGATTTACAAAAAAACTGTCAGTGTCATGAAGAATTGGGCATTCCCACTGGGTGGGGAGTCCACCAGCTGGCTGGCCACCCAGACACACTGAGCCAGTGTGAGGCACAATAGGCTGGAAAGATGGGTTGTCTCTGTAACTGCTCTGAGCTGATAGCAAACCGCCGTGGGCACGTGGAGGAAGGTGGGGGCCTTACCTTGGGGGTGCAGAGCACCAGGTCACAGTGCATACCCAAGTAGAGCTGGGTTCCCTCATGACTCCTCCTAGAAGTCCTGGGGATGAGCTCTTCCAAAGAGCCAGAGCAGGGAGCTGTGTCAGTTAGGTCAAATTCCGGGCCACTGCCCCTTCACCCCCATGAGGTCATCCCCTCACAAGTTGGTGACTGTGGACTTTCTTATGGTGCCCTGGGAAGCCACCACCCGAACTTAATTTTTACTTGGAGACATTAGGGGTGCTAGTGCTGCTGGAGAGCTGAGTGGGACCCTCACTGCCCATGGTGAGGCAGCCTTTGCTTCACCAGTGGAAAGCCTTGTGCTCAGGGGCCACACTGACCTTCAGGGGACCCCTGGAGCCACCAGGAGGCAGCCAGCCAGTTCAGTTCTATGAATCAGAAACCCCAGCTGAGAAAGGGACTGGGGAAGGCATTCAACAGCCTCCTCTTGACCCATCCTGTCCTCCAGAGTTTGCAGAAGCTCTTTGCACTGCTGGGGAGGAGGCAGCAGCATCTCCCAGAGGCCTCCCAGGCCCCGTGTCCTCACCCTTTATGTGCTCTGATAAAGAGCACAGGAGCCCAAGGCCTGTGTAAGTAGTGTACAGATGGCTGGGGCAGGCTGTCGTGCTCACCAGACCCTTCAGTTTCCACACCACTCCACCCCTTGGTTCTGGAGGAGGTACAGACACAGGGTATAGGGTTGGGGAAACTGGGTTAAAGATGCAGTTGATAAACTGTGTGGACAGACAGAAGCAGGGTGGTCTGCACCGTGAACTGGACATGCCCAGACTTTGTCAATTGCTGTGCAGAGGAGGGCAACTTCCTCCACTGCAGACTCCCTGTGTGCAGGGGTGAAGGCAGGAGGGGGGAAGGCCTGCGAGCCCAGGCAGAGGTGGCCTAGCAAGGAAGCAGTGGCCAAACACATGCTTTTGTCTCAGGGGCTCTAGGAAGGCCTGGGACCACAAAATTCCCCTCCAGGTCCACAGATGTCTGCAATTTCACCATAGCAGTGGCTTTTCTTTGACTTAAGCTACTACTATGGCAGATCTTAGCCAAGGCCACTCCCTCCTCCTGTCTTGTTAACTGAGCTATATATATGTGTGTGTGTGTGTGTGTGTGTGTGTATATTTTTTTTTTTCCCCCAAACATAGGGTACTCAGGCTATAATATGCATGAGGCATCCTGGGCCCCTCCAAGGCTCAAGGCCCAAAGGCTGACTCTTGATCATGCTAATTCCATTTCCATGGCTAGTGATTGCTTTATTAATGGATAGGGATAGAATACTGGTTACTAAGGCTTAAGGGAAGTTTACTTGGACTGTTTTCAAAAGGGTGAGAATTTCATTTTCTGCTTTGGCTGAATCTTGTCATGTCTGTGTGTGAAGTCTAGGGCTGTGGCAGCTGTTTTATGATCATGAAGGAACAAGTTTAAGGACTAAGTTAATAGCCTGGGACTATCAGAGTGTAAAGGTGGAAAGAACTTGAATTGTTCAAGACATCTTGGGGCCAACCTCATAGACACCATAGCTCAGACTTCTTGTTATGGAAAATAATGAATGCCCATGTGGCTGGGTTCTCTTTTCATTGAGAAAGAGAACTGAGAGCATTGGCACATATGTAGCCTCTCTGTAGGTGTGTAGATCATCTCGGTTCTCAGCCTGGATTCTCTCAGATCTCTTATTATCAGTTCTCTCCACCCACCTACAACTTCTACTCCTCCTTAGTGTGATTTTAGCACTTGAGCCTGGGGTTTTTCCTTGGTGGAATCTTGGGCTATCAGAGCTGCTTCTCCTTGAGCAGAAGTGCCTAGGAGACTTTTCATCCCCATCCATGTCCATGTCTGCTGGGGAAGGGCTGTTTGGTCTGATCACACTCCAGCTGCCTTCCTCCCCCACCTGCCAATCTCCTTCATCCCACTCTTCCCGGCACACATCCTTAGGAGTTCCCATGTGTGTGGATCCTCTTCTCAGGCAAGGTGTGGCTCTCCTAGGTGGGGTGGGCCTCCCTCATGCCAGCTGTCATGACACAGATGAGGCCCAGGGACACCCTCTCCCAGGCTCATCCATTGTGCCAGTTGCTCAAGAGCACCTTCAGAGAAACACTGGCTGACTCTTGCACTGCTGCTTTACACATGGCCCAGGTAGGGCCAGCTGCATGGCTGCACTCTCTCCTCTCTGGATGGCTTCTTCTCCAGGCCTATAGGGTCCACCCTGCCCGCTGTGCCCAGGCACTGTGACAGCACTGGTATGTGCTGAATCGCATTCCTCCCAGAGTCACATGTTGAAGCTCTAAAGAGAGTATAAGAGGTCCCACTCCTAGGAGCTTGGGCGATGGGAAGCCAGGCCCAGCCCCAGGACTAATGTCTGCAAGAGAAGGTGAGGATACCTCAGGTAAGGCCACTGGTGGGACTGAGCTGATTCCTCTTCCCCCTCTTGTGGGAGTGCTCAGGTTGTAAAAACAGGGGCCAAGCCTGTTGGCCAGAGGGAGTGGCACTGGCTGGTGTGTTAGTCAGGGTTCTCCAGAGAGACTGAACTGATAGAATTTCTCCTTATAGAGGTGCGTATGAGAAGGGATATATTAACGGAATTGGCTCATACAGTTATGAAGGCTGAGAAGTATCCTGATAGTCTGTCTATATGCTGGAGACTCAGGGAAGCCAGTAGTGTGCCTTGGTAAGTCTGAAGGCTCAGAACCCGGGTTGCCCACAGTGTAACTCTTAGTCTGAGGCTGAAGACCCAAGAGCCTGGGAGCAGGGACCAGGGGCAGATGGTGGGAGTTCCGGAGTCCAAAGGCCAGAGAAACTGGAGTTCCACTGTCCAAGGGCAGGAGAAGGGTATCCAGGCTTTGGCAGAGAGAGAGCCAGAATTTGCTCTTCTTCTGCCTTTTAGTTCCAAGTGGGCCCCCAGACAATTGGAAGGTGCCCACCTGCACTGTGGGTGGATCTTCCCACTCAGTCCATCCATGTACACACCAATCTCCCCCAGAAATACCTCACAGGCACACCTAGGGAAGCCCCATTATTCTAATCAAATGCAAAATTACCTGGGAGAAGAGAAATGGGCTCAGAGCCTACTGAAGTGCTCAGACTAACATAATAATTGAGAATAAATAATGCTTTACCAGCTATCTGGGCATTCCTTTATCCAGTCAACACCCAGAATCAACCACAAGAGGCAGGGAAGCCAAAAGCCAGAGTCTGAGCAGGAGCTTTACTCCATCTCAGAGCAGCCTCAACCACGTCTTCTAACTTCTTCACCCACCAGTGCCCCAGTTTCCAAATACAAAATTGAGAAGGTTGAATGAGAAGCTTTCAGGGCTGGTAATCTACTGGTCGATATATAACAGAAGACCCCCAATTTTAGTAGTGGAAATAAAAAATACTTAATTTGCCCACAAATCTGCAAATTGGGCAGGAACAGCTCATCTCTGCCCTGCTTGGCCTCTTCTGGGACAGCTCTATGGTGGGGACTATAATCATCCGAAGGCCCAGCCCCTCACACCTTATGTGTGGCAATGCAGCTGCTGCATGGGGCTTCCAGGTGTCCTCACAAGATGGTGGCTATTGCCAAGGGCCAGCCCCTTGATGGAGAGGGAGAAATGGAAAGAGAGAAGGGGAAGGAAGGAGGGAGAGGAAGGAGTGAGAACATAGGTGGAAGGTTCATCACCTGCCACCTTTTAAGATTTAGCCTTACAGGTTACCTGTAGCACATGCTATGAGGAGTGGGTCACTAAGTCTGGCTCCTATTTAAGGGGAGGAGAAATAGACTCCATCTTGGGACAGTGTCAAGGAACTTTTGTGGACACACTTCGATGCTACCACTTTTAAGCCCTTTCTATGGGGACCATGGGCCGGGCCATGGTGTGTGGCTGCCCCATGGGATCCAAACTTCCCAGGCAGCCCTGCTTTGCCAGCCTTAAATTCCACTCCCCCTCCCAATTAGATCTTCACTCTAGATGGAACAAAACATGAAATAGGAAATTGCAACCATCTAAGGAGGGCAGCAAGGTCTAACTTCACTTTTTTGGGTAACTTTAGCATGAAGCTAGTTCAGAACATAAAGATCTGAATTGGGGAGTGTCCAAAAGGCCTCTTTCTGGAAATGTCCAGTTGGCAGAAGGGCAGCTGTCCCACTGCTTAGTTTTTCTGGAAGACTCTCTGGAGTGTTGTAGCTCAAACACAAGGAAGTACTCACAAAACCGCCTTCTCTAGTCACCCTTGGCTGCCTGGAGTCTGCAACTGGACCTCTCCATACTGTCCCGGGTCCATCTTCTCTTATGTGTCAGCTTCTCCATCAGGGTTTTCATTACTTCCCAAAGATCGGAGCCTTTCAAATTCCTGCTTCTTAAGAAAAGTGCTTTTTTAAAGATGGTTCTCCCCTCAACCATTGTACAACTTTGACAGACGCACCTGGGTGTGGAGCCTGGTGTCCAGGTAGCCACTGGTCATGCTCAGAAGGAGTCAGTTAAAGTTCCTAATTTGCTCCGTGCTGCTTTGGTGACAAGAGAACATGTTCTATCTTTAGCTTATATCCTGGGATGTTTCCTTCCTGTGGTCCCATGGCCTCTCAAAGGCAGTAGCAGAAAATTTGAGGTGAGATTGGAAAGTAGTCATTACAGCAAGAAGGGAAACAGAGCCATCTCTAATGGCCCTCCATGCTGAGCTCATGTCCACAGAAAAAGGCTCTGTGCTCTTCCCTGGCACTGGGCCTCTTCATCCCCAGGTTGGAAGTGCTCTCTTGTTGTCTGCTGCCATTTATCCACATCATCCTGAACTTGCACTTGGCAGGTACAGATGCCCAATAGAAGCTGTGGTAAGCTAATGGCCGGTGTCTTCTGCCCCTGGTGTGGAGTATGCAATGAGCCCTGGGGATCCCTGCATGACACAACTGTGAGAGGAATCTGGACACTTGTATAGAATGTAAGGTGAATACTGCCCCCTCGCAGCTGTATCCCTCTGGTACAGGACACCCATCAGCAAACCTGGATGCAGGTTGCAGCTCCACCCCTTTCTTCATGACAAGTGATAGGGCACTTCCTATCTCTGGCCTTGAATTTTGCCATCTGCAAAAGCATGATTTTTAGACTGAATTATTCCTAAGCCACCTTCAATTCAAATACTCTGCCATTCTAGCAGTGATGGAGCATTATAGATGTTGAATTAATAGCAAAGTAAATGAGGCACTGTATTGGTTGTGGCTCTGGAGTAGGTCCTGAACAGGAGACAGAGGGTCAGAGTGGGCCACAAACATGTTTCAAGGTGCTGTTTGCAAATAGAAGGTAGGGAACAGCAGCGGGCCAAACCTAAGAGGGTTGTGGGCATGGGTGCAGAGACAGATCTGCTGGGGGCCAGCACCCCCACCCAACACCCACACATGCTTCACCTCACTTGGATCCCTTCACCCCCCTTCTTCACCTGATGACCTACCTCCAACTTACCTATCAAGACTCAGTTTGCACATCAGCTTCTCCATGAAGATTTCACTGGACTCCACATCTATGTCTGGTACCCTCTCTATTGTACCCCGTGCTTATTATTGCAGAGTATTTTTCAGTCTTTCATACATGCATGCACACAAAACAATTATAGAGCTTTATTTTTATAGAATCAATTATAATCAGCCTTAAGTCCCACTTCTGCTAGGGCTTGTGGAAAAACCCATCAATCTCTACAAGTGGAGTTTGTTCTGCCTGCCCCAACAGACTTTGGAGGTCATAGTTTGAAAAGGACATCTAGGAGAACTCTCTGTTGATGGCCTGTGCTGGCCATCTGTGATTCAGTCCTTGCCTGAATACCTTTTGCGTGGTGACCAGCCAGTGCCATATTTCCATCCCAGGCTTGGGTGAGGGGCTCTCTGCTGGGGCCTAGGTGCAGTCTCCCTGAGGCCCACTGCACAGGGAGCTCCCTTGGAGGTGTCACTAGTGGGCTAGCACAGGTGGCTGCTACAGACACAGTCCCATCTGATATGTCCCTTTAGTGTTGGGGATTCTCTTTCTCCTGTCTGGGCTCTTGCTGTGTCTGTTCTCCTCTGTTCTTGCCTTCAGTCCTCCTCTGGGAAAGCCCATGCACTACTGTCGATGAGCCACAAATTCATATCTTATTAAATCATCCAGTCATATTATGTACAAAATTAAATTAAAGAACTGTGTTTATGTGTATGTTTTCTCAATTAGCAACAAGCTTCAGGCAGGTGGGAGCTGTGTGGTATTAGCCTCTATAATTCCAACAGCTGGAAAAGTTCCAGACACATGTAGGAACTCAAGACATTTTTGTTGGACTGAATTGAATCGAATATCCCGATTGTCCAGGGTTGTTTGAGATAAGTTTGATTCAGGTTTGTTCTCTCTCTCTCTCCTGGTTATCTGAGCTCAGAAAAATCAACAAGAGTTTCTGTCTCATGGCATCCTGGAAACATGATCTTGAATCTTTGAGAACTGGTGAAACTCAAAGTCAGGTGAATGATAACATCTTGAGCTGGTGGTAGCTGGGAGGTAAAGGAATCAGGTTTCAGCTCTTTGCAGAAAGGGAGGTGGGGACAGGCCAGAAAAAATGGGGTCACAGCCAAGTGGGAACTAGAATACAAAGTTAGAGAAAGAGCAGAAACTCAGCCTTGGAGATTGGACTTATTTGGTAGTGACTGGGAGAAAGGCAGTGGCTGGGTGGGGGGAGTGTATG
This sequence comes from Nycticebus coucang, assembly GCF_027406575.1. NCBI lineage: Eukaryota > Metazoa > Chordata > Mammalia > Primates > Lorisidae > Nycticebus > Nycticebus coucang. Next base: position 76,102,987 of record NC_069782.1, on the reverse strand, counting down.
AGGAGGGGCCTGGGGGCCTAACTCTTAGGGCCACAGGGCAGCAGCCTTTCCTCTGGCAGTGCTGCAGGCTGACATTCACATGCCTAAGTTCTCATTGTCTTGGCCACTGGGTAGAGCCTGCCTGTTAATGTTTTCACTGTCACTTGTCTAATTTTCCCTTACGAAGCTTAGCGGATTTATGGATTTATCTCTAAATGCAGAGCTGTCCAACCCTGCATGGAAGCCAGCCATGATGGGGCCCCCAGGTAGGTTAGAGGTGGCTCTTGGGAAAGAACATTGGGATTAACTCAAGAGGCTGGCTAAGTCCTCGGCTGGAGGGTCAATGGTTTAGATCCACAGAACATAGAAGCTGTGATATCCATCTAGAGTTGGCAGCTTTGTCTTTGGCTGGGGTTGACTGGCTATGTGGACTGCAAATGTACCCTGAGTAGATGTCATGGAGTCCATAGATCCACTGAATAGGATGCTGCGGAAAGTCTGCCAAGAGCAACAGTGACACTTTGTCAAGTTCATGCTTTACTCTTTTTGAGCACGATTAGTCCACAGGGTCAGTTGTTTCTGAAGGTCTGTCCTAGTTCACAACAGCAAATCATGTCACTAGCGGAGGATGGGGTGGGGGCTCTTCCTCCTATTTGCTGTGTCACATGGGCACTCAGAGAGCTTGTCCAAAACCTGAATCAGGTATTTAGACATAAGTGAAAGCGAAGGGACCTATTATTGACTTCAGGTTTAGAAATAGAGTTTTTGAGAGACTTTTCCTTCCCACTTGGCTTTGGGCTATATAGAGATTTTCAATAAACTTTATGAAACAATAAGTCTTTTTTCCAACTAAATTTCCATGGAACTTAATTAAATTATTTTGGGGATCAATAATGAAATCATCATGTCTAAAGCCACATTGCTTCAGGGCCTGGGCTGGTGTAGTTTTTGAGATAACACATTGATTAATCCTTGGCATGAGCAGAGGTGATTTTAAGGAAGTGCCAAGTTTACTGGGATGGTGATAACTTACCTTGAGTCCATTTTCAGGATAAAAAGTATCTACTATTTGGCTACAATTAGAATTCCCCATTCAGGATGGACTCTGAAGAGTTTATGAAAGACAATTTGTAGTAGAAAGAATTAGCAGAGTATCCATTTATTTATTAATTCATTTTTTTTCTGTTTTTATCTTCCTATAGGATTAAGAACATTTAGATTAAAAAACATTTTCCCTGGGCAGCACCTGTGGCTTAAAGGAGTAGGGTGTCAGCCTTGTATGCTGGTGGTGGCGGGTTCAAACCTAGCCCTGGCCAAAACTGCAAAAAGAAAAAAAAAAATTTTTTTTTCCTTTCTTATATTAAATTTTGTATTTTGAGATAATTGTAGAGCCATCTGCAGTAGTTAGGATAATGCAGAGAGGTTCCATGTACTCTTCACTTGGTTTCCTGCAGTGGTAAACAAATTCTGGTACGTCCACAATACTGTGAATTACAGTACAATATCACTACCAGGACGTTGACTTTCACACAGCCCAGACACAGGGATCCCACACATTACCCTTTTATAGTCACTGCCACTTTCCCTCCTGCTCCCACCCTTCATTAACCCCTAGATACCACTAGTCTGGATCATTTTTTCATTTTGAGACTATTATGTAAATAAAAATCATTCAGTGTGTTATCTTTTGGGACTGGCTTTTTTTCGTTACCATAATTCTCTGGAGATTCATCCGGGTCAAAGCATGTGTCTGCGCAAACTGCTATACATATTTTTGAATACGTTTTTTTGTGAATTTAAGTCTTCATTGCTCTTGGACAAATGCCCAAGAGTATGATCTCTGGGTCATATGTTAGTTGCAAGTTTAGTTTTTAAAAAAGCTACCAAACTGTTTTCCAGAGAGGATGAATGGTTTTACATTTCTATCAACAACATACGGATTATCCAGTTTATCTGCATCCCATGGCAGCATTTGGTGGTATTACCATTTTTTATTATAGCTGTTCTGATAGATGTAGATATCTACAGATATCTATCTGATAGATGTAAATGTCTGATAGATATCTCCTTGTGTTTTTAATTTGCATTTCCCTAAAGCTATTGATGTCGAATTGAGGTTGCATTTCCCTAAAAGCTATTTCATGTGAACATTTGCCATATTTGTATGTCCTCTTTGTTGTGATGCTTCTTTGTGTCTTTTGTGCATTTCTTAATTCAATTTTTAAAATTTTACTGTTCGCTTTGAAGCTTCCTTATACCAGTGGTGCCAAAAAAATGTATACACATTTTAAAAGCTATTATCTATGTCTTACTTTGTGAAGTGGAATTAAATTGTTGTAGTATGGCATTTGTTCAAAAGATGGCATTAATCAAAAAAATGCTAGCATCGGCATGTGAGCAGCGAAGGAGTCAAAGAAAATGGCAGAAGCATGGTTGTCCTTTGAGGAGTGCAAGACCATTCTGAAATGGTATTTAAAACTCTAGAACATTGGGGATGTACCATAACAATGGAGGAGTGAGTAAGCAACAGAATCTCAAGCATCCCTAACTGCTGCATGCATTCCTGATAAGTTAGAGATGCACGGTGCTGTGAAATGGCATGCCCAGTGATACAAGAGGACAGTGTCTTGGCATGGTAACTGAGAGAATGCCAGGAAGGTTATGCTAACCAGTGTGATGAAAGTGTGTCAAACGCTCTGTGAAGCTAGTGAATGATGCCCCATGATCATATCAATGTACACAGCTATGATTTAATAAAAAAAGAAAAAAAAAAACATTGCTGAAGCGGTAGTTTGCCATAATGAGAAGTGTGTCCGAACACTGCTGGTAACCACTTGGAGCATCTCTTGTAATTGCAGAAGTCAGACGTGACTTATATTCAACTATAGCTATTGGTATATATTGAGCATTATAATTTGCATACAGTTTATTTCCTTTCTTAAAATGTGTATTTTTTTTTGGCATGCTCTGTATATTTTAGATATTAGTCCTTTGTTGGACATTTGATTTACTCAAGTTTTTTCACATTCTGCAACTTGTCTTATCACCCTCTCAAGGAAAGTTCTTTAATTTTGAGAAAGTATTCCCTCCTCTTTTATTTTCTGGAAAAGATGTATAGAATGTGTGCTAATTCTTCTTTGGTAGAATTCTCCAGTAGAAATATCTGAGCTTCAAGATTTCTTTTCTGGAGCTTTTAAGTTATAAATTGAATTTTCTTAATGCGTATGGGCTATTCAAACTATTTATATTTGATGAGCTGTGATAATTTGTCCTTTTCAAGGAATTGAATAACACTCTGCTCAATAGCAGAGTTATTAATTCTAAGTTTTCAAGTGATGTGTGCTGAGTTGGTCATGTTATTTTCTTCTCATTTATTTGCTGTCTGGTGGATCTGTACTAGTGTCCCATATTTCATTTCTGGTATTGGTAATTTGTGTCTTCTCTCTTTTTTCCTTTGACCTCTTACTAAATGTTTGTCAGTTTCATAGTTTCACTGATCTTTCCAAAGCTCTCTGTTTCTTTGATCTTTGGTGTTGCTTTTTGTTTCAAATTTTATTGATTTCTGTTCCTTTCTTATTTCTAGAAGCCTGTTTTGGATTTACATGCTTTTGCCTTTCAAGGTCCATGATGGAAGGACTTAAATGATTGATTTGAAGCTTTTGTTCTCTAATGTGTATTATAAATTTTGTTCTCAGCACTACATTTAATGGTGTCTCATAAATTTTTGTAACATTTTCATTTAGTGCAGTGTATTTTTTTAATTTTATTTGAGATTTCCTCTTTAGAAGTGTGCTCCTAAGTTACAAGTGCTTGTAGATTTTCCTTTTGTCTTTCTGTTATTAGTTTCTAGTTGATTTTATTGTGATCAGAATACAATATTTTATGATTTCAATTTTTAAAAATTTGTTGGGGCTACTTTTATAAACCTACAATGGTATCTGTCTTAGTCTGTTTTCTGTTCCTTATAATAGAATCCTTAAAGCTGGCTAATTCATTTTTTTAAGAAAGGAATTTATTTCTTACAATTATGGAGGCTAAAAAGTCCAAGTCAAGGAGTTGCATCTAGTAAGGTCCTTCTTGCTAGTGGAAACTCTCTTTAGAGTCCCAAGGCAGTTCAAGGAATCATATGGAGAGTGGCCTGACCAGGACAGCTCAGGTCTCTCTTCCTCTTCTTATAAAGCCATCAGTCCCCCTACTATGATAACCCCCTAATACCCGTTGATCCATTAATAGACTAAGCCATTCATGATAGCAGAGCCTTCATGACCCAATTACCTCTTAGAGGCCTTAACTCTGAATACTGCCACATTAGGGATTAAGTTTCAACGTGAGTTTCAGAGGGCACAAACATTCAGACCATAGCACTGTCTACCTGGGTAGGCAGTGTCTTTCTGTAGGTATTTAAAAAGAATGTGTATTCTGCTATTGAGTGGAGTGTTATACAAATGTCAATGATTTCTTTACCTTTATCTGGACTTTTGATTGGTTGACAATGATATCTTCATCTGGACTTTTCTATTGGTTAAACCATGGGAGCTATTGTGTTAAGTGTTCACAAGCATGGGTTAAGAGGCTAAAAGTTTAGCTAACTTCAAGTTCTCAAATTGTTAAGGGTATCTTCTCTTTCTGAGGCAAAGGAAAAGAAACATAGGGAACATCCATCAGACCACATTCTAATGACAGATTTAAATGATACGGATGCATATGAACTCGAAATTTCAATCATCTCTGTTTTTAGAAGACAGCAATATTAACATGCATCTGAGAGGCATTGCTGGCCCATCACCTTAACCAAGGAGACCTGGAGGAGATATCTAAAGCAGCGCTCAATGGGGTAATCAGGAAAATCTCAGGAAGGATAGAGAATTGGCTGATGGAGTTCAAAGCCACGTCATCAAATGGTCAGAGTGCGAAGGAAGAAACAGGGTTAGCATTTAGCTATCAATGTGTAATCTCTTAGACAAGAGATGTCCAAATCTAGGGGAGCAAATGTCAGAAGTGAAGACTGCACACCCATCTAGGTAGTGCCAATGGGATCTGAAGACAGGCCAGGGACAGCAGATGATGGGTTCAGGCGTTTATGCCAGTCAAGTGGCCTAGAGGTCTGGGGTGTCAAGGTGGGGAAAGGAAGAGACTGTGGGAAAGACAAGGAAGAAGCCTTCTTTTGGCTTATGGTGGAGGGAAGTGAAAAGAAGAAAGGGAGTGTGTGCTAAAAGCAGTCTTGGTCCTGGCCCATTCTGGAATGTTCCCTCACCTGAGGCAAGGGCAACAACTCCTTGCTCTACATGCAGGTCTCAGCGTCTTCTGTACAAGACCCAAGCTGGTCCTTTCATATTACAACAGTCATCATCTCCTTTGTTTTCCATCTCTACAATTTCTTCTAAGTCACTGGCAAAAATGGTTTCATTCTTTAAAGATCACTTTCAAAAATTCTTTCTGCAAGAATTTTGTTCCTTCACTGTCTTCAGAGAATGTTGCCAGAGGTATTTATTTCTTACTTTATGTAATAGATAGGGTGTTGTAGAAGGGCAATGAAAGAATGGTGCAGGGAAGTAATCCAGAAATGAGGAAACTCTGAAAGGGAGTAACAAAAAATGCACATCTTTACAAATGAAGCAATTACATTTCCTGAAAGGCATACAACAAGATCTGACTGAATGGAGCTTCCAGTCATGTTCCTGGGTGGGAGGTTCAATGTTGAAGACTCAAACCAGTGAATGTGACTTAGTCTCCATGGTAACCTAGTTCTTCTCCTGGTTTGTTCCTATAGGTCAGTATTTATATTAGAATTTACTCAAGTACTTTATCTCTTATTTACTGTTCACTAGAACCTTTTGCTAAGAATCTAATGTCTATACTCTTCCCTTATATTACATGTTTATATAGTCTGTTTTGTTTCTTATTTTTCTGTAGGAGGTCCATATGTATTCTGGGAATTATTACTGTACTTTGCTTGTTCATAATATTAAAAATATTTTTCTTGTCTTTAACTCAGTCACGTCATTTTCCTTTGCTTATGTAATCTTCTGTGATTCAGAAGTTTTATATTTTGTGTAACAAAATACTTAGTGTTTTTTCCTTATGATTCCTCAGTTATATGCCATGCTCAAGAAGGATTCTTCGACCAAAATTTATAAAAAATAATCCTCTATACATGCTTTTATTCAAATATGGTGCAGTTTTAGGTTTATCCTTTTATTTAAGCTAGAAGTCACATTTGCATATAGTGTCAGAGAAGGAATTGACTTTATTTTTTCTTCAAATTGGATTACTACCCAAATAGAAGTTAATTTATTTATTCATTATTAATCATAATTAACCCTTTCTCTGCAGTTTTGATGTAGTATTTTTATAACACACTATATATGGATCTATTTCTATTCCCTTTCTGCTTTGTTGATTAATCAACAACTCCTCCATCAGCATTGTTTCAAAATTTATTTTGTTACCTAAAACAATAAGCCTCTTTTTACAACTCTTTCTCAAAATTTTATTTGTTATGTTTACATGGCTTCTATTCCAGAAGAACTTTGGAATCAGCTTGCTACATTCTATAAAACATCCTGTGAGAATCTTGATTTGAGTGTATCAAGTCTACTATTTGATTTATTAAAATTGTTAATTTTATTTTTTCAGCCAGAAATATGGCTTGTCTCTCATTGTTTCCAGCCTTTGGTGTCTTTCAATAAAATATGATTTATTTATATGTGCCATATACACTTCTTGTTAATCATTTTTAGGAGTCTTATGAGCTTGTGGTTCTTTTAAAAGATTTTTTTCCACTTTTTTATTAAAAGTGTATTGATTTCTGTGTGTTGTTATTATTGATCATTTATCACTGAATTCTATCATGGTTGTAATATATTGTCAGTTATTTCTTTTGGTATTCTAGGCATGTGGTACATGATTCTTTCAATTTGAAAATTTAGAATTTTCTCTCTTCTTTTCCAAATTATAGGTTTGATTTACTTTTCTTATTTTCTTAGCTGAAACCTCTGTTCAGTGCCACTTAGTAGCATTGATTATATTACCAAATTGTCCTATATTTTCTTACCTCTATAAACTGAACCAATATTAAGAATCTTAATTCTATCTTTCTTTTCATTGCTGCCCTTTGCAGGTTTTGGCCTATGTATAAAATAAGAGGCTTGAATTCATTGAGCTTCTAGTTTAAATATTCGTTTTTTAATTTCAAATTATTATGAGGGTACAAATTTTTAGATTACATTGTTTTCATGTCCAAGGTAAAGTTCCAGGTGTAAAAGAGCTCCTCACCCAGGGTGCATGCTATATACCCTCTCATTGTGACCATTAGGTGAGATCCCTCCAAATGCCCTCCCTCCTCTGCCAATTGTCCTCCCACCTCCATCCTTCCTCTTCCTCCTCCCCCTGCCCCATACTAGACTATATTTGTGTTTTATTGTTCATATGAGCGTGCAATTGTTTATATATTGTTTTCATATTAGTATTGAGTACATTGGATATTTATTTTTCCATTCTTGTGATACTTTATTAAGAAGAATGTGTTTCAACTCCATCCAGGTAAATATAAAAGATGTAAAGTCTTCATTTTCTTTATGGCTGAATAGTATTCCATGGTATACATATACCACTGTTCATTGATGGGCATTTGGATTGCTTCTGTGAGTTGGCAATTACGAATTGAGCTGTAATAAACATTCTGGTACAACTGTCTTTGTGGTAAAATGATTTTTGTTCTTCTGAGTATATATGCCTAGTAATGGGATTGCAGGGTCAAATGGAAGGTCTGCTTTTAGATCTTTGAGGATTCTATATCTTCTTTCCTTAAAGGTTGTATTAGTTTTCAATCCCACCAGAAGTGTAGAAGGGTCCCCTTCTGTCCACATCCATGCCAGCATCTACAGTTTTGGGAGTTTGTGATGTGGGCTAATCTTACTGGTGTTAGGTGATATCTTAGAGTGGTTTTGATTTGCATTTTTCTGATAAATAAAAGCAGTGAGGATTTTTTCACATGTTTATTGGCCATTTGTCTGTCATCTTTGGAGAGATTCCTGTTCACGTCTTTTGCCTACTTACAGAGGGAATTGTTTGCTTTTCTTATTGTTTAATTTGAGATCTCTGTAGATTCTAGTTATCAGGACTTTGTCAGATTCACAACATGCTAGGTTGTCTGTTTGCTTTATTTGTGGTACTTTTGCTATGCAAAAGCTTTTTAGATTAAAAATCCTAGTTATCTATTTTTAGTGTTGCTGCAATTGCCAGGGGCATCTTCATCATAAAGTTTTTTCCTAGGCCAATATCTTCAAGTGTTTTCTCCACACTCTCTTCTAGAATTTTTATTGATTTGTGTCCTAAATTTAAATCTTTTATCCAGCAAGAATCAATTTTTGTTAATGGTGAGAGATGTGGATCCATTTTCAGTCTTCTACATGTGGCTACCAGTTCTGCCAGCACCATTTGGTAAATAAGGATTCTTTTCTCCAGTGCATGTTTTCGTTAGGCTTATCAAAGATCAAATGATGATATGTGCTGGATTCATCTCTAGATTCTCTATTTCATAGACCTATGTCTCTATTTTTGTGCTAGTACCATGCTATTTTTATCTCTATAGACTTGTAGTATAGCCTGAAATCTGGGAATGTGATACCTCCAAAATAAAAAGCCCTAGACCAGATGGTTTCACACCAGAATTCTACCAAACATTCAAAGACGAACTAGTTACTATGTTGCATAATCTATTTGGAACTAGTTCCTATGTTCCGAAATATAAAGAAGGAAGGAATCTTCCTCAATACATTCCATAAAGCAAAGATCACCTAGATCCCCAAACTAGGAAAAGACCCAACAAAAAAAGAAAACTATAGACCAATATCACTAATGAGTATCAATGCAAAAATATTCAATAAGATATTAGCAAGCAGAATGCAATGACACACTAAAAAAGTTATACAACATGATCAGGTGGGTTTTATCCCAGAGATACAAAGTTGATTCAACATATGTAAATCCACACATACAGTTCACCACATAAATAAAAACAAAGACCATATGGTTTTCTCAATTGGTGCAGAAAAGGCTTTGATAATATCCAACATCTTTTCATGTTAAGAACACTTAAGAAAATAGACTTAGGTGGGATGTTTCTTAAACTGATAGAGGCCATCTACAGCAAACCCATAGCCAATATCATATAGAATGGAGTAAAATTGAAAGCATTTCCACTCATATCTGGAATTAGACAAGGATGCCCACTGTCACCACTGCTATTCAACATACTGTTAGAAGTCCTAGCCCTTGCAATTAGGCAAGAGAAGGAGATCAAAGGTATTCAATTGGGAACAGAGGAGGTCAAACTCTTGTTCTTTGCGGATGACATGATCTTATACCTGGAAAACCCTAGGGACTCAACTACAAAGCTCTTAGAAGTGATCAAGGAATATAGCAGCATTTTGGGATACAAAATCAATACCGACAAATTAGTAGACTTCGTATTTTCCAATAATAGTCAAGCTGAGAATAAAATCAAAGACTCTATTCTTTTTACAGAAGTGCCAAAGAAGATGAAATACCTGGGAATATATCTAACAAAGTATGTGAAAGATCTCTGTAAAGAGAACTATGAAACTTGGAGAAAGGAAATAGCAGAAGATGTTAACAAATGGAAGAACATATCATGCTTGTGGCTGGGAAGAATCACCATCGTTAAATTGTCCATATTACCCAAAGCAATCTATAGACTTAATGCAATCTCCATCAAAGCACCAATGTCATACTTTAAAGAACTTGAAAAAATAGCACATCAATTATTATGGAACCAGAAAAAACCCTGAAAAGCAAATATAATTCTTAGACATAAATAGTCTTTTATTATGCAATTTGACAGATGGGCATGAGAACAAGGCTTAGCTTTTAAAAACAAAAATAAAACCAAAATGGAATATAATTGATAGTCAGGCTACAATTTTTCTAGCAAGATTAGAAAAGTCAAGGGTGCCTGCCAACTAGAGATGCTAATTGCCCAGAGGGGTGTCTACTTTTCTCACAGGCTCATATACCAGAGAAAGTGATGATTGGAACAAGAGAGTTTTCCCCACCAATGTTTAGTTGTGCTAAATCAGCTAAAAATGCTGCATAATTGCATGCTTCAACGATCCATACCCAACCTACCTTCTCTGATGTTTTCTTTATAAAAAGGAGAGAAATTGGAGAGAATGTTATGGTCATGCTGACAAGCATAGGATATTGAGGGGTGGAGTGCAGGTTCAGCCTCCAGGTCATGCCTTCTGAAATTCAGTCATAATTCTCTGGCCAAATTGTCTGAACAAGGATCCTAAGGGTTGTCAGAGAAAATGGAGTAGATCAGAGAGTTATGGGGCCTCCATCCACTCAGGAGAAAGCCTTGCAGGCCTTGTGGGAGACAGTGATAGATTCAAGCCATATGAAAAGGTATATATCAAGTACCCCAACCTCATCCCTATCTTTGGAGGATGTGTGTAAATTATAGCATGTTTAAATTAGACAAATGGCTCAGTCAATTTAGAAAAACGGACAGGAAACACATGTTTCTTTTGCATTAAACTAAACTTCACTGGAGTAGCAATACTTATGATCTCCTGAGTTATGGCGCTTGGGTTCTTCATCAAAGTGCACCTAATTACGGCCCTGCTCCTCTGTACAAAGGCGATCCATTAAGGAGCACGCTGTCTCCACACGGGCCAGGGAATACGCTAAGCAGCTCCAGCTAAGTGGTAATTTATATCGTTGTTTATAGGAAGAAAGAGCAAGAGTGAGCAGGAGGGTGAGGTGACAGCAAGAGAATGAGAGGGAAAGAAACTCGAAGAAAGGAAGTTTTAGTGAAGATGGAAAAAGCTTGCAACATACCATGGAGAATGACCTCTGCCTTCAGTTCAGAGGATTTGTGCTTTGAGCTAAGAATAAAAAAGGGACTTTGCAGAGTTGATTAAGTTTGGTTTTCTGTAAATTTTTAGCACTTGGATAGATTACTAGAGTGAACATTATGGAAGCCATGGTGTAGACTCCTGCTTAGGGTGTTTTTCTAGGAAGCAGATTAGTTCATTGAAAAATAATTTGCCAATGGCTAGTTCATTAAGAATTGGATGACCAAGACTCCAAATCACAGAATGACCTGCTCACTGATGTATTGAAGATTTTATTCTAAAGTATAGTTCCCAGCTTCAGCAACCTACCTCACCCTGCTGAAGATATTCATCTGATGCACAGTGTGAACTGGATTTTAGCAAATTGATTTCTGTGAATTGACCTAAACCCCTTCCATGGATTTATCATTTATCAGAGTCCTTCCACACCCAGGTGACAGTCACTGCCATATTTTTACATGCTGTTCTCTGCCACCACCCAAGCCCAGCTGAGAGTCAGCAGGGAGTAGAGAAACCACATCAAAATGATATTGGCCACCCCAATCACCCTGCATTACTAGACAGATGTTAGACCCAAATGTAAAGGTAGAGGCAAAGGCAACATGTCCTCCTTCCTGCACCAAGTCTACACTTCTTCGCATATATTTGAGGCCAGGCATAGCGTGGTATTCATGTCCTTTACTGTCTTGTCCTTGTGGTGCCATCAAACTTCACTGTTCCAGGAGCAAACTGTGCTCTCTGAAGTCATTGCCTGTGTGCCAGGCCTCCTTAATGACCTAGTAGTTTAAATACTGTCTTTCTGAGTCTCATCTTGGACACCTGCAGGCAGACATGTTTCTTGTTCCAGTTTCTGTCTTTCCCCAGATCCCTGGAGATTGCTCTATCACAGGCTACAGCACCACTTCACAGTGAACCTCCCAGTGGATAGTGAGGTCTGTACAGCAAGAGGTTGAAACTTATTTCCCTGGAGTCTGCACTGAGCCTGGGCTGTGTGAGCACTTTTTATGTGGGCTTAGTGATCAATGGACGGAAATCCAGGCAGTGATGGGCCTGAGAGAATAGCACCCGGGCTGCAGGTGGTGCCTTGTTATGTATGCTGAGCATGGATGTGCCGAGGGACAAGACCCATGATGGGAAACTCGAGGAGTATGGGAAGGAGGCGGAGCATCTCCAGGTGAGCCTCTTCCAATTTGGTGAATTCCAGAGCGGGCAATGAATCTTCAAATGCCCAGAGCCCTTTGTCTGTATCGTCCAATTGGCTTAACTCCAGGACCAGCTAACAGGCAGTAAACCCCTTAGTGCATTCAAACAAGGATTTCTAGTTTTTTTTTTTTTTTAGGTGGTAGATTTAGTGGTTAATACCCTGTTTCCTCAAAAATAAGACATCCTCCGAAAATAAGACCTACTTACAAGAAAGATAAGACGTCCCCTGAAAATAAGACCTAGCGCATCTTCGGGAGCACACCTTAAAATAAGACACTGTCTTATTTTCGGGGAACCAGGGTAGCACAATCTCTACCCCAGCACTGTCTAATCAAACTTTCTGTAATGAGATCACTGCTCATTGACCAGGCATCTGGTCACCCAAGATTTTTGATGGAGATGAACAAGGAGGTTAACATTGCTTTCATGCTTGCTAACACAACACCCATTCTGCAGGCCATGGGCCAAGGTGCAATTTCAAATTTGAAGTCTTATTAAGAAGTACATTTAATGAGGCTGTAACTGTCATAAATAGTTATTCCTCTGATGGATCTGGGAAAAGTAAAGTGAAAGCCTTCTGGAAATGATTCACCATTCTAGATGCCATGAGAACATGGGAGGGGTAAAAATATCAACATTTATGGACATTTGGAACTTGATTTCTACCCACATGGATGACTTTGAAAAGCTCAAAATGTCAGGGGAGGAAGTAACTGCAGATGCAGTGGCAATAACCAGAGAACCAGAATTAGAAGTGGAGCCTAAACACATGACTGAATTGCTGCAATCTCATACTAAAACTTGAATGTATGGGGATTTGCTTCTTATGGATGTTCAAAGAAGGTGGTTTCTTGAAATGAAATCTTGTGGTGATGATGCTATGAGCATTGCTGAAACGACAAGAAAGGATTTAGAATATTATAGGGCAGAATTTGAGAGGATTGACTCCAATATCAAAAGTAGTCCTACTATGGATAAAATGCTATCAAATAGCATTGCATGCTATAGAGAGATCTTTCATGAAAGGAAGAGTCAATTGATGTGGCAAACTTTGTTTTCGTTCTGTTTAAAAAAATTGTCACAGCCAGGGTTTAGCGTCACTACTCTGATCAGTCAGTAGCCACCAATGTTGAGGCAGCACCCGCCACCAGCAAAGAGATTATGATTCTGTGAAGGCTTATATAATCACTAGCATTTTTTAGCAATAAAGTATTTTTATTTTTTAATTTTTTTAATAAAGTATTTTTAAATTAAGATCTGTATGTTGTTTTTCAGATATAATCTATTATACATTTAATAAACTATTGTGTAGTGTAAACATAACTTTTATATGTATTGGGAAACCAAAAAATTCAGGGGAATCATTTTATTGCCTTATTTGCTCCATTGTGGTGGGCTGACACTGAACCCACAGTATCTCCGAGGTATGCCTGTTTATAACTAGGGATTTTCCAATGGGCTAGAGCAAAGAAGGCAACTGTATAACTAATCAGTCAAACATTTTCCTTGCTTTACTTCCCTGTTTGTATTAGAGACATCTCCCCACTTGCAGTCCTTTGATGGAATTCTCAAACCAGGTCATGTAGAGCTGTCTGCCTGATTCATGAATTGCTGTTTGCTCAAACTCTCTAAATTTTTATTGTGTCTCAGTTTATCTCTTTAATACCTTAAGGTGCCTTGAAGGAGGGGTGCTCGGCACATAGCGAATGCAGATATTACTGGTTCTTAGCTGATGCTTCCTTCCAATTGTTGTGGCAAAACCCAGGTTCAGCCAAACCTCATGGCTCTCAATTTATAGCTCTGGACTTCATAGCTGCCCCCCTCCCCCCCGAGTGCTCTCAGTCAGACAGGCCTCCTTTTTGGTGGCCCCAGTAGAACACACCTTCACCAGGAAATTTCAGTGTAGGCCAAACAAAAATGACCAAGTTAGTCCTACCCAATTTAGGATCTGACTTAACTTTGAGAATGTAGTGGTGAACGCAATTTAGAATCAGAGGCTCTGGGACCAACTACTAAGCTCAGGACTAGGAGAGAAAAATCAGAGCCTCAGTTTATTTGTCTAAAAATGGAGATGCTATTTTTGTTCTACATACATGACTGTATAGAGTCATCCCTTCAGTCAGCATTCACTGGAGCCTCTGTGTTCTAGGCATTGTGCTCATGAAGACTGTGGGGATGGGGGGGGGTGTCCCTGCCTCCACTCAGGAGATGGGCCAGAGGGATGAAGTCACCACAGAGTGGAGGGCACAGACTCTGAGGCATGTGAGGCAGAGTAGCCCTATCTGGACACTCTGTGTAAGAAGAAGCCTGGCTGCTCAGAGCAGCTGAAAGACGCACACAGTGGCTGAGGCATGCGGACCTGGGCGGGAGCATCAAGGTAACCGTGTACCTAAGCTGCTCTCACTGCTTCCGGCCATACATCCTCATGGGGTTCCTTGTTCCCCAGGCTCCCGTTAGCCTTCTACCTTTGTTTCCTAACATTTCCACATCAGTTGTGCCTGCCAAGATCCCTGGGGCAGTGCAGCAGGCTGGTTGGCGTCTTTGGGTTCTGCTGATCCTCATGAAGCCTGGCAATTCCTGTCTGCCCAACACCGTCCCGTCCAGGCTCTGGACAGAGCACAGGTCCCCTGGAAAAACCCAGTGAGAACTTGGGGCAGAACTCATTATTAAATAGTACTTATCTCACCACCTGCCCCATAATACAAATAGCTAAAGCCACAATGACATAGGCATCTGAGAAAGCCACTTAGTCATTACTATGTATCAGGATATGCTGTTAACCCTTCACAGATTCTTTTCTTCTTTAGACAGCTAGGAGCAGCCTCCTTTGCTGAGCCACATTCTCCCCTCCCCTGAGACAGGCCTGTCTGCCTCTGCGGCCCTGCAGTGCCCATGAATACCAGAGCCAGCCTTTGGCCTTCCCGCTGCCTCTCCTCAGAGCCTCTGAGGGTTTCCACCTGGGTCCTCCTCCTGCCCCTCTGCTGTCTTCCAGGGTCTAGCCAGCTGTGAGCAAACGTTTGTCCTCTGCAAATGAGAATCCCCAGACCCCCGTGGTTTTGGCAAAGTGAGGCAGGGCGATTTGGGATATGGTGCAGGGCTGATCATCCTTTGTCCAGGGTGGCCCCTCCTCCCCCAAATCCTGAAACCTGAGGAGGCCCTCAGCTGCTCCGTGCGGCTGTCCATCTATGGGAAACTTCTCTGGGCCATGGGGCAAGCGAGGGTCTCTACCACAGGGACTTGCTTTATTTATCTAGCTGGACTCTATCTCTTAAGATTCAGCTTGTGGAGGAAGAGGCTTTAACAGCAAAATGTAGCCCCTTCCCTCCTGTGGAGACAGTGAACAGAGAAAGAACAGATACTTTTTGAGGCCGGAATCCCCTCTTGGTGTTGTCTGCAAGGCTGCCAAGCAGGTGGGGCTGTATGATCATAGTCAGGAACCGCAGGATCCAGGCACGGGAGGCCTCAAAGGGCAGGACAGCTGATTTACTCTTCTTCCGGAGGGGCCGAAGGCCTTTGTTGGTCTGATTGTGGATCCCAAGCTCTAATTTCCTCCATCCTCCCAATCTGACTTCCCTCTGCACAAATAAACACCATGAACAATTTAGAATGTTTCAAGATCTTTGAATATTAATGCTCATCTGTCTAGCTGAAATTTTTTTTACATACGTGTAAGATGTACTGCAATTGCAAAGGAATCGTATCTGCTTGATGTCCTATAATCCATTTGTTCTGCTGTCAGATGTGTGATTGCTCAATCAAATGTTTATGGAATGAAACAGATGAAGTGACCTGATGAGGCTGGCAAGTGGTGCATTGGAAAATGTATTCAATCACACCTCAGAGGTTCTACTCCTGTGTAGTGGAGTCACTCAGCCAGTGACAATAAGGCTAGGCACATGAGCTTGGTGGGCGATGGGCTGGTGCTCCCTGTACTCCCCGACACTGAACCCAGAGGGCGATGGGCTGGTGCTCCCTCTGTCCTCCGGGGCAGAGCTGAGGCTGCCCACAGGCTGCTCTGCTCACCACGCTGGGGCTGCTCCTGTTGTGAAGGGCTGCATTCTGTGTAGTTTCCCCAGGCCTCACCAGCCCCTGGCCAGGCAGCCATCCTTCTCAGGCACCTGGACCAGCAGGAGGATGTGGGTGAGGTTGCTGTTCTCAGAAGCACAGACCCTGGAGGTATGTCTACAGGTACGACTCTGTGGACTCTGCCCCCACACACCCACAGGAGGACATGGCTCTGCTTGGAAAAGAGAGTATGTCATTTTGTACCAGCAGGTCTGGGCAGTGAGCTGGGATCTGTGCCTTCTGCTACCCTGTGTGGCATCACCGTGGGTCTGCTCTTTCCTCGCACTCAGACCTCAGGTGCCTAATGAAGTGGTACATACGATGGCCTGACCACTTACATTATTGCTAAACACTAGCTAATGTGAAAAAGTCAACACTTACATTTATGTTCTCACTGGCTGTGGGAGGTGATGGACCCATTAAGCTTCTCTTCTTTTGGTTTTTAGCACACAGTATGTAAAAAGGAAAATATTGGATATTCCAATAGAGAGAGTTTGCCCTTCTTCCCTCCCTTCCTCACCTCCCTCCCTAAGAACCACAGACTAGATGGCTTAAACAACAGAAATTTACTTTCTCACAGCTCTTTGAAGACCCTTTCTCCAAATATGGTCACCTTGGGGAGCAGGGCTTCAACATATGAACTTCGGGGGAGACACAGTTCAGTCCATAGTATTACTCAGTGGTCAAGCTAATTTCCTTGTCTGTGCTGCTTCTCCTTCCTGTGAAGTGCTGGTCCCCTGGAGAGGCAGGCCCTGGTCCTCATCAGTCCCTGGTTGTCCCGTTCTTTCCTCCTCACAGGGGAGGAGGCCAGACCTTCTCCTGAACTCAGTGCTCTCAGCAAGGCACTTCTTCCAGAATGTGCAGGCAGGGAGGGGGGTGTTAGTGGCTCAGCCCTCACCGACCTATGGTGGGGGTGGAGATCTGGCACTGGAAGTCTCTGAGGGCAACTCCTCCTGCTCTGCCTCCTCCTTTCCAATCTCTCTGCTTCGGGTACAGCCTGAGGGCCCTGGTGGGTGGCACATTCTCACCAGGGAGAGAGAGCCCACTTCTGCTTCACACATATGTCTTCTCTTCCTGGTTGTCTAAGCTTTAGAACTGCCAGAGAGGGGGTCATTTACAGGAAAAATGAAGTGAGCTGCTTCTGAGCTGCCAGTGAGCTCGCCATCACTGAGGCACACGGAATGCCACCAAAGCACTGTGATGTGTCAGGTGGGTCTGAACCCCCAGCTTTAGAGAGAGAGAGAGCGAGCTCCTGTGAGCACTGGGCAGGGCTGAGACACAACTCAGGATTCTTGATACTTTCTTATTTTATTTCATTAACAAATTTATCTTCATAAATGCCTTCTTTTGTTTAAAAGAATTTGAGGGGGTTTACTTTGGAGTTCTTCTGAATTCTGAAAAGTATAGTACTTTTACTTATTTTCAGTATTTTTCTAAAGCCAATACATTTAAGGGTATAAGTGCTCCTTAGAGTATTTCTTTGTCATATCATGTAGGTTTTCATAGATAATGTTCTGAATTACATTTACTTTTAAAGAGCTTTTTATTTTACCTTTGATTTGTTTTTTACTATAAATGTTGTTTTGAAGTTGTTTTGTATTTTTTTATTTATGGTTAATGTTAAGTTATTTTGTATATTTATTTTATTATTTTTTTATTTAAAAAATTTTTTAATTAAATCATAAGTGTGTACATTAATGCAATGTTTTGTATTTTTGATTGTTGGCTTTAATTTGAGGAGAGAGGCTGTCCTTTGATTTTTAGTTTCTGGATTATTCTATACATAGACTTGTTAGAAGTTTTTTTTCTTCTTCTTCTTCCTTTTTTTAAATTTTAAGACAGAGTCTCACTATGTCACCCTTTGTAGAGTACTGTGGCATCACAGCTCACAGCAACCTCAAACTCCTGGGCTTAAGCGATTCTCTTGCCTCTGTCTCCCAAGTAGCTGGGACTACAGGCACCCGCCACAACACCTGGGTAATTTTAGAGACAAGGTCTCGCTCTTGCTCAGGTTGGTCTTGAACCTGTGAGCTCAAGCAATCCACCCAGTTCAGCCTCCCAGAGTGTTTGGATTACAGGCGTGAGCCACTGTGCCTCGCCAAGTTTTTCTTCTTTTAAAATTAATCTTTTTTTGGTAACAAAGTACAGTAGTCCCTTATCATGTAAGATTGTGCTTTCTGTGGCTTCAGTCACCTACAATCAATAGCTGCCCAAAAATATTAAATAGAAAATTCCAGAAATAAATAACTCCTAAATTTTAAATTGCACCTCATTCTGAGGAGCATGAGGAAATCTCACACCATCCTGCTCTGTCCTGCCTGGGATATGACTCATCCCTTTGTCCAGTGTGTCCACACCGTGTACACAATCTGCCCATTAGTCACACAGGTATGCATAGGAAAGGTCAGTATATTTAGGATTCAGTACTTGCCAAAGTTTCAGGCATGCACTGGGAGGTCTAGGAACAAATCTCCACTGGATAAGGGAGAATGAATTTTTATAAATTTTTATTCATTTTGAAAATGATATTATTTTTGGTAGAAACAACATCTCCTTATCTAGGTCTATACAATAGAGTCTGTCAATTTTATCGTTTAAATCTTTAGTCTTTTGTGTTCTTGGTATCTCAACTTGTAACATACATTTTTAAAATTCCCTCCCTGTTTTTGGCATTTAGATGGTAGTAAATACTTGTACATCTTTTTCTCTAGGTTCTTAATCACCTGAGAACAGAACTGGATGAGGCCCAAGAACAGGAGTGGTTTTATATGGAGAGCTGGTCTTGTGCCTAAGAGAAAAGTGGACTTTCCTTTTCCTTTTTTCCTGAATTAGAGAATCTTGGTCCTGCAGACTGAGATGACCAAGGAACCCAACCAGTGAAGACTGGGAAACTAGGAACACAGAGCAGGAAGGACACCAGCTTGGCCTCCTGGAGGTGAAAATATGCCAACCCCAGTCATGGAAGCCAGAAGAGAAAGCAGAACATGCCTCTTCTGCTTACATTTTAAAGTGAGGAACTTGTTAATGTCACTGGAGTCCACTAGTAGTCACCTTCCTGCATTTCACTGCTCAGATAAACCCTCCTGAATGGAGATATGCATGTGAGGGAGAGGAGACAGGGACTAACCAAAGGCTCAGGCTATTTCCTCACCTCTCTAAAAATGTGGGGAGCCAGGAGTCAACAGGCCTCCATGACAACTAATGCTGTTGTCTATCTTAACTTTAATCTTGTGTTTGTATGTAGGAGATTTTCATATTAAGTAAACAATACATCCGATTTGACATGATTTGGGAATCTTTGCCTTTCAAAAAAGGAATTTAACTCAGTAACAGTTGTTATAATCATTGATATATTTGGTTTGTTTTATTTTTATTATCTAATTTTATGACTTCTGTTTAATAGACTGTATATCAAGAGAGAAGCAGGAGAGTATAGAAGCCCTGGGTTCAAGTTCTAATTCATATGGAGGAGGACCACCATAAGAAAGCCACTGAATTATTCTGCATCTATGTTTTTTTAGCTTTAAAATACACAACACATAGACTTATAAAAAAAATGAAACCCTTTGATACTTGTAGTTTTTAGAATAGTGCTTGGCATATAGCAAATCCTTTATCAGCTATTATTATTTATTTTCTTCCCAAATTTTGCAAAATATTTTAAATTTTTGCTGATTCTTCTTTTTCTGAGTGGTTGGTTTGAAAATTGTATCTTCCATTAAGGCTGTCCCCAGAGTTTTGGTTAAGCATTTGTTTATGAGTTTTCCAGTTAATTTAAAATAATTTCAAGGCACTGAGATTTATCATTAAAGATGCTTTGTATGCCACTGAGAACAACAGCCAAACCTAATAGAGAAAGAAAGGGGAGAAAATATGATATTTGTCATCATAAATGACAAATATCCAACAACAGACGTCCACAACTTCAAAGCAGAAATGACCTAAAACGTCTGCCAAACTCTGCCATTGGTCCAACATGAGATGAATGAGTATTGTGGGTGCCAAGACATCTCTTTGGACCTCAGGCTGTACCCAAACCTCCCAACTGTTGCTATTACCACTCAGAAGTTGCCTACGACCTTAGACTAGATGTAGTCTAAATCATGAATTGTTTAACTATGGAACCATGTGGCCACCTGTTACCCAACTCATCTGCCCAGTTACCTTGAAATCTGTGAAATCCTGCAGGGGGGGGGTCAAGGTTACATTGTATTCATTGCTGCTGATGCATTTGCTAGTGAAATCCTAGTACTCCACTTTATTGAGTTTTTTTTTACGTGATGAAAGAAAAGCCAAACACATTGCCTTCCTCAGTTCACTGAGGCAGGAACGTCCTCAGTTGAGACCAGTTTGGAAAGGATACATTTAATTCATTCTGTGTTTTCACAAGAAGCATTTTTTTAGTACCACTTTTGTAAGTGGGATTTGTTTTTGCAGCAGCTCCAGGCTTGCAGCTTCAGAGTAGAGAAGATGGTGTTGTCTACTGTTGAAGTAAATTGATGCCCCTCTGGGAGTCTGGTTATCCTCACGATGAAAAGGGTTCAGTATTTATTTCAGGAGCAGTAAATCAGATCCTTTGTGAGGTGCACATCCACTCTCCTTGTCTGTCTCTCTGCTAGAAGTGACTAAGCCAAAGCGATGCCTTTGTTTTAACTCCTGCAGGGGTGGAGAAGGATAACTAAGTTGCAAGGCCCCCTGCTCCAGGCCCAGGGACCTGCTGGTCCCGATGAGCTTCCATATGTCACACTCCAGGAGTCCCTCACATCCCCTCACATTGTCTCTGGAGCAGACCCGGCCTCCGCAGTGCCTCATCCCCATGTTCTGAGGCCTTGGGGTCTTCTCTGCTCCAATTTGATAGGAGTATCTGATGGGCTGGGCCCAACTCATGCTTTGCCTTCTTGTGCTTCCTCTTACCATGGCGCTTCATAGGACGGCCAGGAATAATTATTAAATTGTGTGTTAACTGCAGAGAAAATTAGCAAGCAAACATTAGCAGTGATGTTTATAAAATGTTTATTTTACCTTCAAAAGTTAATTGTGTTATCAGAGAATGAAGGCTTTGGAGTCTGGGTATCACCCACTGCTAATGAGGCCATCTTGGGCTGCATTAATGGAGAGATGGAAGGCGGATCAGAGGAGGCCATGGTCTTATTGGCCTCTGTGCTGGTTACTTTGTCTTGAACTTTGTGATCTCCCATTCTACTGCACTATAGAAAGAATTTTGAAAATGAATTGATGAGACAGAGCAGAACCCTGGGAAAGATAAAGCCTGGCCATTAACATCTTGAGGGATCTAGAAACCATACTGTTTGAAGTCACGTGAAAGAACTGTCTAATCTAAAAGGGTTGTCTAATCTGGAAAAAAGAAAAAAAGCCTTGAGGAAAAAGGTTGCTGTCTCCAGATGTTCAAAAGACTACAACAAGGTAGAGAAAACAAACCGATTCTGTGTAATCACCATATGGTAGAACTTTGATCTGTAGGTGGAAATTGCAGGGGACAGATTTTATTTCATTCTAAAGAATGGCTTTCCGACAACCCCAGGGGCAGCTGCGTGGGAAAGCCATCACCCTGCTATCCAGAGTGCCTGAGCCAAGGCTGCCTGCCGTTCTCCTGGAGCTTGGGTGGGGCAACGCCAGGTCTCTTGCCTCCAAGCACCGGGGACCCTACAGTTGTAGGAGCAAGAGGGGGTGGCCTCTCCCCTGTGGCTGCCAATGCATGGAAGGGAAGGAGAGGCCAGGGCCGGCTGTGCTCCTGGAGGGCGCGGGTGCGCCAGCAGCCTGCAGGGGATGTTTGTTCAGCTTTGGGTCTCGAGCTAATGAACTAGGCCTGGAGTGTCACCTGCAGTCTCTCCTGCACTCCTGACATCTGAAGGGAAGGCTCCAACCCTGAGACTCAGACAGCCCCATCCGCACCCCAGGACCAGGAGGGGAATGTGGGACGTGTTGGCCCGGGGATGAAAGGCAGAGATGGAGCTCAGATTTGCAGGGCTGCACACTCACTGGCCAGGCTTTATGTTTCCCAGGGTTCTGCTCTGCTTGGAATATCATTCCCATGGATGTCCAGGCACTGTCCTCCGCAGAAGGTTAAAAGCTGAGCTGGGATGGTCAGAAGCTGCTCTATTTAGTATTTATCCAAGTCTTTTGCTCCGCCCCATTCTGCAGGACGAACTCAACCAGTGGTGTCCCATGGGCCACTGTCCACCTTAGCGATGGGAGACCCATTGGTCTAGGACAGATTTCTATGAGGTGCCCACGGCACTCCAAGTGCTTATACCTTAAGCACCCAGGCTCTCAGCAGTGAGTCCCTTCCTCATCCGGACATGCCATCCTGCTCTTCATAGGAAAGGGAGAATCAGAAGGAAAAGAAAACGGGTGATGATTTACTAATTAAATGAAGTTCTGAGAATCCTGATGTTAGTTTCTATTCTTTTCACTTACTCTACGCCTGTATTTTGTTTACATTTTAAATTTACTTTTTATATAATTTTATACTCTTGCAAAAGGGTGCAAAAATAACACAAAAAATTCCTGCATACCTTTTGCTTATATTTCCAAGATGTTAATATCTTAAGTCATCTGAGTACGGCGAGCAGAATCAGGACATAAACATTGATACACTAGTCTAATCCATAATATTGTCCCATGAGTGTCCCTTCTCTGGTCCAGGATCCAAACTAAAGAATGGCTTTCTGACAACCATACATTGGGTTTAGTAGTCATATGTCCTTAGTCTTTAATCTGGAACAGTCTCACCTTTACCTTTGGGAAATTATTTTCTAGACAAAGACTTAACCATTCAAGAAATTCCTCATGTCTGCTCACCCAGTGTGTTTCCTGCCATGACAGGACAGACACCCCCTGCATTGGGAAGCACTTGGTCCGGTGTTGGACACAGACAAGGAAACTAGCACTGTCCACAAAGGATGATGACTGCTGTAGGTTGGGAGGAAAGAAGCAGGGAAAGATTCTTGGAAGAGACAATATTGGAGTTGGGATCTCTGGGATGAGAAAGAGTTATTTGGGCTGGGAGAAGGACATTGTTGGCATGAGACTGTGCAGGTGGTGGCAGTGGCTTTGGTGAAAGCTGAGTGTCATGGGACGTCTTCTGTGGTCCTGAACTGAAATGCATTCTAGAGTCTGGACATGAGACACGGGAAGCGGAAACCACAGGACGTGAAGATTGGTTGGAGGAAAAGGGTCAGGCAGAGGGTGATTTGGAGAGTGACAGAGAGGGTGGGAGAGAGGACGATGGGGAGGGTGATTGAGAGGGTGGTGGAGAGAGGAATGAGAGTGTCAGGGGAAGGATGATGGAGAGGGTGGGGAAGAGGGCCAGGAAGAGGCACAGTAAAAGATGAAGCCCAGACTTCTGCCTGAAATAAAGCTGGGCCAAGAAGACACGAGCCTGGTCGGTGATTTCTGTGGAGATCATAGCTAACTGGGAGATCAAGGGAGGATGTGTCAGGAAGGCACCATGGATGGGGCGTTGTCCTCCCTAAGTAAGAGTTGTGTACTGAGAGCAGATGGGGCAGAGGGCAAGGCAGAAACAGGAACAGTCCCAGATGGCAGAAGCACAACCTTTCCTTCCTCCGGCCTGTCAGAGTGGGGTTGGGAGGAGGAGCCCCCTCTAACTGGAAGCTGTGGCACCGCTGAGTAAGGTGGGGCGCTGAGAGGCTAAGTGACTTGCTCACAGTCACACTGGTACTAAGTGCAGAGCCAACACTTGGACAAGGTCTGACTCTAAAGCCCCTTCTTCCACTGCTTTATGGTCCTGATGTCAAGTGAAAACTCAGATCCAGGCTGGTAATTGTCAAAATCCAGGGATGGGAGATGCAGGGATGTCTGAGTGGAAGGAGCAAAGGAAAGAGTCAAAGTTGCCTTCCTGAAGTGATCATTGGCATCAGAAAAAGTCCTTCCCTATAACCCCTCTAAGGGGAATAGGAAGATAAGGCCTAATTCCAGGGAAGGAGTTGAGGCCATGCAGGAAGGGCTGTCCCACCAGCACTGTAGAGCTGGTTCCTGGCAGTGGAGTTCATCAGGGGGCCGTCATGGGCCTCATCTGGGTGGGGCTCAGCCTGGATGCTCCTCCTTTGTCCCTAATTCAGAGGATTGTTCTTGATTGACTGGGAGCCTGGTGGCAGGGCTCCAGCATGGCCCTAGCTGCAGGGTTCTTGTTTATGTTTACAGAGGCTGTCTCTTCCCTCCCAACACATGTTTGCCCTGTTCGCAGACCTGCTCTGCCCTGACTCCCCGGGATGGAAGCACTTAAGAAGCAGTGTCCTTGGCTGGATGCATCCTTCCCTTCCAGCACTGGGAGAGTCAGAAGTCTGCTCTGGCCTGCCCCACAGTTGGTCGGTTTCTTGACAATTCAGCTGCAGGGGCACGTCCAGGCAATGGGGGGCAATGTGGCTCTGCTAAATCTTCCAAGGTGGAGTGATAGGGACAGGGCAGAAAGGACTTGGAACGCGAGGCCTGGGAGAAATGACTGGCTTGGTCTCTTTGCTCCTTTGCTAGGGTCAGAGCTGAGGAGTTGGCTGTGATTGGGAAGCTTTAATTGCCCTTCAAGGTCACATGTCCAGCTTGTCAGCACTGCATCCCCTTTCCACCTCTCTGGAGGCCCCAGCAGTCCCAGAATTGGTGTACCCACTGCCTACAGATTGTACTGAGTCTACATGCACAGGCTGACTGAAGACCTGAGAGGCGAGAAAGATGGCCAGTCTAGGGAGAGACTCAGTTCAGCCTTGGCCAGGGAGGGTGCACTCCTGCCATCAGGAGAGCACAGAACTGCAGCTGAAGTGAGCTTGCAGCCACAGGAAGGAGCACAAACCATTAGGCACTGATGAACCAACATGGCCCACCCCAAATTCTGAGCAGCAGCTCTAAAGGACCAGTCAAGCGTCCCTCCCTCACAACCCAAAGGCAAAAGTGAGCTATGTGAAGATTTGTGTGTGTGCTAAAATTTACTGTTTATCCTTGGAAAAGAACATCAAGCTTCTCTGATCCCATTCTATCATGTGGCCTTGACCGCTCTGGAGATACTTTCTCTATTAAGCTCACCACAGCTGCTGATTTTGGCCAAGGTTTGCCTTTCTCAGTTCTTGGGAGGAAAGAAGATGCTCAGCTGTCTTCGGGGGCTACCAGCAGAAATCAAGAGAAAAACACAGGTTAAATGGGCCTGCAGGATGGACCCCCAAGGGGCGCCGTGGGTTCCCAGCCCAGATGTTATAGCGCCACCCTCTTCTCCTGTGTAGGCCAGGCCAGCGTGCTCCTCTGCACACTGTGGGGCTGTCTGGGTGTCCCTGGAGCTCCCCCATCCAGCCTTGCAGGGTAGGAGACGTAGGTAGACTGCTGGATTTCTGTGAGGGGACAGTGAGCAGGGTGGGCCCAGGGAAGTGCCTGCATCAAAGTATTTAGCCCAATTCTACCTTAAATGACTCATCCCCTTAGTGTTGATCGCTCCCTTGATGGGTTCTGAGCTGAGACAACTAAAACAAAAGTTAACATTAGCATTACTGTTTGCAAACCTACACTAACCAGGCACTAAAGCACAGATTTTGAAGGTCACATGTAATTCTGCCATTACTCTGTGCATTACTGATTATAAAGTTGAGGTCCAGAGAAGTCAAATAATTTATCTAAAGTTGAAGAGTTTGTAATTGGCATTGCTGGCTTGTTCATCACCCAAAATTTTCATTTTATTTATTTTTTTTCATACAGAGTCTCACTTTCTTGCCTCTGGGAGTGCCACAGCATCATAGCTCACAGCAACCTCAAACTCCTGGGCTCAAACCATCCTCTCGCTTCATCCTCCCAAAGTAGCTGGGACTACAGGTGCCCACCACAATGCCCAGCTATTTTTTAGAAACAGGAACTCACTCTTTCTCAAACTGGTCTTGAACTCGTCAGCTCAAGCGATCCACCTGCCTCAGCCTCCCAGAATGCTGGGATTACAGGAGTGAGCCACCCCGCCTGGTATCCCCAGATTTTTCAATGCCAGGATAGCGTGCCTTCCTGGGCAGACAATGCCATATTATAACCGATCTGTGAACATAGAGATTCATTTTTCATTAATTCAATACATATAAATAAAATAGAAATACATACGTATATTTGTATACATATATTTGGGGGTGTGTATATATACTTGAGGTGCCAAAAATGTATACACATTTTCAGAGGCATTATCTGTGTCTTACCTTTTGATATTGAATTGAACTATGGTAGCAATGTGTAGTATGACATTTGCTCAAAAGATGGTGTTAATCCAATGAATGCTCACATCACCATGAGACAGGCAGGGCAGTTGAAGGTACCGGCTGTTATTCAAGGAGCACAAGACCATTTTGAAGTGGTATTTGAAACTCGAGAATGTGTGGAAGTACTACCATGGAGGTGTGAGTAGGCTACAGAACCTCCAACATGCCTAACATTTGCATGCATCTGGGGTAAGTTTGAGACTTATGGTTCTTTGTGTGGTGTGCACACAGGAAGATCCTGGAGGCCAGGACAATGGGTAGGATGAAGAGGTGGAGCTGGGTTTCCTCATGTTCTCCTGACTTACCACCCTTTGACTTCTACCTGTGGGGGATCTTAAAGGATGTGGTGTACCATAGAAAACCAGCTACACTGGTAATATTTGGGGAAGAGCTTGAAACAACATGCACAGGAATACAAGGGGACACTTTGGCTGTTGTTGTTCAATCAGTGGTTTGCCATTATGAGTTTGAATAAAGCCTGCTTTTTTTTTTTTTTGAGACACAGTTTCATTATGTTGACCTTGGTAGAGTGCCGTGGCGTGACAGCTCACATCAACCTCAAACTCTTGAGCTTAAGCGATTCTCTTGCCTCAGCCTCCCGAGCAGCTGGGGCTACAGGCGTCCACCACAATGCCTGCCTATTTCTTGGTTGCAGTTGTCGTTGTTGTTTAGCAGGCTGGGGCTGGGCTCGAACCCACCAGCCTCAGTGTATGTGGCTGGTGCCCTACTCACTGAGCTACGGGAGCCGAGCCCCTGCTATCTTTTTGAGCAAGATATTCATCTCTATGAGATTTGAATAATTCAGCCACTTTATTCAATTAGAGAAGAGACCAGAAATACATTCATAAGAGACTATGTGGGGCAGGCCTGGAAAAGCAGAATAAAGAGGTGGAACCAAAGCTGAGAAGAGCTGAACTGTCTGAGTGCAAAGAGGGCTGGAGAGAGAAGTGATGTAGTCAGGACAACAAACCTTAGTTAGCATGTGGTGCTGAACAGGTCCAGGGACACTGCTCAGAGCCCTCTAAGGTAGCCTCAGTGACCGGAGAATATGAAGACCATTGGGGTTGGGTGGGGGGCTCTAGAGAGAATCACAGTAAGGACTTAAGGGCTGGGAAATTTGATCAATAAGAAAATATGCAGATTCTTAGAATAGTTCATCTGGAGAGAAAGAAGGCTAAGAAAAAGTTTATCATGGAGCCTGAGACACACGGATTCCACACAAGATGGCTATTGCCCTGCTGTGGATAGAAACAAGCCTACGTTATAGTGGAAAGGAATTAACTTATTTAGTATTAAAAGAAAAACTTTAGACAAAATAAATTATATGCATATTCGCATACATATATTGGGGGTATGTATTTATACTTGGGGTGCCAAAAATGTATACACATTTTCAGAGGCATTATCTATGTCTTACTTTTTGATATTGAATTGAACTATGGTAGCAATGTGTAGTATGACATTCGCTCAAAAGATGGTGTTAATCCAATGAATGCTCACATCACCATGCGACAGGCAGGGCAGTCAAAGGTAATGGTTTACATTATGGTAGTTTTCCAGTAAGTACATAAATACACGAGGTATATGATTATGATGAGCGATCTCAGGTACATGAGCAGATAAATACAAATTATGGTTCATTTATTTTATTGAGGTGAAATAAAGCGTTTGAGCAGGTAATGATTCATGAATTGGGCAGAAGTCAAAGCCAGAAATGATTCAGAAAGCTTTGCTCTGCAAGGTAGACAGTGAATATTTATAGCCAAAACAGGGAAATAAAGTATAGAAATAGCTTGGTTGGTTACAGCAAGGCATTGCCTATTCATGACCTGATCAATTGAACCTGTGATCCTCTGAAGCTCAGATACTGTGAATGGCTGTAACTCAGCTATTTGTTACAAAAGATTTACTTCTCGTTTAGGTTTTCAGTTTGTTCCCATACTAAGTTAGATTGCTGTTCATTATGTTAAAAACTCAAAATACAGAGGCAGACTCAGGCCAGATTTAATTGAACACTATACCTATATAAAATGTTATATATATAAAAATGTGATGTTATATATGATATACACTGTGCCGCACCCACGGCATATAGCCGTAGTGAGGCAGTGCTGTCCGCGTTACAGAACGACGGGAAGGTGGTTTGTGCTCCCCGGAGCTTTGCCCCCAGCGCCCCCAGTATGCACAGCATCAGAAATGTTGCCTAGCATGCTCAGTTACCCGCTTAAGTTTAAAGATTGTGGCGTCTACTCATGTGTTTGTCATCCTGTACCAGAAGTCTGTTTGTTCTAATAAATTGTCAATATGTACTTTCCTAAGAATGAGCACAATGCACTACTAATCCAGATAGAGCACAGCCTTGTGAGCTGCTAAACTCAGTGACACCAACAATGAGCACATAAAGATGTTTTCCCACCAGTGAGCTAAGACGATAAGCCCAAGGACATGAAATACAAATTATCTACATAAGTTACAAAGTCACTGAAACACATCCACCCACCATAAAGTCCTGTTCAGAACATCTTGTTTCACCAATTGTCACGCATAATAAAAATCAATAGGAAAAATAATACTTGTCAAAGAATTTACTCTAAATCAAAATTATAATTATCAATAACAATAAGATCAAATAGTAAATGTAGAATTAGTCAAGCATTAACATAAAGAAGATGTCAAGCTGTTCTAAAAAGATAATAAGAAACTGAGATAGGAGGAAGAGAACAAAGTTGACTAATAACCGCCACCCTCCGGAAGCGGAACGTTAAAACATAACAATGCATGATAAATCACACTTGTAAACGCAAAGATAACCCGCACACGTAAGCAAAAAATTGCATTATGTAAGCTCTGTAAAAATGTATAAATACCAACATGTGTACCCAGTAAATTCACAGCTGCTTCCTTCATCACATGCTGTGTGGCAGTCTGTCATTTTTCCTGCGCCGACCTCTCAACTTTCCTCGTTCCTTCTCCCTACACTCCCTCGGACTAAAGGCCACCGACAGGGCGGTCCGTTGCAACACTGTGCATTTATATTTAAGATAGTAGAAGACTTATTAAATCTATTTTGAATATACAGTAGAACCTCCATAGTTGATGACCTCCCTACACTGAACACCTCTTTAAATTGGCCGAATTTTCATAGACTGTACATGTACCGCATGTATGTATCAGTACAGCAGGCCTAGCTCCTTAGGTTGACCACCTCTATATGCTGACTAGTTTGCTATAGTCCCTTGGATGGTCAACTTACAAAGGTTCTACTATAGATCTGTGGTACGAAATACAAATTTGTAGTTTTCCAGTAAATACATAAATACACAAGGTATATGATTATGGTGGGCGATCTCAGGTATGTGAGCAGATAAATACAAATTATGGTTCATTTATTTTTAATGAGGTGAAATTCACATAATGTAAAATTAACCATTTTATGTGCAGTGTTGGGGGAATGTATATCAGTACAACTTCTAGGGAGGTCAGTATGGAGATTTCTCCAAGAACTAAAAGTATCATTCAATCCAGCAACCCTACTACTAGATACCTACCCAGAGGGAAAGAAATCATTATATAGAAAAGAAAACACCTTCACTCATATATTTATTGTAGCACAATTCATAATCATAATTATAATTATGATGGGGATAAACATAAGTGTCCATTAACTGATGAGTGGTTAAAGAAAATGTGTATATATTTGGTTAATACTACTGTGTAGTATAACCCAACATTAAGAAGGAATGAAATGATGTCTTTTGCAGGAACTTGGATGGAAGTGGAGGACAAATAAATGCTACGTGTTCTCACTTGTAAGTGGGAGCTAAACTGTGGCTACACAGGGCACGCAGTGGTATACTGGACACTGGAGGCTCACGGCAGGAGGGTGTGAAGGAGCGAGGGACAAAAATTACCTCTCGGTACATTGTACACTGTTTGGGTGAGGGGTACACCAAAAGCCCAGGCTTCGCTACTATACAATATATACATGTAATGGAATTCAACGTTTGCCCCTTAAATCTATAAAAATAACAAAAAGAAAGAGAAAAAATAAATAAAATTAATCGTTTTAAAGTAAACAACTCAGTGATGTTTAGTGCATTCACACTGGTGGGCAACCATCACTTCTGCCTAGTTCTAAGCCATTTTCATCACCCCAGAAGGAGAGTCTTTATCCATCAAGAATTGACTCCTTTTTCTCCTTGTGAGATTGTATCCACTTGCATTTAATGTCATTATTAATGTTAAATGTTCTGTCTCAGGTTCTGTTGGTTTGCTTCACAAGACTTACCACAACATGCAATTACTCCACTGTCATTGATTTAAAGTGGTTCTTGCCTGTTTCCCCACTAGGCCATAAACTCCATGAGGACAGGAACCCTGACTATTCACTATTAGATCCCCAAAATTTCCTGCAGTCCTCCACATTGATTTGAGTGAACAAATGTGAAAGGATTCGGTAGACTGTGTATCGACGTGGACGAAAGTGACAGGTTCTTATTACAGAACGGTTAGGGGGCAGGTTCCAAGCGGCTGGTGATTGTATGATGCTGCTTCCAAGTCAGTGTGAGTGAAATATGCATATGCTACGTGGGTCCCCAGGCCTCCAGGGAGTGTCCCAGGAATGGTGAGGAGTCAGGCAGGGTGGGCGTGCTGTTGTTTCTCAGCTAGAGCAGAAGCAGCAAAGGTGGAAACGGCCTTCTTTTCTCTTCTCCCTGCCCCTACCCACGCACAAATGCAACTTGTGAAATACAGCTGAATTTCTGAGGCTGCTGCTTCTCTGTTTCATTCTCAGACCCTTTTTATATCTCTGATGTTATCCCTAAGAATAAATCTCTTGGTTAGACTCTTTAATTAGGTTCTGCCAGAGAAAGGACAGGGGGGCAGGGACGACAGAAACCAGACTTTAAATGGGTTTCCGAGAGCAGAGGGAAGGAAAGGCTTCTCCCACAGTTTCTCCAGCCAAGACATTACGGAATGGGTATGGGGTGTACAGTAACAGCAGTAGAAGGTGGAATCGTGGGATCCCAAGACTGTGTCTAGGGCTCCATGGAAGGCCAGTTTCTAATCTCACACACCTGTTCACCTTTTCCCTGGTCACTAATAAGCCTTAAGGCCCGGGCAGTAGGAACACACTGCTCCCCATGTCGCAGCCTGCCTCCTCATGGTGACGTTTGTTCTCTCACAGGAGGGACGTGGCTCAGACCTCCAGAACCGTTGAAGGTGTGGATTGAGGTCATATGTAGAATCAGCTAGTAGAGCTTGAGAGAGAGAGGGAGAGACAACTTCTGTGTCTTGCAGAGGTGCCAACAATTCAAATCTATGTTCAAGGCAAGACTGAAAACAGAAAAAGCATGGGAGTCCTACCACTCTCTGTGCAGGTGTTGCCCTCTGCACACTCGTCAGCCACTTCCTCCCTCTGCTGGACGCTGACCACAGACTCGGTTCTGCAGAGCAGCCCTGTGTCACATCAAGCCCGGGTCTCAGAGTGAGCTGGAGGAAACAGGGCTCCCCTCACGGCCTCCTCCACCAGCGGTACCCAGGGCGGCGCTGAATGGAGCTTCCACCCTGTGGGTCTCTTTCTTGCCACTTAGCGCTCTCTTCCAGTACTTTAATTTTATTACTTTTTTTTGCAGTCGTATTATCTGTTACAAAGTTTCACATGTGTTGTTAATGTCGTGTGTGTGTGTGTGTGTGTGTGTGTGTGTGTGTTTTTCCTGACTATGTTTAGACAAAAATTAGCTTTTAGGAAACATACAATAAATAGGCATAAATAAATGAGAGGTGAGAGGCCCGGCACACCCAAATCCTGCAACCAGCTCTATCTTTCACCGTACCAGGCCATCGAATTCCTTTCTGGGAGGAGAAACGATAACAGCTGGGTATGTATTCAAACTTTTCTGCAGGTCCTCAAATATACACACTTTACTGGAGAGAGCAAAGCCCGAGTCTTCATTAAAAATATAGTCCTGGAACTTTAAGGACTCCAGGACGAAGTGGACCAGAAAGCAATTCAGTCTTGTGTAAAATTACTGATTGAATGTATGCTGAGCAATTTCGTGAGTAAAAGCAAGTACAAGAGAAAGAACCAAATATTCATTCAAAAGTTACAGAAACAAATTTTGTTCACCTTGTTTGTCTTGTATTGACTTATTTTGAGTTATATTTGAATGGGTGACATGTATTCAGTTTAATTTAAAATGCTCTCATTCATTTGTATGGTAAATACTGTTCTCTGCTATCTGAATCTGTCTTTCAGATCTTCAAACCTAGCTGAGAAATTCGTGTGTCTCTTTTCTACAGTATGCATTGTAAGAATTCAACTTAGTGGTCACTAATAAATAATTCCACAGATGTGCAAAAACCTGGATAAATGGTTAGAGTCAGACATGAGCATCAAATGTGGGTACATGGATATTCAGGATGGTTTCCTGAGTTTAACCCAATGTGTTTCCAGTGATTAATGCTGACCAAACCACTTCCTGCGAATTTTTTTTTTTTGAGACAGTGTCTCATTTTGTTGCCCTCAGTAGAGTGCTGGGGCGTCACAGCTCGCAGCAACCTCAAACTCTTAGGCTAAAGTGATTCTCTTGCCTCAGCTTTCTGAGTAGCTGAGATTACAGGTGCTCATTGCAATGCCCAGTTATTTTTAGAGACAGAGTCTCACTCTTGCTCAGGCTGGTCTCGAACTCCTGGGTTCAAGCAATCTACCTGCTTTGGCCTCCTAAGAGTGTTAGGATTACAGGCGTGAGCCACCGCGCCCAGCCTTCCCTGTGAATTTTTAAGTAACCAATTCCAAATCTTTCAGCTTCTGGAAAATGGAGGTATTTATTTACTTATTTATTTCAGGTTAATGTGACAGTGCAAATGATTAGGTTACATTGATTGCATTTGATGGGTAGAATGCACGTTGCCGTTGTGCCCCTCCCCCAGGAAGTGTGCCATATAGCCTTGCCTTGTGCCTGTTAGAGAGCACACCAATCCCCCTCCCCCTTTTGCTCCCTCTCCCCCACTCCTTTCCACTGAGTTTCTCTTGTTTCCATTGTGTTATCTCTTATGTGGGGGTGTGGTTTTTCATCTACTGGTTTCATATTAGTATTGAGTACATTGGATACTTGCTTTTCCATTCTTGTGATTCTTTAGTAAGTGGAATGTTCTCCAACTCCATCCAGGTTAGGACAAAAGATGTAAAGCCTCCATCTTTTTTATAGCTGAATAGTACTCCATAGTACACATGTACCACAGTTTATTAATCCATCCATGGGTTGACGGGCACTGGGGTTGATTCCACATCTTGGCAATTATGAATTGAGCTGTGTTAAACATTCTAGTGCAAATGTCCTTATGGTAAAATGATTATTTTTTCTTCTGGGTAGATGCCTAGTAATGGGATTACAGATTCAAATGGAAGGACTATTTTTAGTTCTTTGAGGAAGGTATCTTTTTAAACTGTCTCCAACCCATTGTTTTGCTAGCTGTGTTTCAGTTGCTGCCTATTCTTTCGAGGCTCAGTTGCTTTCAGCTTTGTACACTCTCGAATGTTTCGTTCACTTCAGGGTCTCTAGATGAAAACTGAGACACATTTTCATCACACTAGTTAACATAGCTTTCCTGGCATTTTCTTAGTTATTTTGCTATGAACCAAGTGTATGGTGCCCCATGATCATACTAATGTACACAGCTGTGATTTAATAAAAAAAAAAAAAGAAAACTGAGACACTGTATTTCAGGTGTGTGTTGTGGGGCAGGTGTAGGTGCCAAATCTTGGCTCTTGTCACTTCTTACTTCCTGCTTTGCAGGTTTCTTCGCTTCATATTTCCTTTGATTTTTAAGGGCTGCTTTTGATAATGGCTTGTTATTTCCTGCTTGTGATTTCTTATTCTAGACTGGTTTCTCCTTGTGCAGCGTGGAATTGGTGATTGGTTTATTTCTTACAGCAAGGGGTCTATCAACCATTGCACGTTTAGGTTTTTCATTGGGTTCTTCACTTGGAACTGCTTGGCAGGTTACTGATTTTTCTGGAAATAATCCATCCAGAATGTCTGTGAAGAAAGCTGCCATATTTCTGCATTTGATGACACATTTGACTAATAACAGGATAGGGCTGGTGTAGTGCCAAGACTTGTATCTGTCATTAACATGCAACTTGGGAATGTTCATGACAGTTAATATGTGTTCCCCATTCAGGCACCAAGCACAGTTTGTAGGATGGGAGGCTGTTGTTTGGAAATGTTTGTAGCTTTTAACGTCCTGGACTTAATTTTGTCCCTCAGATTTCCAAATCCAGCTTGAACTAATACATGGCCACAAGGGCCAAATAGGCTGCCTTAGGATACTAGTTCCAAAGTCAAATACAGGATCACATTTCAACTTGAAAATCATAGCTTTGGCAGGCATAAAACCATAACTAGCTTAAAACTCAGTATTCAGAATTCCAGATTACATCATAAATGGAACTACATTTTGGTATTTGAACCTAATAGCAATTTCTCTATTTATTGCAATGTAATGCAGCCTTTGTTTGCCATGCCTGGAAGTTCCTGTCTTATCAACATCTGTTCTAGCTATTGCAATCCCCAGTAGCTTTTCACTCCTTAGTGTGGTGACCATACAAGGTATAAGAAAACTGTTATTGGCTAAAGTTGCATGAGGTGCACCAAAGTTGGGGTACAAACAAAACCTAACAAATGAAGGTGCACCTTTACTCCTTGGAACATAGACAGCACCTTTGTGTGACTGGAGTCCAAGGGATAATATGCATTTTTTTTTTTACAAATGCAATTTGCTTGCAATTTTATTAAAATTGTTTTTAATAAAGAACAAGGAGGAATTGAACTTCATTCTTAACATTTTGAACACAAATAGTTTTATCATATGACCAGGATAGATGTGAATTTTGCATTTTTTTCAGAACAGAAGACTTTAGGCATGTCTCATTTTCACAAAATGGACTTGGAGGGTGGATCTCCCAACAGGGCTCTGTGTAGAGGAGTGTAAGGCTGCTGGCTGCGTTACTGGGACATGTTTTTCTTCTTGTAAGAGCTCAAGCTAAATTGCTTTTGGAGGTGAAAGGAGTGTAATCCTATATTAGTGACACTGAAAATATTTATAATTTTTTTCCTTTGCCACAGCAAACAAGTTATAGACTTTACAATTTTCTTGAGATTCTCTTAAAAATATTATGCTTTCTGCAAAATACGATATGATGTGTTCACTATAGGGGGTCCTTCTGATCCTCAGATGGTTTCACACACCAATTGTGGGGACTTAGAAACAGCAGCACCTCTGAATGAATTCGTATCTGGATTTTCCATGAGTGGCATTGACAGCACCATCTTCTCCTGGAAAATAGTCACATTCATTTCTAATGTTCCTTCAGGTCATTAATTATTCTGCTGCTTGGTCTGTTGTTGAAATAACTTGGAAGAGGTTAGTACATGGGTCTTCAACTCACTGCTCAAAAGCAAGGGAAAAAAAGCATAATTTATCAAGGCACGCAGCCTTTGTGGTCTATCTTCTTTCCTTTTTTTTTTTTTTTTTAATTGTTGGGGATTCATTGAGGGTACAATAAGCCAGGTTACACTGATTCCAATTGTTAGGTAAAGTCCCTCTTGCAATCATGTCTTGCCCCCATAAAGTGTGACACACACCAAGGCCCCACCAACCTCCCTCCTTCCATCTTTCTGTTCCCCCCCATAACCATAATTGTCATTAATTGTCCTCATATCAAAATTGAGTACATAGGATTCATGCTTCTCCATTCTTGTGATGCTTTACTAAGAATAATGTCTTCCACGTCCATCCAGGTTAATACGAAGGATGTAAAGTCTCCAATTTTTTTAATGGCTGAATAGTATTCCATGGTATACATATACCACAGCTTGTTAATCCATTCCTGGGTTGGTGGGCATTTAGGCTGTTTCCACATTTTGGTGATTGTAAATTGAGCTGCAATAAACAGTCTAGTACAAGTATCCTTATGATAAAAGGATCAAATGGGAGGTCTAGCTTGAGTGCTTTGAGGTTTCTCCATACTTCCTTCCAGAAAGGTTGTACTAGTTTGCAGTCCCACCAGCGGTGTAAAAGTGTTCCCTTCTCTCCAAATCCACGCCAGCATCTGCAGTTTTGAGATTTTGTGATGTGGGCCATTCTCACTGGGGTTAGATGATATCTCAGGGTTGTTTTGATTTGCATTTCTCTAATATATAGAGATGATGAACATTTTTTCATGTGTTTGTTAGTCATTCGTCTGTTGTCTTTAGAGAAAGTTCTATTCATGTCTCTTGCCCATTGATATAAGGGATTGTTGGCTTTTTTCATGTGGATTAATTTGAGTTCTCTATAGATCCTAGTTATCAAGCTTTTGTCTGATTGAAAATATGCAAATATCCTTTCCCATTGTGTAGGTTGTCTCTTTGCTTTGGTTATTGTCTCCTTAGCTGTACAGAAGCTTTTGAGTTTAATGAAGTCCCATTTGTTTATTTTTGTTGTTGTTGCAATTGCCATGGCAGTCTTCTTCATGAAGTTTTCCCCAGGCCAATATCTTCCAGTGTTTTTCCTATGCTTTCTTGGAGGATTTTTATTGTTTCATGCCTTAAGTTTAAGTCCTTTATCCATCTTGAATCAATTTTTGTGAGTGGGGAAAGGTGTGGGTCCAGTTTCAGTCTTTTACATGTAGACATCCAGTTCTCCCAACACCATTTATTGAATAGGGAGTCTATCCCCCAAGGTATGTTCTTGTTTGGTTTATCGATGATTAGGTGGTGGTAAAATGTTAGTTTCATTTCTTGGTTTTCAATTCGATTCCAGTGTCTATGTCTCTGTTTTTGTGCCAGTACCATGCTGTCTTGAGCACTATGGCTTTGTAGTACAGACTAAAATCTGGTATGCTGATGCCCCCAGCTTTATTTTTGTTACAGAGAACTGCCTTAGCTATACGGGGTTTTTTCCGGTTCCATACAAAACGTAGAATCATTTTTTCCATATCTTGAAAGTACGATGTTGGTATTTTGATAGGAATGGCATTGAATAGGTAGATTGCTTTGGGAAGTATAGACATTTTAACAATGTTGATTCTTCCCATCCATGAGCATGGTATGTTCTTCCATTTGTTAATATCCTCTGCTCTTTCCTTTCTGAGGATTTCATAGTTTTCTTTATAGAGGTCCTTCACCTCCTTTGTTAGGTATATTCCTAGGTATTTCATTTTCCTTAAGACTATGGTGAAAGGAGTTGTGTCCTTAATTAGCTTCTCATCTTGACTGTTATTAGTGTACACAAAGGCTACTGACTTGTGGACATTGATTTTATATCCTGAAACATTACTGTATTTTTTGATGACTTCTAGGAGTCTTGTGGTTGAGTCCTTGGGGTTCTCTAAGTATAAGATCATGTCGTCAGCAAAGAGGGAGAGTTTGACCTCCTCTGCTCCCATTTGGATTCCCTTTATTTCCTTGTCTTGCCTAATTGTGTTGGCTAGAACTTCCAGCACTACGTTGAATAGTAAAGGTGACAGAGGACAACCTTGTCTGGTTCCAGTTCTCAGAGGAAAAGCTTTCAGTTTTACTCCATTCAGTAAAATATTGGCTGTGGGTTTGTCATAGATAGCTTCAATCAGTTTAAGAAATGTGCCACCTATGCCTATACTCTTCAGTGTTCTAATTAGAAAAGGATGCTGGATTTTATCAAATGCTTTTTCTGCATCTATTGAGAGGATCATGTGATCTTTATTTTTGCCTCTGTTAATATGGTGGATAACGTTTATAGACTTGCGTATGTTCAACCAGCCTTGCATCCCTGGGATGAAGCCTACTTGATCATGATGAATGACTTTTTTGATGATAAGCTGTAATCTATTGGCTAGGTTTTTGTTGAGGATTTTTCAATCTATACTCATGAGTGAGATTGGTCTGAAATTCTCCTTTTTGTTTGGGTCTTTTTCTGGTTTTGGTATCAGGGTGATGTTTGCTTCATAGAATGTGTTGGGAAAGATTCCTTCTTCCTCAATTTTTTGGAATAATTTCTGCAGTACAGGAATAAGCTCTTCCTTGAAGGTTTGATAGAATTCTGGAGTGAAGCCATCTGGACCAGGGCATTTTTCGTTTGGAAGCTTTTTTATTGTTTCTTTGATCTCAGTGCTTGAAATTTGTCTGTTCAGGAGCTCTATTTCTCCCTGGCTGAGTCTAGGGAGAGGGTGTGATTCCAAATATTGATCCATTTCTTTCACATTGTCAAATTTCTGGGCGTAGAGTTTCTGGTAGTATTCAGAGATGATCTCTTGTATCTCTGTGGGATCAGTTGTTATTTCCCCTTTATCATTTCTGATTGAGGTTACTAGAGATTTTACTTTTCTATTCCTCGTTAGTCTGGCCAATGGTTTATCTATTTTATTTATTTTTTCAAAAAACCAACTCCTTGTTTCATTAATTTTCTGAATGATTCTTTTGTTTTCAATTTCATTGATCTCTGATTTGATTTTGGATATTTCTTTTCTTCTACTGAGTTTAGGCTTAGATTGTTCTTCTTTTTCCAATTCCATAAGATCTCTTGTGAGATTGTTGATGTGCTCTCTTTCTGTTTTTCGAATGTAGGCATCTAAAGTGATGAATTTTCCTCTGAAAACTGCTTTTGCAGTATCCCACAGGTTTTGTTAGCTTGTGTCTTCATTGTTGTTATGCTCAAGGAAGTTAATGATTTCCTGTTTTATTTCTTCCTGCACCCATCTGTTATTCAACAGAAGATTGTTTAGTTTCCATGCCTTTGGGTGGGGTTGAGCATTTTTGTTAGAGTTGAGTTCCACCTTTAGTGCCTTATGGTCTGAGAAGATACAAGGTAAAATTTCAATTCTTTTGATTCTGTGGATATTTGTTTTGTGTCCCAGGATATGATTAATTTTGGAGAATGTTCCATGGGGTGATGAGAAGAATATATATTCTTTATCTTTGGGATGGAGTGTTGTATATGCGTCTATCAAGCACAGTTGTTGTAGGGTCTCATTTAAGTCTCTTATATCCTTGTTTAATTTCTGTTTAGAGGATCTGTCCAGCTCTGTAAGAGGAGTGTTAAGGTCCCCTGTTATTATGGTATTATCAGATATCATATTGCTCAGACTGAGTAAGGTCTGTTTCAAGAATCTGGGAGCATTTAAATTGGGTGCATAGATATTTAGAATTGAAACGTCTTCTTGTTGTATGTTTCCCTTGACCAATATAAAGTGACCATCTTTGTATTTTTTGACTTCAGTTGCTTTAAATCCACATGTATCTGAAAATAAGATTGCAACTCCTCTTTTCTTCTGAATTCCATTTGCCTGAAAAATTGTCTTCCAACCCTTGACTTGGAGGTTTATCTTTTGAAGCCAGGTGTGTTTCTTGCAGACAGCAAATGGATGGCTTGTGTTTTTTAATCCAGTCAACCAATCTATGTCTCTTCAGTGGGGAATTCAAGCCATTAACATTTATTGTGATAATTGATAAGTGTGGTAGTATTCTATTCATCTTATTTGGTGAGAGTCCATTGCTTATTTTTATCTTTTGCATCAGTGTGGAGGTTAGGTTCTGTCCTTTAATTTCTGAGTTCTTACTTTGCTGCTGATGCATTGTGGTGGTCAGTGTGCAGAACAGGTTGAAGTATTTCCTGTAGAGCTGGTCTTGTTGTGGCGAATTTCCTCAATGTTTGTATATCCGTAAATGATTTGATTTCTCCGTCAATTTTGAAGCTTAGCTTAGCAGGGTACAGAATTCTGGGCTGGAAATTGTTCTGTTTAAGTAGATTAAAGGTAGATGACCATTGTCTTCTTGCTTGGAAAGTTTCATTAGAGAAGTCTGCGGTCACTCTGATGGATTTGCCCCGGTAGGTCAACTTGCGCTTACTCCTGGCAGCTTGCAGAATCTTTTCTTTTGTCTTGAGTTTGGACGGGTTCATCACAATGTGTCTTGGAGAAGCTCGGTTAGAGTTGAGGTGACCTGGGGTCCGATAGCCCTCTGAAAGCAGTGTGTCAGAATCTTTGGTGATATTTGGGAAATTTTCTTTTATAATATTCTCTAGTATGGCTTCCATTCCTCTGGGGCATTCTTCTTCCCCTTCTGGAATTCCTATAACTCGTATGTTGGAACGCTTCATAAAGTCCCATAATTCTGACAGTGAACGTTCTGCTTTCTCTCTCTTCTTTTCTGCCTCTTTTACTATCTGAGTTATCTCAAAAACTTTGTCTTCTACCTCTGAAATTCTTTCTTCTGCATGGTCTAACCTGTTGCTGATACTTTCCATTGCATCTTTAACTTCCCTGATTGACTGTTTCATTTCCTTCAGCTCTGCTATATCCTTTTTATATTCTTCATATCGTTCATCTCTGATTTGATTCTGTTTTTGGATTTCCTTTTGGTTATTTTCCACTTTATTAGCAGTTTCCTTCATTGTTTCCATCATTTCTTTCATTGTTTTCAACTTGTGTATTCTAAATTCCCTTTCTGTCATTCCTAACATTTCTGTATAGGTGGAATCCTCTGCAGTAGCTACCTCATGGTCCCTTGGCGGGGTTGTTCTGACTGGTTCTTCATGTTGCCTGGAGTTTTCTGCTGATTCTTCCTCATGGGTGATTTCTTTTATCTGTTTCCTTGCCCTAATTTTCCTTTCACTTCCTCTTGCTCTTTAAGTTCTCATGCCTGTGGACTAAGGGTTACAGGACCAGAAGAGTGAGAAGGTTGAAGAGCAAAAAAGGGTGAAAGAAATGAGGACCGAGTGATAAGAAAAACAAAGAAAAATAGAGAAAGGAGAGCGGGTGGGTAAAAGGAATATTGACAAAAAGAAGAGAGGCACAGAAAGAGGGAGACAGAGCAATATAGGTGTACAGTAGGGTTCTTAGATACAACCTTAAAAAAAAAAACCCAGCTTGTGGGGCTGCCCAGTTGGGTGGTTCCCTTGAGGTCAGCAGCTCTTTGCTAACCTGATCAGACACAGTACCCCACCTCCACCAAGTAGAGAGGAAAGACAAAAATGCTATAAATCAAACCAAAACAAGCAAACAGAAAACTTTACGGGATAAAATTGGCTGGAAAAACCAAATAATAGCGGTATAAACACTAACAAAAATGAAGTTCTAATTATCGAAATAGGCAGCAATGGGAAATTATTATTAAACTAGAAAAATTGAGAAAGAAAAAGGATCTGTATGGAAAAGGTTGAACTTAAAAAACAAAACAACAATGCACAACATCAAAATAAACAAAAAAAAAACAACCAAAGCAAAAAAAAAAAAAAAAACACAACCAAAAACAAAGCAGTATGTATATGTTATTGAATATTGTCTGGGCAACACGTGGTCTTCTGT
This sequence comes from Nycticebus coucang, assembly GCF_027406575.1. NCBI lineage: Eukaryota > Metazoa > Chordata > Mammalia > Primates > Lorisidae > Nycticebus > Nycticebus coucang. The sequence goes on along the minus strand of NC_069782.1, from coordinate 76,061,282 downwards.
GGTATGAGATGTTAGTCACAGTTCTGATACGACTGGAGGCTGCTAGTTTCTCAAACCGCAGCAGGTAGACACCCTAAATCTCTCTTCAGCCCACTTAAAAGGCACTTTGAACTTGTTCACTTACTGAGCAGAAGCTTTCTCAGGGAAGTGCTTGTCGCTGGAATCACTGCTGAAGTGGCTATCCACTTACCCTGTGTGTCAAAACTGGTCTCTCTCTGCCCCTGAGGGTTAGGGCTGCAAGGAGGCTCAGACCCCGCCCTTAGGCTACTTGGTCGCTGGGTTACCAGCTCCCACCCAATTCCAGCTCTGCGACCCTGAGGGCGGAGCTTGCTGGGGCAGATCACTCACAATGTCTGCCTGTGACCCAGAGCCAAACACTATTAGCTCTGTCTGGCTCAGCGGCTCAGACTGGGGCCCTAGACAAAGGCCAAAGTTCTCCGCACTCTCGCTCAGGCTCTCCCCAAGGCAGTTCAGCTGAGTGCCAAGTCCAAAGACACCAAAACAGTTCACAGGTAAGGCCTTTCTGGTTTGCAGTCTTGTTGCTACTGAACTTACAGTTGCGGGCGGGTTTAGACGGATTGAACACACGCGACCACCTGCCGGTTTTCCACTGTTTTAGTCCTCCTCTTGGGGTCCAGAAGTCTCTCACTGACTCCCTGTATCCTCTCAGGGGTGATGATAGGCAGATCCCACCAGCCAGAGATGCCTGGAGTCCTATATCCCCAGACTCAGGGTGCCCAGATGCAAGGAAGCTGTTACTCGGCTGCCATCTTGCTCCGCCTCCCTGGAGAAGAGTGTGTGGAAGCCTTCAAACCCACTCACATCCTCACGACCCATTGGCTCTGCTGATTTTCATCGCTCACTCATTTGCATGTTGGACCTACCACCAATCGATCACCAACTCGGGAGAAGCGCTCCGGCTCCCTCCGACGGCTATGGAGAAAGCCCCACCGCTCCACACGCACTCTTGCGCCTTCGCCCCTCAGCCCCAATGCGCGCCCCTCCAACCCCGGTCTATCTTCTTTCTAACCATACTAATACACCGAGATGACATCTGAGCAGCAGGATTGTGGAGCCCTATTGGAGTGCTCTGTCACTGGTTTATTGATGGATAGTTGCAGAAAACTTAACCTAGACTTCAGTGGGGTCCAAATGAACCAGAGTGTAAAAAGGGAATCTGATCTGCATTCCTTGTTCAAGCTCCCAATACACTGCTCATAACACCTGTAGTGGCTCCACACACTTGCCATTCCCCAAACCTGCCCCTCTTCCAGGCTCAGGCCAGGCACCTCTCACCTGCTTGGTCTCCCAGCCACACCCTCTCTGATGAACACATGAAAGCCTTTTCCACCTTGGAATTTTGCACTGTTCTGTAGGCTCAAAATGAGTATCTGGCTCTTTATATGATAACTTCCTTCTTAGCTTTCAGATTTTTATGGAAACACTGTCTTTCCCAGAGTAGTCTCCCTACCCCCATCACATCTACTTTGTTGCCCTGCCATTTCCTGATGGGTCAGGACCTTGCTTGGTTGGGTGCTCACTTGCTCACTGCTGGTTTTCTTCAACAAAATAGCAACTCCTTGAGGGAAGGGACCATTGGTCCTAATACCCCTGATCCCTACCCTATAGCACAGAGCTTAGAACATAGTAGGTACTCAATGTGTTCAGGAAATAGCTATCCAGTGAAGAATGAACAAATGAATGGCTCAGTAAATGTGTGATTCTGTTGTAATCCTGCTCTAAGCACCCTAGACATGGTAAAGCACCCCTTCCCCATCCTTCCTCTGGCTTTGGTCACACAGCAGCATTGGTCATAACCAGATTTCCTTTGATCTTGATCAGGATAAGAGTTCATCTTCTGTGGGTGGAAGAGATCGTGAATGTAGAATCCTGCAATAGTTCCTAGATCAGTGGTTCTCAACCTTCCTAAAGCTGCAGCCCTTTAATACAGGATTGCAGGGTTGCAACCCACAGGTTGAGATTGACCTTTTCACTGAAAACAAAGGGCCTGGGATGAGGACCCCTAAAAGAGAGAAAGTCCTGAACTGAAACAAAAGTAAATCTCTGCCTTCTGGTCTCCCCTCTGACTAGGGCTCCTATTTCTGTGCATTTTTCCCAGTGGAAAGGCCACAGCTCTTGGGAACTCTGTGAATCCAGGGGTTTCAAGCACGATCAGGGTCTAGGGCCAGAGCCACCTGTAAGCTCAACTGGTCTGGCAGAGACAGCACAAGGGGCAGTTGAAGTGGCTTTAAGACAACTAGGACCTGCCTCTGGGCTTGTCTTTTATGTCTCCTTCCTAGGGCCTTAGACTTAAAATCTTGCCGCCCTCACCCTTCATTGAAGAACACTCCTCCCCAAACTGACTACAAAGTAGGATGTGTCCTGCAGATCTCCAAAATGAGTCTGAGTGAGAAACAAAGAATGTTCTCCTGGCTTTCCCAAGTTCTCCAAGTTCTCCTCCCCACATTGGTCAAACTCAATGCTGGTGAAACCTTGGCACGTTCAACCTCCCCATCCGAGAAACTCACTGTAGATTTTGGAACCATCTGCAAATACAAGATAGCGTTAACGTATGTGTGTGTGTGTTTGACAGAACAGATGGGAAAATCCCATTCCCTTGGCTATTCATAAGCCTTCCCAGGCACTAAAGCACAACAGTCATAACTCTCACCCATCTAAAAAGTGCAGAGCTCAGCGCTTTCTTATTTTATGCACCTCCTTGCTCCTAAGAGCTCACTTGTTTGGATTTCTGATCAGATAACCATATTTAAAAATTGAGTTTTATAGAATTTCATACTTGCCTGAGCTCTTTCTTCTGCCAAGCACTTTGCCTCTGTGGCTGCCTCTCCTATTCTGTGAAGCTGGGCCAGGGTGGGGACTGTTCCCCAAGGTGCTGCAGCTCAGTCTGGGCACCAATTGTCCTGTGGCCAGGGCCATTGGAATGTCTTTCCAGGATACCCAACTCCCACAGAAGAAATGCCCCATGGGCCAAGTTCTGAACCTTCTGGTGCCTGGACGGCCCTTCTCTTTGTTGCTTGCTGCTTGGTAGAGGCCTGGTATGAAGCCAGTGCTCCATAAATGCTTGCCGGTTGGTATTCCAACTTATACCCTCTGTTCTTTCCACTACTCAGGTTCTAAGATTCTCAGGTTCCAGTGCATCCTTTCCTTGGGCTAAGTCTTCTGTCCACCCATCTTGCTTTAATAATGCACATTCTCCAGCTTCCCTTTGAAGTAGGGTCCATGTATTTATCTTTGAAATTCATAAATTGAAGATTATTTCCAAAGGGGTTGGAAGATCAAAGTGGTGCCATGAATAGTCCAAGACATAAAGGAAATTTTGGAAGAAGGAAGCCCGAAGGAGTTGGAACCAGAAATTTCCAGGATTCAGCACTAAAAAGAGGGGAGGGATGGGGTTCCCCAGAGAGCAGGTGAACAAACCCAGCTGGGAGCTGCAGGGATGGGAGTGCTGGGCCAGTGCAGGAAGCAGCATTGGGAGACCACACTAATGCTGTGCATGAGCTTCCCTTAGCTCAGCCAACGTGTGGAGGAGAAAGGAGATGTGTGCAGGCTCCCAGCACCATGAACAATGGCCCAGGGTATTCAGCTGACTCCAGGCTGCCCCATAAACCCAGAAAAACACCAATACCAACAACTCAGACTTGCAGTGAAACCCCAATTTCCTGACTTATCTAATCTGGCAGCTGATGCAAGATTAGATAAGTCTGTATGGACTGAGGGAGGATGATCAAAATCTACTGCCAAGTGAAAATAAGAGCTACAAAAATTATATATGTATGCACACAGAGATAAATAGACACACATGCAGAATCTCCCTCACACACAGACATATCCCTGAAGAATAATCAATGCCAAATTAATAAAGGATTCAGACTCTTAATTGGACTTTCTCCTACAGGTGCTGTCTTATTCTTACTTCCATACTATGGTCTCATTCCTGATTACTGAGAGACTGGATTCTGATATCCTGCTGGTCATGCTTGGGCAACTTGCCCCCTGTCCCCTGCTTGTGTAGCCAATCTAATTGCTAGTTTGACTATAGCCTCCCCAAAGAGTCAAAGGATTCTTCGTGGGATGTTGTACTTCATGGAGCATGGTTTGATATACTATAAATGATTGGCAACTAACATTTAAGTAATGCCATGATGGAGTCTGCAGGAAGACACTGGATTTTCCTTTAAAGTTAAAGGGGACTAGATCTCAGCCTCCATGGCCCTAGCCTCTTTCCCTTGGCCTCTGCATGAGCCCTGGGTTGTACTGGTACAGGCGGTGGGAATGCTATTGTGCTTCTCTTGTCCTGGGCTGCAGGGCATACCAGGCTATGAGCATTCAGCCAGAGGCCCCAGGAATGTCCCAGGGAGGCTGGCACCCAGCCAGCCCTTTCCTGACTGGACTGCACCCAGCCTGTCTTTGAGGTATTTATAAAGTGCAGCATGAATGCCTCTGGCAGAGCCTCAGCTGTGGGAAAATAAAATGCATCATTTCTCAGGGACAAGTTCTTAGTGTTGAGTTCAGTGTCACTCAAATAATCTCAACAGGAGAGTGCCTCTTGTCCATAGAATATCCCCTTCCTCCTCTAGGACAACTTCAGGGGGCTGCAGGGGCATCATTTCTCACAAAACCACGAAGGACCAGAAACCACAGTCCAGAGGGCACCAGGACAGCCAGAGAGTAACATTGATTCTGGTTTTCTATAAAGAAAATCCATTACCTGAATTCCTACTATCCTAAGACAATCACCATTGTTAAACCATAAACTTTGAGGCATTACAATTTGAAAGAGTTTATCTGAGCAGACAATGATTAGTGAATTGTACACCAAATGTAGCAACAGAAGAAAGAAATTATTTGATTCATTAAAGTTTGAACAATCATCTTGTTTGGACTCTCCAGGTGGGAAGTTTAAAACAATATAACTAATGTCTAGTTGGCTGCTTATAATTGGTTATGATTTCTTTTCTTTTGGCCATTTATAGGAAATGAGTCTGGAGTAGGATTCAGTGAGTTATTGAGGTAGAAATCTGGGGCATTAGAGTCACCTCAATTGAATGCCCTCCCATTTATTATTTTAAAACTGTTAGTATTCTAAATAAATATTTCATCTATATATTTTTTATTTTTATTTTTTATTAAATCATAGCTGTGTACATTGATATGATCATGGGGCATCATACACTAGCTTCATAGACCGTTTAACACATTTTCATCACACTGGTTAACATAGCCTTCCTGGCGTTTTTTTAGTTATTGTGCTAAGACATTTACATTGTACATTTACTAAGTTTCACGTACACCCTTGTAAGATGCACCACAGGTGTAATCCCACCAATCCTCTTCCCTCTACCCAACCCTCCCTCCCTCCCCTCCCTTTCCCCCTTCCCCCATTCTTAGGTTGTAACTGGGTTATAGCTTTCATGTGAAAGCCATAAATTAGTTTCATACTAGGGCTGAGTACATTGGGTACTTTTTCTTCCATTCTAGAGGTACTTTACTAAGAAGAATATTTTCCAGCTCCATCCATGTAAACATAAAAGAGGTAAAGTCTCCATCTTTCTTTAAGGCTGCATAATATTCCATGGTGTACATATACCACAGTTTATTAATCCATTCGTGGATTGATGGGCACTTGGGCTTTTTCCATGACTTAGCAATTATGAATAGGGCTGCAATAAACATTCTGGTACAAATATCTTTGGTATGATGTGCTTTTTGGTCTTCTGGGTATATGCCCAGTAGAGGAATTACAGGATTGAATGGCAGATCTATTTTTAGATCTCTAAGTGTTCTCCATATATCTTTCCAAAAGGAATGTATTAATTTGCATTCCCACCAGCAGGGCAGAAGTGTTCCCTTTTCTCCACATCCACGCCAACATCTCTGGTATTGGTATTTTGTGGTATAGGCTAGTCTCCCTGGAATTAGATGATATCTCAAAGTAGTTTTGATTTGCATTTCTCTGATGATTAAAGATGATGAGAATTTTTTCATATGTCTGAAGGCTGTGCGCCTGTCTTCTTCAGAGAAGTTTCTCTTCAAGTCCCTTGCCCAGCCTGCGATGGAATCCCTTGTTCTTTTCTTGCTAATGCGTTTGAGTTCTCTGTGGATTCTGGTTATTAAACCTTTGTCAGAGACATAACCTGCAAATATCTTCTCCCATTCTGAGGGTTGTTTGCTTGCTTTACTTACTGTGTTCTTGGCTGTGCAGAAGCTTGTTAGTTTGATCAAGTCCCAGTAGTGTATTTTTATTTTATTTTATTTATTTTTTTTTATTGTTGGGGATTCATTGAGGGTACAATAAGCCAGGTTACACTGATTGCAATTGTTAGGTAAAGTCCCTCTTGCAATTGTGTCTTGCCCCCATAAAGTGTGACACACAACAAGGCCCCACCCACCACCCTCCTTCCATCTTTCTGTTTCCCCCCCCAAAACCATAATTGTGATTAATTGTCCTCATATCAAAATTGAGTACATAGGATTCATGCTTTTCCATTCTAGTGATGCTTTACTAAGAATAATGTCTTCCACGTCCATCCAGGTTAATACGAAGGATGTAAAGTCTCCATTTTTTTTTAATGGCTGAATAGTATTCCATGGTATACATATACCACAGCTTGTTAATCCATTCCTGGGTTGGTGGGCATTTAGGCTGTTTCCACATTTTGGCGATTGTAAATTGAGCTACAATAAACAGTCTAGTAGAAGTGTCCTTATGATAAAAGGATTTCTTTCCTTCTGGGTAGATCCCCAGTAATGGGATTGCAGGATCAAATGGGAGGTCTAGCTTGAGTGCTTTGAGGTTTCTCCATACTTCCTTCCAGAAAGGTTGTACTAGTTTGTAGTCCCACCAGCAGTGTAAAAGTGTTCCCTTCTCTCCACATCCACGCCAGCATCTGTAGTTTTGAGATTTTGTGATGTGGGCCATTCTGACTGGGGTTAGATGATATCTCAGGGTGGTTTTGATTTGCATTTCTCTAATATATAGAGATGATGAACATTTTTTCATGTGTTTGTTAGCCATTCGTCTGTCGTCTTTAGAGAAAGTTCTATTCATGTCTCTTGCCCATTGATATATGGGATTGTTGCCTTTTTTCATTTGGATTAATTTGAGTTCTCTATAGATCCTAGTTATCAAGCTTTAGTCTGATTGAAAATATGCAAATATCCTTTCCCATTGTGTAGGTTGTCTCTTTGCTTTGGTTGTTGTCTCCTTAGCTGTACAGAAGCTTTTCAGTTTAATGAAGTCCCATTTGTTTATTTTTGTTGTTGTTGCAATTGCCATGGCAGTCTTCTTCATGAAGTCTTTCCCCAGGCCAATATCTTCCAGTGTTTTTCCTATGCTTTCTTGGAGGATTTTTATTGTTTCATGCCTTAAGTTTAAGTCCGTTATCCATCTTGAATCAATTTTTGTGAGTGGGGAAAGGTGTGGGTCCAGTTTCAGTCTTTTACATGTAGACATCCCGTTCTCCCAACACCATTTATTGAATAGGGAGTCTTTCCCCCAAGGTATGTTCTTGTTTGGTTTATCAAAGATTAGGTGGTTGTAAGATTTTAGTTTCATTTCTTGGTTATCAATTTGATTCCAAGTGTCTATGTCTCTGTTTTTGTGCCAGTACCATGCTGTCTTGAGCACTATGGCTTTGTAGTACAGACTAAAATCTCTTATGCTGATGCCCCCAGCTTTATTTTTGTTACAAAGAACTGCCTTAGGTATACGGGGTTTTTTCCAGTTCCATACAAAATGCAGAATAATTTTTTTCAAATCTTGAAAGTACAATGTTGGTATTCTGATAGGAATGGCATTGAATAGTTAGATTGCTTTGGGAAGTATAGACATTTTAACAATGTTGATTCTTCCCATCCATGAGCATGGGTTGTTCTTCCATGTGTTAATATCCTCTGCTATTTCCTTTCTGAGGTTTTCATAGTTTTCTTTATAGAGGTCCTTCACCTCCTTTGTTAGGTATATTCCTAGGTATTTCATTTTCTTTGAAACTATGGTGAAGAGAGTTGTGTCCTTAATTAGCTTCTCATCTTGACTGTTATTGGTGTACACAAAGGCTACTGACTTGTGGACATTGATTTTATATCCTGAAACATTACTGTATTTTTTGATGACTTCTAGGAGTCTTGTGGTTGAGTCTTTGGCGTTCTCTAAGGATAAGATCATGTCGTCAGCAAAGAGGGAGAGTTTGACCTCCTCTGCTCCCATTTGGATTCCCTTTATTTCCTTGTCTTGCCTAATTGTATTGGCTAGAAATTCCAGCACTATGTTGAATAGTAAAGGTGACAGATGACAACATTTTCTGGTTCCAGTTCTAAGAGTAAAAGCTTTCAGTTTTACTCCATTCAGTAAAATAATGGCTATGGGTTTGTCATAGATAGCTTCAATCAGTTTAAGAAATGTGCCACCTATGCCTATACTGTTCAGTGTTCTAATTAGAAAAGGATGCTGGATTTTATCAAATGCTTTTTCTGCATCTATTGAGAGGATCATGTGATCTTTATTTTTGCCTCTGTTAATATGGTGGATAACGTTTATGGACTTGCGTATGTTAAACCACCCTTGCATCCCTGGGATGAAGCCTACTTGATCATGATGAATGACTTTTTTGATGATAAGCTGTAATCTGCTGGCTAGGATTTTGTTGAAAATTTTTGTATCTATATTCACGAGTGGGATTGGTCTGAAATTTTCCTTTTTGTTTGGGTCTTTTTCTGGTTTTGGTATCAGGGTGATGTTTGCTTCATTGAATGTGTTGGGGAAGATTCCTTTTTCCTCAATTTTTTGGAATAATTTCTGCAGTACAGGAATAAGCTCTTCCTTGAAGGTTTGATAGAATTCTGGAGTGAAGCCATCTGGACCAGGGCATTTTTTGGTTGGAAGCTTTTTTATTGTTTCTTTGATCTCAGTGCTTGAAATTTGTCTGTTCAGGAGCTCTATTTCTTCCTGGCTGAGTCTAGGGAGAGGGTGTGATTCCAAATATTGATCCATTTCCTTCACATTGTCAAATTTCTGGGCATAGAGTTTCTGGTAGTATTCAGAGATGATCTCTTGTATCTCTGTGGGATCAGTTGTTATTTCCCCTTTATCATTTCTGATTGAGGTTACTAGAGATTTTACTTTTCTATTCCTCGTTAGTCTGGCCAATGGTTTATCTATTTTATTTATTTTTTCAAAAAACCAACTCCTTGTTTCATTAATTTTCTGAATGATTCTTTTGTTTTCAATTTCATTCATCTCTGATTTGATTTTGGATATTTCTTTTCTTCTACTGAGTTTAGGCTTAGATTGTTCTTCTTTTTCCAATTCCATAAGATCTCTTGTGAGATTGTTGATGTGCTCTCTTTCTGTTTTTTGAATGTAAGTATCTAAAGCGATGAATTTTCCTCTCAAAACTGCTTTTGCAGTATCCCACAGGTTTTGATAGCTTGTGTCTTCATTGATGTTATGCTCAAGGAAGTTAATGATTTCCTGTTTTATTTCTTCCTGCACCCATCTGTTATTCAACAGAAGATTGTTTAATTTCCATGCCTTTGGGTGGGGTCGAGCATTTTTGTTAGAGTCGAGTTCCACCTTTAGTGCCTTATGGTCTGAGAAGATACAAGGTAAAATTTCAATTCTTTTGATTCTGTGGATATTTGTTTTGTGTCCCAGGATATGATCAATTATGGAGAATGTTCCATGGGGTGATGAGAAGAATGTATATTCTTTATCTTTGGGATGGAGTGTTGTATATGCGTCTATCAAGCACAGTTGTTGTAGGGTCTCTTTAAATCTCTTATATCTTTGTTTAATTTCTGTTTAGAGGATCTGTCCAGCTCTGTAAGAGGAGTGTTAAGGTCCCCTGTTATTATGGTATTATCAGATATCATATTGCTCAGACTGAGTAAGGTCTGTTTCAAGAATCTGGGAGCATTTAAATTGGGTGCATAGATATTTAGAATTGAAACGTCTTCTTGTTGTATTTTTCCCTTGACCAATATAAAGTGACCATCTTTGTATTTTTTGACTTCAGTTGCTTTAAATCCACATGTATCTGAAAATAAGATTGCAACTCCTCTTTTCTTCTGAATTCCATTTGCCTGAAAAATTGTCTTCCAACCCTTGACTCGGAGGTTTGTCTTTTGAAGCCAGGTGTGTTTCTTGCAGACAGCAAATGGATGGCTTGTGTTTTTTAATCCAGTCAACCAATCTATGTCTCTTCAGTGGGGAATTCAAGCCATTAACATTTATTGTGATAATTGATAAGTGTGGCAGTATTCTATTCGTCTTATTTGGTGAGAGTCCATTGCTTAGTTTTATCTTTTGCATCAGTGTGGAGGTTAGGTTCTGTCCTTTAATTTCTGAGTTCTTACTTTGCTGCTGATCCATTGTGGTGGTCAGTGTGCAGAACAGGTTGAAGTATTTCCTGTAGAGCTGGTCTTGTTGTGGTGAATTTCCTCAATGTTTGTACATCCGTAATGATTTGATTTCTCCATGAATTTTGAAGCTTAGCTTAGCTTAGCAGGGTACAGAATTCTGGGCTGGAAATTGTTCTGTTTAAGTAGATTAAAGGTAGATGACTATTGTCTTCTTGCTTGGAAAGTTTCATTAGAGAAGTCTGCGGTCACTCTGATGGATTTGCCCCGGTAGGTCAACTTGCGCTTACTCCTGGCAGCTTGCAGAATCTTTTCTTTTGTCTTGAGTTTGGACGGGTTCATCACAATGTGTCTTGGAGAAGCTCGGTTAGAGTTGAGGTGACCTGGGGTCCGATAGCCCTCTGAAAGCAGTGTGTCAGAATCTTTGGTGATATTTGGGAAATTTTCTTTTATAATATTCTCTAGTATGGTTTCCATTCCTCCAGGGCATTCTTCTTCCCCTTCTGGAATTCCTATAACTCGTATGATGGAACGCTTCATAAAGTCCCATAATTCTGACAATGAATGTTCTGCTTTCTCTCTCTTCTTTTCTGCCTCTTTTACTATCTGAGTTATCTCAACAACTTTGTCTTCTACCTCTGAAATTCTTTCTTCTGCATGGTCTAACCTGTTGCTGATAGTTTCCATTGCATCTTTAAGTTCCCCAATTGACTGTTTCATTTCCTTCAGCTCTGGTATATCCTTTCTATATTCTTCATATCGTTCATCTCTTATTTTATTCTGTTTTTGAATCTCCTTTTTGCTATTTTCCACTTTATTAGCAGTTTCCTTCATTGTTTCCATCATTTCTTTCATTGTTTTCAACATGTGTATTGTAAATTCCCTTTCTGTCATTCCTAACATTTCTGTATAGGTGGAATCCTCTGCAGTAGCTACCTCATGGTCCCTTGGCGGGGTTGTTCTGGACTGGTTCTTCATGTTGCCTTGAGTTTTCTGCTGATTCTTCCTCATGAGTTATTTCTTTAATCTGTTTCCTTGCCCTAATTTTCCTTTCACTTCCTCTTGCTCTTTAAGTTCTTGTGCCTGTGGACTAAGGGTTACAGGACCAGAAGGGTGAGAAGGTTGAAGAGCAAAAAAGGGATGAAAGAAAGGAGGACCGAGTGATAAGAAAAAAAAAAGAAAAATAGAGAAAGGAGAGGGGGTGGGTAAAAGGAATATTGACAAAAAGAAGAGAGGCACAGAAAGAGGGAGACGTAGCAATATAGGTGTATAGTAGGGTACTTTGATACAGCCTTAAAAAAACCTCAACTTCTGGGGGTGCCCAGTTGGGTGGTTCCCTTGAGGTCAGCAGCTCTTTGCTAAGATGATCAGACACAGTACACCACGTGTAGAGAGGAAAGACAAAAATGCTATAAATCAAACCAAAACAAGCAAACAGAAAACTTTACGGGATAAAATTGGGTGGAAAACCAAATAATAGTGGTAGAAACACTAACAAAAAGGAAGTTCTAATTATTGAAATAGGCAGCAATGGGAAATTATAATTAAACTAGAAAAATTGAGAAAGAAAAAAGATCTGTATGGAAAAGGTTGAACTTAAAAAACAAAACAACAATCTACAACATCAGAATAAACAAAAAAACCCAACCAAACAAAAAAAAAGAAACAAAAAAAACCACAACCAAAAACAAAGCAGTATGTATATGTTGTTGAATATTGTCTGGGCAACCCGTGGTCTTCTGGGGTATGAGATGTTAATCACAGTTCTGACACGACTGAAGGCTGCTAGTTTCTCAAAACCCAGCAGGTAGACATCCTAAATGTCTCTTCTGCCCACTTAAAAGGCTTTTTGAACTTGTTCACCTTCTGAGCAGAAGTTTTCCCAGGGAAGTGCTTGTCGCTGGAATCACTGCTGAAGTGGCTATCCACTTACCCTGTGTGCCAAAACTGGTCTCCCTCTGTCCCCGCGGGTTAGGGCTGCAAGGCGGCTCAGACCCCGCCCTTAGGCTACTTAGTCGCTGGGTTACCAGCTCCCACCCAATTCTAGCTCTGCGACCCTGAGGGCGGAGCTTGCCAGGGCAGATCACTCACAATGTCTGCCTGTGACCCAGAGCCAAACACTATTAGCTCCGCCTGGCTCAGCGGCTCAGACTGGGGCCCTAGACAAAGGCCAAAGTTCTCCGCACTCCTGCTCAGGCTCTCCCCAAGGCAGTTCAGCTGAGTGCCAAGTCCAAAGACACCAGAACAGTTCACAGGTAAGGCCTTTCTGGTTTGCAGTCTCGCTGCTACTGAACTTACAGTTGCGGGCGGGTTTAGACGGATTGAACACACGCGACCACTTGCCGGTTTTCCACTGTTTTAGTCCTCCTCTTGGGGTCCAGAAGTCTCTCACTGACTCCCTGTATCCTCTCAGGGGTGATGATAGGCAGATCCCACCAGCCATAGATGCCAAGAGTCCTATCTCCCCAGACTCACAGTGCCCAGATGCAAGGAAGCTGTTACTCGGCTGCCATCTTGCTCCACCAGCTGGGTTATATATTTCCTGCCACGATCTCTTCAGTAATGTCCCTATACCTGGATGGGCTGGCCAAAGATGCACCCAGTAGTGTATTTTTGAAGCTGCTTCAATTGCCTGGGGGGTCCTCCTCATAAAATATTCGCCCAGACCTATTTCTTCAAGGGTTTTCCCTGCACTCTCCTCTAGTATTTTTATAGTTTCATGTCTTAAGTTTAAATCTTTAATCCAGTGAGAGTCTATGTTAGTTAATGGTGAAAGGTGTGGGTCCAGTTTCAGTCTTCTGCAAGTTGCTAGCCAGTTCACCCAGCACCATTTGTTAAATAGGGAATCTTTTCCCCACTGAATGTTTTTAATTGGCTTGTCGAAGATTAAATAATGGTAAGTAGCTGTATCCATCCCTTGGTTCTCTATTCTGTTCCAGACATCTACTTCTGTGTTTTCATGCCAATACCATATGTTTTGATCACTATCGATTTGTAGTATAGTCTGTGGTCTGGTAGAGTGATTCCTCCTGCTTTGTTTTTATTTCTGAGTAATGTCTTGGCTATTCGAGGTTTTTTCTGATTCCATATAAAACAAAGTATTGTTTTTTCAAGTTCTTTAAAGTATGACAGTGGAGCTTTAATAGGGATTGTGTTGAAATTATATATTGCTTTGGGTAGTATGGACATTTTAACAATGTTGATTCTTCCCAGTCATGAGCATGGTATGTTTTTTAATTTGTTGACATTTTCAGCTATTTCTTTTCTTAGAGTTTCATAGTTCTCTTTATAGAGATCTTTCACGTCCTTTGTTAGAGAAATTCCCAAATATTTCATCTCTTTGGCACTACTGTGAATGGGATACAGTCCTTAACTGTTTTTTCAACTTCACTATTGTTGGTATATATAAAGGCTACCAATTTATGAATGTTGATTTTGTAACCTGAGACACTGCTGTATTCCTTAATCACTTCTAGGAGTTTTGTAGTAGAGTCCCTAGTGTTTTCCAGATATACAATCATATCATCTGCGAAGAGCGAAAGTTTGATCTCTTCTGACCCTATATGGATACCCTTGATCACCTTTTCTTCCCTAATTGCAGTGGCTAAAACTTCCATTATAATGTTCAAAAGCAATGGAGACAGTGGGCAGCCTTGTCTAGTTCCTGATCTGAGTGGAAATTATTCCAATTTAACTCCATTCAATATGATATTGGCTGTGGGTTTTCTCTAGATGGCCTCTATCAGTTTAAGAAATGTCCCTTCTATACCAATTTTCTTAAGTGTTCTGATCATGAAGGGATGCTAGATATTATCAAAAGCATTTTCTGCATCGATTGAGAGAATCATATGGTCTTTGTTTTTTAATTTGTTTATGTGCTGGATTACATTTATAGATTTACGTATATTGAAGCAACCTTGAGACCCTGGGATAACACTGACTTGGTCATGATGTGTAATTTGTTTGATGTGTTGCTGGATTCTGTTTGTTAGGATCTTGTTGAATATTTTTGCATCTATATTCATGTGATATCGGTCTATAATTTTCTTTTCTTGTTGGGTCTTTTCCTGGTTTGGGGATCAGGGTGCTGTTTGCTTCATAGAACGTGTTGGGTAGTCTTCCTTCTTTTTCTACCTTTCGGAACAGGTTGAGTGATATAGGTACTAATTCGTCTTTAAGGGTGTGGTATAATTCTGATGTGTAACCATCTTGTCCCGGGCTTTTCTTTTTAGGGAGGATTTGTATGGTTGATGCTATTTCTGAACTTGATATGGGCCTGTTCAGCATTTCCACTTGATTCTGGCTAAGTCTTTGAAGTTGGCATGCTTCCAAGTATCGGTCAATTTCCTTCAGATTTTCATATTTCTGAGAGTAAAGTTTCTTGTAATATTCTTTAAGGATTTTTTTTAATTTCTGAGGAGTCTGTTGTTATTTCATTTTTGTCATTTCTGATTGATGATATTAGAGATTTTACTCTTTTTTTTTTCTGATTACATTGGCCAAAGGTTTATCTATTTTATTGACCTTTTCAAAAAACCAGCTTTTTGATTTATTGATCTGTTGTATTGTTCTTTTGTTTTCAATTTCATTTAATTCTTCTCTAATTTTGGTTATTTCTTTTCTTTTACTGGGTTTAGGGTTGGACTATTCTTCTTTATCCAGTTGCTTGAGATGTCCCATTAAGTTGTTAACTTCCTCTCTTTCTGTTCTCTTAAGGAAGACTTGCAGTGCTATAAATTTTCTTCTTAGCACTGCCTTTGCAGTGTCCCAGAGGTTCTGATAGTTCGTGTCTTCATTGTCGATTTGTTCCAAAAAATTGGCAATTTCTTTCTTAATCTCATCTCTGACCCAGCTATCATTCAGCATAAGGTTATTTAACTTCCATGTTTTTGTATGAGTATGCAGATTCCTGTTGTTACTCAGCTCGTGTTTTATTCCATGGTGGTCTGAGAAGATCCATGGAATAATTTCTATTCCTTTAAATTTACTGACGTTAGACATGTGACCTAAGTTGTGATTGATTTTGGAGTAAGTTCCTTTGGCTGATGAGAAGTATGTGTATTTATTTTTGTTGGGATGAAATGTTCTGTAGATGTCTGCTAAATCCAAATGCTGGATGGTTAGGTTTAAATCTAAAATTTCTTTTCTCGGCGTCTTGTTGGAGGATCGATCCAATACCGCGAAAGGAGTGTTGAAATCTCCAATGATTATGGAGCTGGAGGATATCAAGTTGCTCATGTCTGTTAGAGTTTCTCTTATCAATTGAGGTGCATTCTGGTTGGGTGCATAGATATTAATAATTGAGATCTCATCATATTGAGTATTACCCTTAACAAGTATGAAGTGACCATTCTTGTCCTTCTTTACGTTTGTTGGTTTAAAGCCTATTGTATCTGCAAATAAAATTGCAACACCTGCTTTTTTCTGATTACCATTTGCCTGAAATATGGATGACCATCCTTTCACCCTGAGTCTGTATTTGTCTTTTGAGTTAAGATGTGACTGTGGTACGCAGGAAATATCTGGCCTGAGTTTTTGTATCCAGTCAGCTAACCTATGTCTCTTTAGAGGACACTTTAAGCCATTCACATTAATGGAGAATATTGATAAGTCTGGTGAAGTTTTGGGTATCGAGTTTTTTAAAAGTCCAGTGGACATTTTGAATCCTTTTGCCAGTGTGGAAGTTGGAGTTTGATCAGAAGTTTCTGAGTGAGTTTACTTTTGTCGTATAGGATTTGGTTGGTCATTATGGAGGATAGGTCTGAGAATATCATGAAGAGGTGGTTTGGTTATGGCAAATTTCTTCAACATATGAATGTCACTGAAGTATTTAATTTCTCTATCATAGATGAAACTCAGTTTAGCTGGATACAAGATCCTGGGTTGGAAGTTATTTTGCTTTAGGAGATTAAAAGTTGATGACCACCCTCTTCTGGCTTGAAAAGTTTCAGCAGAGAGATCCGTAGACATTCTAATATTCTTCCCTTTGTACGTAATGGCTTTCTTTCGCCTGGCAGCTTTGAGAATTTTCTCCTTTATATTAACTTTAGTGAAATTAATTATGATATGCCTGGGGGATGTCTTATTTGGATTGAGTCATGCTGGGGTTCTGAAGCTGGCCGCTATCTGTACTTCAGAATCTCTAGGCATGTCTAGAAAATTCTCTTTCATAATTTCTTGCAGAAGGGCCTGTATGCCCAGCAAGGTCACTTCATCAGTTTCAGGAATTTCAATGATTCGGATATTAGCCTTCTTCAAATTACCCCAGAGTTCTCTGAAAGAATGATCCATTTTTGCTCTCCATTTCTCTTCCTATTTGGGAGTTTGGGAGCATTCATAGTCTTCATGTTCAATGTCGTAAATCCTACTTCTTCTTGCTCCATTCTGTTGCTGAGGGATTCTACTGTATTTTTCAGATCTTTGAGGGCTGCAAATTCTTGTTTCAGTGTGTCTAAGTCTTTGGTGGTTTTGTCTTTAAATTCGTTAAATTCTTGAGACAGCTTTTGAATTTCTCCTCGAATTCCTAGTTCCATTTTGTTAATCTTATTTGACATCTAAATTCTGAATTCGATTTCTGACATCTCAGCCAGTTGTTTGTGAGTGGGATCTTGAATTACATCTGCCATATGTTTCCTTGGGGGGGGGGTTGATCTATTCTGGTTATTCATGTTACCACAGTTTTTCCACTGATTCCGCCCCATGATTGTTTTACTCCCTTTGATTTCTCTCCTGGTGCTTTGTCGAGGACCCATATAGTGCTGTGGCCTGAGAACATGGGGCCCTGTTTGGTGTAGAGGGGCTAAGTGGTTCTGTTTTGTTTTCAGTTGGTTTCTGTTTGACCCTAGTGAAACAGTTACTCTGGGTTGAAGTCTCAGCTGTGGAGAAATACCAGGAATTAAGTCACCCCGCCCACCACAGGCAACAAATGTAAAAGGAAAATCAAACTTTCCTACAGCCACACATCCAGGGCACCACCTGGATAGTCCCCCAGGTGATTGGCTCAGTTCAAAATGTCCAAATCAATTGTCTCAGTCAGCAGCTGTCTCGGGTGGGAGAGTTTAAGAGGTCTCTGGGAACTGGATCACAGGGGTCTGGTGACTGCTCTAATATGGCTTTCTCCAGTGCTGCGTGGAGTCAGGAAGAGCCACCCAGCAAATAGATCAGTCTGGGAAGGTTGATGCCTCCTTCCCCACCTTGCAGCTCTGTCATACCCAGTCGCTGCTAGCCCCACAGGGCTGTGACCCAGTCAGTTGTCTGCAGTGAGCAGATACTCCAGAGGTTTGCACCTGCCTTAATCACAGGGAAGTCTGTATCTGCTTGTCCAGGCTGCTGCTCTCTGTCTTTATCCAGCAGGGGGTGGTGAGGCCTGTCAATCTCGGGCACTGAATGAGGCTGGAGGTGTTCACTCAGTTCCAGCCCCACCCTTAGTTTATGTTACTGGGTGAACGGAACAACCCTATGGGAGTTTGTTTCTGACCCTGTTAGATTCCTCTGCAGAGGAGAGGCTGATTTGAGTTCCCAGAACCTGTGCCTCAGGCCATGTCTTTACTCCTGCAGGTTTGTATTTGCAGCATGATTAGTTGTCAGCTGTAGCCTCTTGGCCTCCTTTGTCTATAGGCTGGTGATCCCCTGAGGGCCAGGTGTGTCTTAGGCTCAGTAAAGCAGTCCTCTGGATCAGTCCCACTCTGGGAGTTTCCCAGCTCTGCGGGTGCATTTTCTAGTCCCCGTGTTCCACCCAGGTCAGTCCCGCCTCAGGCAAACCCTTTACTCACGGGGTCTGTGTTTTAGTCCCAGGTCTGTTCCATGGTGGTTGCTGTCTGAGAGATGCTTGGTCTCATTTGGTTGCCCAGGGAGACAGGAGGAGTGGCTGCAGGATATCTGGGGGTGGGCCTTGTTATTGCTGAAGACAGCTGTTGCTCTGCACCTCGGGGCACCACCGCTCTGGTGTGATTCCCTCTTAGCTGACTGTTATCTCCTCACTCCTGTGCTGCAGAATTAGCACTGGCCATCTGCAGTCCAGGTCCTGTCTACACCTCTCGAGAGTTCACCGAAGAATCTTGACTCCTGGGGGGCAGGCCTCCAGACCACGGAGTGATAGTGGAGGGGAGTGCTGGTAGCTTAGAGTGGCAGGTTGTAACACCAAGCTCATTGAGACCAAATGAGCAAATAAACAGATACAAAGACTACCAGGCACACGAGCCCATAGATACAGAAACAGACGGAAACACATAGACATACAGACAACACCCATGACAACAGCAGCATAAAAACAACTGCAATAAAAATAGTTATAATCGTAAAATATTGAAAGAAAGAAAAAAAGAAAAAAGTCGTGTTAGTAGAAATGTTAAAAGAGAAGAAAGGAGAAGTTAAAATTAGAAAACATAGAAATAAAAAATATATCTATATAAAAAGTAATAATAAAAATTATCAAAAGCTCCTCCAAGAAAATGGTGAGGAAAAAACAGAAAAACAACAATAACAAAAAGTCACCAACTACAAAAATATTCTTGCGTGTAGAAATATACCTATATACATCTATATGTATGATGTAGGAATCAACTTTCATAGGAATATATTCATACTGCAATATATTTTTGGACACCAAGTGGCGCTGTGAGTGGTTCCCAGGCTTATACCTGATTCATAGCTTATACTGTTACCATGGTAACCACCTTCCATGGCCGATCGCCATTTTGGAATTTCTGTAAAGTTTGTCGCCTAAGAATTTTGTAACCTTGGCTGTTCTTTTCCAGACAGCACTTGCAACCAACCTTCCCACTCATTGCAGGTGTTCATGCTTCTTAAATCTTCCCACTCTGCTCCCAGGTTCTCCTGCAAACTGGCGACTGCAATCGGCTGTGTGGGAGGGTGTTGCTGGGTTTGCAGTTGCTGGTGGGTTTGCAGCTTTAGCAGCTGTAGCCAGTTCCTGCAGCTGAAGCCAGTTCCCGTGGTAGGAGCACACGGGGACCTTATTCTGAGTTTTATGGTTCAGAGTTTCCCTTTTGGATCAGCACCCACCAGTTCACCATGCAGCCTGAACCGCCAGCCCGCTCCAACACCTGGGGGAAAGGTGCCCGCCCTTTTGGGTAGTTCAAAATGTCTGTTTCCCGGGTGGGATCCCTTCCCTTCAATTGTCCAACAGGTTGCCCAGCTCCCCGTGGTTTTGAGTGGCTCTCCTTTCGGATGCCTCCCTCAGTTCAGGAATAAATATTTGTCAATTGGGTTTTGTCAGCGTTTACAAGCTGCTGACCTCTGTAGGGGAGGGGCCTGCTGGCCAGCATGGCCGAGCAGGGAAGAATCTCTACAACAGAGTCTGTGGTTTTAAATTACCCCTCATATATAGCAATCTGTCAGTTTGCTCAGCATCTCCAGCTGTCTGTCCACTCCAATAATCCACACATGGGGAAGGTCCAGACCCCCTTTCCTCTCACCTGATGGCTTGGGAAATGTGGGCTACTCGTTGATCCTGTCCGCCATCTTGCTCTGCCTCCCCCTCATCTATATTTTTAGGCATATGTAGGACAGTGTTTCCCTCTCACACATATGTATACATGTGTTTACAAGTTCTGACAATTAACTTTGTGAACTTGGCATCATGTCCTTACATTGGCAGCACTGTACAAACAACTTGGTATGGTTTCATAACCTTGGTATATCAGCGTCTGATGGCTGTGTCCATGCTGACAGGTGGGAGTGTCTTGCTGAATAGCATTCATGTTTTTGTGTGCTGTCATGAGAATTTTGGAGCTTGAATTAGAGAAATGAGTAAACATTACATTTCTTGTGAAGCTTGGCAAGAGTGGAAGTGAAATCAGGGACATGTTAGTGTAAGTTTATGGGGATAATGTCATGAAGAAAATTGCAGTGTACAAATGGATTAAGTTTTTTTTTTTTAGAGAAGAGAAAATATCACTGAAGAAGAGAGGTCAAGGCAGCCAATAATGAGTAGAACTGACAAAAACATTTCAAAAATTGTCAAATTGTATGTCAGAATTGTAGGTTGACTATAAGAAGCATAGCAGACCAAGTAAACATAGATAGAGAAATAATTAGGAAAATCTTAATTGAAAATCTTGGCATGCACTGGCGATTGCCGCAGCTAAGCTGGAGCCATCCATAAGGGTGAATGGGGGACCACTAAAGCCAGAAATAACTGTATCCTACATTGCTGTTGCAACAATATTCTTTATCAGTGGACTATCATTAAAAATGGAGGAGCTGACCAGTGCTTTGCTGCATATAAAACTGCATCTGTTTATTCAGATCTTTACACTTGCATTCTTCCCAGCAGCAATATGGCTTTTTCTTCAGCTTTTATCAATCACACCCATCAATGAATGGCTTTTAAAAGGTTTACAGGTAGTATGTTGCATGCCTCCTTCTGTGTCTTCAGCAGTGATTTTAACCAAGGCAGTTGGTGGAAACGAGGCAGCTACAATATTTAATTCAGTCTTTGGAAGTTTTGGGGGCATCATAGTAACACCCCTGCTACTGCTGCTTTTTGTAACATAGGTAAGATAAAAAAAAGCCGGACCTCCATAAGAGCTGCCCTGGGACCCACAATCAGCACCCTCCTGGACCTCCAGAAGAGCTGCCCCTGACCCACGCAACCTCCCGGACCTCTGTAAGAGCTGCGCTGTGACCTGGGATTGGCACCCTCCCAGACCTCTGGAAGAGCTGCCCCACAACCCATGATTGGCAACCTCCTGGACCTCCAGAAGAGCTGCGCCTGGACCCACATCGGCACCCTCCTGAACCTCTGGAAGACCTGCACCAGGATCCGAAATCGAAACCCTCCTGGACTTCCAGAAGAGCTGTGCCCAGAACCCGGTAAGAGCTGTGCCGGGATCCACTACCCCACCCACCAGGCCTCCCTACATCTTTACCAGGAACTCCAGGAGGCACACAACCTCACGTCCTCACTCCTGTACCCTCCCTGCCTCCACACTGGCCCGCTTATCTGGCCAGGGACTCTGGTAGCTGCGTGCCCTCCAGAGACCTCCCTGCCTCTGTACAGAGCCCTTCTCCTGGAGAGAGACTGCTGGAGTTTGGGCCCTATGTGCTAAAGTCACTGGGCAACACGCACTCACAGAAACATGTGCACCACCACCACCACTGCCCTGTTGCTGGATCCAGGGGTGTCACACTCTGGAGTGCTCCCACAACCAGAACTCCCTGGCTGGAGCAGCCCCAGAAGAGCTACACAGGGTCACTTCCTATAAAGATCCAGCAACAATAGAGTGATCCCACTGTGGTCTAATATCGGAGAGACACCACCTCAACTCTGAGGATGGCCAGAGGCAATGGTGAAAAACAATCATGAGATGAAATCAAAGGAAAAACTCTGGCAATATGAATAATCAGAGTATATCAACACCCCCAAGTAACAATGGAGCAGACACAGCACAAGATCCCATGCACAAACAAATGGCTGAGATGTCAGAAATCAAATCCAGAATCTGGATAGCAAATAAGATCGAATTAGAATTCCAAGCAGTAACCCAAAAGATGTCTCAAGAATTCAACGAATTCAATGACCAAATGACAAAGATTTTGACACATTGAGACAAGAAGTTGCAGCCCTCAAATATCTGAGAAAAACAGTAGAATCCCTCTATAACAGAATGGACCAAACAGAAGAAAGGATTTCTGACATTGAAGACAAAGCTTTAGAATGTTCCCAAACTCTCAAAGAGGAAGAGAAATGGAGGGCAAAAACAGATCACTCTGTCAGAGAGCTCTGGGATAATTCAAAGAAAACCAATATTGGTCTTATAGGAATCCCCGAAAGCGATGAAGTGGCTTCACAAAGCAGAGAGTCTCTTCTCCATGAGATTATGAAAGAGAACTTTCTGGACATGCCAAGAGATTCTGAATTTCAGATAGCTGACAGTTTCAGAACTCCAGCATGACTTAACCCAAATAAGACATCCCCCAGACACATCATAATCAATTTCACTAAAGTTAATACCCTGTTTCCATGAAAATAAGATATCCTCCGAAAATAAGACCTACTTACAGGAAACATAAGACATCCCCTGAAAATAAGGCCTAGCACAACTTTGGGAGCACACCTTAAAATAAGACACTGTCTTATTTTCGGGGAAACAGGGTATGAAGGAGAAAATTCTGAAAGCAGCCAAATGAAAGAAAACCATTACCTACAGAGGGAAGAATATTAGAATAACTGCATATCACACTGCTGAAACCATTCCAGCTAGAAGAGGATGGTCACTGACTTTTAATCTCCTAAAACAAAAAAACTTTCAACCCAGGATACTGTACCCAGCTAAACTGAGTTTCATTTATGATGGAGAAATTAAATACTTTAATGACATTCACATGTTGAAAAATTTGCCACAACTAAACCAGCTCTCCAAGATATTCTCAGACCTATCCTCCATAAAGACCACCATAATCCTCCACCACAAGAGTAAATGCACCCGGAGAGGAGGAGCAAGATGGCAGCCGAGTAACAGCTTCCTTGCATCTGGGCACCATGAGTCTGGGGAGATAGGACTCCAGGCATCTCTGGCTGGTGGGATCGGCCTATCATCGCCCCTGTGTAGATACAGGGAGTCAGCGAGAGAGTCCTGGACCCCAAGAGGAGGACTAAAACAGTGGAAAACTGGCAAGTGGTCGCGTGTGTTCCATCAGTCTAAACCCGCCCGCAACTGTAAGTTCAGTAGCAGCGAGACTGCAAACCAGAAAGGCCTTACCTGTGAACTGTTTTGGTGTTTTTGGACTTGGCACTCAGCTGAACTGCCTTGGGGATAGCCTGAGCGGGAGTGTGGAGAACTTTGGCCTTTGTCTAGGGCCCCAGTCTGAGCCGCTGAGCCAGGCGGAGCTAATAGTGTTTGGCTCTGGGTCACAGGCAGACATTGTGAGTGATCTGCCCCGGCAAGCTCCGCCCTCAGGGTTGCAGTGCTAGAATTGGGTGGGAGCTGGTAACCCAGTGACCAAGTAGCCTAAGGACGGGGTCTGAGCCTCCTTGCAGCCCTAACCCTCGGGGGCAGAGGGAGACCAGTTTTGGCACACAGGGTAAGTGGATAGCCACTTCAGCAGTCATTCCAGCGACAAGCACTTCCCTGGGAAAGCTTCTGCTCAGCAAGTGAACAAGTTCAAAGTGACTTTTAAGTGGGCTGAAGACAGATTTAGGGTGTCCACCTGCTGGGGTCTCAGAAACTAACAGCCTCCAGTCGTATGAGAACTGTGATTACCATCTCATACCCCAGAAGACCACGTGTTGCCCAGCCAATATACAATAACATATACATACTGCTTTGTTTTTGGTTGTGGTTTTTTTTTTTTTTTTGGTTTGGTTGTTTTTTCTTTGTTTGTTTATTTTGATGTTGTTGATGTTTTGTTTTTTTAAGTTCAACCTTTTCTATACAGATCCTTTTACTTTCTCAATTTTTCTAGTTTAATTATAATTTCCCATTGCTGCCTATTTCAATAATTAGAATTTCATTTTTGTTAGTGTTTCTACCGCTATATTTGGTTTTCCACCCAATTTTATCCCGTAAAGTTTTCTGTTTGCTTGTTTTGGTTTGATTTACAGCATTTTTGTCTTTCCTCTCTACTTGGTGGAGGTGGGGTACTGTGTCTGATCAGGTTAGCAAAGAGCTGCTGACCTCCAGGGAACCACCTAACTGGGCACACCAAGAAGGTGGTTTTTCTTTAAGGTTGTATCGAACTACCCTACTGCACACCTATATTGCTCTGTCCCCCTCTTTCTGTGCCTCTCTTCTTTTTGTTAATATTCCTTTTACCCACCCCCACTGCTTTCTCTATTTTTCTTTTTTTTTTCTTATCACTCGGTCCTCCTTTCTTTCATCCCTTTTTTGCTCTTCAACCTTCTCACCCTTCTGGTCCTGAAACCCTTAGTCCACAGGCACGAGAACTTAAAGAGCAAGAGGAAGTGAAAGGAAAATTAGGGCAAGGAAACAGATAAAAGAAATCACCCATGAGGAAGAATCAGCAGAAAACTCAAGGCAACATGAAGAACCAGTCTAGAACAACCCCGCCAAGGGACCATGAGGTTGCTACTGCAGAGGATTCCACATATAAAGAAATGTTAGCAATGATAGAAAGGGAATTTAGAATACACATGTTGAAAACAATGAAAGAAATGATGGAAACAGAGAAGGAAACTGCTAATAAAGAGGAAAATAACTAAAAGGAAATTCAAAAACAGAATCAAATAAGAGATGAACGATATGAAGAATATAAAAAGGATAAAGCAGAGCTGAAGGAACTGAAACAGTCAATTAGGGAACTTAAAGATGCAATGGAAAGTATCAGCAACAGGTTAGACCATGCAGAAGAAAGAATTTCAGAGGTAGAAGACAAAGTTCTTGAGATAACTCAGATAGTAAAAGAGGCAGAAAAGAAGAGAGAGAAAGCAGAACGTTCACTGTCAGAATTATGGGACTTTATGAAGTGTTCCAACATACAAGTTATAGGAATTCCAGAAGGGGAAGAAGAATGTCCCAGAGGAATGGAAGCCATTCTAGAGAATATTATAAAAGAAAATTTCCCAAATATCACCAAAGATTCTGACACACTGCTTTCAGAGGGCTATCGGACCCCAGGTCACCTCAACTCTAACCGAGCTTCTCCAAGACACATTGTGATGAACCTGTCCAAAGTCAAGACAAAAGAAAAGATTCTGCAACCTGCCAGGATTAAGCGCCAGTTGACCTACAGGGGCAAATCCATCAGAGTGACCGCAGACTTCTCTAATGAAACTTTCCAAGCAAGAAGACAATGGTCATCTACCTTTAATCTACTTAAACAGAACAATTTCCATCACAGAATTCTGTACCCTGCTAAGTTAAGCTTTAAAAGTGACGGAGAAATCAAATCATTTATGGATATACAAACATTGAGGAAATTCGCCACAACAAGACCAGCTCTACAGGAAATACTTCAACCTGTTCTGCACACTGACCACCACAATGGATCAGCATAAAAGTAAGAACTCAGAAATTAAAGGACAGAACCTAACCTCCACACTGATGCAAAAGATAAAACTAAGCAATGGACTCTCACAAAATAACGAATAGAATACTACCACAATTATCAATTATCTCAATAAATGTTAATGGCTTGTATTCCCCACTGAAGAGACATAGATGGGTTGACTGGATTAAAAAACACATGTCATCCATTTGCTGTCTGCAAGAAACACACCTGCCTTCAAAAGACAAATTAAAGCTCCGAATCAAGGGTTGGAGAACAATTTTTCAGGCAAATGGAATTCAGAAGAAAAGAGGAGTTGCAATCTTATTTTCAGATACATGTGGATTTAAAGCAACGAAAGTCAGAAAATACAAAGATGGTCACTTTATATTGGTCAAGGGAAAAATACAACAAGAAGACGTTTCAATTCTAAATATTTATGCACCCAATTTAAATGCTCCCAGATTCTTGAAACAGACCTTACTCAGTCTGAGCAATATGATATCTGATAATAGCATAATAACAGGGGACCTTAACACTCCTCTTACAGAGCTGGACAGATCCTCTAAACAGAAATTATACAAAGATATAAGATATTTAAATGAGACCCTACAACAACTGTGCTTGATAGACGCATATAGAACACTCCATCCCAAAGATAAAGAATATACATTCTTCTCATCACCCCATGGAACATTCTCCAAAATTAATCATATCCTGGGACACAAAACAAATATCAACAGAATCAAAAGAATTGAAATTTTACCTTGTATCTTCTCAGACGATAAGGCACTAAAGGTGGAACTCAACTCTAACAAAAATGCTCAACCCCACCCAAAGGCTTGGAAATTAAACAATCTTCTGTTGAATAACAGATGGGTGAAGGAAGAAATAAAACAGGAAATCATTAACTTCCTTGAGCATAACAACAATGAAGACACAAGCTACCAAAACCTGAGGGATACTGCAAAAGCAGTTTTGAGAGGAAAATTCATCGCTTTAGATGCCTACATTCGAAAAACAGAAAGAGAGCACATCAACAATCTCACAAGACATCTTATGGAATTGGAAAAAGAAGAACAATCTAAGCCTAAACTCAGTAGAAGAAAAGAAATCTCTAAAATCAAATCAGAGATCAATGAAATTGAAAACAAAAGAATCATTCAGAAAATTAATGAAACAAGGAGTTGGTTTTTGGAAAAAATAAATAAAATAGATAAACCATTGGCCAGACTAATGAGGAATAGAAAAGTAAAATCTCTGGTAACCTCAATCAGAAATGATAAAGGGGAAATAACAACTGATCCCACAGAGATACAAGAGATTATCTCTGAATACTACCAGAAACTCTATGCCCACAAATTTGACAATGTGAAGGAAATGGATCAATATTTGGAATCACACCCTCTCCCTAGACTCAGCCAGGAAGAAATAGAGCTCCTGAACAGACCAATTTCAAGCACTGAGATCAAAGAAACAATAAAAAATCTTCCAAACAAATAATGCCCTGGTCCAGATAGCTTCACTCCAGAATTCTATCAAACCTTCAAGGAAGAGCTTATTCCTGTACTGAAGAAATTATTCCAAAAAATTGAGGAAGAAGGAATCTTCCCCAACACATTCTATGAAGCAAACATCACCCTGATACCAAAACCAGGAAAAGACTCAAACAAAAAGGAGAATTTCTGACCAATCTCACTCATGAATATAGATTCAACAATTCTCAACTAAATCCTAGACAATAGATTACAACTTATCATCAAAAAAGTCATTCATCGTGATCAAGTAGGCTTCATCCCAGGGATGCAAGGCTGGTTGAACATACGCAAGTCTATAAACGTTATCCACCATATTAACAGAGGCAAAAATAAAGATCACATGATCCTCTCAATAGATGCAGAAAAAGCATTTGATAAAATCCAGCATCCTTTTCTAATTAGAACACTGAAGATTATAGGCATAGGTGGCACATTTCTAAAACTGATTGAAGCTATCTATGACAAACCCACAGCTAATATTTTACTGAATGGAGTAAAACTGAAAGCTTTTCCTCTTAGAACTGGAACCAGACAAGGTTGTTCTCTGTCACCTTTACTATTCAACGTAGTGCTGGAAGTTCTAGCCAATACAATTTGGCAAGACAAGGAAATAAAGGGAATCCAAATGGGAGCAGAGGATGTCAAACACTCCCTGTTTGCTGACGACATGATCTTATACTTAGAGAACGCCAAAGACTCAACCACAAGACTCCTAGAAGTCATCAAAAAATACAGTAATGTTTCAGGATAGAAAATCAATGTCCAAAAGTCAGTAGCCTTTGTGTACACTAATAACAGTCAAGATGAGAAGCTAATTAAGGACACAACTCCCTTCACCATAGTCTCAAAGAAAATGAAATACCTAGGAATATACCTAACGAAGGAGGTGAAGGACCTCTATAAAGAAAACTATGAAATCCTCAGAAAGGAAATAGCAGAGGATATTAACAAATGGAAGAACATACCATGCTCATGGATGGGAAGAATCAGCATTGTTAAAATATCTATACTTCCCAAAGGAAACTACCAATTCCTGCCATTCCTATCAAAATACCAACATCGTACTTTCAAGATATGGAAAAAATGATTCTACGTTTTGTATGGAACCGGAAAAAACCCCGTATAGCTAAGGCAGTTCTCTGTAACAAAAATAAAGCTGGGGGCATCAGCATACCAGATTTTAGTCTGTACTACAAAGCCATAGTGCTCAAGACAGCATGGTACTGGCACAAAAACAGAGACATTGACACTTGGAATCGAATTGATAACCAAGAAATGAAACTAAAATCTTACAACCACCTAATCTTTGATAAACCAAACAAGAACATACCTTGGGGGAAAGACTCCCTATTCAATAAATGGTGTTGGGAGAACGGGATGTCTACATGTAAAAGACTGAAACTGGACCCACACCTTTCCCCACTCACAAAAATTGATTCAAGATGGATAACGGACTTAAACTTAAGGCATGAAACAATAAAAATCCTCCAAGAAAGCATAGGAAAAACACTGGAAGATATTGGCCTGGGGAAAGACTTCATGAAGAAGACTGCCATGGCAATTGCAACAACAATAAAAATAAACAAATGGGACTTCATTAAACTGAAAAGCTTCTGTACAGCTAAGGAGACAATTACCAAAGCAAAGAGACAACCTACACAATGGGAAAGGATATTTGCATATTTTCAATCAGACAAAAGCTTGATAACTAGGATCTATAGAGAACTCAAATTAATCCACCTGAAAAAAGCCAGGAATTCCATATATCAATGGGCAAGAAACATGAATAGAACTTTCTCTAAAGATGACAGACGAATGGCTAGCAAACACATGAAAAAATGTTCATCATCTCTATATATTAGAGAAATGCAAATCAAAACCACCCTGAGATATCATCTAACCCCAGTGAGAATGACCCACATCACAAAATCTCAAAACTGCAGATGCTGGCGTGGATTTGGAGAGAAGGGAACACTTTTACACTGCTGGTGGGACTGCAAACTAGTACAACCTTTCTGTAAGGAAGTATGGAGAAACCTCAAAGCACTCAAGCTAGACCTCCCATTTGATCCTGCAATCCCATTACTGGGCATCTACCCAGAAGGAAAGAAATCCTTTTATCATAAGGACACTTGTACTAGACTGTTTATTGCAGCTCAATTTACAATCGCCAAAATGTGGAAACAGCCTAAATGCCCACCAACCCAGGAATGGATTAACAAGCTGTGGTATATGTATACCATGGAATACTATTCAGCCATTAAAAAAAAATGGAGACTTTACATCCTTCATATTAACCTGGATGGACGTGGAAGACATTATTCTTAGTAAAGCATCACAAGAATGGAGAAGCATGAATCCTATGTACTCAATTTTGATATGAGGAGAATTAATGACAATTAATGTTATGGATGGGAAGCAGAAAGAGTGAAGGAGGGAGAGGGGTGGGGCCTTGGTGTGTGTCTCACTTTATGGGGTCAAGACTTGATTGCAAGAGGGACTTTACCTAACAATTGCAATCTGTGTATCCTGGCTTATTGTACCCTCAATGAATCCCCAACAATAAAAAAAAAAAAACTGAATGCACCCAGAAAACTGTGATCAAATTCCAACTTCCACAGTCGCAAAAGGATTAAAAATGTCCACCGGACTCTCGAGAGGTTTAACAATATTCTCTATTAATGTGAATGGTTTAAATTGGCCTCTAAAGAGTCACAGGTTGGCTGACTGAACACAAAAACTCAAGCCAGATATCTGCTGCATACAAGAATCGCATCTTACATTAAAAGACAAATATAGATTCAAGGTGAAGGGATGGTCATCTGTACTCCAGGCTAATGGAAAGCAGAAAAAAGCAGGCATTGCAATCCTATTTGCAGATGCAATAGGCTTTAAACCAACCGAAATAAGGAAGGATAAAGATGGACACTTTATATTTATTAAGGGTAATGCTCAATATGATAAGATTTCAGTTAGTAATATCTATGCACCCAACCAGAATGCACCTCACTTTATAAGAGAAACTCTAACAAACATGAGCAATTTGATTTCCTCCAGTTCCATAGTAGTTGGAGATTTTAACACCCCTTTAGCAGTGCTGGATAGATCCTCCAAAAAGAAGCTAAGCAAAGAAATTTTAGATTTAAACTTAACCATTCAACATCTGGACTTAACAGATATCTACAGAACATTTCATCCCAACAAAACTGAATACACATTCTTCACATCAACTCACGCAACGTACTCCAAAATTGACCACATCCTAGGTCACAAATCTAACCTCAGCAAATTAAAAAAAATAGAAATCATTCCTTGCATCTTCTCAGATGATCATGGAATAAAAGTTGAACTCAACAATTGGAATCTGCATACCCATACAAAAACATGGAAGCTAAATAACCTTATGGTGAAGGATAGTGGGGTTATAGACGAGATTAACAAGGAAATCACCAAATTTTTGGAACAAAACAACAATGAAGACAAGAATTATCAGAACCTCTGGGATATTGCAAAGGCAGTCGTAAGAGGGAAATTTATTGCAAGCCATACTCAAGAGAATGGAAAGAGAGGAAGTTGATTACTTAATGCGACATCTCAAGCAACTGGAGAAGGAAGAACATTCCACCCCCAAACCCAGCAGAAGAAAAGAAATAACCAAAATCAGAGCAGAATTAAATGAAATTGAAAACAAAAGAATTATACAACTGATCAATAAGTCTAAGAGTTGGTTTGTTGAAAGGTCAATAAAAATAGATAAATCTTTGGCTAACTAAACCAGGAAAAAAAGAGTAAAATCTCTAATTTCATCAGTCAGAAATGGTAAAGATGAAATAACAAGAGACCCCTCAGAAATTCAAAAATCCTTAACAAATATTACAAGAAACTTTACTCTCAGAAATATGAAAATCTGAACAAAATTGATAAATACTTGGAAGTATGCCACCTACCAAGACTTAGCCAGAATGAAGTTGAAATGTTGAATAGGCCTATATCAAGTTCTGAAATAGCATCAACTATACAAAATGTCCCCCAAAAGAAAAGTCCAGGACTGGATGGCTTTACATCAGAATTCTACCAAACCTTTAAAGAAGAACTAGTATCTATATTATTAAACCTGTTTCAAAATATAGAAAAAGAAGGAATACTACATAAGACATTCTACTAAGCAAACGTAACCTTGATCCCTAAACCAGGGAAAGGCCCAACAAGAAAAAAAATTATAGACCAATATCACTAATGAATATTGATGCTAAAATACTCAATAAGATCCTAATAAAAAGAATCCAACAACACATCAAAAAAATTATACACCATGACCAAATTGGATTTATCCCCGGGTCTCAAGGCTGGTTCAATATACGTTAATCTATAAATGTAATTCAGCACATAAACAAACTAAAAAATAAAGACCATATGATTTTGTCAATTGATGCAGAAAAAGCTTTTGATAATATCCAGCATCCCTTCATGATCAGAACACTTAAGACAATTGGTATAGAAGTGACATTTCTTAATCTAATAGAGGCCATCTACAGCAAACCCACAACCAACATTGTATTGAATGGAGTTAAATTGAAATCATTTCCACTTAGATCAGGAACCAGACAAGGTTGCCCATTGTCTCCATTGCTCTTTAATATTGTAATGGTAGTTTCAGCCATTGCAATTAGGGAAGAAAAAGCGATCAAGGGTATCCATATAGGGTCAGAAGAGATCAAACTTTCACTCTTCTCAGATGACAGGATTGTATATCTGGAAAACACTAGGGATTATACTACAAAGCTTTTAGAGGTGATCAAGGAATGCAGCAATGTCTCAGGCTATAAAATCAACACCCATAAATCTGTAGCCTTTATATATAACAAGAATAACCAAGCCGAAAAAACAGTCAAGGACTCTATTCCTTTCAGAGTAGTGCCAAAGAAGATGAAATATCTGGGAGTTTATCTAACAAAGGATGTGAAAGATCTCTACAAAGAGAATTATGAAACTTTTTTTAAAACTATTTTTTAATTAAATCATAGCTGTGTACATTAATGCTATCATGGGGCACCATACACTGGTTTTATAGACCGTTTGAAAACATTTTCATCACACTGGTTAACATAGCCTTCCTGGCATTTTCTTAGCTATTGTGTTAAGACATTTACATTTTACATTTACTAAGTTTCACATATACCCTTGTAAGATGCACCACAGGTGTAATCCCACCAATCACCCTCCCTCCACTCACATCCCCCCTCCCTCCCCTCCCTTTACCCTTCCCCCTATTGTTAGCTTATAACTGGGTTATAGCTTTCATGTGAAAGCCATAAATTAGTTTCATAGTAGGGCTGAGTACATTGGATACTTTTTCTTCCATTCTTGAGATACTTTACTAACTAAGAGAATATGTTCAAGCTCCATCCATGTAAACATGAAAGAGGTAAAGTCTCCATCTTTCTTTAAGGCTGCATAATATTCCATGGTGTACATATACCAAAATTCATTAATCCATTTGTGGATCAATGGGCACTTGGGCTCTTTCCATGACCTAGCAATTGTGAATTGGGCTGCAATAAACATTCTGGTAGAAATATTTTTTTTATAATGTGATTTTTGGTCTTCTGGGTATATACCTAGTAGAGGAATTATAGGATTGAATGGCAGATCTATTTTTAGATCTCTAACTGTTCTCCATATCTCTTTCCAAAAGGAATGTATTATTTGACATTCCCACCAGCAGTGTGGAAGTGTTCCCTTTTCTCCACATCCATGCCAATATCTCTGGTCTTGGGATTTTGTGGTATAGGCTAATCTTACTGGAGTTAGATGATATCTCAAAGTTGTTTTGATTTGCATTTCTCTGATGATTAAAGATGATGAGTATTTTTTCATATGTCTGTAGGCCGTGCTCCTGTCTTCTTCAGAGAAGTTTCTCTTCAAGTCCCTTGCTCAATCTGCAATGGGATCACTTGTTCTTTTCTTGCTTATACGTTTGAGTTCTCTGTGGATTCTGATTATTAAACCTTTGTGGGAGAAATAAACTGCAAATATCTTCTCCCATTCTGAGGGCTGTTTGCTTGCTTTATTACTTGCTTTACTTGTTGGCTGTGCAGAAGCTTTTTAGTTTGATCAGGTCCCTGTAGTGTATTTTTGAAGCTGCTTCAATTGTCCACAGGGTCCTCCTCATAAAATACTCACCCAGACCAATTTCTTCAAGAGTTTTCCCTGCACTCTCTTCTAGTATTTTTATAGTTTCATGTCTTAAGTTTAAATCTTTAATCCAGTGAGAATCTATCTAATTTAATGATTGAAGGTGTGGGTCCAGTTTCAGTCTTCTGCAGGTTGCTAGCCAGTTCACCCAGCACCATTTGTTAAATAGGGAATCTTTTCCCCACTGAATGTTTTTAATTGGCTTGTCAAAGATCAAATAATAGTAAGCAGCTGGATTCATCTCTTGGTTCTCTATTCTGTTCTAGACATCTACTTCTCTGTTTTTGTGCCAGTACCATGCTCTTTTGATCACTATCGATTTATAGTATAGTCTGAGGTCTGGTAGTGTGATTCCTCCTGCTTTGTTTTTATTTCTGAGTAATGTCTTCGCTATTCGAGGTTTTCTCTGATTCCATATAAAACGACATATTGCTTTTTCAAGATCTTTAAAGTATGACAGTGGAGCTTTCATTGCATTAAATCTGTAGATTGCTTTGGGTAGTATGGACATTTTAACAATGTTGATTCTTCCAAGCCATGAGCGTGGTATGCTTTTCCATTTGTTAACATTTTCAGCTATTTCCTTTCTTAGAGTTTCATAGTTCTCTTTATAGAGATCTTTCACATCCTTTGTTAGATAAACTCCCAAATAGTTCATCTTCTTTGGCACTACTGTGAACGGAATAGAGTCCTTAACTGCTTTTTCAGCTTGACTATTGCTGGTATATATAAAGGCTACTGATTTATGAATGTTGATTTTTTAACCTGAGATGCTGCTGTGTTCCTTGATGACTTCTAAGAGTTTTGTAGTAGAATCCCTGGTATTTTCCAGATATACAATCATATCATCTGCGAAGAGCAAAAGTTTGATCTCTTCTGACTCTATATGAATACCCTTGATCGCCTTTTCTTCCCTAATGGTGGCTAAAACTTCCATTAGAATGTTAAAGAGCAGTGGCAACAATGGGAAGCCTTGTCTGGTTCCTGATATGAATGGAAATGATTTCAATTTAACTCCATTCAATATGATATTGCCTGTGGGTTTGCTGTAGATGGCCTCTATCAGTTTAAGAAATGTCCCTTCTATACCAATTTTTAAAAGTGTTCTGATCATGAAGGAATGCTGGATATTATCAAAAGCTTTTTCTGCATCAACTGAGAGAATCATATGGTCTTTGACTTTTAATTTGTTTATGTGCTGAATTATACTTATAGATTTACGTATATTGAAGCAGCCTTGAGACCCTGTGATAAAACTGACTTGGTCATGATGTATAATTTGTTTGATGTGTTGCTGGATTCTGTTTGTTAGGATCTTGTTGAATATTTTTGCATCTATATTCATTAGTGATATTGATCTATAATTTTCTTTTCTTGTTGGGTCTTTTTCTAGTTTGGGGATCAGGGTGATATTTGCTTCATAGAACATGTTGGGTAGTCTTCCTTCTTTTTCTACATCTTGGAACAGGTTGAGTAATATAGGTACTATTTCCTCTTTAAAGGTTTGGTAGAATTCTGACATGAAGCCATCTGGTCCCGGGCTTTTCTTTTTAGGGAGGTTTTGTGTGATTGATGCTATTTCAGAATTTGATATGGGTCTGTTTTACATTTCCACTTGATTCTGGCTAAGTCTTGGAAGGTGACATGATTCCAAGTATTGGTCAATTTCCTTCAGATTTTCATATTTCTGAGAATAAATTTTCTTGTAATATCCATTAAGGATTTTTTTAATTTCAGAGGAGTCTGTTGTTATTTCATCTTTGTAGTTTCTGATTGATGAGATTAGAGATTTTACTCTTTTTTTCCTGGTTAGGTTAGCCAAAGGTTTATCTATTTTATTGACCTTTTCAGAAAAACAACTTTTTGATTTATTGATATGTTGTATAATTCTTTTGTTTTCAATTTCATTTAATTCTGCTATGATTTTGGTTATTTCTTCTCATCTACTGGGTTTGGGGTTTGAATGTTCTTCCTTTTCCAGTTGCTTGAGATGTCCCATTAAGTTGTTAACGTCCTCTCTTTCTGTTCTCTTGAGAAAGGCTTGCAGTGCTATAAATTTCCCTCCTAGGACTGCCTTTGCAGTATCCCAGAGGTTCTGATAATTCGTGTGTTCATTGTTGTTTTGTTCCAAAAATTTGGCAATTTCCTTCTTAGTCTCATCTCTGACCCAGCTATCATTCAGCATAAGGTTATTTAACTTCTACGTTTTTGTATGAGTATGCAGATTCCTGTTGTTACTGAGCTCAACTTTTATTCCATGGTCGTCCGAGAAGATGCAAGGAATAATTTCTATTCCTTTAAATTTACTGAGGTTAGACTTTTGACCTAAGATGTGATTGATTTTGGCTTATGTTCCATGTGGTGATGAGAAGTATGTGTATTCAGTTTAGTTGGGATGAAATGTTCTGTAGATGTCTGCTAAATCAAAATGTTGGATGGTTAGGTTTAAATCTAAAATTTCTTTGTCAGCTTCTTACTGGAGAATGGATCCTACACTGCCAGAGGAGTGTTGAAATCTCCAACTATTATGGAGCTGGAGGACATCAAGTTGTTCATGTCTGTTAGCGTTTCTCTTATAAATTGAGGTGAATTCTGGTTGGGTGCATAGATATTAATATTTGAAATCTCATCATATTGAGTATTACCCTTAACAAATATGAAGTGACCATTCTTATCCTTCCTTACTTTTGTTGGTTTAAAGCCTATTGTATCTGCAAATAAAATTGCAACACCTGCTTTTTTCTGATTACCAGTTGCCTGAAATATGGATGACCATCCTTTCGCCCTGAGTCTATATTTGTCTTTTAAGGTAAGATGTGACTCTTGTATGCAGCAAATATCTGGCCTGAGTTTTTGTATCCAGTCAGCTAACCTGTACCTCTTTAGAGGACAGTTTAAGCCATTCACATTAATGGAGAATATTGATAAGTCTGGTGACGTTTTGGGTATCGAGTTTTTTAAAAGTCCAGTGAACATTTTGAATCCTTTTGCTACTGTGGAAGTTGGAGTTTGATCAAAAGTTTCTGAGTGAGTTTACTTTTGTGGTATAGGATTGGGATGATCATTATGGAGGGTAGGTCTGAGAATATCCTGAAGAGCTGGTTTGGTTATGGCAAATTTCTTCAACATTTGAATGTCATTAAAGTATTTAATTTCTCCATCATAAATGAAACTCAGTTTATCTGGATACAGGATCCGGGGTTGAAAGTTATTTTGCTTTAGGAAATTAAAAGAATTAAAAGTTGATGAGCACCCTCCTCTTGCTTGAAAAGTTTCAGCAGAGAGATCTGCAGTAATTCTAATACTCTTCCCTTTGTAGGTAATGAATTTCTTAAGTCTGGCTGCTTTGAGAATTTTCTCCTTCATATTAACTTTAGTGAAGTTAATTATGATATGCCTGGGGGATGTCTTATTGGGATTGAGCCATGCTGGGTCTGCTATCTGAATATCAGGATCTCTTGGCATGTCTGGAAAATTCTCTTTCATAATTTCATAGAGAAGGGCCTCTGTGCCCAACGAGACCACTTCATCAGTTTCAGGGATTCGTATGAGGCGGATATTAGCCTTCTTCGAATTATCCCAGAGCTCTCTGAGAGACTGATCCCATTTGGCTCTCCATTTCTCTTCCTCTTTGAGAGTTTGGGAGCATTCAAAGGCTTTGTCTTCATTGTCAGAAATCCTTTCTTCTGCTTGCTCTACTCTGTTATTGAGGCATTCTACTGTATTTTTCAGATCTTTGAGGGCTGCAAATTGTTGCTTCAGTGCATCAAAATCTTTGGTGGTTTTGTCTTTAATATCGTTAAATTCTTTAGACAACTTTTGAATTTCTGCTCAAATTTCTAATTCCAATATTTGAATTGCTGCTCCAATTTCTAATTCCAAAATTTCCTCCATTTTATTAATCTTGTTTGCAATCCAGATTCTGAATTCGATTTCTGATATCTTGGCCATGATGGGATCTTCAGTTACATTTGCCATATCTTTTTCGGGGGAGGGGGCAAGGGGGGTTTGATCTATTCTGGTTATTCATGTTACCAGAGTTTTTCTGCTGATTCCACCCCATGATTGTTTTACACCATTTGATTTTTCCCCTGGAGCTTTGTTGAGGACCCGTACAATGCTATGGCCTGAGAAACTGGGGACCTGTTTGGTGTGGTGGGGCTAAGTGGTTCTGTGTTGTTTTCAGTTGGTTTCTGTTGATCCCTAGTGAAACAGTTACTCTGGGTTGAAGTCTCAGCTGTGGAGAAATACCATCAGTTAAGGGAGGACCCTGCCTCCCACAGGCAACATTTGGAAAAGGAAAATCAGCCTTCTTACAATCATACACCCAGGGTACCACCTGAATAGTCCCCAGGTGATTGGCTCAATTCAAAAGGTCCAAATCAATTGTCTCAGTCAGCACCTGTCTCAGGTTGGAGAGTTTAAAAGGTCTCTGGCTACTGGATCACAGGGGTCTGGTGAGTACTCAAATATGGCTTGCTCCAGTGCTCTGTGGATTCAGGAGTACCACCCAGCAAAAAGATCAGTCTGGGAAGTTTGATGCCTCCTTCCCCACCTTGCACCTCTGTCACACCCAGTCACTGATAGCCCTGCAGTTGGCTGACCCAGTTGGCTGTAGTGAACAGATACTCCAGGGGTTTGCACCTGACTGAATCACCAGGAAATCTATTTCTGCTCAGCCAGGCTGCTGTGCTCTGCCTCTATCTAGGAGGGGGAGGTAAGGTCTGACAACCTTGGGCACTTGATGGAGGCTGGGGGATATTCACTTATTTCCAGCCCCACCCCTGATTGATGTTACTGACAGAACAGAACAGAACAACTTTGTGGGAATTTGTTTCTGTACCTGCTAAATTCCCCTGCAGAAGAGAAGCTATTTTGAGTTCCCAGAGCCTGCGCCTCAGGCCCTGTCTTCTCTTCTAGGTTTGTTTTCGGTTAGCTGTTAGTTCTAGTGTCCTGTCTTCCTTTGTCTATAGGCTGACAATCCCGTGAGGGCCGGGTGTCTTAGGCTCAGTAAAGTGGTCCTCTGGGTCAGCCCTGCCCTGGGAACTTCCCGGGCCTGCGAGTGCATTTCTAGTCCCTGTACTGCACCCAGGCTTGTACTGCCTCAGGCAAACCCTTTACTCAAAAGGGCCTGTGTTTCTATCCCAGATCTGTTCTGTGGTGGTTGCCACCTGAGTAGATGCCTGGCCTCCTCTGGTTGCCCAGGGAGACAGGGGGTGTGGCTTCAGAATATCCAGGAGTGAGCCCTATTGTTGCCAAAAGATGGCTGCTGCTCTGCGCCTCAGGGCACTGCTGCTCCGGTGTGGTTCCCTCTCAGCCGACCATCCTCTCCTCATTCCTGTGCCCTTGAGGCAGCACTGACCAGCTGCAGTCTAGACCCTGTCCACACCCTTCGAGAAATCACCCAAGAATCTGGA
The DNA here is from genome assembly GCF_027406575.1 of Nycticebus coucang. Taxonomy (NCBI): domain Eukaryota; kingdom Metazoa; phylum Chordata; class Mammalia; order Primates; family Lorisidae; genus Nycticebus; species Nycticebus coucang. The sequence goes on along the minus strand of NC_069782.1, from coordinate 76,022,788 downwards.
CTTCTGGGGGACATGCCTCCAGACCTTAGAGTGAGAGTGGAGGGGAGTGCTGGGAGGTCAGAGTTGCAGGTAGAGAATATATACTGTTTTATACAGTTTTATGCCTGGCAGGAGAATGCCGTGGCACCCTAGTAGGGGAGGTAGGTCCAGTTTTTAGAGGGTCTCTCCCATGGAGTGTAGTGGGAGGACCTTTGAACTCTGCTCGTTTGTTTGTGGGGCACTCCGAGCCGTTCTCATGGGGGAGGGAACTCCCGTCTGCTTGGTGATGGATTTTGTACCTTTTTTTTTGTATCCTTGTGGTCACAGCATGCCTCAGGTGTTTGATGTGCGTTCTTCAACCTTCTATCTTGGTGCAGCTCAAATCCACCAAGTTACTTGCTAAATTTCTGTCCTTTAACTCTCCTTCTGGATGGGAGCCTCTGTGGAAAGCTGGCTTCAGTCATCCATTTTGTCTCTGCCCCCTCATGCAATGCATTTTTAACCTCCCCTTTTTTTTCTTTTCTTTTCTTTCTTTTTTTCTTTAACAAAACTATGAATTTGTTGCATGAATAATGAGTATATTCTTGGAAAAACTACAAGCACCATAGATAAGGGCTTCCTCAACTATCAGCTTGAATTCCAACTTCATCTGCATATGTTATTATTAGTTTTGTGTGTTCCCTTCCAGATCTTTTCCTATAGATACACATTTTTATTTTGTTGTTGTTTCAATAATTTTTAGTCTGCTCTTAAAACTAAAAGTATTTAAAAGCAAACCTGGCCCCTGAGTATAGTGTTAGTTGTAGAACATAGATCTTGATATGAAAGAATATCTTTTTCATTGAATTATATATAATTTTCTATTCTGTATGTAATTTTTTGGATCTAGGAGATAGTTTATAAACATTTTTGAGTTCTCAAAGGGTGTTTTAATCATCTTTTGACATTTTTGTTTCACTTTATGGAAAAATGATTATAAGCACAACTTGTGTAACAATTCTGGAAATTCATTGAGATTTTATTTGTGATCAAGTACATGGTTTGTTTTTGTGTTTTGTAGAATAAGGGAAGAAAATGCTCTGTAGGACTGGAGCAGACACCTTTTTATCAATGAATAAAACCAGTTCACTGATGGCATAATTAAAATCTTCTATATCTGAACAGAAAGAAATGTATTAAGATCTTCAGCTGTGTTTGAGAGGCTTTGTAAAGCTTTGGGAGGGGAGTATTTCTAGCAAGTTTTATTGATTTATTTTACTTCTGGATTGTTCAGTACAAACAGGATAGTAATTATTTTATGTTTTATGGGTCTACTAGTGCTATTATTATTATCTCAATTTAAGATTTGTGACTTTGAATTTTATTGTATCTGATTTTAGAATTGGATAATTCTATTTATTTTTTATTATAATCTACTTATTATATTTTTGCTGATCACTTCTATTCAACCCATCTTTGTCATTTTTATTGTTGCTGCTGCATTTTTAAAATATTTCATTTTCCCCTGGAAACCACTAATCTATTTTTCATTATTGTAATTTTATAATGTCAAGAGTGTTATATAAATAAAATTATATAGTATATGAATAATTTGGATTGCTTTTTTTCCTCAATGCTCTTGAGATCCAGCTGAGGTGTGCATTTATCAATAGTTCACTTTTTTTTTTTTTTTTGCTGAGTAGGATTCCATGGTGAGTGTTGCATGGTTTCTTGACCCATTCACCCATTGAAGGACATCTAGATTGTTTCCAGTTTTTAGCTGTTACAAATAAAGTTGCTATTAAGGTTCATGTATCGATTTTTGTATGCACATAAGTTTTTGTTTCATTGAGATAAATGCCCATGAGTACAACTCTTGGGTTGTATGGTAAGAGTATGTTTAATTTTTAAAGAAGCTGCCAAACTATTTTCCAGAGTGGCTGAACCATTTTATCTTTCTGCTGGAATTGTAGGCAGCAGCCAGTTTCTCCACATCCACACCAGCATCAGGTATTGTTACTATTTTTAGATTTTAGCTGTTCTCATAGGTGTTTGGTGTATTTCAGTATAGCCTTAATTTGCTTTTCCTTAATGCCTAATGATGTTGAATATCTTTTCATGTGCTTGTTTGCCAATTGTGTATTTTCTTTAGTGGAATAACATATTTTACCTTTTGCCTATTTTCCAATCAGAATGTTTGTTTTTTTTAATCACTAAGTTTTAAGAGTTCTTTATGAATTTTAGGTATGACACCTTCATCAGATAGGCATTTTGCAAGTGCTTTCCAAGTCTGTAGCTTGTCTTTTCATTCTCTTAGTAGGATCTTTTAGAGATCAGAAGTTAGTCACATGCTGCATAATGACGTTGCAGCCAACAACAGACCACGTACACTACAGTGCTCCCAAAGACTGTACCACTGTATTTTTACTGTACCTTTTCTTTGTTTAGATATACAATACTTATTTTGTGTCACAACTTCCCACAGTATTCCATACACTATCATGATGTGCAGATGTATATCCTAGGTGCAATAGGCCATACCATGGAGCCTGGGTGTGTAGCAGGCTATACCATCTAGTGTGGTATGAGTACACTTTTATTTTCAATGATGAGACGGCCTTGAATGATGTATTTCTCTGAATGTATTCCCATCATTAAGCAATGTTCAACTATATTTCATTTTGATGAAATTCAGTTTATCAAAAATTTTTTTGTTTTATAGATTGTGCTTTTGGTGTCATGTCTAAGAACTATTCTTTTTTTTTTTTTTTTTTTTTTTTGTAGAGACAGAGTCTCACTGCACCGCCCTCGGTAGAGTGCCGTGGCGTCACACGGCTCACAGCAACCTCTAACTCTTGGGCTTACGCAATGCTCTTGCCTCAGCCTCCCGAGCAGCTGGGACTACAGGCGCCCGCCACAACGCCCGGCTATTTTTTTGTTGCCGTTTGGCCGGGGCTGGGTCCGAACCCGCCACCCTCGGCATATGGGGCCGGCGCCCTACTCACTGAGCTACAGGCGCCGCCCCTAAGAACTATTCTTAATGTTTTTCTCCTTTGTTACTTTTAAAAGTTTTATAATTTTATATTTAACATTAAAAGTGAGGATGCATTTTAAGTTAATTTTGTATAAGGTGTGAGGTTTAAGTGGAGGTTATTTATTTATTTATTTATTTTTGCCTCTAGATGTGAAATTTTTCCAGCACATTTGTTACAAAGACGATTCTTTCTTCAAAGACTATCCTTCCTTCATTGGGTTGATTTTCAGTTTTGCCAAAAACGTTTTGACTGTATTTTGTCAGACTATTTTGGCTCTTTATCCTGTTTCTTTGGTCTACGTGTCTGTCTCTCTGACACTACAACATATTCTTGAATAACAAAGCTGTATTGTATAGAGAGTATTTTTTCCACTTTATTCTTCTTTTGCAAAATGGCTTTAGTTATTCGAGCTCCTCTGCCTTTTGTATAAATATTTGGATAAGCTTGTCGCTATCTATAAAAAATTTTGTTGGGATTTGGAAAGAAATTTCATTAAGCCTGTTTATCAATTTGGAAAAATATTAACATGTTTACAATGTTGAGTCTTCCAAGTATTTTATTGGGGGGGGTTTATAATAACTTGTATTGTATTTGTAATTTTGGTTTCCATGTATTCATTGCTGGTGTACAAAAATGCAATTTATTTTTGTGTGTTGATCATTCATTCTGTGACCGGCTGAACTTACTTATTATAAAGGGTTTTTTTTTGGGGGGGGCAAATTTCTTGAGATTTTTTTATGTAAACTATTATGTCATCTCTCAGAAGGCATAGTTTTATTTCTTCCTGTCCAGACTATGTGCCTTTTACTGTCTTTTCTTTCCTCAATATGCTCGCTAGAATTTCCAGTACTCTGTTGAGTGACAGTGATGAGAGTGGGGATCCTTCAAGATATTAGGTGTAAACATTTGATCTTTCGCTGTTAAGTGTGAGTTATGCATATTTTGTAGGTGTTCATTATCAAGTTATCTATTCCTATTTCTCTGACAACTTTTATGTTAAGTTTGAGTTGAATTTTTTCAACTTTTTCTGCATAATACAGCCATGATTTTTTCCCCCCTTTGGCTTATTAATATGGTGGGTTACCTTGACAGATTTTTGAATACTGAATCAAAGGTTTGCTGAATTAGTCATGGTGCATAATTCTTCATATATATTGCTGAATTCTGCTTGCTCATATTTCAATAAGAATTTTTGCATCAATGTCCATGATAAATATTAGTCTACAGCTTTCTTTTTTTACTGACTTTGTCTGGTTTTGGTGTTAAGAAGAAACTGAAAGTATTTTCTCTCCTTCTATTTTTGGAAGAGATTGTGAAGTGCTGGTGTTAACTGTTCTTTGACCTTTGTCAAAATTCTTTGGTGAAACTATCTTGTCTTGGAGATTTCTTTTTTGGGAAGTTTTATATTATGAACTCCTTTTACTTCATAGTAATAAGATTATTCAAATGACCTGTTTGATATTGGTGAGTTTTGGTAATTTATAGTTTTTGAAGAATTGATTCATTTTATATAAGTTGTGAGATTTATGAGTGCAGAGGTATTCACGGTATTCCCCTATTGTCCTTTTGATGTCTGAATAATAGGTAATAATATCTCCTATTTCATGAATAATTTTGGTAACTTGTATCTTATTTCTTTTTTTCTTTGTGAGTCTTGTCAGAGGTTTGTCAATTTTATTACTCTTTTAAAATAACCAGTTTTGTTCCATTAATTTAATCTTTTTTCTATTTTCAATTTTTTTTTTATTTTTACTTTTATCATTATCTTTTTCCTTCTGCTTGATTTTCTGTGCTTTTTTTTCTAGTTTCTTGAGATGGATATTTAAGTTATTGATTCAAGACTCCTTTATATCATACCATGACTGAGTGTAGTACTTTTTACAATTATATTGCATTTCTTCTTTACTATTTTATTTGCTACAACTTTTCCTTTTAGTATTCTTTTAGGTAGGTCCATGAAACTTTGATATGTTGTGTTATTACTTTTACTCAGTTCAATGTATTTTTTATTACCCCTGAGGCATTTTCATTGACCCATGAAATGTGTTATTCAATTTCTTAGTGTTTGGAGATTTTCCTCTTATCTTTCTTTTATTGATTTCTATTTTTATTCTATTGGGGACAGAGAATAATTGCATAATTTTGTGTTTTTTATTTTTTAAATTTGTTTTGTGGGGTAGGCTGTAATCTGTCTTGGTATATGTTCTATAGCTTCTTCACTTGGCCTTATTCAAGAGGCTGAGATGAGGTTGTTCTATAGATCCTTGAAAATAATGTGTATCCTGCTGTTTTGGATTGGTGTGTTCTGTATATATCATTTAGACCCTGTTGATTGATTATGTTGTTGAGTTCTATATTCTTGTTGATTTTCTGTGAGATTTTTCTATGGCTGAGAAATGGATGTTAAGTCTGCAATTATGATTGTAGATTTATTTATTTCTCCTTCCAATTCTTTCAGCTTTTTCTTCACATATTTTGCAGGTGTCTTCTTTGGTATGTACGCTTTTTTCCAGGATTACTCTCTCTTTCCTTCCTTCCTTCCTTTCTCCTTTCCTTCCTTCCTCCCTCCCTTCTTTCTTTTTCTCTTTTTAGAGCATTTACCCTTTTATCATCATGTAAAGTACCTCTTTGTCCCTGGTACTTTTCTTTCTCTGAGGTTTACTTTGTCTGATATTAATATATTCATTCCTGGTTTCTTTTGATTAATATTTGAATGGTACATTTTTTCATCCTTTTACTTTCAACCTACCTGTGTAACCGTGCTACATAAAACTAAAGTTGGACTGAAAATGCCTCTATACCTTGAGTCCCCAGCTAGCAAACTGCAATCTAACTTAGTGTGTAAATAACCTGAAAGCTTAATCTAGGAGTGTATATATTTTGTAACAAATACTTGATTCACAGCCAATCAAAGCAGCTGAGTTTCAACCAATCACAGGCTGCCAACTGATTAATTAAGGCAAATGCTGAGCTGTGCCCTATCAAGCTGTTTCTGTACCTCTCTTTGGTTTAATTCTGCCTGCCCATGTTGTGGAGAAGATTCATCTAAACCTCTTCTGGTTCTGAGTATTGCCTAATTTGTGAATCATATTTTGCTTAATTTGATTCTGTTAAGTTTAATTTATTTAAGGTTTTTCTTTTAATAGTTATATTTGAAGTGAGTTTTCTTTTGTTGACAATGTATCATTAGGTTAAACCTGCTGTTTAATCCACTTTACCAATCCATTTTTATGTAGCGTATTTAAAACATTTGCATTTATAATAATTGACATATTATCAATATAACATAATATGATCTAATATAATAATGACATCTACCATTTATTTTTTATTTTCTTCTTTTTATGGGTTTTTGTTTTTAAATTTTCTTTTTATTTATTTCCTGTGGGTGACTTGAACATCTTCAGAATTCCATTTTGACTTATCTTTAGTGTTTTTCAGTATATTTCCTTATGTATAACTTTTTAAAGTGATTGCTTATGTACATTATATGCACGTAACTTAAAATAGTCTACTGAGTATTCTCCCTGAGTATTAGATCCCTGAGTATTCTCCATACTTCTTTCCAAAAGGGATGTATTAGCTTGCATTTCCACCAGCAGTGCAGAAGTGTTCCCTTTTCTCCTCATCCATGCCAACATCTGTAGTTTTGGGATTTTGTTATGTGAACCACTCTTACTGGAGTGGTTTTGATTTGCCTATTTCTGATGATTAAAGATGATGAGCATTTTTTCATGTGTCTGTAGGCTATGCGCCTATCTTCTTCATAGAAGCTTCTGTTCAAGTCCCTTGACCACAATGAAATGGGTTTACTTGTTCTTTTCTTATTAATAAGTTTGAGTTCTCTGTGGATTCTGGTTATCAAACCTTTGTCAGAAACATAACCAGCAAATATCCTCTCCCATTCTGAGGGCTGTCTGCTTGCTTTACTTACATTGTTGTTGGATGTGCAGAAACTTTTTTAGTTGGATCAGATCACAGTAATGTGTTTTTGGTGTTGCTTCAATTGCTCAGGGGAGGTCCTCTTCATAAAGTATTCTCCCAGGCCAATTACTTCAAGTGTTTCCCCTTCACTCTCTCCAAGAATCTTCATAGTTTCATGTCTTAAGTTTAAATCTTTTATCCAGTGAGAGTCAATTTTTGTTAATGGTGAAAGATATCTGCGTCCAGTTTCAGTCTTCTACAGGTTGCCAGCCAGTTCTCTCATCACCATTTGTTAAATAGGGAATCTTTCCCTCAATTTATATTTTTGATAGGCTTGTCAAAGATCAAATAATGGTAAGTAGCTGGGTTAATCTCTTGGTTCTCAATTCTGTTCCTGTAATTCCTCTACTAGGAGTATATCCAAAAGACCAAAAAAATCACTTTATAACAAAGATATTTGCACCAGATTGTTCATTGCAGCTCAATTCATAATAGTCAAGGTCATGAAAGAAGGCTAAGTGCCCATCAACCTATGAATGGATTAATAAATTGTGGAATACATATATGCCATGGAATATTATGCAGCATTAAAAAAGATGGAGACTTTATCTCTTTTATGTTTACATGGATGGAGCTGGAACATATCCTACTAAGTAAAGTATCTCAAGCATGGAGGAAAAAGTGTCCAATGTACTCAGTACTATTATGAAACCAATGTACAATCACTCACACTTTCATATGAAGAATAGATCACAACTATGGCCCAGGATGAAGGAGGAGGATATTGGAGGGGAAAAGGGAGGTCAGATGAGGGGAAGGTTAATGGTGGAATCACACCTATGGTGCATATTGTAAGGGTACATGTTGGATCTATTAAGTACAGAGTATAAATGTCTTAACACAATAATTAAGTAATTGAGGTGAAGGATATAGTAACCAGTTGTATATAAGCATCCCAAATTGTATATGAAATCAGCACATTGTGCCCCATAAATGCATTAATGTATACATGATCTACCCCTTTATTATTTATAAATAGTCTACTAGTGTTGACATTTTAGCAGTTTGAGTGAAGTGTCTCTTTACTCTCCCTCATTCATAATATAATCATTGTGAATATTTCTCTATGTAAGCTGAGAACTATGTTAGATATTATGACATATTTTGCCCAATTTTTCAAACATACATTAGGAAATTGAAGAGAAGTAAAGTCTAATATATTTACCCATAATTTTGTTCTTTTTGCTGTTCTTTCTTCCTTCCAGATAGTCAATATTCCTTCTTTTATAATTTCATTTCTCTTCAACAAACTTCCCTTAGCCATTTTTTTATGGTAGGTCTATTGGTGACATATTTTCTTGGTTTTACTTTCTCTGAGAATGCTTTGATTTCCCTTTATCTCCTAAAGGATATTTTCCCTGGACATAAAGTTCTGAGCCAAAAGTTCTTTTCTTTCAGGGCTTAAAAAAAAAAAAATGTGCCATTTTCTTCTTGCTTCCACGGTTTCTGAAGCTAAACCTCCTGTCATTTGAATTGTCCCCCTATAGTTAAGTTATTCTTTTTCTCTGGCTTCTTTGTAGACATTTTCTCTTTCTTTAGCTTTTAGAAATTTGATTATGGTTTATCGTGGTACATATTTCTTTGGTTTTATCCTGTTTTGAGTTTGGTTGGCTTCTTGAATATGTAAGTTAATATATTTTTCAAATTTGAAATATTTTCTACCATGTTTTAGAATTTATTTTTTAGTACCCACTGCCTTTATTCTCTCCTTCTGGGATTCCAATGATATAAATGTTAGATCCTTAGTTATAGTTCCATATGTCACTGAGTCTCTTTAAATATATACATATGTATACACACACATAAATGCATATTAATTTAGGTATTCATATTCATATATATTTTATGTATTTCCTTTCTATTTTTCAGATTGTGTAATTTTCATTTTATTCTTCCCTCTGTCTTCTCTATTTTGTTGTTAACCCCATCCATTGAGTTTTTCTTTCTGATTGTGCATTTTTTTAAGTTCCAAAATTTCCATTTTGTTCTTCTTAATATCTTTTATCTCTTTGCTGAGACTTTCTATTTTTTTTCATTTGCTTCAGCATCTCCATAATTTCTCTTTGAGCAATTTTTAGGATGGCTGCTTTGAAATCCTTAGTAGAATATCCAGTTTCTGTGTCATCTTGATGTTGTCACATGTTGGTTGCTCTTTTTTTTTTTTTTTTGAGACAGTGTCATTATATCGCCTTTGGTATAGTGCCATGGTGCCACAGCTCACAGCAACCTCTAACTCTTGGGCTTAAGCGATTCTCTTGCTTCAGCCTCCCAAGTAGCTGGGACCACAGGTGCTTACAATGCCCAACTCTTTTTTATTGCAGTTGTCGTTGTTTAGCAGGCCCGGGCCAGGTTCAAACCTGCCTGCCTCAATGTATGTGGCTGGAGCCTTAAGCACTGAGTTACAAGGGCCGAGCCCACATGTTGGTTGTATTTTCTTATTCAAATTGAGATCTTCTTGGATCTTAGTGTACTTAATTGAATCCAAGACACTTTATCTATTATGTTGTAAGACTCTGGAGATTGAAGAAATCTCATGTTTTAGCAGGTCTCTTCTGACAATATCCCAGCCGTGAGTGTAAAGGATACCTTCATACTGCTGAGCAGATGTTGAAATTCAGGTTGGGTAGGAACTCATTATTGCCCATTATTTCATCTTTGCCCTACAAAGATGCACATTAAATGAACCCCATGGTCACAGTCCAAAGGGAACTTGGAGAGTCTGCTTTGGGTAGGCAAAACAATTTCAAAGAAGTTCCTCTTGTCTTAAGTTGGTTCTTCTTAAAAGGTGACATGAGGGCATGACCTAGAGTCTCAAATGTCTGACTTTGGGGACAGGCTTTCCATATCCATCACAGTGATCTGGTGAATGAAGATGGAGTGCCTGGGCCTGGAGCCACCTGGCCGACAAGACATTGGGTTAATTGTCTACACCTGGTTCTTGTCCGTCATTACTATTGTGTTCTAAAGGCCCCACAGTTGGTGAAGAAAAGCAAAGAGTTTTGGCCTTTTTTCATTTCTTTCTTTCTGAAGCAGAACCACTGCCTGAAAGGCTATACCTTACATGACCAGGGTATTCACCCAACTAGGTCAGGACACAGGAGAATGAATATTAACTCTGAACACCTACCTGCTCAATGAGCTTTCTATGCCTCAATGTCCCCCTTGAGAATTTGTTGTCAGCAATCCCACATTAACAAAGAAATCACACAGAAATATCTCCCATCAACATGCAGGGATTCATGAATCTGTCCTACTTGCCCAGTGTAAAGCAAAGAATCCAGGAACTGGTGGATCATTTCCTACTGTACTCTACTGCAAGCCCACAATCATTTTCCTACTGTACGCTAACACAAAGAGAGGGCTACCACAAAGAGAGGGCTACCACACCACAGTGTGTCTTACACGCAATGAATTTGCTTCATCTCCAAAACAGAAATATCTCACTTGTTCATAGAAAATTTAGTTCCTGATGAATTTTAGCATCATTTTGTCTTATACAACCGGTGCTCAAGGGACTTGAGACAGGTGTCCCTCTTATTTTACAGAAGGAAAATCTTGGGCCCCAAACATGGCTGTGAGGGTCATCTGGCTATATTCCCAGACCACAGAAAATAAAATATAATTGTGGAAAGAAGGAAAAAAGGAGAATAAATGCGAAAATACTCAAATACTCCCCCAGTCTAGAGCTCTTTCCTTCATAGCTAGGAGAGCTCTGAAGCACCTTTTGGTGCTGCCTGGATGATCAGAGCTGTGAGGGTGACACACACAGGCAAACAAGAAATTTTACACCAGGGAAAATGTCACTGTCCTTCTGCTCAGTTTTTTTCTGAGAATTCTTCTCTTCTGTCCTGAGCTTCCTCTTGGACTCTGCTTTGGCCCTGAAAAGAACTTTATCTTCTGGAACATTTTATGGGTTCTCACTTGGTGATTCAGCTCATCTTTGTAAAATATTTTCTCCTTTATCCTCCTTTTCTTTTCTTTTAGAGTTTATTTTTTAGGTCCCATGGACTGGAAGTATAGCATTGAACAACACAGACCAAACTCCTCTCCTCACAAAGCCTTGCATTCTCATTTTGGGAGACACAGTATAAAGAAATAAACAAGGAAAATGTAAAGTGCTTGGAGTAGTGATGAGTGTTATGGAGAAAAGCAAGTCAGAGAAAGGAGAGAAGGAAGGCTGGGGAGGCCGGGGAAGGCATGAAACTTTAAATACTTTGTTCGGAGAAGTCTGCAATGAGAACAGCAATGAGTTGACAGGGGTGAGGATGGAAGTCCTGTAGATGGCTGAGCCTAGGGTATCTCTGGCAGGGAAGTGGAGTGTGCCCACTCCCAAGCTGGAGCATCCTTGGGGTGTCAGAGGGCTGGCAAGAAAATTAGTGCAGGTGAAGCCCATGAGCAAGGAGCAGAGTGGCAGGAAAGGTGTGAGAGGGGTAGGGTGGGGGCCTGAGGTAGGGTGAACAGGGCAGCCTGGGCGTGGAGACCCTGAAGAAGCTGTACGGACTTCAGCTTTGACTATACATCTAATGAGGGGACATTGAAGGCTTTTGATGTGACCCAATTTTTGCATTAACAAGTTCATTCTGGTGCCTATGGAGTGTAGAGTTTAGGAGAGGATGTGGCTGTAGGAATGCTGGGAGAAGTGGAGGGGGCTGGGCTAGGGTACAGAAGATGATGGGATCAGATTATGGGGGTATTTGAAAGTAGAGACAGGAGGCTATTCTGAAAGATTGCGTGGAATGTGAAAAAGAAGGTAAAAGAACTCGGGGTTTGGCCAAGTAAGCAGAAACTCACATTGGAACCTGCTGAAATTCAGAGTGCAGCTGACTGCAGATACATCTTGTTTTATTTTATTTTTTTCTCTTAACTATTATTTTTATTAAATCATAACTGTGTACATTAATGCATTTATGGGGTACAATGTGCTGATTTTAATCTATTCAGAGTAGAGTATAAATGTCTTAACACAATAAGTAAGTGAGGTGTAGGCTATGTTAACCAGTTTGATGTAAGATACATCTTATTTTAAGCAGCTGGATTTCTGCCTTTTTTTGAACACCTGGAAGACCTGACATCAGTGGACCCAAATGATCGCATAACAGCAATTCATTAGAAGTGAGTCGATACTTTTCTTTTCAAATGGGGCCAAAGCCTTCCAACTGGCCACAGTCCCCACCAGTTCCTGGATTCTTTGCTTTACTTGATGTACTGCCTGCCAGGTCTCTGCAGTCATTTGATTTTGTAGTTTTTGTATTCCAGGCACCATACTAGATACCTCTCCAGAGCTCTGACTCTTGTGTTTCTAGAGCCACACCAGTGGGGTGGCCATAGTGATGAAAAGAGACAGAAAACAGTGTGTCCAAAGTTCTGCTCCTTCCCCCGTCCAATCCCTTCCCTATAGTCTGGGAGCCCCAAGGTGTGGCTCATGCATTTCTGAGCCTCTGTGTGGTGTCTGCCTTTTCCCTGAGGCCTGTGGTCTGAGCCATCAAATTAAACAGCTAAAGCTCATGCTGATCAAGCCCACAGTGCCTCATCCTCTTCAGTCAGGACACAGCTTTATTGCAAGTCTTTGTCCTAGAATTTAGGTGGATTCTGTGAACTTGAGGGCAATCCTGGTGACAGACACCACAGTGTTTCTGAATCATCCCAAGGCTGTAAATTTCTCCTGTCTTCTCTATAGGATAAAGCTCATCCCAGGACAATCCCGATTCTTCATGAAGACAGTTCCCAGTGGCTCATCTCCATCGTCCTCCAGCTGTGTCAAGGCTGAATCACGGAACCCACACGGTGCAGGCTCCAGCTGAGACCCTGTCACGTGAACTTCCAGTCCTACAAAATACCATCAAATAATGCAGAAATAACAAACCTTCACTGAAGCTAATATATTACACATACATTTCATAGAACTATCTAAGCAAGCATTTTTCCCATAGTATTTAGCAGAGTTCTAATTCAATAAGATTTCCTAGAAAAAGGATCCCTCAGTCAAGAAAGTTGCAGAATGCCAGAGAGCTTATCAGACTCTTGGAGACTAAAGAAACACATCAGTGTCTTCAGAGCTGGAATTGGCCCGGCAGTAAAGTAGTCTGCTTATCTCGATTTAGTCCAGCTTGTCCCAAGGTTGTGGAATGCTTTTATCACTGAATACCTTCAAAACTCATTTTGGGAACACTGCTTTATGTATTCATGACAACCCTGGAGAAAAAAAAATAGGTGCTGAGAGGTGAAGTTCCCTCTTCCAGGAGCCATAATTTATGTGAAAGTGAGGAAAACAGCCCTGTATTCCACCTCTGGGCCTGCACCTCCTGCCAGGATACCACACTATCAGTTCTTTCTAGGCCTTCCATACCCTGTAGAATGCCTCACGTCAGTGGGGCTTCTCAGGGGGCTGCAGGAGTGATGTGAAAAGGACCCTGACCCTCTTCTAAGAGTTGGGATAGATACACTTCTTGCTTTGCTTGCTTCATGCCTCTTTATCATTATTACTGGTTACATGTATTATATGTAGCATAGTCATCATGGTTTTAACCAATAACTTTGACTTACATTTTATTGAGATAAAAATGTGTGCTTTTTGAAGAGAAGTTGGGGAAAATCTGAGAAAGACTGAAGAAGAGAAAAATCACTTCAACCCAGAAACAACCCAGTTAATTGGTGTCAAGTGCGTACATACACAATTACATGTTTCTGTGTTCTAGGAATGGTGCACTTTCTCTTGTTATTTATCATGACCTCCGTATTTTGTCTTCCATCATAGATTGTGGAGACTTTCTTTTTTTTTTTTTTTTTTTTTTTGTAGAGACAGGGTCTCACTTTATGGCCCTCGGTAGAGTGCCATGGCCTCACACAGCTCACAGCAACCTCCAACTCCTGGGCTTAAGCGATTCTCTTGTCTCAGCCTCCCAAGTAGCTGGGACTACAGGTGCCCGCCACAACGCCCGGCTATTGATTGTGGAGATTTTCACAGTTCATTCAGCACTCCTCGGGAAGATGCTTCCAATGGCCGCACGTGCTGCCATGTATGAACCTGTGATGTTTCACTCATTCATTGGTGGTAGAGTCAATGCCACGGGTTCCCCATGCCATTTTCTCTCTCTGAGCACTTGCAAGTCTGGCATTTCTAAAGCTCCCTTGCAGTTTAAGTCTTAGAAAATTGTGGGCAGAAATTATGGATGCCAATTCTGTGCTTGGCTTATCTGTCCCCTAATCAGTTACTGCAAAACCACAGGTTGGATCCAAGGATAACTGCTTGAAAGAGAGCTGCCTAGACATGCCCAGGCCACATCATTTTAAGTGAGAAATAAACCTGTGTTGTGTGGAGCCACTGAAATTTCAACATTTACATGTTATTTCTCCATAGCTTAGCACACACAAATATATCACCATGCTCACTACACCTTTGAGTTTGTTTTCAATTTCTTGTTTTTAAAACATGGCTTCAGTGAATATATTAAAGAATATATCTTTTTTTATATCTCTGACTACTTTCCTTAAAAATATTGTTTTTTGGAAAATGTATACCACCATAAGCACCCTCCCCTCTGCCATATGAAAAGTAGTATTTGAAAGTAGCCATCAGATCTCAGCCTTATAAAAATTGTTTTTTGTGACAATGGAAGCTGCCCACAGGGCACTGGCACTGGTTCCCGCCTACTCCAGGAAGAGCAGCAGCCCAGTGGGACCCTTGATGGCTTCCTTCAAAGACTCCTCTGAGAGAGGTGGAGCAAGATGGTGGCTGAGTAACAGCTTCCCTGCAACTGGGCACAGTGATTCTGGGGAGATAAGACTCCAGGAATCTCTGGCTGGTGGGATCTGCCTATAATCATCCCTTTGAGTATACAGGGAGTCAGCAAGAAACTTCTGGACCCCAAGAGGAAGACAAAAACAGTGGAAAACTTGCAAGTGGTTGCGTGTGTTCGATCGACCTAATCCCGCCGACAGCTGTAAGGACAAGCAGCAGTGAGACTGCAAACCGGAAAGCCCTCGCCGGTGAACTGTTTTGGTGTTTTTGGACTTGGCACTCAGTTGAACTGCCTTGGGGAGAGCTTAAGCAGGAGTGCAGAGAACTTTGGGCATTGTCTAGGGCCCCAGACTGAGCCGCTGAGCCGGATGGAGCTAATAGTGTTTGGCTGTGGGCTGCAGAGAGCCATTGACAGAGCTTGCCCTGGTAAGCTCCTCCCTTAGGGTCGCAGAGCAAGGATCGGGCAGGAGCTAGTAATCTAGTGACTGAGCAGCATAAAAAGGCGGGGACTGAGCTGCCTTAAAGCCTTAACCCTCAGGGGCAGAGTGAGACCGGTTTTGGTACCCTGGAGCCTTGGGCTTTTGTCCTGGGTGGAGTGCCATGGCATCACAGCTCATAGCAACATCAAACTCCTGGGCTTGGCGCTGGCCAGACCTACATAAGAGCTGTGCCACGACCCCCGACCTGCGACCCACACCCGCCAGGCCTCCATATGCCCTGACCAGGAACTGCAGGAGCTGCGCAACCCTGCATCCTCCCTCCTGTACCCTCCCTGCCTCCACACCAGCCCACTTGTCTGGCCAGGGACTCTGGTAGCCACGTGCCCTCTGGAGCCCTCCCTGCCTCTGCACAGAGCCCTTCTCCTGGCCAAAGACTGCTAGAGCCTTGGGCTGTCTGTGCCAAAGTCACTGGGCACCAGGTACTCCCAGAACCATGCACACCACCTCCCGCCCTGTTGCTGGATCTGGGTGTGTCACATTTTGGAGCTGCTTCCACAACCAGAACTCCTTGGCTGGGGCAGCCCCAGAGGAACTACACAGGGTCACTCCCTACAAAGATTCAGCAAAAATAGAGTGATCCTTCTGGAGTCTAATCTTGGAGAGACCTCCCCAACTCTGAGGACGGCCAGAGGCAATAGTGAAAAATAATCATGAGGTGAAATCAACAGAAAAACTCTGACAATATGAATAATCAGAGTAGATCAACTCCCCCAAGGATCAATGGAGCAACACAGCACAAGATTCCAGTCACAAACAAATAGATGAGATGTCAGAAATCAAATTCAGAATCTGGATAGCAAATAAGATTGAATGAGAATTCCAAGCAGTAACCCAAAAGATATATTAAGAATTCAACAAATTCAAAGATCAAATGACCAAAGATTTTGACACATTGAGACAAGAAATTGCAGCCCTCAAAGATCTGAGAAACTCAATAGAATCCCTCAATAACAGAATGGAGCAAGTAGAAGAAAGGATTTCTGACATTGAAGACAAAGCTTTTGAATGCTCCCAAACTCTCAAAGAGAAAGAGAAATGGAGGGCAAAAACAGATCACTCTATCAGAGAGCTCTGGGATAATTTGAAGAAAACCAATGTTCACCTTATAGGGATCCCCGAAAGTGATGAGTGGCTTCACAAGTCACAGAGTCTCTTCTCCATGAGATTATGAAGGAGAACTTTCCAGACTTGCCAAGAGACTCTGAAATTCAGATAGAAGATAGTTTCAGAACTCCAGCACGAGTCAACCCAAATAAGACATCCCCCAGACACATCATAATCAATTTCACTAAAGTTAATATGAAGGCGAAAATTCTGAAAGCAGCCAAATGAAAGAAAACCATCACCTACAAGGGCAAGAATATTAGAATAACTGCAGATCACTCTGCTGAAACCTTTCAAGTTAGAAGAGAATGGTCATTGACTTTTAATCTCCTAAAACAAAATAACTTTCAACCCAGGATCCTGTACCCAGCTAAACTGAGTTTCATGTATGATGGAAAATTAAATACTCCAATGACATTCACATGTTGAAGAAATTTACCACAAATCCTTCAATTTCATATCTCTTTATTTTTTATTTATTTTTAATTTTTTTATTAAGTCAGATACACATAGATCATGAATACATTCATGCATATGTGGGGTACAATGTGCTGATTTTTTTTTTTATACAATTGACATGATTAAAGACAGAGCAGCCTTCTAGTTTTACAGGGAGAAGCCTGTAGCAATTCAGAAATGTTTCATGCACTTTCACTAAAGATGCAAGAACTCATGGTCTATGACCAGCACATAGGTCACAACAGACCCCAGGCTGTACAAGGGCCCACCAGGGGATTGCAGGACTACAGAGAACAGGGCAACACTTCTGCTTAGGGGGCTGGCATATTCAAACTGGATCTTGAAGGTAATATTTAAGGTGACATCAGAGCTTGATCTCTGGTCTTGGGTTCCAGGCTGGGCCTTGTCTTCTATGGACAAGCTTCATGGCAGCCCCTCTAATGGGATATACAAGCCAGGTTTTCCTGTGCTGAAAGGTGATCAAATCAGACAAATTGTAAATCTACAGCTCTTGTTTTGTCAGCATGTATATTTTTATAGAAAGGCGCAAATCTCTGCCGAGCTGGCCAGATAATCATCTCTGCTTTGCTTTACTTATTCGAAGCTGTGAAAGAATGCCCTTGGCGGGGACCTGGTTTTAATCACCTTTGATTAACCCAGAAGCTTTTGAAAGTAAAGGTGCTTTCTGTAAACTGTGGCCGAGTCCCGCAGCATTAGACCTTTCCCCATGTATGAAATGCCTAAAGCAGAGCCAAGGTATCAAGCCCGTGGAGATCAAATCCACTGTGTGGGGAGCTGCCTGAGTGCCGCTGACTCATTTCTCAAAGAAGGTTTTTGGCTGTATAATTATTTTTTTTTCATTCTTGAAAAATTGCAGGCCATACAAAGCCAGAGCCTTCTGGACGCAGCTTGTTCCAGCTTGCCTTTTATATAGTGCAGAAGGAAGGCTTTTAGGAGGGATTGAGAGAAGCCAGAGGAAGTCTTAGGAATAGCCCCAGAAATGATTAAGAGGCTGGAAAGATACAGCTCAGAAGAAAAGGCAAGAGGGTTTGGGGGACTTTGAACACTCTCAAATCTACCTCTAAGCCGTGACCAGAACCCCTGCACTGAGCCCTCCCATACTGGTTTTCCATTCCCACAGCCCAACTTTTTTGCATAGTATCTCTCTCCCCTATTCCAGAAAGTAGGGAAGTTACTTTCTGCCATTAAGAAAACTCAGAGTTAAAACCAGAGTTTCCTTGCTCAGAGATTTTATTAATGGTTTGGTTCAAGACAGGAATTCTGGGACATGCTGGCGAGCTGTAAGGCTGGGTCTTTTCACCTCTTTAAAATGAGGGCTGGAATCCATTCTTCAGCCTTGTTTAAGTATCCACCTGCTTTAAAGTCTGTGCTGCTGAGCCAGTACCTGTTTCTGGAGCTGGAGCTCAGGAACACCAGAGAGGTTAGAGCACAAGGCAAATGTTGGTGATCCTTTGCCCTCGGAGCCCTAACATGCCACCTAAACCTCTGGTTACTGGGATCTGAGTGAATGTTGAATAAAATAGGCTCATGGGGCTGGATTGAATTAGAAACTCCTGGTGAATCTGTTCTCTCCAGTCCTTCTCAAAGTCGAGCAGGACCAGACACATGTCCCTGGGGTGTGCTTACTCTGTTTTCTCTCATTCCAAGGGAAGAGGTTTCCACTGGGAAATGTAGCCATTGCTAAGAGTTCATCTTTGTCTTGGCTTCCCAGACCTCCCAAACCCTGATGTTCCTCATTATGTGGGGTCCTGTCTGGGGATCTTGGCTCTTTGATTTGCTTAGACATTGATCAAGTTTGCTGGGCCCAGGGGATTCTGTAGCATCCAGCGTGCTCAGGTTTACTCAAAAAAGTCAATTCACAACTTGCATTTTCCCACAGTGTAGAGTGCTGCCCCTTACAGCAAGTCACAGCTGAGGTCATTCCCCTGGGAGGGGGCTCAGGACAGCAGGTGCAGAGAGAGGAGTGTGCAGACATCAGAGAGGGCCTGAAGGCTGCTGTGCTCCACATGGTGTGTAGCCATGTTTGGCCCATGTGGCCTCAATGGTATGACAGGTGGTGGGAAGAGGAGACTAGCCCAGGAGCTGCCTCTCGTCTGGTACTGTGGGCTGAGACTGCTCTGTAGTCTCTGTCTGTGACATCATGCTCCTAAGACAATGCTTCCTATTCAGTCATATTTCTTATGAGTAAGAAATAGGGGAGAGAGATACTATGCAAAAAAGTTGGGTTGTGGGAATGGAAAACCAGTATGGGAGGGCTCAGTGCAGGGGTTCTGGTCACGGCTTAGAGGTAGATTTGAGAGTGTTCAAAAGCCAATTATTTGGAATGATTCAGTTGGGAGGAAGAGGTTTGACCTGGGAGAGAGAAAAGATACCCATTAAGGAACTGTTTCTGAGAAGATTTAGGGGAGGAGTTTTTGAAACTGGAGGGGATGCCTAGGCCAGGTGGGGGGCACGGGATGGGCACAGAAGCTGGTGTTCCCTTCCAATAGCCCCTTGTTCTCTACAGAGTGGGAGAAGAGGTCAGCTCTCTGGAGCAGGGAGAAAGGGAGTGAGGAGGACAGAGGTGCATGGTTTGTGCAGTTGCAGAGGAGAGGAAAGCCAAGGCCAGGCAGTGGGAGGGCCTCTGTGGACTCTGCCCTCAGGCTGCCCTTCCACATGCCTTGATAGCCCTGAGCTCTTGAGGTTTTGCAAAAGGTGAAGAGGCAATAGATCTGGGGTCTTTTCTTCATTAGTAGGAAAATGTTCAGCACGTCGCAGTACAAACAGATCCAAGTAAGATGCGTCATTGTATTTCACAGCACAACAGAATAGAGGGGCCCACGTACTGCAGTGAGACCTCTCTTGCTGTCTCGTGTTCTCTGGCTTCCAATCACATGTCTTTTGACTCACGGAGGCCACCTCTGGACACAGCCTTTGTCTGCCAAGCTTAGTGTCCTGAGAATCCTTTCAGTTTAGTGTGTGCTGCTGTCCATGGCCATTGGCTTTGACCCTTGGTACTTGCCAAAGACTTGCCCCTGGGATTCTGTCCCCATCACATGGAGCATGCGAACCGGTACCAGAGTCCAAAAGCCCAGCTCTACTCTGCCCTGACCTTATGGCAGGGAGTTGGTTTATCCTTTCAAAGACCAGGTTATTTTAAGAACTAAGAATTTTGATTAGGAGACATTTTGAAGAAATAGTAAATGTCTGGAAGTGGGAAGGGATGAGAAATCAGGAAGGACGCAAGTGGAGAAGAGAGGATGGGGTGGTGTGAGCTTTTCCAGTGGGAAGGAGAGTGTTGTGGGCTGAGTTGTATCCTCCAGAAGAGATGTGCTGGAGTCCTCAGCCCCAGCCCATCGGAAGGTGGCCTTACTTAGAAGTAGGGTCTTTATAGCAAGTGAAACTGGGGTTTTAACCCCAGAGGGCTGAGGAGGCCTCTCTGAGGTCAGAGAACTGGTCCTTGGCTCTGTGTGGCATGACCTGGATGGGGAGCCCCTATCCAATATAAGTGGTGTCCTTATGAAAAGGGGAAATTTGGACACAGAGATAGCCATAAAAAGATGATGTTAGAACACAGAGAAGGCAGCACTCTAGGTCCAAGGAGAGGCCTTCCCAGAAACCAACCCAGCTGATACCTTTGATCTTGGTCTTCCAGACTCCAGAACTTTGAGACAGTTGATTTCTGTGGTGGGAGCCTCCCAGTCTGGTGCTTTGCTGCAGCAGCCCTGACAAACTAATGTATAGGGGGTGACAACTGAGGAGCAGGTAGTCATGGACTATTGTTGGGGAGATGTGGACAGAGTTTAATCAAATGAGGAGGATTCTATGTCTGGCATGGTGGATCACTTCTGTAATCCTGGTACTCTGTGAGGCTGAGATGGGTGGACCATCTGAGCTCAGGACTTCAAGACCAGCATGAGCAAAAGAGAGATCCTGTCTCTCCTAATAATAGAAAAAGTAGCTTGTATGGTGGCAGGTGCCTGTAGTCCCAGCTACACCGGAGACTGAGGCAAGAGGATCTCTTGAGCCCAAGAGTTTGAGGTTGCTGTGAGCTATGACACAATGGCACTCTACCCAGGGCGACCGAGTGAGACTCTTTCAAAAAAAAAAGAGCAGAATCAGGATTCTAATATTCTGCTTTGTCTTGGATGACATCAGTAGGAATCTCTTTTATAGCCACCTTAGAAATAACCTTTTCTATGTGTCTCCAATGTGACAATTAAAACTGGCAATACTGGGCTGAGGGTGGGTTGAGGAAAAGTGAACCGAAGTAGGGGTCTGTTGAGCTGGGTGGGGCAAAATGTGGTGGTTTCCAGCTACAAAGGGCTGACGAGGCCTCTCTGAGGTCAGAGAGTTGGTCCTTGGCTCTGTGCAGCATGACCTGGATGGGGAAGTAAATTCCAAGGGTCTGGAATCTTCTGCCATGGTTCAACACTACAGGGAAGTGCCTTGTCTGGGAGAAGACAGAGCAGCCCCAGTCCTGATGTTTAAAATGCCTCCTAATGGGATGGGTGTTGAAGTGCACAGCTGTGATGGACACACAGCAACAGGAGAAGGACAATGTGCAGTATGTTCAGAAAATGTCAGGTCCCATACAAATGGTTTCATTTGATCCTTGTCAGCCATCCTTTAAGATAAATAAGTTGTTTTCATGTTAAATTAAAATTGGGCCAGATGATCAAGAAATTGCTCCAGGTCTCTCACATAGCTGGCAGGGAGACAGGATTGGAAGGCATGCTCATCTGAATCCCACACTTGTGATTAGCACATGGTGCTGGGGGGCCAGGGGAAAACACAGAAGGTGTAACCTGAGAGAAAGAGGCCTTGGTGGCCAAGATTTGCACCTGATGCGAGGATGAAAACAGTGAGAACTCCTTCTCAGCAGCCTATGTCACTGCAATAATACACAGAGGATGGTTCCTAAAGAGAGAGAAAAGAGAGAGAGAGAGAGAGAGAGAGAGTGTGTGTGTGTGTGTGTGTGTGTGTGTGTGTGTGGTGTCAGGTAGGAAAGCACAGGTGAGGTCCTACCTAGAACACTGTGCCAAGGCAGGATAAGAGATTGGGCATCTGGATGAGAAACAGAGGCTTGGGATTCAAGGCTGAGGTGTGGACATAAATGGAGCTTCTGCAATGTCCTTCTGTGCAGGGCTGACCAAGAGGAGATGGGTATAATGTGGACTGTCATCTCCCAGAACCACACTGGCAGTATTGGACCTCTGATAATCCAAGGCTGCTGTGACCATGTTAAGGATATCAAAAATCCTTTCCACCTTTTTCTTTATTTTTTAAGTGACAGACATTTTGCATACGAATTTCAAGGAAGCCATTTCAATCTGTCTGTTGCTGGAGGTTCCCAGGGCAGTTTTGTTGGATGACAGAAAGCACAACGGCTGACCACCTGCCATGCTTCTCTCTCAGGAGGAGAAATTAGACAAGAGGCTGGATGACTATCAGTGGGAGCTCAAGCCTGGTGGCACTTCTGTAAAAGGGCTCAGGATTGTCCTCTGTGAACACTCGTTCTGATCCGATAAGCCTGTGTTCCTGGATCTTCAAGGACTGGGGGAACATAGGAGTCCATCAGACCACCCTGTTCCTGTGCTGTGGGCATGGGGGACACGTGGCCAGACCCAGCCAGAGTGCTCATGCTCACTTTCATGCTGTACCAAGAGGCCTGGGCTGTATTCCCCATCGAATCAACCAACACAGCTAAGTATTGAATAACCAATAATTACAGAAAAACACTGGCTTTTGTCTCAACAGCTCTTTCATGGTGAAAAGAACCAGGTGCCCAAGGCTACTCTTTACCCTTGATAATTAAGCAGTTGTATAAGTCTCTGAATTTGACTGGTTTATTTTTCTTGAGGTATGATGAACCTGATTAGCTCCACCTGCACTCTCCCTTCAGCCTTGCAGGGGCTCATCACCTACCGCAAGGCTGGCTCTGCAACTGGGCTGGCTAGGTTAACCACCTCCCAAGTAGCTACCTGACTTTCTCCAGCTTCATGAGCTCTCGAGATTCATTCTTTCACTCACCAATCATGTGGCTTTACTGTACTACAGGGCTCAGTTAAGTATTTTATTCTTGACAATCCCAAGGCAGAAAGTGCATTCATTTCTTTGCTCAAGGAAACTGAGTCTGGGTTTTGTCCTTACTAAAATTCTCATCCGGGAGTTACTAATCTCTGGATGATGGGGATGGTGAAAAAGTTGTCTCAGGGTTTTTTTAAGAACCATAAGTAAGGGCGGCGCCTGTGGCTCAAGGGATAGGGCGCCAGTCCCACATGCCGGAGGTGGCGGGTTCAAACCCAGCCCCAGCCAAAAAAAAACCAAAAAAAAAAAAAAGAACCATAAGTAAATAAGAATTAAGATAATTCATGGGGAATTTGTAAAGGGTAAACTACTATACAAACTGAGATGTGTAAGCTACTACTACATTCATTTATTTATTGCAAATAAAAAATAATATTATGGAAGGGAAACATATCTGGTAAAAGCCTCAGAAACTGGAGGTGGGAGAATCACAGCTGTTTTGAATGGGCGGAGTTGAAATCACATATGAATTCTTCGCTAGATCGTGCAGGCTAATGAACATGTTGATGGTCTGCTTTCTGTTGGACTCATGTCTGCCTGATGGGGTGATATGATTATTCTCTGCTGACTGGAATTAAAAAAGAAACTAGTAAAAGAAAACATGAGAGGGCGTCTTTGGGAGAAGCCTGTGATTAACACCAACCTTCAGTTATGTTTTGTTTGTTCCATAGCAACGTTCAACCGAGAGAATAGAACCCAGCATCAGAAAAGCCAGATTTACAAACTTTACAGTTTTCCTATGGTCCTGGCTCCCTCCAGGGACATTCTTTCAAAGGCACCCAGAAACCAAATCAGATTGATTTCACCACAACAGTTACAAATTTTATCCATCACGAAGAGTTAGAGGCAGGCAATTTGTTGTGTCCAATTCAAAGGTTATGAAAAAAATCCTTTGGATTTGAACACCTTCCACACCTCTTAGGTAAGTCAAACACATCCTTTTGATTCTAAGACAAACAGCTTGTAAAATATTTGGGAGCTCTTGGGACATCAAACAGCTCTTAGAGGAGTGCATTTTAATGGTTTACTTGTAAAAGAATCAGTAAAAGAAGCAGAAACATATGGTTTAAATTCTTCAGAATAATACAAGGTATTTTTGTAGGCATCATTTTTTTTTCTTTTTTCCTGAGGGTCTCCACACATCTTTGAATGCTTATCCTAGAAATACTTTAAATAACCACCATTACATATACTGACATAGCAGATGGGACTGTCATACTCTAACATGGGTCTTTTTGTTGATCCTGGGAGATCTGGGTCCCAGTAGACACTGGGCTCATTGGGATGGGTCCATGGGTGGAAGAAAGGGACAAAAATGTCTGTGTCATCAAAGTAATTAAGGTGCAGAGACAGCTAGTCCAGGCATTAAAGGCTCAAAATCTTGCAAACTCCATGCAGATAGCATTAAGGCTTCTGTTGCACACTGAGAATTAAAAATGGAGGTTGGATGGAGGAGGAGCTTGAAAGTTGTAGCATGTCTGCTGACCCTGGCTCATGCAAATTCAACTACAACAATGCTCACTGGCCAAACAGGACTGTGTGCCGCATCTGTCACCAGCTCTCCCTTTCTGTCAACTAGCACATGAGCAGGAGAGAGACTCCAAGTCAGTGAGTATAGGGGATGGTATCTGATACCAGTCTGTAGCCCCTTGCATTGCATCATGTCTGAGTGCATGAGCCAGTGGCAGGCTGCGGAGCAAGGGTAAGGCAGACACAGGTCAAGTTCACATGACCTTGGGCTAAGGACATTGCCTTCTCAACTGTAAGATGGGGTAATAAACACTGAGTTATGAGGGTGGACTATTCAGACTATGCATTCAGTGTGTGATACAGTCATATGACTCATAATGATGTTTCTATGAATGATGGATCAGGTGTATGACAGGGCTCCTGTGAGATTATAATACCTTATTTTTACTGTACCTTTTGTATATCTAGGTATGGTTATACACACAAATCCTTACCATTGTGTTACAACTGCCTACAGTATTCAGCATACTAACCATCTGTGCAGATGTGTAGCCTGGGGCACTAGGCCATTACTGTATGGCCTCAGTATGTGCTGGGCTCTACCATCTAGGCTTGTGTGAGCACACTCCCTGGTGTGAGCACAACAATAAGTTTGCTGAGTGGTGTATTGCTCCAAATGGATTCCTGTCATTCAAAGATGCATGATGTTACAATAAGTCCAGTGGGAGAGGACGCCGTACTGAAGGCCCACACAAGCAGATGTAAGGGAGACGTGAAGGGTCTCAGATGGCAGGGCCTTGAGGAAGTGAGCGATGAGTGGGGTTTGCCCAAGAAAAAGTTAGACAGGAGAAGCTTCCCCTGCAGAGGGAAGGGTGTGCAAAGAGCTTCCCAGCAGGCCCCGCCTGTTGCCTTCCATTCAGCTCTTGTCTTCTCCCCCATCCCAAGACTGCCCCAGGCTAAGCCTTACAGAGAAGAGGGAGCACCTGCGTGAGTTCCCTAGGAGCACAGATGAAGAGTAGAAGGAGCGTGGTGGGTCACAGCCATCCGCCTCGTGCAGCAAGATGAAGGGTGCTGCAGACACATAGGCAGGGATCAAGAGGAGCAGCAAAAGTGGGCTGTGTGAGGAATTTGGGGTTGAGATTGGGCTCAGTGTCTCTGGGGTCATGCCATGCCTGGGAAATGGTGAGATGGGAAGACTCCCCAGCCCTAAGCCTTCCTCCAGCCTTTCCATACCAGACCCTTCACTTTTCCAGAAATAACACTCATTTAGACATTTTCCAATGTTCAAAAGCTCCTCCTTGCAACACTGACCAGTGACCCTGGATGACGCTGGCCGGCATGTACTCACTGCTAGTGAAACTGGGGCAGCAAAATGGACATCTTCACATGCAGCACCTGGGAACTGGACATCTTCCTGCTCGCCCACCACACCACAGAGCTGGTGCCAGGGCTGGCCTGACCCTGACTTTGTGTGCCTGGCACATGTTCTTTCAATGTGCCACTGTGCCTTCCAGATTCTGCCCTCATTTGTGGAAGGGCATGAGCCGAGGGTGGGTTTTCAGGGGGCTCTCACAGGTCCCAGCAGGACCAAGATTCAGAACTGGCAGAGCCACCCTGCAGATCATAACAACCATCCCCCATCTGAAATCCCAGAGGGGTCCCCCCTGCGACCACACCCTCTCTCCTTCCATAAATATTCATGGAGAAACTAGGTGTGCCAGGTTCTGGGAACACAGGAGAGAAAACCTTTACCTTGGTTCTGTCCAGTGGATGAACAGTAAAGAAGTAAAATCATGAGATGAAAATATAAACAGAAAAGAGGATTTCAGAAAGGGAGAGGTGCCACAGTAACGAGATAAAGAGGGATGGGAAAAAGGACCCTGTACCAGCTCAGGCAGTCAAAGGAGTTTTCAGTGAGAGGTAATGTTTGGCAAAGACCTGAGCAGTGAGAGGGGCTGTCCATGTGAGGACCTTGGGTGACAGTCCAGGCGGGGCTACCATCCCCATGATGGAGAGCTGGTAGCTGGCGACCCCTCCCTGCCTGCTGTGACAGGCTATTCCAGTCTTGGATTTTTGATAAAATACTTCTGACTTAAGCAATGATATTTCCTTCCTGGAACCGTCTGCCACATAAGAGGTTCTTGTACAGAAAGAAGTTTCAGCGTCCTCTCAAGCACTGTAGAAGATGCAGTCAGCGCAGCATCTGTGAATCCTCCGCTCCTTTCTCCAGACTGTGCCCTGCGCTAATCAAGCGGTCATGATGATCAGTTAGCCCGGCCACACAAGTCTGCATTCTGAGAGCAGGGTGAAGGTTGTTGTCACCTCTTTGTACAACATCACTCTAATCCCTGAAAAATAAACACACCAATTTTACACATTCCCTCTACCATTTATTCTGGAATTAAATAATCTGAAGGAAAAAGAGGTGGGTAGAAAGACAGAGAGAGGGACGGGTAGGCTGGGAGTGGGGATACAGGCTACAGCCAAGTTTGAGAGGGGGCAGGCGGCTGCAGCCCAGCTCAGCTCAGGCAGGAGGGAAGTTGAGGCCAGACGTGGGTATCATCAAGCAAAGCATCACCTGGGTCCTCTGGGAGAAATAATTGAAGCCTAGAGGGTCCTGGTGTCCAGGGCCAGGAAGAGAGAGCAAGGCTGTGTGGGGAAGGTCGAGGCTCAGGGGTCACTGAGAACCGAGGACAAGGTGGGTGGCCCAGACATGGAGGTCATAGCGAAGTCACAGGAAACTGGGGCTGCTCAGGCAGCTCCACTGGCTTCTGCCTGCCCAGGAAGGACTGAAGGCGCTGACCCAGGAGCATGTGCAGGATGCTAGGGTCAGCCCAGTGCCTCTGCTCTCCCACCCACTGCTCCCGTCCTCATTGGGGGTCCACACTGACGCCTGAGTCCCCAGACTCACCTCAGCCCCTTCCCTTCCTCCTGGGCTGTGAGCTCTCTTCCCTGGGCAGGCGTGTATTTCCTGCTCTCTACCCTAGTCCCTGTCCCAGAGACGACTTCACAGGCATCACCCATAGTTCTGCCCCTTCCCTTCTCTTCATCAGGAAATGACACCTGGAACCATCACCAACATTTGGACAAGACCCTTGTTTGTAAGCAATAGAAAGTGGTGCTGGCAACACTCACTCGATGGCAAATCCCATCGAGAGAAGGGATTTGTTTAAAGCAGTGGTTTTCAACCTTCCTAATGCTATGACCCTTTAATACAGTTCCTCATGCTGTGGTAACCCCCAACCATAAAATTATTTTCATACACCTGTATTTGTACAGGTTGTATGTGATGGTTTTAGGGAACCCCTGTGAAAAGGTCATTTGACCCCCAAAAGGGTCGCAACCCACAGGTTGAGAACCACTGATTTAAAGGCTGTTGGGCAATTCAGAGAAGCCCTGGGAAGAAGGATAGTGCTTGGTGAATAGACAGGCCTAAGGGATGCTCAATCAGAGCAATACAACTGCCAAAATCACACCGAGAACTAGCCCAGTGTGAGCTGTGCCAGCCCCTTCCACCCAGAGGAGGCACTTGCCCTGCCTCAGCAATGCTGGCTGTTGCCAAAGAGGCTGGACTCTGCCACCCCTGACCCAGGAGCCCAGCACTGCTGACACTGGGGAAAGTTGGAGAAGGGAGCCAGCTCACTCAGCCCCTGGGAAAGCAAATCCCAGAGTTTCTTCTTTAGATGAGGAAGCAGATGCTGCAAACTGGCAGAGTCCTAGCTAGAAAGTCTGGAGAGGAGGCATCTCAGGGGCCTCTTCTGGCCAGGATCTGCTTGGTCCCAGCTTGGTCTTTGGTCCCCGGACTGGGCAGAACTTAGAGATGGACTCAGTGCTGAAGGGTGATTCAGAAGGAGAATGAGAACGATGGCCAGCTTTTGACCTGGATCACAGGGTGATGGTGATGATGGAGGACTGCCTGAGATGGGCTACAGCAGAGGAGAACCAGGCTTGAAGGAGTCATGGGCAAAATGGATCCGATATGCCTGTGGGATAGTAAATAGACTGCTGAATTTAGACCATGCTTGGCACACAGTAGATGCTCAATAAACATTCATCAAAGGAATACGCTTCCCTGAAGGCCATTTGGAGGGTAGTGACTGTAGCAGTGAATAGCTATGGTTTGAGGAAGGAAAAGATATAGGAGAGAAATGAGGTTTTCTTCCCTGCCATCCCTGCAGCACAAAGGGTGCCCTTTCAGGCAGGAGACTCAACAGAGTTCACGCTAACATGTCCCACAGGGCCCTTCTTTAGAGCTCCCCTGGGGTCACAGCTTGACTTTCTGCTAAGTGTCGCTGTTCCTCTGCATAAACAAGTTCCTGAGGCCTCGATCAGTATCTCTTTTCCTGTTAAACTTCTATTTGCTCATCACTTTCTTGGTTCTATTCTATTGTGCTTTCCAAGTTTTCCGGAGAGTTCTACTAATGGTAGACAATACAGCACTCAAGTATTGTTTAGGGAGCAGAGTAGGTTGGGCAAACAATGCCTTTCTTTACAATTCTGTCTTCTTTTTACGGCTCATGTGAATATATATGTTTTATTTTACTCCATACGACGTTTGTTTTCATGTACATAAGCCCAAGGCTTTAAACTTTTTACTACTGAAGAGAACTGACATTCCCAACACATGTGTTTCGTAGCTTCAAATATGGCACCATTCCTCGGACCCAGCCTGCAGCTTGAGAGGGGAGTCCTGAACCATTTCTCATGTTAACTCTGCTTCTCCCCCACTGCCGTGCAGCTCAGTCGTGGCCTTTTTTGTCATATTATGCGACCTCAGATCCAGAAGGGTCCATGTGGATTTACATTTATGAAGCTGTTCAATTTAGATAAGGGTGAAGGGGAATATCTATGAGGCCACAAAAGTCATGGCTTAAAGGGATCTAGGTGGTTTCCTGATTGGAGGAATAGACGGAGCAAGCTGCCAGCTGGGCCACCACGCTGATCCTCCATGCACAGAGCAGACATACTTCTGTCATGGGCCCCTTCTCTTGGGGCCTCAGAGCCCTTCTCAACTCGGTATTTTTTTAGATTGGTATATCATACTTGCACATATTCTGGGGGTACATGTGATACTTTGATACATGTAATGATCAACTCAGGATACCTGAGATGTCCATCACCTCAAACATTTATTATTTCTTTGGGCTGAGAACATTTAGTTTACTCTTCTAGCTATTTTTAAATACACAACAAATTGTTGTTAATTGTAATTCTGCCAGTATAGTGCTGAATACTACAACTTATTCTATCTAGCTGTTTTTTGTGTGTCCATTAACCAACTTGTTTCCATGCCCCCTTCCTTTCCCAGCTGCTGGCAATCCCCATTCTACTCTCTACTTCCAGGAAATTTATGTCTTTTAACTCCCACATATAAGTGGGAATTTTCAAAATTTGTCTTTCTGCCTGGCTTATTTCACTTAATATAATGACCTCCAGTTTTATCCACGTTGCTGAAAATGACAGGATATCATTTTTTTTTTTTTTTGTAGCTAAACAGTATGCCATTGTGTATACATAACCACATTTTCTTTAAGCATTCATCTGTTATGGATAGGTAGGTTGATTCCATATCTTGGCTATTGTGAACAGTGCTGCAATAAACACGGCAGTGACGATATCTCTTTGACATATGGATTTCCCTTCTTTTGGCTCTATACTTAGCAGTGGGACCATTAGATCTCATGGTTCTATTTTTAGTTTTTGAGGAAACTCCCTATGAGTTTTCATAATGGCAGGACTAATTTACATTCCCACCAGCAGAGTATGAGGGTTCCCCTTTCTCTACATCCTGACCAGGATTTGTTATTTTTGTGTCCTTACCGTAATAGCTATTCTAACTGGGGTGAGATGGCATCTTACTGTGGTTTTGATTTGCATTTCCCTGATGACTAAATAATGTTGAACATTGTTTTAATATACCTTTTGGCCAGTTGCGTGTCTTCTTTTGTGATGTGTTTATTTAGGTCTTTTGCCCATTTTTTGCTGGAATTATGTGTGTATGTGTTTAACTATCGAGTTGAATTCCTTCTATGTTTTGGTTATTAATCCTTGCTGTCTCCCATTCTTTAGGCCGTCTCTTCACTTTGTTGATCATTTCATTTGCTGTGCAGAAGCTTCTTAGCTTCTATATGATTCCACTTTTCTATTTTTGCTTTGTTGCCTGTGCTTCTAAGGTCTTACCCCCCAATTTTTGTCCAGACCAATGTGCTATAGCATTTCTCCAGTTTTTTATTCCAGGAGTTTCATAGTTTCAAGTCTTACATTCAACTCTGTAATCTATTTTGAATTGATTTTTGTAAATGGTTAAAAAAAATGATGATATGGTTTCATTCTTCTGAATATGGATATAAAGTTTTCTGAGCACCATTTATTAAAGACACGGTCCTTTCCCCAATGTATGTTCTTGGTGCCTTTGTCAAAAAGTAAGTTGGCTGTCCAACATAGATTTATTTCTTGGGTTTTCATTATGTTCCCTTCATCTATGTGTCTGTTTTTATGCCAATGCACTGTGGTTTTGTTTTCTATAGCTTTGTAGTATAATTTGAAATCAGTTAGTGTAATACCTCCAGCTTTGTTCTTTTTACTCAGGATTTTTGTTGCTATTTGGGGTCTTCTGTGGCTTCATGCAAATTTTACAATTGACTTTTCTACTTCTTTGAATAATGTCATTGGTAATTTGGTAAGGATTACACTGAATCTGTAGATTGCTTTTGGTAGCATAGACATCTTAACAATATTAATTCTTCCAATCCACAAACACAGAATAGGTATCTTTCATTTTCCTTGAATATTCTTCAATTTCTTTCATCAGTATTTTATAGGTTTTTTTTTTTTTTTTTGTACAGATCTTTCACTTCTTTGGTTGCATTTATTCCTAGGTATTTTTTTTAGTAGCTATCATAAATAGGGTTGCTTTCTTGATTTCTCTTTCAGATTGATCACTGTTTGCATATAAAAATGCTATTGATTTTTGTATGATGATTTTGTATTCCGTAACTTTGCTGAATTTGTTTATCACTTAGAAGCATTTTTTAGTGGAGTCTTTAGGTTTTTCTGAATATTAGCTCAAGTAGTCTGCAAACAAGGCAGATTTCAGCACAGCATTCTAGAGAGCTATGGCTACATACACAGAATTAGTGTGGCAATAAAAGTACTTGTCATTCTCTGGATGGGGAATCCCTCTCCGCTTTTTAGTGAGGACTAGTAAAGTCCAGGGGGGCAAAATTTATAAAGACTTCTTGTGGCAGAGCCTGGGTTGGAGTCTGGCTTTCTGATGTCCACTTCAATCCACTCTGCATTTCTCTGAATGACTTCTAGCAAGAATCACTTTTCCCTCCCTTAGGTGGCTTTAACACAAATTTCCTTTGTTGAAAATTCAAATTGAAATGATTAAAATCTCTTGCTAAGCTCTGAAGACAGGAAACTACCATAAATTGACTAACAAACTGAGAGAATTATATTTTGTTCACTAAGGGAAAGGAGATGGGATTTCATGCTGCCTTATAATAACAGGCAATGCTCATTAAAGCCTTCCTTTCTTTACCATCAATAAAGTCTGGATGAGTTTCCACAGATAAGCCTCAGGCAGGCAACACAAAGTAGTGGAAAGAACCTCAGCTTTGGAGTCAGTCATACCTGGTTTGCCCCTCTGCTGTGCTGCTTACAAGCTGGGTGACCTTGGACAAGTTACTCAACCTCTTTGAACTCAGTGTTCATTGTCTATAAAATGAGAACAATAGCCACTTCATAGAAATAGTATATTCATTAAATGAAATCATATTCTACATGCATGGACTATAGTGGGTACTCATGTAAAAAAAAAAATTGTGGGAGTCTTATTCCTTTTTCAAGGGAAACTGTTTTCCTAGGTCATTGGAGTTTGGGTCTAAAGAGCCCGTATGTTCTAGATCCCCTAGTGGGATCTTCCTGGGCACGTACAAACTACAATAAAGGATCCAGACATGCTGGAGATGCTGGTGTAAGACAAAATGAGCTGAATTGTTGTTTCTGTTGTTTTGAATTGGAAAAGGCTAGAGAGGGAAAAAAATAATAGGAAACAAATGCACAAAGAATGTGGAAAATGGAGGATAAATCAACTTAGAAATGAACGTGGAATGTAACACTACCAAGGAGAGATCTGGGCAGTCAAAAGGGACCCCAGCTGCTGAGTTCTCCCTGTGGGAAATGCAGCCTGTGTTCTCTGCAGAGCCCAGCTGGCACTCTGGGCTCTGCTAAGGCAAGGAAGACCCTCCTCGCAGCCATTTGAATGAGAAACAGACCAGGGAGGACAGGACGTAGACCCAGGGACAACAAGAACAGGGCTGACAGCTAAGCAGAGGCAAGAAGGCAGAGGTGGGTCAGGTATCCTGGCCAGAGAGCCATGTGCTGCGGTGCCAGGCCTCCTTACAGGGACAGGCAAGATCTGAGAACATGAATATCTTTTTGGAAACATGCTGTTATGCTGTTTTCTTTTCTAGGTTTTAAGTTCTCAGTGAAAACACTAGTCAAATCCATGGCACAAGCCAAACAAAGGCAAGGGTCTGCTGTCAGAAAACTAAAGGGATGTCCCTTGTATGTGTGTGTGTGTGTGGTGACCTGGGGCTACACCAGGAGGCAGATAAAGAAGGGGTCAGATTCAGGGAGTCAAGGGGGCGATTCCTGGTGGGTTTCTTCAGCAAGTTTTTTTGGTACTCTGGAGCAGGTCTTCCTTCCACTGTTTGGAATATGGGGCTTGAGTTTTATAAAGGAGACTGTTTTCTTACAGTTTCTTCCCTGGGTTTGCTTTTCACACCCCTCTGGCCATCTGCTGTCATTCACTTTACAAGAAGGTATATTTCTCCTGTTTAAAAAATATATATATACATATATATATATTTTTATTGTTGGGGATTCATTGAGGGTACAAAGACCCAGGTTACATTGATCACTTGTGTCAGATAAAGACTCTCCCATAATAGTGTTCCACCCCCAAAAGGTGTGCCACCCCCGGTGACCCTCCCACCCCCTCCCTTCTTCCCTTTCTCTGCTCTCCCCATCCCCCACTCCCCCACCATGTGCTTGGTCATTCATTAATTGTTCTTATATTAGAATTGAGTACATAGGATTTTTGTTTCTCCATTCTTGTGATGCTTTGCTAAGAATAATGTGTTCCACCTCCATGTAGGTTAATACAAAAGATGTAAAGTCTCTGTCTTTTTAGTAGCTGAATAGTATTCCATGGTATACATGTACCACAGCTTGTTAATCCATTCCTGGGTTGGTGGGCATTTAGGCTGTTTCCACATTTTGGCATTTGTAAATTGAGCTGTGATAAACAGTCTAGAGCAAGTGTACTTATGGTAAAAACATTTTTTTCCTTCTGGGTAGATGCCTGGTGATGGGATTGCAAGATCAAATGGGAGGTCTAGCTTGAGTTCTATAAGGGTTCTCCATACTTTGTCCAAAAAGGTTTTACTAGTTAGCAGTCCCACCAGCAGTGTAAAAGTGTTCCCTTCTCTCCACATACACACCAGCATCTGCTGTTTCGAGATTTTTGTGATATGGGCCATTCTCGCTGGGGTTAGATGGTATCTCAGAGTGGTTTTGATTTGCATTCCTCTAATAATTAGGGACAATGAGCATTTTTTTCATATGTTTGTTAGCCATTTGTCTGTCTTCTTTAGAGAAGGTTCTATTCATCTCTCTTGCCCAGTGATATAAAGGATTGTTGGCTCTTTATATGTTGCTTAATTTGAGTTCTCTGTAGATCTTAGTTATTAAGCTTTTGCCTAATTCAGAATATGTAAATATCCTTTCCAATTGGGTAGGTCATCTATTTGCTTTGGTTGTTGTCTCCGCAGCTGAAAATGATAGTTGAGATCACCACTTTGCCATTTGGGGAAAAAAATAGGTTCCTTACCTCACACTTTACACTTACATTCTACATGGATTAAAATGAATATTTTAATATTTCTAAAGTATTTCTAAAAACATATCTGTATTAGAATAAAATATGTATAGGGTAAAATATAGACAATTATTTGACCAGAAATGAAAAGACTAATAAATATTGCACAAAAATAACATTTCTACAGGGTACAATATATTATCCATGAAATTTAGAAACAAAGAACAAACCAAGAGAAAAAAAAAAAAACGCGACATGTAAAAAGGCAGAGTGTTAGCACTGTTGACCTACAGAGATCTTACTTTGAAGTGAATAGGAAAAATAATATTTACTTGTTGGGCAAAGGATGTGTATACGGGACCAATGGAGATTAAAAAACGTATTTAGCCTATTCTATAATAAATATAAATGAAAATAATGAAACATTGTTTTGTATTTGTTGGGTCAGCAAAGATGACAAAGATTGTTATCCCCGGTGAGGGCAGGAGGAGGAGTGGCAGGCAGTAGAGGAGAGAAATTAGGGCCTTGTAATCCAGTTCTGCTGTTTACTAGCTGCCACTTCCCTTCTCATACCTCAGCATTGTCGTCTGCAAAATGGGATTAATAATGCTCCCCTAGGGTTGTTGGGAAGATTAAAAGAGTCAATATGCAAGGTGCTTAGAATACCGCCTGGCATGTAGTAAGTGCTACATAAACATTTGTTAATTATTGTTATTCTCAACACATTGAGTACAGTGACATGAACTGATAAACATTTTCTAAAATATGATATAATCTGATAGTATGTATAAAAGTTTAAGAGTACATACACTTCAGCTTCTCTTTTGTTTCTATTATTTTATTCCAAGGCATTAACAAGAGAGAACACAGGGAGTCTTATGCAAAGATATTCATTGCTGTGTTTGCATAATAGCAAAGTATTTGGAAACAAGTTAAATTTTGTAACATTAGAGGATTCTTTGCATGAATGTGACGTTATGTCAGTTTGATGAACTATTATGATATATCAATTAAAATTAAACAGTCAAGAATGACATATATACCCAATATGGACGTATAGCTGTATCTCTGGCTTTACCTCCTTGTATATTTACATTTACTCCTAATCCATCTAAATTTGGAATGAAGCACAAAAAATACAACACAGATGTTGATTTGTATTATATTTGGGGGCTAGCTACTATGGATTTTAATTTTTACATTTCTAGCTTATTATCTAAATTTTTTAATGATGATTTCATTTCATATGAAACTAGCTCTACTTTTCTAACTTTAAGTGTAATAAATCAGAATATTCAGAAATCTCAAAACAATCAAAACACCCAAAGTAAGTGTAGTCACCCACAATTTCAGTAGCCATGTTAGCAGGATTCTCGTCTTTTCAGATTGCTATCATTGCACGCATGCGGTGGATAGAAATGGAGGGGGGAGGGGAGAGCAGGTAATTGGTGGGACCACACCTACGGTGCATCTTATAAGGGCACAAATTTACTAGGTGTAGAATATAAATGTCTTAACCCAATAACTAAGAAAATGCCATGAAGACCATGTTAACCAGTTTGCTGAAAGTATTTCAAACTGTACATAAAACCAGCACATTGTACCCCATGGTTGCATTAATGTACACAGCTATGATTTAATAAAAAAAAGAAATGCCAACTGAGCTATGTACCCATAAAATAAGAAGTGTGAGATTTACAGTTTTTAAAAATTGTTTTGTTTCTCACTGATCTAAGTATCATAGACATTATTCTCTTTGAATGAATACATATCTAATTTGTTGTGTTAACAAGCTGGTAAGTATGGCATCTGATGTGAATGTACCATTCATATGTACTGGCTCAAGTTTATAGCTTCCTAGCAGCAGAATTACATGTTAAAATAAATTGAGATTTTAAGGCCTGTTGATGGATATTTCAGATTACTTTCCAGGAAGATTATCCCCACCTATACTCCTGCTAGCAGGATTCGGGGACTATCACAATGTGAATGCATTAAAAACTTTGATTTAGCTATTGAAACTATTGTCTTTTTGGTCTTAGTTGGCACTTAGAAGAAACTTTCCTTCCAAAGCCCAACATGAAAGAGTAGTAAAAAATTTTCTGAAAAGTAAAAAGGGTTTTAATCCAAATGATAAGCATTTCAAGGCTTCATAACTAAAACAATTCATTCTCAAATGTCAAAAATAAAAAATAAAGATTCTAAATATCATAGCTTGAGAGTATATAAGAAACAGATTTTGTGGGTTTCATCCAATTCCAGTGGAGAGTGCAGTTTATCGGTTTCTATTCATGGCCTCTTCTGCCAATTGGAAGTGAGCTGAAAATACTCAATTAGGATAATTTTTGGCACTATTTTTCTTTTCATTATGAACGCTAGAATGCACACCTCAAGTATTTACTTCGACTGCATTCTTACTTTCTAAAACCTTCCACTTTATGCGCACACACACATACTGATTTTTTAATTACAACTAGATATAATGTGCTTTTCACTCTTACAAAAATGCATTGAGCTGGTCAAATTTAGTGTCATGGTAAAGGGATATATAGGTCAGTAGTCTGTACGTATTGTGAAAGTGGGGTGTGTGTGTGTGCGCAAGTGTGC
Organism: Nycticebus coucang; assembly: GCF_027406575.1. Lineage (NCBI taxonomy): Eukaryota > Metazoa > Chordata > Mammalia > Primates > Lorisidae > Nycticebus > Nycticebus coucang. The sequence goes on along the minus strand of NC_069782.1, from coordinate 75,985,957 downwards.
ACATGTGTGTGCAGGGAGCTCAGCCTTCTGGCCATAATTTCCCTTGCATCTCTTATCCATGAGGAGCTCAGGGGACACTGTCTCTCAGGATGTTCTGCAGATGGGCTGTCCTCCTGGGTGCCCAGCTGATCCTGCCCACCTGCAGGATCTGGCTTTTTTTGTCTCCCTGCAGTCAGTCTCCCACCATGCACACAGCTGTGGCTGATTAATTAGGTCTAAGTGTGGAAGGAATTATCCAAAGGCTCAAAAATGTCAGCCTCAGACATGTTTGCAGACCCTGAACGTAACTGGCTTTGTGGAGACGGTTCTGGTAGAAGATGTCAACCACAGCATAACCCTTCCTGTGATCCAGCTCAGCTGAGCAGTGTTCGTTCAGGTCTCTTCCAGGCTAGCCCATGGGCAAACTGGTTCCCGACTTTCACGTCAGCAGTCGGTTGGCTGGGCACCATGGATAAGAAGCTGCTGCCCAAGCTGCAGGGGTTAGCATCTTTTCAGCGGGCTTTGAACTTCCGCCCAGAAACTGTAGCTCTGGCAAAATGAATCCTCTGGTCAGTCCTAGATTCTTCTTTAGTTGGGGAAATAGCATTGTAGAAAAGAGTTTAACAGAAAGGAATGTAGGCACATTTCATTTTGTTCTCCATGGGCATGTCAAAGTACCTCTCAGGATGCATTAAAGAGAAGCTTGTTCATTCAGACCCCTCAATGCCCCTGACCCTGGAATGAACTTGTCCTGAAGTCCACCAGCCTCTGGTACCATCCCTTGCTTACTTTGCTCCCCATCCTGAGACTCCCACCTTTAGGGGAGGAGGTCTGTTCAAGGGTCCCTGGACCTTGCCTGCCCTCTCCGTACACACCACAGGCTGGTCAGGGTCTTATGGCAGCTGGTTCCTTCTAAAGTCACCTGAAGTTTCCCCAAGACCCTCTTCAGGGCAGCCTGTCTTCCTTCAAAAACACAGGCACTTTTGATTTTTTAAGGTAAGATGTAGAAAAGAACCCCAGAACATCTGCTACCCTGAGACTGGAGTGGCTCTCAGGCTTGAGGAGGAGTTAACAGAAGCATTTAGATTTCCTCCTTCATCGGTGTTCATCCTACCAGGATCATGTCATCGTGGAATTGCTTTTTGAAATACACTCAATACAGGCCCTTCACTGTTGTGAGAGATTAAAGCACAGCTTTTGAGATATTCCAAAGAGTATTTCCAAGAAGCCCTCCCTGTGTACACTAGGCTAGTAACTATCCTGCAAGTCCACACAGATTGTGACCTTTTGCTTAAGATACATCACAACCCAATGCAACGTGAAACCTGGGTTAAAACCTAGTTTAGACAAACATGCCAACAACCATATTTTTAGGCAATGACGAAATCAGAATACGGTCTGGCTACTAGTTGATATGAAGGAATCATTATTGATTCTGTCCCATGGAAGATGTAGAATTTGACTCTGGACAAAAATGTTCTTGGTTTGTAGAGATTCATTCACACTGAAGTTTTTAGGTGTGGAATATTTAGTTGCCTGTAAATTATGTTAAAGAAAGTAATTAAAAAAATTATTCTAATCAAGTCTGGAACATCATTTGGGGGTAAATAGGATTGCTTTTCTCAAGAGAGAAACAAAAGTTACTATTGGATTCATGTTTGCCCAGATCTCAGGGAAATAGCAAAAGTCCCCTGCATTGTCAATTGCAGGTGGGGGACAGAGACAGTTGTGCTCCTGGGGACAGATGGCCACGCTCAGAAGCAAGTGAAAACCTCATGGAGCCAAGACTGTCCAGCCAGGTGCTGGGGAGGCAGTGCTAGCCTTCACCCCAGGCCCCCTTCTCGCCCTCCTCCCTCAGCCTGCACTGGGACGTGCAGAGTGTCGGGGTCCTAAGGCTGGTGGATACTCCCTGGCTTCTGTCCCAAGCCCCAGCAGCATCTTCTTACTGTGTCCCTTTCATGGTGCACTTTCCACCAGCAAGGGTGTTAGCTGAAGAAACCTGGCAGATTCTCCAGCAGACCTACCATGAGTTACACTGCTTGAACCCGAACACTCAGAGGATGTCTTTAGTTCACATGGAAAGAAACCAAGGTCCCCTAGTTATTGGTATTGCAAATGTATTCATCTCATTTTCCTTTCTCACCTTCAAAGCCTCATGACACTCATACTGGGTGAGGTAGTAGGCAGAGTAATGGCTCTATAAAGACTTAACACACCCCAGTTCTTTTTTTTTTTTTTTTTGTAGAGACAGAGTCTCACTTTACTGCCCTTGGTAGAGTGCCGTGGCGTCACATGGCTCACAGCAACCTCCAGATCTTAGGCTTACGTGATTCTCTTGCCTCAGCCTCCCGAGCAGCTGGGACTACAGGCGCCTGCCACAACGCCTGGCTATTTTTTTGTTGCAGTTTGGCAGAGCCTGGGTTTGAACCCGCCACCCTTGGTATATGGGGCCGGTGCCCTACTCACTGAGCCACAGGCGCCATCCCACACCCCAGTTCTTAAATCTGTGAATAGGGTCTCCTATGTGGAAAAGGGACTTTGCAGTTGTGATTAAGTCAAGGTTCTTGAATAGGGAAATGATCCTGGGGTTTCTGGGTGGGCCCCATGTAACCACATGAGTCCTTAAAATTGAAGTCTTTCCTGGCTGTGGTCAGAGAAAGAGACGTGGGCCAGGAGCCCCACTGTCCTCAAGGGTGCAAGAAGGAATTAGACCTTCCCCTGGAGACTCCAGAAAGAATGAAGCTCTGCTGACACCTTAACCTTTGCTCAGTGAGGCCTAGGTCAAGCTTCCAGGCTACAGAACCCTGGGAAGTGTTTGAAGTCATCAAATTGCAGTGATTTCTTATGGCAGCCATAGAAATCTAATCCAAGTGGGATGGAACCAGGAGTCAATCTCTAGGCTCAGGCTAGTCTACTATGATAATTTATATATAGAAGACACCCCTGTTTGCTACAGAATCATACTCCTTCTGATCTACTTCTCCTTGCGTTCCCAAACTCATGGCTTGCAGTTATCTTTCAACCCCCATCCCCAGGAGGGAAGGTAGCTTTGGGAAATGGCCTCCTGCCAATGAACAGGGGCTCACTTTCTCCCTTTCCACAGCCAGGTGGGCAGCAGCAATGTGATAAAGGGTTATGACTTCTGTATCTTACTCTCCAGGAGTTGACAGCTCCTTTTATTTTGAAAGAATAGAGCAAGGTGAGACTATAATTTCAAAATTATGTATCCCAAGTAGCTGGTTTACCTAGAATTGTTCAAGAGAGACAGTAACCAGTACTGAAAAATCCCAGGCTGCTCCTCACTGCTGGCACCATTCCTCTGCCTCTGGCCTTCTTGGGCTTGTTAGTCATCTGGGACTGCCTTTGTATCCCAGTCTCTCTTACTCTGAAGGACGACTGGCCTTGTAGAAATGGATGCAGAGCCCCCCCATCCAACTTACCATGTATGTATATCATCCTAGACACACCCTCCCCTGTCAGAGAACTTGGCCATTTTTCCTAATAGACTATTTGTAACAGGTGGACAGAAAATGCAAGTATAAAGATTCCCTAGTTGGTCTCTCCAAAAAGAGAAGATGCATTTAAAAACTGAAAATAAATTAGCCTTCTAGAGGATATAGGTCTTGAGAAGGTTTCTGATTACCCGATGTGATCTGTACATTCTAATAGGCTTCTCATTATAATCTTCCACTTGTTACAGTGGCCACAGAATGCCTTGTTTGCTTTACAAAGTCAGCCAGCCGCTAACAAGGGAGACTACTGATTGCTCATTCTGCTGTGACTCTTTCATGCTGCAAGTCTTTTACTTTCTCCCAGAGAATGCAATTAAAATAAATTACCACAACGCTGACACATAACAAGTGCTCCATAAATGTTAGCTATTATTGTAATTATTATTATTATCAAGCTATCATTGTAATTAGCTTAATTTTAGAAGACAGAGTAGGGAAAGAATGTTCTTATCAAATTTGTATAGAGGAAATACAAAATTCTTTGTGAATCCTGTTATAAGAGGTGCATTACCATCAGAAAATTCTCCTGAAATATTTGAATTGAAAATTACTTTTAAGGACAAATGTTAAAATTGCATACTTTATATCCAACAGGAGACTCACACGGAAATAGTAGAACTCTTTTAAGCTTGCACACAATATTTCATTTAACTATGTCACCTACCTTCCCCCTTTATAGATAGAGTTCTGAAGAAGAGAAATATGTGCCTCTTTAATCTCCCTTCATTTCACAACCCACTCAAAATTGACTTCAACCATCCTTGAACTACTAAAATTGCTTCATTAGTGTCTTTGAAAACTACATCATTTACATCAACCACTAAGATGTCCCTTTTATATTCTCTAACAGTGTATATGTTCATTACTCCATTCTCTCATTCATTCACTTCTCTTTTCAATTTATTTTTACTGCTTTAAAAAACTTCTTGAAATAGTTTTAGACTTACACAAGAGTGGAAAAATAGGGCCGAGTTCCCGTGCACTCTACGCCCAGCTTCCCCTTACGTTGACACCTTTCATAACGTCAGAACATTTGTCAAAACTAAGAAATAGTAGAAGATTACTATTAACTACACTCAGAGTTTATTTGGATTCCATCACATTTCCCACCACTCTCTTTTTATGGTCCCAGGATCCTGGGCTGCCTTCCCCCCTCTGTCTTCAACCCAGGGAGCCTCTTGCCCTCTTCGTTGGTGAAGGTGGCAGGCCATGGCTACTAACCTGACTGGCGGGGAGGGGCTGGAACCTGTGGCTGGCTTGCTTCCATTTGGGACAACTCTGCAGGGTTTCTCAGTTGTAATCATATTGAGGTTTAGTCTCACCCTCCCCTCCTACTTTTCTCCTTTGTTCATTTAATTACAGGTGCATAACCTGAGAGCTGTCTGGTGAGCATTCAGCAAGCAGATCTCATCTCAGAGTTGGTTTCCTAGGGACCCAGTCTAAGATTGCTGGTAGTGTGAGTGGTCCCAGGAATAAGACTCAAGACTCTAGAAAATGATTTAAAAACTAGATCACTTGCTGGCTGGTTGGCAGCAAGGATCCCATCCCTAGTGGTGAGGCAAGGTGCTGTTACCTGGGTACCCTACATTGGAGCAATCGTTAGAGCTCTCACTGTGGTGAACTGGGATGGGATACCAGTGTGAGGCAACACACCAGCTAGCATAACATCGCTGGCATTGAACAAACATGATGAATGATAACTCACATCTTAGAAGTTGAGCGGCTGTTTCTGAGCACAATTGATTCATTTAATAAAGACCAGCACTTCTAATTCTCAGAGCCCGTTTATCCCTTTCTCCACTATTTTCCATGACATTTCTGGCACCCATCCTTCATTTAGTGCGGTTCATTGCTTTTTCCAAGTTTCCAGCGTCCATTCTAGCAGCTTACAAACATTCCTTCTTGGGTCCTTGCCAGGATGTTAAATCACATGTCACCAAATGGTGCTCTCATGTCAATAAACTCTCGCTTATCTAACTTGAGGTTCCATTTCCTCGGTCCAACATGTTCAGGATCCAGGCTCTGTGTCCCTGCTCTCAGCTTCCGCCCATGTGTACTAGCCATATCCCAGAGCGCCCTTGGCATATAAAATGCTTCACAGAGCCAGCACTCCCCAGTTGGGTTGTGATGAGATTTGATCCTAGTTTTTAGTCTGGAGTCCAGAAGGGGAGGTGCAGATAGACTTCAAGGGGATCATGAGACAGTGAATGAATGAGAGAATGGAGTTAATTATCAGGAGATAATTAACCTTCTCTTTAGATCAAGTCCTAAACCTGGACCTCTATTGTGTCTGCCCCTCTTAATTTGACTATATATTTGCCACATATAGTAACTTCCACATTTTGCTTTGAATTGGTGAATAATGACCCCAAACCTGTCATGGTCTCCATTAAATGAATCAATATAGAGGAATAGCCCTACCAGGAAATGCTAAATTTGTATGAATAAGATATTTCATACATTTTTGAAAAAAATGCACTGAAGAGCATAAACATAAGTTAGAATAAATAGAAAGATAAACTGTTTCCATTCAAGGGAAAATTCAGCACTGTAAATATATTATTATTTCCTTAAGGACTCTACCATGGCAATTCAATGCTCTAGTGAATATTACAATGCTTTTTATGGGAAGTAAAATTTTAATCTCGAAATTCATTTGCCCAAGACAATTGACAAAAGGAGAATGAGCAACAGTTGCCCTTAATGCCAATGAACATTTATTATAAAGAAGTGATTTTCAACTGATGGGCCATGGTGCACCAAGAAAGGTTCTTAGGTGTGTCAAAAAATTTTAAAGATAATTAATTAAATTATTTTCAAAAGAAGTTCAAAGCACAGTAAATATAGCCTTTTTCTAAACTCTTTTTTTGATCAATATAATTTAAGTGTGCTGTGGAAATTTAACTGCAGGTTCAAGTACGCTGTGAGATAAAAAGGTTGAAAAACACTGTTATAAAGTCAGAGAATGTAAATGATATAGAAGAACAGACAAATATATCAAAGACTGAAAGTACAAGCATGTCACGTATATGCGTATAGATAGTATACAATAGCAACAGTATTTAAAATTAGCAGGGAACATGGACTACCTAATACAACAGGGTAGAACATTTTAGCTATGTAAATCCTTAGAAAAAAATGTAAATCTCTGCTTCAAATACCATTAATAAAAATGAGTTCCAGATGGGTTATAGAGTTAAACAACAATTTAAAAAAATTAAAGAAAACCTTAGGAGGAAGAATGTTTATAACTTAAAAGTAGGAAAGACCAAAAATAGGACATGCATTCTGAACTCATAACGACTGACAAATATGATGACAATGAAATTTAAAACTCTGTGAGCTCAGGAACATTTTAAAAAGGTTTAAAAATAGTAATATGTTTATTACTTTAAGAAGTTAAAAAATATGCAGTAAGCAAATATTTACAACATGTGATAGATAAAAGACCAACCTTCTAAGTATAGAAAGACCTCCTTTATTCAATCAAAGACAAATGACAAATAAAAAAATGGGCAAAATAGTTGAGGAGTTTATGGTACTGAAAATACAAATTGCCACAAGACTGTTTGTCAGCATATGACATGTTTAAATGTAAGACAATTTCTCATGTGGTAAAGTCCATTTAAAACAGCAATGAAATGATTTTAAACCATAGGAATGGCAACGTTTTCAAAGTATGATGAAATTGGCAATAGCAGGTCTCATGTTTGGTGGGGTGGTATATCAGTATAACTGCTTAACGGGGAAACTTGTGGAATAACTGTAATACCCCAAAATGGGCATGTATTTTTGCTTGGAAATTCTATTTCTTGCTAACTTTCCTAGAAAAATAACCACAGAGGGTCACGAAGGGGCTGGTGCAGGGACTACAGGGATAATTATAATGTTATTTGTAACAATAAACATAAAATCAAAATGGAAATGATTTAAACTTTATTTGTGTAGAAATTTAAATAGCTGCATGTGGGTAGTGGCTCTCTAACTGGAGAGCACAGATGGAGACACGTGTCTACCCACCTTAACTCGGCACTGTAATGTAGCCCCTGAGTGTATTTCTGAAATGGCTTCTCAACAAGATCTGTTGCAAAATTTAAAACAAAAACAAAAACTACAAGTGTAATTACTTTTCCTTACTAACAGGATGCCCGTGGAAATACAGGCAAGCTGCCAACTGCCAACCCCCACTTTAGGAAAGGCACAGACAAAGGGGGCTGGTGCTGTCTGAGCCAGGTCACCATTCTGGGCACCAAAGCATCACGGGCAGAGGCCTCGGCCCACTCTGGACTGAACTGGAAAGATCTACGTCGGCAGCAAAGTGAAAGCGCAGGCCCAGGGCCAGGAGCAGGCGGGTAAGGAAAAGCAGACAGAGGCGGGAATCGAAATAGCTGGGGTCACTGTGGCAGGGGGTGGGGGACGGTGGAGGCATGCAACCCATGTAGAACATCCACGGCCCCTTTTGCTCCCAAAGCCGTGGGTGGGTGGTGCTGGCTGAAGCGCTCCCTCGGGGTGATGACCCCTCCACGGCTGCGTTTACTTAAACCGGCAGCATCCGCTCAGCCCCTCCTTTTCATCAGGAGACCATGTCCCCCTGCGGATAGACTATTGATGTGAGGACAGTAGGGATAGGTCAAGCATAGAAGCAGGGCAGAGGAGAGGAGTTCCCCTTCAGAGCCCCTATTGTGTCCAGCAGACCAGCAGGGGGAATCAGCCATCAGGCCTGTGGGTTTAATGATAGAGCCATCTCTCAAGGCCTCCTGAGTACTGCGCAGTAAAAAGGATTGCGTTAGGCTGTTTTATAGACGCCAGCCAGCCAGCTCTAAGTAACAACAGACATGTGTTTGTTTATTTCTGCTTTCCCAAAGACAATAAAAAGAGCAGATTTAATGGCCCCAAACTGGTAGATAACAACACCCTGAATTCATCCTTTTTCTCATGAACAGGAGTTGGCTTTGGAGAATAAGCTTAAAAGCTGAATATTCTTCACCGAATATTTTGTGCAAGGTGTTCATTGCGCTGCTGCTGTATGTGTGAGCAGATGAAAAGCTGGGTAGTGAGGAGCACGCTCCGATTGATGAGGGGTGACCATATGTTTCAGGTGGAGGTGGAGGCGAGTACCCCAGTTCCTCCACCCCCACAGGCCATGCTCAGCCTGCGTGCCTCGCTGTGGGGACGCGGGGGGTTGCTCCTAGGTGAGGCTGCTGGGGACGTACCCTGGGCAAAGAGCTGTAGAAGCCAGAGACCCGAGGCAAGACACAGTCCCAGTGGGCTGTGCCAAACGCAGGTGAGGTCACATATCCCTGAGCCAAATGGAGACGAGGCCTCGGGAAGGCAGAGCAGCAAAGTGGAAACTCAGACAAAAAAAAGTCAGTCTCCTGGAGCTTGTCTGGGGAGCAAGAAAAAAAAAGAAAGAATTGAACTTTTAAGGTAATGGATGATTAAGATATTAAAAGAGTCTTCGTGGACACAGTAAGGGAACCCAACACCCCAAATTCATGATTCTAGGAAGTTTTTAGGTATCTGAAAAACTTCACAGATTCTTTGAGAGCTATGAAAATAAATGGTGCCCTGATATACTCGCTAAGAATAAGGCTGGAATCGTACTGAACAGTGAGATAGTCTGCCCTTCTCAGCTCTGTTTTTGTCTTGTTTTTAGAAGATGTAGCCTCACAGGAGCTGTAGACCCTCAGAGTCTAGGAATGGGTTAGAAAGCAGAAAGAGGGACGGAGGGAGGGGGGTGGGGCCTTGGTGTGTGTCACACCTTCTGGGGGCAAGACATGATTGCAAGAGGGACTTTACCTAACAATTGCAATCAGTGTAACCTGGCTTATTGTACCCTCAATGAATCCCCAACAATTAAAAAAAAAAAAAAGAAAGTAGAAGAACAGAGTGGGTAAAAAGAAAAAAATAATGCAGAATAGTAAGGATTTCATTGTTATCTTAAAATGGAGGCCCATCTGCACCAGTTCCTAGTCATCTGATCTTGACAGCTCATGACTAAAAAGTACGTCTGGCCATATGGGCAACTGTCCTAAAAGAGATGAGACAAATGGGCAAATGATTGTCCCCTCTTTGTGAACTTCTGCTGCTACATCTGCAGAAGGGGAGTTCATACAGCTTTTCCTGCCCAACATGGTAGGCTGTGATAAAGTCGAATGAGGTAGTTACTCAAGCCACAAGTTTGACATATAGGTGAATTTTTAACATTATCTCCCCAAACTAGGACCGGCCAGTTGTGCTCAGCCAGCTGCAACCAGGGCCCCTGAATGCTGCCTCTGAGCTACAGTAATTCAATATAAGTAAGGAAATCACATGAGAACCAGACACCCTGGGAATCTCTGAACCTTGACTACACATAAGCCCGTGAGAATGCTTCACAACATTTTACCCCAGTTCTCTGTGCTAAAGAGGTCCATGTGGGCTCAAATTATCTTGACCTTTGTTCACCTACTGTTTGTCAAGTGGAGTTCTTGAAGAGTATGGATCTGACCCTTCACATGAAATGTGCCCAGCAGCTCAGATTGCTCAACAAAAATACAAAGGCACTCCGGGCTCTACCCTTCTCTAAACAACCACTTTCCTAACTTTAGAGCATGCCATTGCTGAGTCTGCTTCCAATTATCCTGGGAAGCTGCGACTGTGTCTTTGGTCTGTGCTCAGGAGGATACTGTTGGGCTGCCCTGGAGAGGGAGATGGAGACAGGTCACCAGAGGAGGGCATTTCCATTTATGTTGCCATCGGCCCCCTCACCAGTGGGCCTATGAATAATGAGGACAAGGGCTATGATTCCTTTAACATGGATTTTCTGAGTACTTTAATGTTTTGGAAAGTATTCAAGACATTAAGGAAAGGTAAGTGGAAGAAGACAAAATGTCTGTCTTTATGATGCTTACGTTCCAGGAAGTCAAACAAATGTCTATATCTGATATATCTGTATCTCTATTCCTGTTCCTATTCCACAACTATGTCTCCGTGTGTGTGCAGATGTATGGATGTATTTTTGTATTTGTCTCCTCTATACATGTGTCTATCTGTCTGCTCCACAATATGTCTGTATGTGTGTATACATCCACACATGCACACATAGATGCATGTGTATATGTGTGTGTGGTGTGTGTGTGTACACTTTACACAGAGTGGTAAGTCTTATGAAGACAAAGTGGGGTTAGGGATTAGTGCATGATCGTGAGGTTGGTGGGACATGATTTATTTTAATTAAGCTGTCAGCGAATGATCCTTTGGAGAAGATGATACTCAAAGATCTGAATGGAGTGAGCCCTGTACAGATTTGGAGAACAAACCTTCCCAGTAAAAGGAATAGCGGAATGAGAGCGCAGAGGTAAAGTGTGCAGTTGGAGTGACAGAGCTGGGAAAAGAGCATGGTGGCAGAGCCAGGGCCATGAGCCAGGCTTTGTGCAGGCTGCAGGACCCTGCTGGGGTGGCTTACCCCCAACCTCTCCCTGAGTCATCTGTGAGAGGTGCTGTGCTTTCAGGTCAGGCAACATGTTTGGCCTTGTCCTTGATCCTCTGCTCTTCCTTCCATCTTTCTCCACCAGCCCTATCGTATAGGCTCAATGTTTTATTAATTTATTTCTGAACATCTTATCAAGGTCTCATAAGTACACAGAGGAGGCACAGCGGTGTACATATGAGTAATTTTCGCAAGCAGAACACCCCCTGCTTGTGACAGGGCCCAGGAGCCCTGGCAAATTTCTTGCCTTCCCCACCATCTCCAAAGAGTAACTAACAACTTAGGTTAATGAGACCAATTTCTGTAATTTATACAAATACAATTATAAAACGTGCTTCCTTCTGTCTGGCTTCTTTTATTCAGTTCAACATAATGTTGATGAGATTTCTCTGTGTATCACTGATGCAATTGTGTACCATTTATTCCCTTTGCTGGATGGCATTCTACAGGTGGAATATACCACGGTTTGTTAATTCATTCTATTACTCATGCACATCTAGATAGTTTCCAGCTTTAGAGCATTATATTATTTGATCTTTGACAAGCCAATTAAAACCATTCAGTGGGGAAAAGATTCCCTATTTAACAAATGGTGCTGGGTAAACTGGCTGGCAACCTGTAGAAGACTGAAACTGGACCCACACCTTTCACCATTAACTAAGATAGACTCTCACTGGATTAAAGATTTAAACTTAAGACATGAAACTATAAAAATACTGGAAGACAGTGCAGGGAAAACTCTTGAAGAAATCAGTCTGGGGGAGTATTTTATGAGGAGGACCCTCTGGGCAATTGAAGCAGCTTCAAAAATACACTACTGGGACCTGATCAAACTAAAAAGCTTCTGCACAGCCAAGAACACAGTAAGTAAAGCAAGCAGACAGCCCTGAGAATGGGAGAACCTTTGTCTCCGACAAAGGTTTAATAATCAGAATCCACAGAGAACTCAAACATATAAGCAAGAAAAGAACAAGTGATACCATTGCAGGCTGGGCAAGGGACTTGAAGAGAAACTTCTCTGAAGAAGACAGGTACACGGCCTACAGACATATGAAAAAAATGCTCATCATCCTTAATCATCAGAGAAATGCAAATCAAAACTACTTTGAGATATCATCTAACTCCAGTAAGATTAGCCTGTATCACAAAATCCCAAGACCAGAGATGTTGGCGTGGATGTGGAGAAAAGGGAACACTTCTGCACTATTGGTGGGGATGCAAATTAATACATTCCTTTTGGAAAGATGTTTGGAGAACACTTAGAGATCTAAAAATAGATCTGCCATTCAATCCTATAATTCCTCTACTAGGTATATACCCAGAAGACCAAAAATCACATTTGTACCAGAATGTTTATTGCAGCACTATACATAATTGCTAATTCATGGAAAAAGCCCAAGTGCCCATCGATCCACGAATGGATTAATAAACTGTGGTATATGTATACCATGGAATATTATGCAGCCTTAAAGAAAGATGGAGACTTTACCTCTTTCATGTTTACATGGATGGAGCTGTAACATATTCTTCTTAGTAAAGTATCTCAAGAATGGAAGAAAAAGTATCCAATGTACTCAGTCCTACTATGAAACTAATTTATGGCTTTCATATGAGGATGGGCGGAGGGAGGATGATTGGTGCGATTACACCTACCATGCATCTTACAAGGGTACATGTGAAACTTAGTAATGTGGAATATAAATGTCTTAACACAATAACTAAGAAAATGCCAGGAAGGCTATGTTAACCAGTGTGATGAAAATATGTCAAACGGTCTATAAAACCAGTGTATGGTGCCCCATGATCCCATTAATGTACACAGCTACGATTTAATAAAAATAAATAAATAAATAAAATACCACTGCTGTGGATGTTTTGAAAGATGAGATTTGGTGAGCATAGCTGTGCATTTCTGTTGTGCATATCCCTAGGCGTGGAATCGCTCAGACATACACGGGGTGGGTGCTAAGATGGACTGGATGCTGCCAAAGCATTTTTCAGGTTTTTTGTTTTTTTTCTCTTTGAGACAGAGTTTCACTTTATCACCCTTGGTAGGGTGTTGTGCTGTCCTAGTTCAAAGCAACCTCAAAGTCTTGGGGTTAAGAGGTTCTCTTGCCTCAGCCTCCTGAGTAGCTGGGACTACAGGTGCCTGACAATGCCTGGCTATTTTTAGAGACGGGGTCTTGCTCTGACTCATGCTGGTATTGAACCTGTGAGCTCAGGCAATCCACCCACCTTGGCCTCCCAGAGTGCTGGGATTACAGGCGTGAGCCCCTGAACCTGACTTTGTTTTTCAGTGTTGATCCATTTAAAAATGGTATTTATTTTTGTGATAGCAAATGCATATTTATTGTTTGGAATTTGGGGAACAGAGTAAAATAAAACAAAATAAAACCTCATACTATATTATTGGTTTTTATTTTCATAATTATAGATTTGGGATCATTCCATGTATGTGTCTCCTTCTGTTTTCACTTTTCATTGTAGAATTTCCAGGGTTATTAAGTGTTTTTCAAAAGCAAAAGTTTTTATGACAACATTTTGGGTATGCCAAAACAAATTTAATTATTTAAATCCTTTTCTTTTTTATTATTGTGAACATAATTACATAAATTTTATACACACTTCTGACTAGCTCCTTGGAATACATTTTGAAAAATAGAATTTCTGAGTCAAAGGATTTTAATATGTATATAGCTCTTGCTTCATACCATTTCCCTCTACAAATTGACAACAGAATTAATTCACAGTTCTACAGTATTTGGCAGATTCATTTCACTGACAACATAAGGATATAATGTTCCATTAATTAGCAGTGACATATAGCTATTAGGATTAAATATTTACATGTTAACTGGCCATTTGCATTTTCTGTAAATTCCTTGTTCATATCTTTTGCTTATTTTCTGGGACATTTAACTTTTTCTCATTGATTTGATAATAACTTCATGTTTTCCAATGATTAACTTTATTGAGCTCCTTATCTTTTTACTTACACCTTGCAGTTGCTAATATTGCCTGACAGAAGTCTCATGGCCCACAGGCACAAAAGACTTGAGAGACACAATTTACTTCCCTTGAAAAGAAAGTGCATGTAATTTTTGGATACATATTCTTTACCACTAATGTATTGTAATTTCTACTTCTGGTGAGCTTTTATCTATCAATGATTTGTAACTGGCATGGCAGTTGGAAGTGTGACTCCTTCCTGTTATTAAGTCACTATAAATGAAAGAGCTATATGGTACCTCAGGGGATCGCCTTATTCAATGTCTTCATGGCACAGACGAGGAAGTTGAGGCACAGAGGATGGAAGAGATTTGCTAAGGGTCATGCACCATAAATTCATGTTAGGGAGTTAGTTAGAACTGCGGTTTCCTTCCGTCCATCACCTCACTGACCTGGAGAGTCGATTGCACCTGTTTCTGTGAATTTCTTCTGTGTGGTGCACCTGGATGAGCACACACTGTTTTTCACTTGCTCTGGCAATCAAGTTCAGTTTGTGGAGTGTTTGGGCAGCTGAAGTCCCTGAGCACAGGTACCTGGGAGCCCCCTGGGAAACAGAGGCTCCCTGCCTTGGGTCTGCTTCCCAGGTGGTTGGGTCAAACACCACAGCTCTCAGGCTTGTCTCTTTTTTATTTATTTATTTATTTATTTATTTTTATAAATCATAGCTGTGCACATTAATGCAATCATGAGGTACAGTGTGCTGGTTTTATATACAATTTGAAATATTTTCATTGAACTGGTTAACATAGCCTTCATGGGGCGCACGGCCTACAGACCCATGAAAAAATGCTCATCATCCTGGGCGGCACCTGTGGCTCAAAGGGGTAGGGGGCTAGCCCCATATGCCGGAGGTGGCGAGTTCAAACCCAGCCCTGGCCAAAAACTGAAAAAAAAAAAAAAAAAAAAAATTATCATCATCCTTAATCACCAGAGAAATGCAAATCAAAACTACTTTGAGATATCATCTAACTCCTGTAAGATTAGCCCACATCACAAAATTCCCAAACCAGAGATGTTGGCGTGGATGTGGAGAAAAGGCCTGTCTCTAAGTCCCCTCTAGGTCTTTTCTGTGACTCTGGCGCCCCAGGGCGATCTCCTCTGTGAATCCTTTCTGTGCACAGACTCTTGTTTCTAGGTAAAGCCCGAATGAGCTCCTGGAGCCCTTCCAGAGCTTTGTGGGAAAGCCGGAGCGGATGGGTGCCAAATGGGCTCCAGTGCAACTTGGCCGGGAGCCAGAGATCTAAAGATGTCTGAATTCCTCTGAGCGCATCCTTTCAGCGGACATTTCCCAAAGCAAGACCGGCCCCTGAGGATGACATTTCATTAGAACACAGTTTCTTGGCAATGTTCTCTGTAAATCTATAAGGAAGTTTACTTCAAAAACGAAAATCTGGGATATATCTCTCATCGTAAAATCGGACTTGCAGAAAATTTCAAAGTGTCATGAGAAATGGAGATCTAGGGTTTATTGATGGTACTGACTATGCTTCCCGGTTCCCCTGTTCCTGACAGAGGGCTGGATTCACCTCCCTGCCCAGCTTGAAATTGTCTGGCCTCCGGGTATGAATTAGGGACTGTCAGGTAATTCAAAAATAAGCCTTGCAAGAATTTCTGAATTGTAATACATACATCATTCCTGACTGAACTAGTACCAAACTGTTCATGTATTAACGCTTGTCAGACTACAAAAATAAACATGTAAAGCTTTCATTATGTACAAATTTAAAAACATTCCATGTTTAGAATGCATAATATATGACTCACATTAGTTTAACACATCCTCCTTCAAGAATCTTGAAAGTGCAAGTGTACCAGGGAACACTGGCTAATGTCTAGATTAAAACAAACTGTAAGTCACTAATTGTTTTTCCACTTATAATTCAGGTAAAACAGAGAGTTTCTTTTCCCAACAGTAAGTTTCTTGGTTTTAGATACTTCATCTATTTATAAAATAATTTCAAAACTATTTTAGAAATTGTTCAAACTTTATGTCTTCTGTTTAATCCAAGACACAAAACTAAGCCAATACTTCCAAATGGAAAATAACATTAATCAAAGGAAAAGTATGATTTCAGCCAACTGCCACTGGAATTGAGCAATTAAAAAGAAAATATACGTATGTGTTCCTGTTTTCTGGTCTTCCCTACAGTGAAACTAGCCCGTGCTTTATTTTAAGACTTTACCAAGGGACGTACAGCAGAAAATAAATCATAGCCAAAGGATCTCTTCCTTCTAGCTGTCTTCATAGTCGGTATTGATCACCGCTGAAATAGCTGTGGCTCATCCTGACTTAGTCACATAGCACCTCCTCTGCCCCCTGCTTGCTGTAACAACTCCCTTCATTTCTAGAACTTCTCTGTAGAAAGGATCTTGGGCTGAACACTTTGTGCCTTGTCCTCCCATGGCACTTACTGTTTGCTTACAACAGTGTTCTAGGTAGTAATCTCATTAAAATGAGGATACTGAGGTCTCTGAATTGGTCAAATTATTGGAATGCATTTTGGGTTAATGAGCAACCAGTAATTAGACGGAGAATTGTGGCACTGATCCTGTTGGAACGATCTGTAGCAAACACTGCAACTATGCAGAGTTCAGAGTACAAAGCGGACTGTGGGAAGTCATCCCAGTCTCTTTGTGTCTTCTGTTCTAACTTTTGATGCTGTGAGTTCATTATTAAGGGGAACCATAGCCAGCACCTGTCTCACCTTGGCATGAAGGACAGGTGGAGATCATGAGAGAGGACACATTCTAAAATAGACTCATGGAACAGAACAGAGAACTCAGAAATAGACCCACACAAGTATGCCCAACCAACTTTTGACAAAGTGAAAAAGCAATTCAATAAAGGAAGGATATGAAAACTGTTTAAGTGGTACAGGAGCAATTGGGGATCAGTATAAGAAAAAATTAACCTTGACCTAAACTTCATACCTTATACAAAAATTAACTCAAAAGGTATTACGGACTAACATCTAAAATGCTTTAATATGGCTTTGCCAGCAATAGCTCCAAACTGGAGACAACTCAAACATTCTTACATGGGCGAATGGCTAGCTGAAGAATTCTTACACAAAGGCATGATCCATAAAAGGAAAAATTGATAAACCAAATTTCATCAAAACTGAAATCATTTGTTGTATGAAAGGCTCTGTTAAGAGGATGAAAAGATAAGCTGCAGACTGGGAAAGCATGCATAATATATGTGTTAACCATATATTTGACAAAGACGTGGATTTAGAATATACAAAGAACTCCTAAACTCACTAGTAAAAGTAAAAATAATCAAATTAGATACTGGGGAAAAGACATAAATATTTCACTTTGGAAGATATATAGGTGGCAAATATGCACATGAAAATGTGTATGCCGCCATTAGCTATTAGGGAAATGTATGTTAAAACTTTCATAAGGTATCACTTCGCACTTGTAAGAATGGCTAACATTAAAAAAAAAAAAATTGGCAACACCAAATGCTGGTGAAGATGCAGAGAAACGGAGTCACTCATTCATGGGTGGACTGAATGTAAAATAACCTGGCCATTCTGGAAAAAGTATGCAAAATTGTAACAAAAGTAGAAATACATTTACCATGTGACCTGGTCATTTACTTTTGGTCATTTGTCTTAAAGAAAAGGAAACTTATGTTCATCCAATAACCTGTCCATGAGTGTTTTTAGATGCTTTGTTAGTAATAATCCCAAAGTTGAAACAACCCACCTGCTATTCAATGGCTCCCTGGCTCTGTGGACATCCCTACCACAGAATGCTGCTCAGTAATAAAAGGAATGAGCTATTGATAGACACAACTTGAATGGAGAGTTAAGTGAAAAAAGCCAATCACAAAGTTCTATAATTTATGATCCCACTTATATAGCATTTTTGAAATAGTAAAATTATAGTGATGGAAAACAATTTAGTAGGTAGGTGCTAGGGGCTAGGGAGAGAGCAGGCAGTGACTGTGGGTGGCTGTACAAGACAGCACCAAGAATCCCTGTGATGAAACCTTTCTTAATCTTGACTGTGATGTTGGTCCCATAAATCAACCCCCACAATAAAACTGCATAAAACTAATCATACATGTACATATCAAACTGGTGAGCAGATTCCGTCAGTGTCAGTTTCTGATTGCAATATTGTACTATAATTATGCAAGATGTTGCCATAGGGAGAAAATGAGCGATGGGTCCTTGGCATGGTCTTTGTATTATTTCTAAAAACTGCACCTGAATGTACAATTACATTAAAATAATAAATTTTTTAAAATGCAAAAGAAATGGAAGGAAGATACAGTAAATTAAGCAAAACAAACAAAACAACAAAAAGAAAGATAATATGAGGTAAAAAATACAGAGGGAAAAGCTCTCTGAATAGTTACACCCAGCAAGAGCTGAAGACACATGTAGCTTTACTTCATTAAAATAAGAAGCCATTGAATACTATTCAACCATTAAAAGGTGGAGACTTTACATCTTTTACATTTACCTGGGTGGAATTGAAATATTTTCTTCTTAGTACTGTATCACAAGAATGGAAAAATAAATATCCAATATACTCAATACTAATATGAAGCCAATATAAACAATTACATGCTCATATAAACAATAAAACACAAATACAGTCTAGCACAGGGGAAGGAGGATGAGGGAGGAGGAGGAAAGGGAAGGGGGAGGCTGATTGGCAGAAGGAGGGAGGGCATGGGGTGGGCTCTGAGCAACTGTGCATATAACACGCCCCCTGGGGGAGGGGTTCTTTTACAACTGGAACTTTACCCTGGAAGTGAGAACAATGTAATCTACAAATGTGTACCCTCCTATTAATTTGTAATAAAAATAAATTAATAGATAAACAAACAAATAAATAAATGATACATGGAAAAAAATAAAATAAGAAGCCAGAGGATCAAATGAGATCCTAAAAACAAGAGTGCACACCCAGAAAGGCTGCAAATAAAAAGTCAGAGGCTGACAGCTCCGCAACTTACCAAGAGAACAACCTTTGAGATTGTGGCAGTAAATCAGAAAACTCCAGGAAGGATGTCTCGGGGGAGAAATAGAGTATTTCATGCCATCAACATTATAATTGAGGCTGGGGTGAACTTGAGGATATGTTGAAGGCATATTATTCTTTTGACAAAAGCAACAAGAAAGAAAATTAGAAATTCCAGGGAAAACAAGAAAGTTCTGAAAACAGTAGCCTAAATACAAAGCAAAGACAAATGTGCTATGTTTTTGAATTTTAGGTTATTGTGAGGGTACAAACAACCAAGTCACAATATTTGAATTTATTAGGTAAAGCCCCTCTTGTAGTTGTGTCCCACACCCAAAGGCAAATGTACCATATTTTAAGCCATTGTTCAGAATAAGAAAACAATATATTTTATCTCGATGCTATGAACATTTGTCACCCAGGGATTATATTATGGGCCTGTACAGAGATAAAATTCTAGCAGGCTACTTTAACATGAAATGAAGAATATTTGTAGTCATAACAATGTTAATATCATTACTTTTAAACTTTTGAGTTCAAGCTTAGACAAAGTATAGAAGACATAATTATAATTACAAAATGGACTGAAACTCCTAAAAGTTTGACATTATAAAAATGAAACTGACAGAAGGGGAACAGTAGGAGAGAGAGAGAGGGAAAGAGGAGGGAGGGAGGAAGGAGGAGAGAGAGAGAGAGAGGGAGGGAGGAGAGAGAGAGAGAGGGAGGGAGGAGAGAGAGAGAGGGAGGGAGGAGAGAGAGAGAGGGAGGGAGGAGAGAGAGAGAGGGAGAAGAGAGAGAGAGACGGAGGGAGGAGAGAGAGAGAGAGAGAGGGAGGGAGGAGAGAGAGAGAGAGGGAGGGAGGAGAGAGAGAGAGGGAGAAGAGAGAGAGAGACGGAGGGAGGAGAGAGAGAGAGAGAGGGAGGGAGGAGAGAGAGAGAGAGGGAGGGAGAAGAGAGAGAGAGGGAGGGAGGGAGGAGAGAGAGAGAGGGAGGGAGGAGAGAGAGAGAGAGGGAGGGAGAAGAGAGAGAGAGAGAGGGAGAAGAGAGAGAGAGAGGGAGGGAGGGCGGGAAACAGTAGGGGGGAGAGAGAGAGAGATTTTCACCTTTCATTAGGAAAACTTAATGAAAGTACAAGCAATAGAAGTGCACATATATCATTTAAATGAACAAATGAAACCACAGACCGATGAGAAAAGGCAGTGTAGATGAATGGTTTGTAGCCCATACTCTGGTGCCAGCCTGGATTCTAATCTCAGCTTTGGCACCTTCTCACTTCACTACCTTGAGAAAATCAGTAAAACTCTCTGCACCTTTTCTTCCTCATCTCTAACATACAATTAGCAGTAGTGTCCACCTCAAGGCTGTTATGCAGATGAAGTGAATGAGTATCTGTAAAGTTCTGAGACAGGGCCTGGCAGCAGTGAGCTCTATGTGAGTGTTTGATAAATAAGCTGTGAGGTTTTGGAGAAGGTTCCTTACATGAGGACGCTTGGGAGTGGTGGGCTTAAGAGAGCTGAGCGTTGCGATGGAGGATGAGGAATGGAAATTTTTTCATGTTTTTAGATTTGTGAAGAGATACAGTAAGAACAGAAAGGGATAAAGATGATAAAAACAAGGCCCGGGCATGGAGAGGATGGTGTGGGGTGTCTTTGTTTAAAGCATGAACACACTCACAGTCAAACACAAGGCAAAGGCAAGAGCCAAGCCTGGCAGATCTAATCCTTAAGGGACAACAAATCCTTTTCTCATGAGGACAGTCTGTTATTTACATAAACAGCAGAAGGAAGAGCAGCCAAAGGTGCCAGCTCCTCATGGCCCTTATTCAGGGCCACCCTGGGACTAAAGTGGCCAGAGGATGGCACTGTGTGTGGCAGGGGAGCCAGTCCCAGACTGCAGCTATGGGGCCTGCATCCTGTGAGGTGAAGGCAAAGGCCTTGTACTTCATCAGGACGTGGGAAGAGATGTGAAGCAGTCTCACGGCCTCCCCGGGGGACAGGAAGAGAGGCAGGCAGATGGAGGTGGTCTTGCAGCGGCACTCGCAAACCCTGGGTTTGGGTTCTGGGTTCTGGAACCAGCACAAAGTGTTCTGCCAAGATTTAGATCAGTGGTTCAAACCTTCCCTGTGTGCAAGGCCTATGTGGACACATGCAAGGCTGCCATGCATGATACACACATGAGTGTGTGTATACACATACACAGACTACCATGAAATGAACACTATTTTCAGTCATAACAATGTTGTGTGTGGTACGTGGCTATCAACTATAGCACAGGGTGTAGGGTATGATGGTGTATGCTGTCTTAGAGTAGAACAGTACACAGGGTATAGAGAGGCAGAGGCCTTGGCATGCACACAGTCACTCGGGTGAGCAGGTCTGTGGGTGACTCTCTGCACACAGGGAGAGGGACCGGGGCTGACTAGTGTTCAAGGCAAAAAAGCAGTGACATTCTCATATTTTGACCAACTAGACAACTGTCTTCAGAGCTGAATTATACAGTGTAAGTTCTGAAAGAGTACAGAGCTCTAGGATGGTTGGGAAAAAGTAATGGGAATGACTAAATTCATCTGGTTCTTTCTAAAACTTCACTTTCTCCCTCTAAAGGGTCACCGGGAATAGCAGCCATGGGCACAGTAGCAAGAGAGTCAGCAGGGGCTGTTCGATGACTTACTCTTATTCCAAACCTGTGAACTAAAACTGTTTTCCACAGAACAAAAGTTGGCAGGAACTGACTCCGTTCAGGAGGAAGGAAGTGAGGAGATACCAAAGAAAACTCTCTGAGGTTCCATCTTTCCATCCCTATGAAGACAACGAAAAATTGTAGCCTGCTTATGGTGCAGGGTTGTTGAGGAGAAGAAACAGGAGTGGGAAATAGTCCAGGTCTCCCCTGCTCTGCACCACATGCTCATACCCATGCGGGCTGTTGCCCAGACTGGTCAAGGGGCAAGGGCTGAGAACCCCAGGTCATCGGACAGGCCTTATAAGAACACTTAATCAACCACAGGGGACTTGAGAAATTAGAGTGCACTATAAAAGTCTATACAGAGTGTAGTTCAAGGATTTGGATGTTTTTCTTGCTCTTGAGTAATTATCTTCGATATAGAGATTATGGTCAGCTTCTTCAGTTTCATAAAGACCCATGCTGGAGCTTAGGTGCAGATTCTAGCTGGCCGTGGGGCCTCACCCGAGTGTTGGGCCTCCCTGTCCTCAGCGGCACAATGTGGTAGATGACATATTCTTTGTCATATTGTGAGGGTTAAATAAAATAACATATTTAAATGCTTGGCATGTTGGTTATCATATGGCAGACAGTAATAAATGGAGCCATTGAAAGTATCATTATTATAAGACAATAATCATTGTTAGAAAATCATTTCTAGAAGATTATTAGAATATTATAAGAAGTATTATTATTCTATATAATTATCTCAATCAGGCTGGTATCCAGTATGTGGGGCCAGCACATGGGAAAGTCAAGTTGGGGCTACAAATTATAACCCTTCACTCATATACAGTCCTTTCTCCTCCATGGAGTGTGTTTTCACTCATAATCTCTGTAGGTCCCTCACGTCAGGGTGTGGCAGGTGTTGTGGCTCCAGTTTCACTGATACAGGCATGAGGGCTCTGAGGGTTTTAGGGATGTGCACTTGGCCATGTGGCCAGTGAAGAGAGGATATTTCTTTTCTTTAGTCCCTGCTCATTCTGCAGCCTACTGTCTCTGATATTTCACTAAATCATTGGCCATCTGGACCTCACTTTTCTTAGTTCTATCATAAAAGAAACTTGCTTTGGTTTTTTTTTTTTCTATTATAGAATATCGAATCTGGATGATGGTTTAGAGGCCAACTCTTCAAAAATACTAAGGTTTCATGCTGGAAACTGAGGTTTCTCCCTATAAGGGAAGTCACTCAGAGTCACATAGCTGAATCCAGATGGTGCACGTTTTAAGGAAGTGCCTTTCCTAATATACCGTGTGGCTTCTCAGACCCATTGACTTGTTTCTGTGTTTGCATATATGGGAGAGTGTCTTGCATATCATAATTGTAAACAATGTGGTTTCAGACCTGTCGTGCAGATTTATCTGACTCTCTACCCAGAGTGCACTAGAACCTCCGTATGGTGCATAACTATTACATTCAGCATCCCTGGGACATCCTCACACACACACAGGCAAGCTCTAGTGATAAAATGCACTCTGTAACCAGAGTCACTGGGACCATTTAGATTTCCAAGGTCATTAAAGAGGTGCAGCAGGAATTTTCTGCTGGCTCCTGCCAAATTGGCACAGGACTAGAGGAGCTTGTCTGGTACAGATACCCTAAACCCTAGATGTTGCTTCTCTGGGGAGCTGGAGACTATATTGGTGAAGTGAGAACTTTACCCCATTCATGTTAAACAAATAGTGGTAACATCAACCCATCAAGAGAAGTCAGCAGGCTCATGAAGAATGAAATATTGTTCAATTTACCAATATAAATAACCATGGCCATGGCTGGGCAGATTGTATAAACAACTATTAAGACCTCTCTCCTCTAC
Source organism: Nycticebus coucang (assembly GCF_027406575.1). NCBI lineage: Eukaryota > Metazoa > Chordata > Mammalia > Primates > Lorisidae > Nycticebus > Nycticebus coucang. The sequence goes on along the minus strand of NC_069782.1, from coordinate 75,962,466 downwards.
GACATATTCACCTGTTGTCTGCTGCCAAAACCAATAAACCATCTCATTGGCTGAGTCATCCAAACATTTCCTTCGACAGCAACAGTTTTCAACTCCAGCTGTAAGGCCAAGTTTCATGACAAATATACCACCGGCCCTGCATTTGGAGATGAGTGATGTTTTCTACCAGCCCATTAAAAACAAACCCTGCTGCTGGGGATGAAATGTCAATAGTCCTTGGAAAGCACATTGAAGGAACAATGGATCATTTTTCTGTGGCTGCGAAATGTGTTGATGGATTTTGTTAAAAAAACTTAGATACTGTTGTAAAGCCACGAGATACTTCTAGGCCTTTCTTCTCCTTTCCATGATGGCCCTTTCTGTGTGTGGACACATAGAGCAGGTTTTCAACTGCTGTGCCACGAGAGAATCTTAGCTGTGCCACAAAAAATTTTAAAGATTTAAAAATCTTTAAAATAATCTTTAGATAAACTATTTTCAAAATCACTTCAAAGCATATTAAGTATATTCTTTTTTTTTTTAACTCATTTTCTTGATCAACATTATCTGAGTGTGCTATGGAAGTTTAACTATAGGTTCAAGTGTCCTGTGAGATAAAAAAGTTTGAAAAACACTGACCCAGAGGCTCGCCCTGTCACCTTTAAATTCTGTGCTGGAGACCCTGTTCAGCCCTACAGGACCTGCCTCACAGAGGATGGTAAGGGCTCATGCCTCTTCTTCTCGGGGGGCCCAACACTGAAAATGGTAATTTACAGACCGTGAATTACACATGGTTGAAGCGACGTTCTCCAGCTTCTCTTAGCCGTGGTTCTACACAAGTTTGACAGAATCCATGGACATGGCACATCCACATTTCAGCACATTTAGACTTTCCATGTTTCTGAACCAGGTAGAGACCCTCAAACACAAACCCTTAGTTATCATGACTAAGACTGGCTTGTCATAATACGTAGGTCACACAAAAGGATCACAAAGATCCCACGTGTTAATCATAACCATTTCTTTCAAATTCAAACAGGTGAATGGGACAAAGTTGTGTGCCATTACCTTTTTAGTATAAACCGTATCTATAAGAACCTGTGATTATTTAAAATAGAACTCTGAAACTTTGCTAGGTTTTGTAACATGAAAACTTTCCAATATATTACAGGTGTTTCTTCCACTCTTAATTTGAGAAGGATTCTTTAGACTTGACACTGTACAGTGCTTCCAAAATATCAAGCTTTGATTTTATTATACAGTATGCAGCAGCTCTCCTGTCATACTGGGGCATCAATTTAATAATATTTGACCATTGTGTAATAACGGCTATAAATGATAGAAGCAGTTTTGAAATCATTTGTAAATGATACAAGCAGTTTTGAAAGGTGCAGAAATTTGTATGCCTGCTAATGAATAGTTTGCTCATCCCAAGCTTGCCATATATACATGTACCAAAGAATGTATTTAAAGAGGGAATGGGAAGGATTTATTAATTCAGCAAGCTGAGTTAAGGATGAATAAGGTGGCTTGTGATGTGCTGTTGTTTGTTGAGAGAGAGAAAAACTGAATGGGCTGTATTCTCCTCTATATTTAAAAAATATTAATAGAAAAAAATACAATTAATAGGCTTTATTTTTTAGAGTTTCTTTCTTTTTTTTTTTTTTTGAGTCAGAGTCTCAAGCTGTTGCCCTAGGTGGAGTGCCATGGTGACATCAGAGCTCACAGCAACCTCCAACATTTGGGCTCAAGTAATCCTCTTGTCTCAGTTTTTCGATTTTTTTTTATTTCCTTGCTTATTTTTTATTTTTATTTCTTTGCTTTTTTTTTGTTGTTGTTGTTGCTGACTCTGTGCCCTAAGCAGAGTGCAATGGCGTCATAGCTCACCACAACCTCAGACTCAGGCTTTGGGCTTCCCTCTGCCTCAGCCTCCAGAAGCCGCTGGGATTACAGGTGCTTGCAGTGGCACCCGGCTGGGTTTTTCCATGTTTTTAGGAGTCAGGGGTCTCACTCTCTCTCAGTCAAGTCTTGAACTCCTGAGCTCAAGCAATTCTCCCTCCTCAGCCTCCCACAGTGCTGGGATTACAGGCGTGAGCCACCACACCTGGAAGTTTTTCTATTTTTACTAGAGATGGGGTCTCGCTTTTTGCTCGGGCTGGCCTCGAACTTGTAAGCTCAAGCAATCCATCCACCTCAGCCTCCCAGAGTGCTAGGACTAAAGGCATGAGTCTCCACACCCAGCCTATTTTTTAGAGTAGTTTTAGGTTCACAGCAAAATCTAGTGGAAAGCACAGAGAGCTCCCACATACATCCTCTCCTTTCAACTTCACCCCTCAATCTCCCTCACCTTCACTATCCTCCTCCAGAGTGGTGCATATATTACAGTTGATGAACCAACATTGATGCATCGTTATCAGCCCACAGCTTATAGACTGGTTCACTCCAGTCTCGGACAACATGTATCCACCATTATAATATGAACAGACCAGAGTGGTTTTACTTCCCCAAACATCCCCTGTGCTTGTTCCTCCTTCTCTCCTAGCCCTTGGCAACCACTGACCTTTTTCACTGTCTCTGTGGTTGCGCATTTTCCAGAATATCATGTAGTTGAAACCACTCAGTATGAGCCTTTTAGGGTTGGCTCCGTTCACAACACTGGGTGCATTCAAGTTTCCTTTGTGTCATTTTGTGGCTGCTAGCTCATCTCTTGTTAGTGCTGAATAATATTCCAGATGTACCACAGCTTCTTTATTCACCTAAAAGGATTATCTTGGTTGTCTTATGCCCTTTTTATTCAAAATTTTATTTTGAGATAACTGTAGATTCACGCCAAGTTGTTAGAAATAATATAGAGACATCTGTGTACCTTTTACACAATTTCCCCTGGTGGTAACCACTGGCAAAATTATAAGCCAAATACCACAACCAGGTCATTGACACTGATATAATCAGTTGATCTTATTATAATTTCTCCAGTTTTACTTATATTCCTTTGTGGGTGTATTGGTTGTATTATACGTGTAATTACACACACTCACCGCCACAGCCAGGTCCTGAATGAACTCCCAGCACCACAAAGATCCCCCTGTGGCCCTTTTATAACCACACCCACCTAGTCTCACCCTCTCATCCACCACATCTGGGGACTCCTCATTTATCTTCCATTTCTATAATATTATTTCAAAATATCACAGAAATGTGTCACTTCAAAATATTATAGAAATGGAATCACACCATATGCAAGCTTTTGTTAACAACAGTTTTGTTGTGATATAATTCACATAATACAAAATTTAATCTCTTAAAAGGCATAATCAGTAGTTTTTAGCATATTCACAAGGACATGCAACCATCACCACTATCTAATTAACCATTAGCTGTCACTCTCTGTCCCCACACCCCCTGCTCACCACCCCCGGCAGTGAGTGGTGAACAGCAGTAATGTTGTAACTTGTGGGAGGGAGAAATTGGAAATAGTCTGTTAGCTGTACTACATGTGAAGCTGTATGATGTGATTTGAAGGTAAACATACATTATTTAAAAATGAGTATTAGGAAAGTCTATGGCAATAACTATAAAATAAGAAATAGAAGTACAATCCATACACTAAAAGAAAATGTAAAATTGAATTATATAAAATGCTCAGTGAAAACCAGAGATGGCAGAAAATTGGGGGGGGGGACAAAGAACAGATACAATGATTAGAAAGCAATTACAAAATTGACTGACATTCATCTAAATATTCCAAGAATCACATTGCACATAGAGAAAATTAATAATCATCATAATAAATAGCTTGCGTTCTACAGTATTTTAGGAGCAGGCAGGTTCCTAGGACCTCAGACTAGGTTAAAGCCTTGCCCACTTTCCTGTGGAGGGTATTTGAACATTTTTGTGGAACGTCCAGTCAGGCATTTATGAATCAGAAGGGCTGCAGCTCCTGTGTTTTCATTTCCTGGTGTTGCCACTTGTACGGCTGTGGACATAGGCAGCTGTCTGCCCAAGACAGAGTTCTCAGGGGAGTGGCCCAGAGCCCTACCTGAGGCTTGCTAGTGTCTCACCTGCTGATGGGACTCCCCTCTCCCCACCAGGCCCTGCTACCTGTGTCATCTGAGAATGCTTATTGCACCTTGGCAGAGGGCTGTGCTCTGAAGTACTCTGCAGAAGAGAAATAAGTTGTGGTGCGACTAGAGGCAGGGACTCCCTCCCTGTCACATTTGCCCTGGAGAAGTCCAATTCCTCAAGTTTCTACAGCTGGCGTCTGTCCTGGAAATGGCTCCAGTTGGTGCTTAGGGGTAGGACAGTTCCTCTCTGACAGGTCCTCTTATTGATGCCTAAGGGCCTTCAGCTGATAGAGGCTGGGTGGCCTGACAAAGCTGATGAGAGGTTGCTGCCCAGGTTTTCACAATGGACCACTATACTGTTTAGAAATACATGGATAGCAAAATGGTACAGAAAAGGGAAGAAATGACTAATACACAGCCAGGAGATAGTGCCTGGGTCCAGTTGGGGGAAGGGATACTATCAGCATTCAGGGGGCTTCTGAGCTGCTAGTCAATGACATTCTGTTTCTTAAAATGAGTGGTGGCGTCATAGCCTTTGTATGCTGCTGCTGCTTAAAACCACAGCTCCTGAGCGAAGGAAATATTTCACTTACTGCAGTTTAATTAAAAACTATGCCTGGGGGCGGCGCCTGTGGCTCAAAGGGGTAGGACGCTGGTCCCATATGCTGCAGGTGGCGGGTTCAAACCCAGCCCTGGCCAAAAAAAAAAAAAAAAAACTATACCTGGGCATGTACCTCGGGGATCAGTGACTGGAGTCACCCAAGTCTTCCAGCTACCAAAATCACTCCATCCTTCATCCTTAAAGTAAAACTCTCTCTACCCCCAGATCCTACACACCATTTGTGTGTCCTTCCCAACGTCCAAGGGATTCAGGGCTACTCTCCTCTTCCAGCCCCAAGTTCCAGCTATTGATCTCCTTTGCCAGATCCTGTTGCCTCCCTGGAAAATATTCTGGTACCATTATTCCCCTAAATACCACTACTCCCAGCCTGTGTGTGATGCCGACTTTACTAAAGGTGGGATGATGGAAGAATTTACAACAGAGAGAAGTTCCCTAAACAACTTAACCTTGAACGTTAGACTTCACTGTTGCTGAAAGTCTTGCAGACATTTCTATCCCTGAGAAAAGTTCTGAGGCTGCCCCTTCCTGTAGGCCCTCCTTCCTATCATGTGACGGTCATGGGCATCTGCCAGACCTGCTGAGACCTCCTTCTTTGTCCCCCTTGTTTGGTTGCCTGTGACTGTGGAGAGACCTGCTCATTATCTAGAATAATCCATCTAATCTCTGCCTTGAACCATATTCAGATGAAGCTTTCCAGGGATTTCACAGAATTCCTCCCCATAAGCGACCTCTGTTTCTTTATTTAATGCTTGTCTCTAAAGGAGACTGTGAGCTTCCCTGAAACTGGGATTGTATCCATTTTGTTTGATGCTTTACCAGGGCCTTGCTCAATCCCCAGCTCAAAGTACAGTTCCATAAATATTTGTGGAATAAGTGACTCATTTCATAACTGAATACATCCACTAACGTGCACTCCTGAATAACACAATCTGCCCCTGGGAAAAATTCTGCTGTTGGTTATTAGAAGATATTTTCCTTCCAATATGCATTTGTGGCTGAGGAATGTAGCATATTAATTTTGAGAATGGTAGATTTATGCAATAGTGGTCTGAGGTTTTCTTAATTGGCTCCACAGCTCTGACGTAAGAAGTGATCAATTCATGATTCATCATGCACTGGGTAGGTTGTAATCAAAAAGAGAGTTGATATACCGGAGAAGGGAACCTGGAAACAGGCTGAAATTAAGGCTCTCCCTGAGTCTCCCTAACTTAATCGTTTGTTAATATTTTAAGGAAAGTAAATGCTTGATATCAGGCTCCTGCTATCTTCGTTTGTGGGTATATGTATTTTATTGTAATTTTTGGAACATACTTATGCTTAAGTTAACTCTTTGATAGAAGGCACATTTCCCAAACATGTTATTTTCTTCTTTGTTATAAACTTTATGATTTTGATCATAAAGTTAATATGTTCTTGTTTTGGAAAACGCAGAAAATAATAAAGAAGAATATAAATATCTCCTGTAATATTACCCAGCGAAACAAATCGACTCTGTGTGATTCATTGCTGCCATATTTTTTTGTGTTATTTCATGCCCTACTGTTTTTTACATTTAATCACTTATTAAGAATGTTTAAGGTCTGTTTAATATTTTACCATAAAATTTTATATTATATTCTATCACGGATTTCATTACTGATTCCACGATTGTTTAAAATTTAATTTCTTTCACCATTATGACTAATATGGTAAGGAATATCCTTATGTAGATATCTGTGTCTAAAATAATGATTTTTCTTAAGACAAATTCCTAAAAATAGAATTACTGGGTTACAGAGTGAACAGTTTATAACTCATACTATATGACGACAATTTGCACTGTAAGAAAAGATTATATTAATTAAAATTTCCAATGCTAACTTTTTATACAAAATTTCAGACAATTTGACCTGAGAAAATGGTATCCCACTGCAGTTTTATTTTGTACCTCCTGGTTTTCTATGTTTTTGTGTGTATGGATGTGAATTATTGTCTACTGTTCATGTTCTTTGCTCACTTATCTAATGACAGCTATCATTTTATTAAATTTTTAGACCACTTCAATGTTAAAAATGAGAACATTTTAGGTATCCTTTTTAATATATTGTTTGCATCTTAATATGATAGATTTTTAGTTTATTGGTCAAATGTCATCTTTCTCGGTGATTTTCAATTTTATATTTAGAAAGTTTTTCTCATTCTGACATAAGACCAATAATCAACATGTTTTCCTATTATTTTAATATTTAAGTCAGGCAAAAAGATTATTTTGATAGATAGGGTTGGGTAATGATATAACTATGCAATTTAAAAAATATATCAAATGTATAACCTAAATGAATAGCTTCCAATTAAACCATCAGCCCCCCCCGAAATAAATATTTTAATGAAAAGCAATACATTTCTACCTGATCCTTCTCCACTCCTGATACCACTCTTTTATGTGTATGTATATATATATATATTTTTTTTTTTTTTTTTTTTTTTGCAGTTTTGGGCCGGGGCTGGGTTTGAACCCACCACCTCCAGTATATGGGGCTGGTGCCCTACTTCTTTGAGTCACAGGCACCGCCCTTTTGTGTCTATGTTTTATATCTTCTAAAAGTTTCTTTCACCTTTCTCAATAATATGTTTCATATCTTGCTTTGATAAATAATATTAATTTCCTGTTATTATAAATGAGGATTTTGCTTATTTAAACCATATCTAACTATTCAAACTTTTTCTTGCAAGTCTGCTAAGATCCATTCCAATGCCAATCACATCCATCATTACGAGTGACATAAATATAAAAGCCTGTAATTTTCCCCTTTAATCATGGAGAGTATTTTGTGATTCCTCACTCTCCAAGATAAAAGTTTTCAAGTTCTTCCATTTTCCTGTATCTTACTCCTCTTTCTTCTACCCTAGCTTCTCTGATCCATCCTAATATTTGTGGAGACCCAGGAAAACACACAGATGGACCCTCAGTGACCATAAATCTACATAATTAAAGTTTATAGGTCAAGGTAACAAACTGCTAAATAAAATACATCCTGTTGTTTTATGTTGACAAACACACCTTTTTGAATTCTTAGAAAACCTTCTAAAGTTTTCCAACATTTTTATTCACTTAAAATCATTCTTTCCTTAAGTGAAAATTCTGTGTTTTGCTCCTTTACATGTGGCAAGTTAGTAGAGATTCTGTTTTCTACCGCAGTGTTGATTACCTTCTTCAGGAGGGGTAAGACTGCTCTAATTTATGACACAAATTACAGATCATTTTGATGCAGACTACAGATCATTTTCATCTAACCTTAATTTCCTTATATTTAGAGTTAGTTCATCTCAGATTCAGGCCAGAAGTTGTCAGTGTTTGATGGTGCTGTTAGGAGTCGCCACCTTCCTCTCCCACCTGCATCCTGATGGGTATACGAGGCTGAAAACGTACAATGCATATGACATTATAAATCATAGCCATTGCTACACTTGCTGTTGCTTTAGGTGAAATACACACAACATAAAATTAACCATTTTAAAGTAAAAATTTTCCTGATATTTAATACATCTGCATGTTGTGCAACCATCACCTCTATCTAGTTCCGAAACATTTTCAGCAACCCAAAATAAAACTCCATATGCGTCAGGCAGTTACCTGGTATTTTCCCACTTTTCCAAGCCCCTGGAAACTACCAATCTGCTTTCTGTCAGTTCAGAATTACATGTTCTGGATATGACATTTAATATAAATGGAACTATAAAATACGTGACCTTTTTGTCTGTCTTCTTTCATTTAGTTTTTGAGGTTTATCCATGTTGTAGCATATATCAGTACTTTATTCCTCTCTGTGGGTAATATCCATATGTACCACAAATATATTTGAAAAAATATACATAGACACAGAGGATGCCAAAAATGTATACACAATTTAAGAAAGGAAAAAACTGTATTAAAATGGTAATATTCAAGTCAAGTTTGACTTCTGCAATTACAAGAGATACAATATACATGTATAATATACAAGATAGCAAACATTATTGGTATATATTGAATATTACAATTTTAATACAGTTTTTTCCCTTCAAAAGTGTATACATTTTTTGCACCCTCTGTATACTATAAAATACCATAGTTTTAAAACATGCATTCATTTGTTGATACCCATTTGGGTTGTTTCTACTTTTGGCTATTGTGAATAGTGTTGCTATGAAGATTCAAGTATAATTATTTGAGTACTGGTTTTTAATTTTTTTTTTTTTTTTGAGTTGGAATTACCGAGGAGTGGAATTGCTGGGTCAATGTTTACTATTTGAAGGAATTGCCACACTGTTTTCCACAGCAGCTGAACATTTGATAATCTTGCCACCAGTCCACAAGAGTTCCAGTTTCTATACATCCTCACCAATACTTATCTTCATTTTTTTTTAAATGATAGCCATATTAGTGGGCGTAAAGTGGTATCTCAGTGTGGTTTCAATTTTCAATCTTAACTAATGACATTAAGATTTTTTCATGTGCTTGTTGGCCATTTATATTTCTTTGGAGAAATGTCTATTCAAATCCTTTTGCCATTTTTAAAAATAGGTTGTTTGTCTTTTTTTTTGTTTAGTTGCTGAGGAGTTCTGTGTCTATTTTCATGAGAGATATTGGTCTGTAAGTTTCTTTCTTGTATTATCTTTTTTTTTGTATTAGCACAATGCTGCTCTCAGAGAATAAAGTAGAAAATATTTCCTCTGATGCTATATTATGGAAGAGACTTTAGAAAATGAGATAATTTATTCCTTAAATGTTTAGCAGAATTTACCAATGAACTCTTCAGTGCCTGTTGCTTTTTGCTTAGGAAATTTATTAATTATTGCTCCGATTTATTTAATATATACAGACCTATTCAGATTGTGTATTTCCTTTAATATGAGTTTTCCAGTTCATGTCTTTCAGGGAATTAGTCCATTTGCTCTATGTTACGGAATGTATAGGCATAGAGTTCTTAGTATTCCTTTGTTAGCATCTTAATGTCCATAGGATCTGTAGTGATGTTCCCTGTGTCATTTTTGATATTAGTAATTGTGTCTTCTTCCTTTTTTAATTTTTTAGTTGGCCTGGAAAGAGGTTTATCAATTTTTATATTTTGTCTTTACGAAAACCCAACTGTTGTCCCATTGATTTTCTCTAATGATATCTTGTTTTCAATTTCATTGATTTCTACCTTAATTTTTATTATTTCTTTTCTTATGCTTACATTGCATTATTTCCTTTAAATTTTATAAAGTGAAAGCTTTGGTTATTGTTATTATTTTTTTTTAGAGACAGTCTCTTTTTGTCACCCTCGGTAGAGTGCTGTGGCATCAAGCTCACAGCAACCTCCAGCTCTTGGGCTTAGGTGATTCTCTTGCCTCAGCCTCCTGAGTAGCTGGGACTACAGGTGCCCACTGCAACATCTGGCTATTTTTTTGTTGCAGTTTGGCCGGGGCTAGGTTCAAATCCGCCACCCTCGGTATATGGGGCTGGTGTCCTGCTCATTGAGCCACAGACATTGCCCAAAAGCTTTGATTATTGAATTAAAACTTTTTTTTCTAATATAAGCATTTGATACTGTAAATTTCTCTCTAAGCACTGCTTTTGCTGCATCCCACCCATTTGGATATGTTGCATTTTCATTTTTCTTAGTATAAAATATTTTTAAATTTCTCCTGAGATTTCTTCTTTGATCCATATGTAATTAGAAATATGTTGCTTAATTTTTAATTATTTAGAGATTTTTTTCTAGCTACCTTTCTAATGTTTAGTTGCTAGTCTTTTCACTTTTTAAAATAATATTCTTTGATACGCAAGTGTTTTTAATTTTGATGGAGTCATTTATCTATTTTTTTTTCTTTTGTTTGTTGTGCTTTTGGTATTGTATCAAGGAATTCATTGCCAAATTCAATGTTATATGGATTTACCCCATGTTTTTTTCTAAGAATTTTATAGTTTTAATTCTTGTATTTAGGTCCTTGGTGCATGTGCAATTCCATTTTTTATACAGTATGAGGTAGGGGTCCAATTTCATTATTTCATATGTAAATATTCTTTTTCTTTTCTTTTCTTTTTCTTTTTTTTTTTTGTTTTTTTGCAGTTTTTGGCAGGGGCTGGGCTTGAACCCGCCACCTCTGGCATATGGGGCCGGCACCCTACTCCTTTGAGCCACAGGTGCTGCACTAAATATTCTTTTTCTAATGCATAGACTTGGTGGTACTATTGTGGAAAATCAATTGACCATAGATGTATAGGTTTCTTTCTGGACTTTCAAACATATTCTATTGTTCTATATGCCTATCCTATGCCATCTCCACACAGTTTAGGTTACTGTCGCTTTGTGATTAGTTTTAAAATTAGGAAATGTGAGTCCATCAACTTTGTTCTTCTTTTCCAATAATGTTTTGAATACTGAGGCCCCTTGCAATTTTATGTAAATCTGAGGATTGGATCTTCTACTTCTATGAGAAAAAAGCCATTGAAATTTAAACAGAAATTGTACTGAATCTACAGACCACTTTCTGTACTAATGCCATCTTAACAATATTATCTTTCATTCTATGAACATGGAATGTCTTTCCATTTACTTGGGTGTTCTTTAATTTCTTTCAGCATTTTTTTTGTAGTTTTCAAGGTATAAGTTTTGAGTTTATTATATTTATTAAAGAGAATTTTATTATTTTAATATTATTATAAATTGTATTTCTTTTTAAATTTCTTTTTGGATAGTTTATTGCTAGTGAATAGGCAGCTGATTTTTGTGTGTTGATCTTATAACCTGAAACACGGTTGAATTTATTAGCTTCAGTAAATTTTTGTGGATTCTTTGAGATTTTCTATATATAGAAATATGTACACCATATTCAAGTAGAGAAAATATTACTTTTTTCCCCCAATATAGATGCCTTGTATTTTTTTTTTCTTGCTTGAATATGCTGCCTAGAACTTTCAAAACAATGCTGAAAAGCAGCAGTGAAAGCAGAATGCATCTTTTGTTCTTGGTCTTGGGGGAATTTTTTTCTGTCCCACCAAGACCTTGTGTGAAGTATTCTCTATGACAGCTGTCAAATTCCAGGTTTTTCTCACCATTTTAGAGCAGTCAAGCTGGGATTAATGGGATAGAATAATGCACACAAAGTTGGTTGATTGATCCATATGCAATGAAACATATAAACTTGAAATTCTTGCTTCTCAGGCCAGTGACAGAGTCTCCTTTTAAGTCCAAGGAGACAAGTCAAAATATTTGTCCTCCTTTATCCAAAAATAAAGAATCAAGGTAAAAAGGCCTCACTTTAACTGGTAAAGCCACTCCTGGGAGAAAGAAGCATCGACCTGGCGGTCTGGGAAGATGGCCAGCAGGAAAATAATGAGTGGAAGGCTTCCAGTAGATTGTGGCAAAAAGAAAGCCCTCAGAGGGCAGATGCTGTGTCACTGTAAATTCACATTCCTAGATTCATACTTGACCCTCAATAAATGTTTAACGAGTAAAGAAAGATCCTTTATTTTCTTGTCCAAAGACATGCCACAGCATGTCTCTCTTTCATATTTTAATATTTCATAAGAACTTGCCATACCAGTTACTCATTCCCTACATCATATCACATAGTTTTTGGTTAAAATAACCAATGACTTGATGTCATGTGTGGTCGGTGATTGTGCGTGCATGCATGAATTTGTGTGTATGTGTGTATTAGGGAGGAGGGTTTGTGGGGAGATTTATGGAAATAACCTCATATAGATTATTGTGATGGGATAGATGTCTGGCAGAATTTTTCACAAAGTTAACTTTTCCAGCAGTAAATTAGAAGACATCTAATCTTGGTCTGCTTATTTCTTGCCCTTGGAGATAATATGTTCTATTCTTTTCTCCTTTCCCCTACAAGCAACCGCAGTGGGAGTCTCAGATGACCAAGGTGATGGTAAAATATTTACAAATGTTTTCCTTTTGGCCCTAAAGGGATATTCTGGGATACTTCCATATTCCTTCAAATAAATTTGGCTGGAGAAGGAGAGGGAAGGATTTTCATCCATAAAGCCAGAGTAGTATGCTAAATTGTCTGTAAGAGGTTACAACGAGGAGTACTGGTATCATCTTTAAAGCAGTCCTCAAGGACTCCAAGACAGCTGCTTGGTAGTTTTGACATCATGTTTTTGAATATTCTCTTTCTAAAAACCTTACATTAAAGTTTGCCCATTGCATAGAATTTATTATACATTCTGGAGTTCATTAAATATATAGATTGCTTTCTGGATAATTTCATTTTTATATTGCCTACATGCACACCAAGGCCTAATTCGAAGTTAATCTGTTTTGGAAAATGCCTAATTCATTGTAAATTTTAATTGCCATTAGCTGTTCCTGAGGGATTTAGAAAGGGAAAGTAGTGCACGGTGCCAGGGCAGATGTGGCCCATAACTGTGTACCATCTTTGGAGTCAAGGCAGAAATGCCAAAATGCAATTTTACCATGTTCTATTTTATGAAGAATCACCATATAATGTTTGGAGATATTTATGTTTCATGTCTGTGTTTTATGAGGCATTAGCAGAATAAGAGGTGGTCAGGAGAAAGAACAAATTTCCTTTACAGGGGTAGCTATAAAACAGTCATGTACAGCTATGGATTGGTGTATATAACTTTTTAACTCTCATAAAAGTATGGTTTCTAGGATATCTTCCTTGATCTAACTAAATATAATTTCAAATATTGATAACATTTAGTGGCTAATCAAAAAGGAAATTATCCTGAATTTGAAAGCACTGTTTTGGCAAAATGTCTCTCCTGCATTTAATCTAAGTTTGTTGATAGGGTAATATTCCTTACCTTTGTTATGACATGGATTCTACTTTCTAAAAATTTTACTTATGTAATTGTTACTTTATTATTATAAATTTATGTCACAAGCCAAAAATTATCTCTTTTTTTAATAAAAGTAGATTAAAGTCTTAACATTCTGAAAGGAGAAAGGATCTAGGTGAACTCATCCTCCCTCTAAAATAATAAAATACAGACAAAACATCTAAAATCAACTATCTGTGAACTCAAGCAGTTAACCAAAACCATAGATGAGTCTTAAAATTGTATTTCCAATAGAAACTAGCATGCCTTGGTAAGACAGTGAAGTCAGAAATGAACTTAGGTAAACACTAGTGTTTGTGGAATTTAACTTGAGTTATTTTCATCTGGCCTCACTATTCTGCCCAGTAGCACAAGAACCAAAATCTGGCAGCTCTGCAGACAATGAAGGGATCTAATAGCAACTGGAGGTTCGCTAAATGTATTATCCACAAATCTGGAACAGTACATATTTTCCCCAATGTTGCAGTTCCCTAGGAAATCTGTATTTTCAGAGTGCAAAGACTAGGTGATTTGACTCAGAGCTCAGTCAGGGAGTGGTTGAGGGTCCTATTCCCAGGATGTTAGCTATGAGCAGACTACTGTTAGAATCTCAGCTGTCTAAAGCTGTGATTTCAGCTATGATGAGAACTTAAAAGAAAATTCTGGAGAATAAGACAAACCTAGGGAACCTTGAAAAGCTCTAACATGTTTCCAGGGATAAAAATGACTATACCTATGTACAAATCTGTGTGCCTCACCAGGAAAAGACCAAGGAAAGGAGAAGGCAATAGTCATTCACCTCTGACTGACCTGAGGCTTTGTTCAAATGGAAGCAGAGCTAAGGTTGCCTTGTAAACTGACTGAAGTTTTGAGGAGTACATTCTCACACAGATCACCCTGGCAATGAATGGAAGACATGTAGGCAAAGCACTTAAAAAAAAAATTCTTACCAGTTATTGGTTGAACCCTATGTTATACATTACTGAACCAGGTGTGATCTCTAAGAAGCCAGGTTAAAAAATAAAAACAAGAACTTAATTGAAAGTCTACGAATTCAGAGGCTACACACTGCAAGATATGTAGAATCAGTTTAGGAAAGTCATATAACAATGAACAACACGAAAATGAACAACAGCAATAAAAACCACCAACAAATGAGCCACAACACCAAAAGCCAAATGATGAGGTAGAAGAATCTGGAACCATAGATTAATTAACATTCAATTTTCAAAAACAAACAGAAAGTTATGATATATAAAGAAATAGGTATGTTACATCCATAGTAAAAAAGGAAAGGAAAACAAAAGAAAATGTTTCAAGGAGACTTAGTAAACAAAGACTTTAAATTCTACTACTACTAAATTAAAACTACTAACCAAGCATGTACAAGATTGGACAATTCAATTTGTGAACCTTTGAAGGGTGGATTAGGTGCTGGCATTGGTGCATAGCTTCCTAAGGGAGTGCTTTGAAGGTGACCATAGTGATATTCAGCAATGAGGTATGTAGCACTTTTTTTTTTTTTTTTTGCAGTTTTTGGCTGGGGCTGGGTTTGAACCTGCTACCTCCAGTATATGGGGCCAGCGCCCTACTCCGTTGAGCCACAGACACCACCTGGTATGTAGCACTTTTTTAAAGATGAGTTCATGAACTTAATCGTTCAACCCTGTATATTCATCTAAACCAGTGGTTCTCAACCTTCCTAATGCTGCGACCCTTTAATACAGTTCCTCATGTTATGGTGACCCCCCCCAACTATAATATATTTTTTTTTGGTACTAGCAACCCTAACTCTAACCCTAGAAATGAAAGTAATTTTATGGTTGGTGGTCACCACAGCATGAGGAACTGTATTAAAGGGTTGCGGCATTAGGAAGGTTGAGAACCACTGATCTAAACTCTTCTTCAACAATCAGAACAATTTAAGATATTTTCAGATTTAAAAAAAATTGAAATTTGTAGTATTGGACCTGGCCTATAAGAAATGTAAACAAGAGTCCTTCAGGTTGAAATAACTTGAATCTACATGAAGAAATAAAAAAGTACTAGTAATGTTAACAACACATATATTACGAAAACAATATAAATATATTTCTGTGTATAACATGTTTCTAAACCTATCAGTTTTAAAAAACAACTGTTCAGAGTAATAATATAGAAAACTGTGTTTTTGGCTTATAATATATAAATATATTATTTCAATAACAATAGCAGAAAGAAAAAAAGAAGCAGAAGTTTATCGAAGGAGTTTTTGTATACTGTTAGAACTAAGTTAGTGGTGATCAAAATGAGATTTAAGTAAATTAAGATGATAATTATAATCCCCAGAGCAATAACTAAGAATATACTAAAAATGTATATTAAAAACCAAAAGAACTTAAAAGAACCATTATAAATTTCTATTCAATGAAAAAGAAGACCAAAATCAAGGAACAGAAAAATAAACAAAAACAACCTATGACATATAGAAATATAAAATGGCAGACATAAGTTCTACTTTTTCAATAATCACATGAAATTGTAAATAATTAAAACACTTAAATCAAAAGGCAGAGTTAGACAGAATGGATAAGTAACATGATACAGTCACATGATATTTTCAAGAGACAAAACACAAATAGGCTGAAAATAAAAGGATAGAAAAAGATATAATGTACAAAGAGTAATGAAAAGAGAAATGGTGTGTCTGTATTTGTACTATACAAAATAGAATTTAAGGAAAAATTAATAGAGACAAGGAAGGATATTTTTAGTGATAAGACAGTCATTTCATGGAAGGCACAGTGATTACAAATACATTATGTACCTAACAACAGAGTCCCAAGTTACATGAAGAAAAAACTAACAGAATTAAATGGAAACACAGACAGTTCACTGATAATAGCAGAAGATTCCAATATCCCACTTTTAATAGTAAGTAGCACAATTAGCCAGAAGATAAAAATATAAATAAGTAGAAGACTTTGGGTAGTATAGCCATTTTAACAATGTTGATTCTGCTGATCCATGAGCATGATATATTTTTCCATCTGTTTACATCCTCTGCAATTCCTTTCCTCAGTGTATCATAATTCTCCCTATGCTTCCCTTGTTAAGTATATTTCTAGGTATTTTATTTTCTTTGTTGCTACTGAGAAAATTATTATGTCTTTTATTTGATTCTCAGCTTGACTGTTTGCATATTTGAAAACTACTTATTTGTGTACATTTATTGTGTACCCTGAGACTTTACTGAATTTATTTATCAATTCCAGGAGTCCCTTGATTGAATCTTTTTTTTTTTAATTAAGTCATTTGTACATAGATCATGAATACATTTATGGCATTATGGGATTCAATGTGTTGATTATTTGTACAAATTGGACTGCTTACATCCTACTAATTAATAGCTTTCACCTCATTTACCCAATTACAGTGTTAAGACATTTGTGTTTTACACCTGATAGATGCAACTTGTACTTGCAATATCTTTAAGGTTTTTTAGAAATAATATCATGTCATCAGCAAAGAGTGACAATTTGACCTTCTCTTTCCTTATTTGGAGACCCTTGATTTCCTTCTCTTGCCTGATTGCTCTGGCTTGAACTTCCAGCACTATGTTGAACAGAAGCAAAGATAGTGAGACGACCTTGTCTGGTTCCAGTTCTAAGTAAGAATACTTTCAATTCTTTCCCATCAGGGGCAGTCCCTGTGGCTCAAGGAGTAGGGCACCAGTCCAATATACCAGAGGTGGCGGGTTCAAGCCTGGCCCTGGTCAAAACTGCAAAATAAAAATAAATAAATAGATAAAAAATTCCCCTTCAATATGATGTTGGCTGTGGGTTTTCATATATGACCTTGATAATTTTGATGTACATCTCATCTATGCTTTTTTTGTTAAGTGTTCTTATCATTAAAAGGTGCTGAAAACGCCAGGGATTCTACTACAATACTCTTAGAAGTGATCAAGGAATACAGCAGCATCTCAGGTTACAAAATCAACATTCATAAATCGGTAGCCTTTATATATACCAACAATAGTCAAGCTGAAAAAACAGTTAAGGACTCTATTCCATTCACAGTAGTGCCAAAGAAGATGAAATATTTGGGAGTTTATCTAACAAAGGACATGAAGGATCTCTATAAAGAGAACTATGAAACTCCAAGAAAAGAAATAGCTGAAAATGTTAACAAATGGGAAAACATACCATGCTCATGGCTGGGAAGAATCAACATTATTTTCATTTTTTTTTTGTGGTTTTGTTTTTTTTGGCTGGGGCTGGGTTTGAACCCGCCACCTCCAGCATATGGGACCAGTGCCCTACTCCTTTAGCCACAGGCACCACCCAAGAATCAACATTGTTAAAACGTCCATACTACCCAAAGAAATATACAATTTTAATGCAATCCCTATTAAAGTTCTACTGTCATACTTTAAAGATCTTGAAAAAATAATACTTAGTTTTATATGGAATCAGAAAAAACCTTGAATAGCCAAGACATTACTCAGAAATAAAAACAAAGCATGGGGAATCACGCTACCAGACCTCAGACTATACTATAAATCCATAGTGACCAAAACAGCATGGTACTGGCACAAAAACAGAAAAGTAGATGTCTGGAACAGAATAGAGAACCAAGAGATGAATCCAGCTACTTACCATTATTTGGTCTTTGACAAGCCAATTAAAAACATTCAGTGGGGAAAAGATTCCCTATTTAACAAATGGTGCTGGGTGAACTGGCTGGCAACCTGTAGAAGACTGAAACTGGACCCACGCCTTTCACCATTAACTAAGATAGACTCTCACTGGATTAAAGATTTAAACTTAAGACATGAAACTATAAAAATATTAGAAGAGAGTGCAGGGAAAACCCTTGAAGAAATCGATCTGGGGGAGTATTTTGTGAGGAGGACTCTCTGGGCAATTGAAGCAGCTTCAAAAATACACTACTGGGACCTGATCAAACTAAAAAGCTTCTGCACAGCCAAGAGCACAGTAAGTAAAGGAAGCAAACAGCCCTCAGAATGGAAGAAGATATTTGCAGGTTATGTCTCCAACAAAGGTTTAATAACCAGAATCCACAGAGAACTCAAACATATAAGCAAGAAAAGAACAAGTGATCCCATCTCTGGCTGGGCCAAGGACTTGACGAGAAACTTCCCTGAAGAAGACAGGTGCACGGCCTACAGACATATAAAAAAATGCTCATCATCTTTAATCATCAGAGAAATGCAAATCAAAACTACTTTGAGATATCATCTAACTCCAACGAGACTAGCCTATATAACAAAATCCCAAGACCAGAGATGTTGGCGTGGATGTGGAGAAAAGGGAACACTTCTACACTGCTGGTGGGAATGCAAATTAATACATTCCTTTTGGAAAGAGATATGGAGAACACTTAGAGATCTAAAAATAGATCTGCCATTCAATCCCATAATTCCTCTACTAGGTATATACCCAGAATACCAAAAATCACATCATAACAAAGATATTTGTACCAGAATGTTTATTGCAGCCCAATTCACAATTGCTAAGTCATGGAAAAAGCCCAAGTGCCCATCGATCCATGAATGGATTAATGAATTGTGGTATATGTACACCATGGAATATTATGCAGCTTTAAAGAAAGATGGAGACTTTACCTCTTTCATGTTTACATGGATGGAGCTGTAACATATTCTTCTTGGTAAAGTATCTCAAGAATGGAAGAAAAAGTATCCAATGTACTCAGCTCTACTATGAAACGAATTTATGGCTTTCACATGAAAGCTATAACCCAGTTATAACCTAAGAATAGGAGGAAGGGGGAGAGGAAGGAGGGAGGGGGGAGGATTGGTGGAGGGAGTGTGATTGGTGGGATTATACCTGCGGTGCATCTTACAAGGGTACATGTGAAACTTAGTAAATGTGGAATATAAATGTCTAAACACAGTAACTAAGAAAATGCCAGGAAGGCTACGTTAACCAGTGTGATGAAAATGTGCCAAACAGTCTATAAAACCAGTGTATGGTGACCCATGATCGCATTAATGTACACAGCTATGATTTAATAATAAAAAAGGTGCTGAATTTTATCAAATGTTTTGTCTGTCTATTCAAAGGATCATATGGTCTTTATTTTTGCATCTATATATGGGGTGGATTACATTTATAGATTTGCACATGTTGAATGAAGCCCACTTGGTCATGATGAATTATTTTTTTGGTGTGCAGCTGGATTTAGTTTGCTAAGATTTTATTAAGAATTTTTGCATCTATATTCATCAGGGATATTGGTTTGTAGTTTCCATTTTTACTTTTTTCCCTTCCCGGCTTTGGTATCAAGGTGATATTGGCTTCGTAGAATGAGTTAAGGAAGATTCCTTCCTTCTCAATGTTAAGAAATAATTTTTGTAGTATAGGTACAAAAGCTCTTCTTTGTGAGTTTGGCAATTTGGGTGTAAAACCTTTTGTTCTGGGACCTTTTTTGTTGGAAAACTTTTTATTGCTATTTCAATGTCAGTGCTTTATTTTGGTCTGTTGAGGAGTTCTGCATCTTCCTGGTTGAGCCTAAGAAGGTTGTGTGTTTCCAGAAATTTGTCCATTTTTTCCACATATTCAAGTTTGTGAGCATAGATATTTTTAGTATTCTGAAATGATATTTTACATATCTGTATTATCAGTTGTAATTTCTCCTTTTTCATTCAATTAAAAAGTTGAGCTTATTAGGTTCTTTCTCTTCTAGTTTCTGATTAATCTAGTTAGAGGCTTGTCTCTACATTGAGTTATATGACTTAGCACTTCTACCACTGGCATACACTCAAGAGTAATGAAAACATATGTCCGTGAAAACACTTGTACATTGTTATGCATGATAGCTAATGAGGGAGAATAACCTGTATGTTCATTACTGATAAATGGTTAAATATTATGTGTTGCATATATACAATGGAATATTATTCAGCCATACAAAGAAATGAAGTACTGATACCTGCTACCGTATGGATGACCTTGAAAACATTATGTCAAATGGAAGAAGCCTGTCACAAAAGACCACATGATAAATGGTTCCATTGACAAAATATCTATAATCCATTGAAACAAGAAGTAGATTATTGATTGCCTAGGTGTGAGATGGTGGGGCTGATGCATGCATTAGGAAAAAGAAATACTGCTAATATGCATGGAGTTTCTTTTCTGAGAGTTGAAAATTTTTTCAAATTAGATTATGGTGATGGTTTCACAACTCTCTAAAAAAATAGAAGCCACTGAATTCTACACTTCGAATGGGTAGATTTCACATGTGAAAAATATCTAATAATGCTATACAAAATAAAATAGACCTTGTATGGATAAAACAAGCAGCTTGATTATATAAGTTACAAGTTACATGCTTAGTGTTTTTGATATTCAGAATGAACTGTACCTTGAGTTGAAATTTTATTCTGAGGTTGAGTTCTGTTTGTTCTCCTTCTAACTATTGTTTCCTTTTAAGTTTTCAGATTTGTTGAGAATGTGGGAGACAGAGAGTTCCAGCCCAAGTAGTGGGAATGAGAGAAATAGAGTTTACATGTCAATTTAAATTAACAAAACACATGTAGATTTAGTATTATTTGTGGTATCTGGGAGCACATAAGGAGATTATTTATAAATCCAAAAAGAGAATTTTTGAAAAGCTGAAATTATACTGTATGTGGTCTGGTGTAATTTCACATAAGAAGCAGCAGAAATGAGTCAAATTTTCTAATCTTGAGTCCCGAGTAGACCTTATCTGGATAAGATTGTAACTAGAAGAAGTATAAGAGCCATTTGGATAGGTATCACTGACCAAGAACACTTTGCTCCGGATGGACATGGCTGAATAACAATACAACTCAAGTTTAGAGGCATAAACACCAACCAGTTTACCCAGCTCACACATTCTATGGGTGAAGAATTCAGCCAGGGCATGGAGAAAATGGCTTGTCTTCTCCTCCACAATGTCCAGGGCTTCAGCTGGATAGATTCAAAGGTTGGAGATTCATATGAGAGCCTCTCCCTGGGGCAGAATGATTTGAAAGCTAAAGTTAACTGAGACTGTTGGTCAGAGCACCTTATGTGGCCTGTGCATGTGGCTTGGGTTTCTTCCCAGCGTGGAGTCTCAGGGAGTCAGACTTACACGTCAGCTTAGGGCTACAAGACCAAATGCTTCAGTGATGCCCTAGTTAAGTACACAGTGTGTTTCTTCCAAGTTCTGTTGTTTGAAGGAGACACGAGGTCGGTCAAATTCAAGAGCACAGGACAAGGACATAGGTCATCTCATCTTGATGGAGGCAATTTTAAAGAATTTGTAACCATATTTTAAAACTACTGCACTGTCTTCAGTTTATTTTTAAAATTTCAATAGATTTAGGAAGTACAAGTGAAATTTTGTTATACTGGTATGTTGTATAGTGGTAAAGTCTGGGCTTTAGGAGAACCTAACACCTCAGTAGTGTACACTACACTCAGTATATAATTTTTCATCACTCAACCCCTCCCATGCTGCCCCTTCCTGAGTCTCCAATGTCCATTATGTCACTCTGTATGACTATGCCCACCCATCACTATGTTCACCTTTGAAGTACTCCTGTTGGCCATCGGATGACTATAGTGATAGCAATGAGGCATGCAGCACTTTTTCTAGGATGAGTTTGTGGACTTGGTTGTCTGATTTCATAAAAAAACATCTCTGATGGCCTTTCTAGAAAAAGAGTTCCAAAATTACTTTGAAGGGTAGACTAAGTGCTGGTGTCGGTACATAGCTTTCCAAGGGGAGCACTTCAAAGGTGACTGTAGTGATATTCAGCAATGAGGTATGTGGCACATTTTCTAGGATGAGTTTGTGAACTTAATTGTTCGACTTCATATATATACATATACACACACACAGAGAGACACATATATGGTTCATTTTCTTTACCCACTCTTTGGTTGATGGACACTCAGTTTGCTTCTGATCTTTAATAATGTGAATTATGTTGTAATAAACATGAGTGCAGGTATCTTTCTGATATAGTCACTTCCTTCCCTTGAGTAGATACCCAGTAGGGAGATTGCTGGATAGAGTGGTAGATCTACTTTTAGTTCTTTGAGAAATCTCCATGCTAATTTCCATAGGTAACATACTAATTTACATTCCCACTAACAGGATATCGCCTCTGTGCCCAGCATCTACTGTTTTTTGATTTAATGGTCATTTTCACTGGGGTAAGATGGTGTCTCATTGTGGTTTTAATTTGAATTTCTCTAATGATTAGTGATGGAACATGTTTTCATGTTTATTAGCTATTTTTCTATCTTCTTTTGAAAAATGTTTATGTCTTTTGTCCATTTTTAATGGGGTTGTTTATATTTTTATACTGAGTTGTTTGAATTCCTTATCGACTCTAGAGATTAGTCCTTTATTGTACACATAATTTGTGAATATTTCCTCCCATTCTGTAAGTTGTGCAGTTATTCTGTTGATTATTTCTTTTGCCATGCAGAAACTTTGTAGTTTAATTAAGTCCCACTTATTTATTTTTGGCTTCATTGCATTAAAACTGTTACACTTTTTGAAGGAGGCAGCCATTCGATTAGAAAAGATTTAGTGACTACACATATGGGTGCTTATTTGGGACAGAAATTATTGGACCTCACTAAGAATTATATTAAATACCACTCAAAATTCTTCCACATTTACATTATATTTGTGTATCAGGTCCTCTACCTCCATAAACTAATAAATTGGCAACTTGTAGAGAAGTCAGTCTCATCTGAGTTTGGTTAAGTGAATTGATTCCCTGAGTCAGAACCCCGAGGGTCCTGATGCAAACTCACAGTAATTGAGGGTCCTTATCTCCAGCCAGAAAGGCCTTGGCCAACATGGCTCAAAGCAAATCCTGTTTGTTTTAGAAAGATTGTTATTATAAAAATTAAAGCTGATCTACTCTACATTTTCTATACCTTAGGAATCACACAAATAGCCCAGAGAATGTCCATCAAACTGCCCGTGTTCGTTCTTTCCCACCCTCCCTCACCACCCCAGGGCTTTCTCAGGAGAGAGCTTCCAGCCCGAGGACTGCCTTTGGCAGCTACAGAGTCCCAAGCCCGTTCTCAAGAAGGACACGATGACTGTGATTTCTGGCCCAAAGAGTTCAGTCTGAAATAGATGAGGTGTCTGGAGAAAGCTTCAGGGAAAAGAGAAATGAGAAAGTGAGCTCTGGAGTGTATGTCCTGACACCCTTCCCTTGACCTCCTGGCCTGTGGTAGGGGAGATGGCTTTTGCTGCAATGGCTGGCTCTACATTGGATCTAGCATTTTTCAATTGTCCTTGGATTTAGAGCATTTTTTGATATATGTTGACTACTCTTACATGGTAATACTAAAATTCATTTCCACAGCTCTTCTCTCCTTTGAAAAATGCTATCCCAAGTGATGGGAAACATTGTTTAAATTGAACTAAAAGAACACCACTTGAGCTGCAAGCCAAGGTCTTCACAAGCCAAAAGGAAAAAAAAATTGTACTCTTACTAAGATGTAAAATGAAATGGTAGGAAAATCTGAGATGTTTCATTGTATGGTATTAGAAAGAAAGTCTAACATTTTCAAGCAGCAAAAAACTAATGAAATGACCTCTAATAGAAAAAAGAGACTTAAGTGAGACAGAAGTCTCTGCAAACCCAAAATGAAGGGCTTTAAATTCTGCAACCTCTAATCAAGTGCTTGTCTGGGGAATCTTGATTTTTCCTTTTAGTTATCAACTATTAAAATTTATTTTGCTTTTACAAGGCCACAGCTAGAAGAAAGAGAATCCTTTTGGATAACTGTCACTGATAAAGATCACAAGGCGGGCAAGGTGACCAGGAGGGGAAGCAGCTGAGATGAAGCCAAAGAGGAAGAAATCCCAAAAGAAAGAGGAAAGTCCAAGGAGAAAGGCACTGGGCAGAGCATGAGTTAGAGTCCTGAACATGAAAGGGATTAAGGACTGACGTTGGTGGGGTAAGGGTGCAGGCTTGGTATAATCTTGAGACTTTACCTCTGTTTCCTCACCTACGAGATGATGATTTGCCCAATCAAATCATCATGACAGCTCCATGGATTTGCTCTCCATGGAGCTGTCATGAGCACTGCCTCACATTACGTATGTCACATATATACACACATGATGCTGGCGCTGCGTGTGACACTTAATCAAAAGCCCAGTGACTAACAGTTACCATCACCATCATCGTCATCATTGCCATTACTTACCTTATTTCTGAAAATAAAATTTATTGCTTCAAGGAGGGTGTTGATAATGTGAAGAATAGCAACAGATTGTAAAAAGAGGTCATGTTTATACTAAAAAAGAAAAATGTAGAAGAGACTGTGCAGGATGTAAAATTGCTTTTGAAAAACTTTGCCTTGCACAGAAGAAATTATTATACAAGGAATCTGAGTAAAACTAGTAGATGAAACTCTCAGATAAATATTTGTGGTATGCAGAATGGTGCTCCCCCCAAAGATGTCCACACCCTAGTCCCCCAAACCTGTGTGTATGTTACCTTACATGGCAAAAGGGACTTTACACATATGATGAAGTGATGGTTCTTGTAATGGGGATATTATTTTGGACTGTCTGGTTGGGCTCAATCTAATTGCACAATTCTTAAAAAATGGAAAAGGAAAGCAGAAGGGGGGTATAGAAAGATGGAATACGAGAAAGATTCAACCTGCCAGCCTGTTGTTGGCTTTGGAGATGAAGGAAAGGGGCCATAGCCAAGGAATGCAGCAGGCTCCAGAAACTGGGAAAAGATCTTAGCTAATAGCCAGCAAGAAAATAGAACTCTTAGTCCCATAACCACAAAGAACTGAACTCTTCCAACAGCCCGAATAAACAGAAAAGAGATTCTCCCTCCAGAAGGGAGTGCAACCTGTTGAAACCTTGCATATAGTTTGGCTCTGTCTATACCAGACTCTGTATAGGATGTAAAATAATTTACAATTTTGTACAGAATTGTAAAATAATCAATGTACATTATTTAAGTGACTAAATTTATGGTAATTCATTATGGCAGCAACAGAAAACTAACAGCAAAAAATGGGACATGTTCCCTTAGAGGACACAGAGTTCTGAGAAAGGAATTAACATTTTGGACATCTCCTATGATACATACACTATTTTATTTTCTTTCATAAAACACACGAACCACCCATTATTGTTTTCATTTCATGAATGAAGAAACAGGCTCAGAGTGGAAAATTAGGAAATGCCACAACACTGAGCCCAGGTGTTCCTGACTATAAAATTGATGGTATGACCAGTTTATTATTCTATTTCCCTGATGCTTGAAGCATTCAGGGAGGATGCTGTTGTGATGATTAAAGCAATAAGTGAAGAGTTGACCTCACAAACTTCTTTTAGCTCTTAGACCTTTTATTCATTAGGATAATAGTTTGTTTTTTTTTTTTTTACCTGAGTTTCCAGAGAGAACCTACATTTTAATCAATGAATATGTAAAATATTACATTCCACCCAATGCCAAAAGCTGCCTATCTTTTCCCCCATCCCCACATGCTAATGCTATACTTAGTTATGTCTTAGTATTCAAGAGTATCGAATACTAAGTATTAGTTGAATACTTAGTATTAGCTACACAGAATCTCACTCTGTTGCCCAGAGTGCCCTGGCATCATAGCTCACAGCAACCTCAAACTTCAGGCTCAAGTGATCCTCTTGCCTGGGCCTCCCTGAGCAGCTCAGACTACAGGTGTGTGCCACCATGTCCAGCTAGTTTTTCTAGTTTTAGTAGAGACAGGGTCTCTCTCTCTCGTTCAGGCTGGTCTCAAACTCCTGAGCTCATGCAATGCTTCTGCCTCAGCCTCCCAGAATGCCAGGATTACAGGTGTGAGCCACTGTACTTTGCCTGTATAATAAAATTTTAATTAGAATATCAAAATGACACTTAACTGATTGTGCTTAGAGTAAGTTTTAAAGGATGTGTGGTATAAAGAAAAACACTTTTATATTCACTCATGAATGAATGACTTTTATGAAGGTAACATAGTAACAGCAATAACTAGAACACTGGCCAAAACAGATGAAATATCTGCTTTCAGACATGAGGCAGCAGGCAACACCAGAGTATGCTATGTGAGTAAAGGGAAAGAAAGGCGATAAGCCTGATGATCACCCTCGTTCTTTGCCTGGAAATAAGTTCTGGACCACAACGCAGGGAAGAGAAACTCAGACAAAACCTAGTGGTTTCTGGAAGCGAGTTCACGAAGGCAGAGGCAGGTAGAATTTACAGGACAAAGCAAGGAGTTAGTTTCACAGTAAAAGAGCTTCAGAAAGCTAAATGGAGGGTTTGGCTAAATATCAGTCTAAATGTGCATATGGGCAGAACTTTTACAAGGCCAGGCAAAGACCACTGGTAGAAACACCACAATGACAGCAGACCTATGAGGTGAACAATTCTTAGATTGTGCACAGGGCTTGGAATCATCCAATTTTTCACTATTGTTGGATACATGGAGTGTTTAGTAGTGATCCCAGAAACATCACCCCATAGCACTGGGACTAAAGAAACTCTTGATTAAAGTAAGTTCCTTAAGACCTGCCCTAGAAAAGCTTAAAAATACGTTTATAGCAGCACAATTCATAACTACAAAGATGAGGAAACAACTCAAGTACCCATAAATACAAACTATATAAAAACAATTTATGTTACCAAAACATTTGTACCCCTATAATATTCTGAACTTTAAAAAAAGTTAAAAAAAATAAGAACTACTCCATAAATAGCTTAACTACCTTTTAGAAAAAAATTACCACCCATTAAAGAAATGGAACAAAATCTAGAGAACTACAAGCCCCAAACCACAATATCTGACTTCCAATAAAAAACTGCTAGATATGCACAGAAAAATGTGATCCATACTACAAGAAAAATTAATTAATATAAGTTATTATTGAATGATGACAGAGATGATGTAGTGAAAGACATTTAAAAACTATTATAAATATACTTAATATGCTCAATGGCTTAAAGGAAACATGACCATGATGTGAATAATAAGAAAATAAAAAAGAACTAACTGGAAATTCTAGGCATAAAAATTGCAATATGTGCAAAATTTCACTGGGTGGGAATAACTGCATCTTAGATAATTTAGAATGAAAGATCAGTAGATCTGAAGACAAACAATAGAAAAAATCCCACTGTCTCACACAGAGGATATACATATCAATAAATTACTGATAAACATAAGAGATTCAGTGAGTTGTGACACAAAGCCCAATAGTCTAACATATGTATAATGGGAGTCATGGAAAAGGATGAACAGAAAACATATTTGGAAATATAAATTATGCATTTTACACTTTTGATTATTAATTGTTTTATTAATAATAGCAATTATTAACCCAGACATCTAATAAAATCAATGAATTCTAACCATAACAAATATGGAAAATAACACCAAAGCAAATCATAATCAAATTATAGATAACCAGATATAATTAAAAATTCTTCAAAGTAGCTAGAGAGAGAGGACCAATGACACAGACAATACAAATAACCACAGATTTGTAGTAAGAAACAATATAAGCCAAAGTGTGATGAAGCAATATTTTTAGGGTCCTGAAAGAAAAAATAAAACTGTCACTCTATCTACTTATACCGCTATGCTCAGTATAAAATATCTTTTGATAGTAAAGGTGACATAAAAACATTTTTCACATGAACCATAGCTGGGAGAATTTATTGCCAGTAGAGCTGCATATTAAGAAATGTTAAAGAAAGTTTAATTGGGCAAAGGAAAATGATATTAGATGAAACCTTGGATTTATAAAAAAATTAAAGAACATCAGGAATAAAAAATATGTGGGTAAGTACACCTTTTTCTTATTGTTAAAGCTTCTTTTGAATTTACTGTTTGTAGCAAAAATTAGTAACATGAGAATTTATTGTGTGGTTTATAATCTATGTAGAAGTGATTAATATAAGAACAACAGCACAAAGTATGGGGGAAGGAGAAGTGTACTGCTGTAGGAGTCTTAGAGATGATGGAAAGACATGAAATTATTTGAAAGGAGTCTACAATAAGTTAAAGATGCATATTGTAAAACCTAGAGCAGCTACTGGGAAAATTAAACTGGTTAATTAGCAATAATAGAGATAAAACTGAATCTTCAAAAATATTTGATTAATCCAAAAGAAAGGAAAGGAAAAAAAAAAAAGGAAGAACCAATTAAAGAAATAGAAACAAAATAGCAAAAGAGCAGATTTAATCTAGTCATATCTATAGTAATAATAGTTGTCATCATCATTATGATTTAATATAATTACTTTAGATGTAAATGGTCTAAAAACTCATTAATTGACAGAGATTGTCAAATAAATTTAAACAAAAATATTAAATTTGTGGTACATAGGTGAGTAAATAAAAGTCATAAAGATAATATGATGATTACTAAGCTTGGGTAAATGTTTATTAAATTATAATAACTATAGAATTAATTTAATTAAAAAATATATACCCAGTGTTGGAGATTGTAAGTTAGAGTGTGTGAGGGTTCAGCTCTCAAATAATATAGGGATAAAAATCATTATATCCAATTTAAATGTCATTTTGTAAATGGTGAGATAGTTCCTCTAACATTATGTTCAAAACATTAGGAGTGGCCCTAGGTAACCTGTAAATATATGGGGTGTCCATAAAGTTCATGTGCAATTTAAAATAGTTGTCTATTTTATATACATATATAGCATATATAAATATATGTTTCTAATAAATCTTCTTATTTAATTATTTGAAAATTATATATACTTTCTTTCAAATATATTTATTAGTATAATATTAGCCAATACTTCCATGTGGAGAGATAACTTTAATAATTTTACTATTTGCCATGTTTTATACTTTTAATAGAAACATGAGCAATATTCCTGCATATTCTTTCTTATTTGATGTTTATAACAACTCTTTAACATAAGAACTTCTCATTTCAAAATTTCAAATATGGAAACTAATGTCAAATAGATTAAATGTATTATTATGCATTTTTGCAATACTCATGTGACTTAAATGAGATCTTATACCTATGCTTCCTGATTCTAAGTTCTGTCGGATTTTCATCCCACCTCCCTGTTCTACTAGCAAAATATTCACAATAATGATTAGGCTCTCCTTAGCTCTCCTTCTTTTAGTTGTATAAATATTTTAGATTTTTCTTCAAGCTTTATTATTTCTAGGCCAACAGGTCCTCACTTCTTCAGTGCATGCTTCAGCCACACTCCTCACTCCCAGGGCATCTGCCTCCCCAAATCCAGTGTAACTCCACAAAGACCTAGGGAATCAGACCCATGTCATCTTTTTTTTTTGGTTCCTTTTTTGTAGGTGGTTGGAATCAGGTGGCCTAAACTCAGAGCTGGTCTTGCCACATACAAACTGGGTATGTCCTTGAGTAAGTTACAAGAAAATTTCCAGCCTCAAATTCTTTGGTGCTAAAAGGGTATAGTTAATCATGAATGTTTCCCAAAGTTTGGTGGATAATTCATTTCTGTTACATAAAGTTCTTAACAGAGTATCTATAGTAATATACACAATCTAAACTTTGCTATTGTTTTTGTTACTGTTATTGTTGTCATTAATGGAAAAAAAGAAGTCCTTTCACTATGATTTCTTTTAGATTTTCATCCTGATACCAGTAAACTCTAGAGAGGTAGGAGTTTGCTGTGAACATGGAACTCAGAGACACTTAACCTGGGGCATGCTATAGCCAGCAGCCAAAAGCCCTTGAAACCTGACTTGTCTAATTTGAGATGCACTATCAGTGTAAAATACAGTACAGAAAAAAAGAATGTAAACTATTTATTAATAATTTTACATTAATTACATGTTGAAATGATAATATTTTTGATAGTGGGTTAAATAAAATATATTATATATTATTATTATATATATCAATATAATATTGATTTATTTTTAGTTTCTTTTCTTTTTTTTTTTTTGAGATAGTCTCACTTTGTCACCCCCTGTAGAGTGCAGTGGCATCAGTCATAGCTCACAGCAACCTCAGACTCTTGGGCTCAAGCAGTGGCTCATACCTGTAATTCCAGCACTCTGGGAGGCAGAGGCGGGCCGATCACCTGAGCTCCCAATCTCAGTAGTTCAAGACCAGCCTGAGCTACAGTGAGACTCCATCTCTAAAAATATTTTTAGTTTCTTAGTATGATTACTAAAAAATTAGAATTATGTATGTGGTCTGTCGTTTTTATTGGAACATTCAAGTCTGGTGTTCACTTCCTAAGTAAACAACTCTACAACTCTGTGTTACACACTGAAGATAAAGGCCTCCCAATCTGTTTAGAATCTCAAGGAGACGTTTTAGAAAATCATAAGGTTTTTATGAATATTTGGTGAAAGAACTTATATCCAGTTACATAGGAAAGTGCATATAGAATACAATAAATGTTAGCTAATATTGTTACTGCTACTGTTACTGTCTTAAATGGGAGGCTGTAGGATTCTCTGTGCTCCAGAAGTGGGAATCATCTAAACCTGTGGTTCCCTAGTCCCCGGGGCTTGGACAGGTACCAGTCTGTGGCCTGTTAAGAACCAGGCCACAGAGCAGGAGGTGAGCAATGGGCCAGCGAGTAAAGCTTCGCCTGTATTTGCAGCCGTCCCCATCATTGGGAGCACCACCTGGGCTCCGCCTCCTGTCTGACCAGCAACAGCATTAGATTCTTGCAGGAGCATGAACCCTACTTTAAACTACGCATGTGTGGCATCCAGGTTGCCATATTCCTTATAAGAATCAAATGCCTGCTGTGGAGATGTGATGTGATGTGCTTGAATCATCCTGAAATCATCTCCATCCCCTCTGTATTTATAGCTGTTCTCCATCACTGTCCATGGAAAAATTGTCTTCCCCTCACCCAGGCAATGGAAAATTGTCTTCCATGAAACCAGTCCCTGGTGCCAAAAAGGTTGGAGACTGCTGATTTGAATTACTCATACAGCTGACATATCGCTGGATGCACCGCCCTCAGGGAGAATGGTTTCTGGAATTGCACGTCCCAGAGGCAGCATGGCCAGGGCCGTGGAGCATCAGCCTGGGTCTGTGGGAGCCTTGACACTCTGTGTGACCCCTGTGACTTTGCAGCGGAGGGATCGGGGGAAGATTGACAGATGGGCAATTCATGGATTGCTGACTGGAGTGGTGCAGAGAATGGAGGTTTGTTTAAGGATGCTTGGAGATGCCTGTCTTTTCACCACATTCTCTGAGAACTTCCTGGCTTCTCTACTCCATGTCTCACCCCCGCACCCCCCACTGAGGTTTCCAGGGAGCAGCGTGTCTCCCTGTGAGGTGCAGACCACTGGTGATTTATTCGAGGTTGTCCTGCCAAGTACTCTCAATGTTTAGCAGGTTTCCACCAGAGCATCTCATCTTCCTTCCTCTCTCTGCCTCCTCACTTCTCAGTGCTAGATGCTAAATAGATTCGGATGGATGGTTTGGCTTCCTCCCTTCCTTCTTGGCCACTGCCTGTGGTAGCTCCCCCAAATAAAACTAGAGCTGACGGCAGTGGGATTTACGCAGACCAGTAAGAAATGAGGTATGCAGAGCATCACTTACATGGGGCTGACCCTGGAAGGGCTGGGACCTCTATTTCCAGACCAAATTGCACAAATGGTAGGGCCTAAACTCTTACAATAGCAAAGACCAAATATATCAAGACAATTCAAGCAAAAGTAGTTTTTGTGTCTCTGGAAACCTAGGACTGGAAGTGGGCTGGTGTGGGGCAGGGGTCATCTGCCCTCTCACCTAAGCACTGCTCCAGAGCTCCCAGAGACCTGCAGGGCTGCCCCATCCCACAGTTGAGTGTGACCTCAAACCCCACCCTAGTACCATAGCTGGATCTCGAGCTCCAAAGAGTATAATCCAGAGATTTCCTTGCATGGTTTTCCTTCTGATGTTTCAGTTGTAGAGAAGTGAATCAATGGAAGCTCAGTAACACTTTCCAGATCTGCAAAAAAGGCATTTGTACTCCTGTTGTCCTCGGCACCACCGCCTTTCTCAGGGCAGGGATGTGGGGATCGTCTCCAGTCACATGAGGGAACTCATGGCAGTTTGTGTGTCACTGGTGGAATGTGCTGCCTTTTGGGGTCCAAAGCAATTGATCACAAAAGGTCGATATGCTTTCTCAGCAACTCCCTTGCCTCAGGGTTGTATGTTCGTTAGCTCCACGGAGCCCCTCTGCACACATGATTGAAACATGCTCTTTCCAGCTTTGAAATCTAAAGGAAACAGAAATACATCAGACTGCCATTTGAATTATGTCAAGTATATACATGTATGTTATACACACACATTATTTCAACACATAAACATGTACATAAGTAGGTACATGCATGCGCACACACACACGTGTGTGTGTATATATATACACATTACCTGTTTCAGGCTCTGTGGACATGTCGGCAAGAGCTGAGCATATGGAAACCCTGATGCAAAGCTCATGAACTTCAGTTCCTCATGATGTGACTGCTTGGCTTGGAGAACCAGGCAGTGATGACCCAACAACTCCAGAGCAGGCCTGTGGCCAAGACACTGGTGTTGGGTGTCTTAGTGTTGGGTTAAAGGTAGACCAGAGTGATTCCTCTTGAGCAGAGGGTGTGGCCCACTGGCCCCCATCCCTGGAGGCCTGAGTGGGGCCAGACAAGCCTCAATTCTCCCATGCAAGGGGAGGTGCTGACCCTCAAATAAATGCAGCTAAGCTTCATTATCAGGCACGTGTTTATTTAAAGCAGATGACCTGTGGCTTCTGAACCCTGTCCCTGGAAGAGAACAGGTGTGAGGAGAGGTCGTCATAGTGGGGATTGCCAAGGACATGCTCCCCGTTTCCTTCCTGTGTCAGCTGTCAGACCACAAGTTCCAAATTCAGACACTTCATGTGTCAGACTGAGGAATATTAACACTAAAAGGTAAGTTTAAGATAAGGAAAAAAAATAGATATGTTTTAAACAAGTGAAATTTGGGAGAAACTGGAAATAGCATTATGTGACAACTTGGAGTTTACCTGGTCTGCCAGCATTGCCCTCTGGAATGGAAGGCCTCCTAGAAGGCCTGTACCTAAAGCGAACACAGGCTGTCATTCTCTGGGTTCCAGCCCAGGGAGGTGTCCATGCACGTAAGTTCCACTTCTCCCCTGCGCCTTTCCCTATGTGCCCAAACAATCATTCCCAGCAGACCAGGCAAAAGTTACTCTGAAAATAATAAAAAAAAAAATTGCCCAGATAATTGACTGAGATTGCTGGGATTGTATTCAGCTCATTCTAGATACAGACATGCCCTGAGATGCCACCAAGTCTTCTGCAGAAATATGAATGCATTGTGTCGTAATCCAGCAACGAAGGTTAACACACAGTGGTTCAGAACCTGCTGAACTGTGATCAGTCCTCTTTGTAATGAGATAGAGCAGACAGCAGCCTGGGAGTCTTGGAATACGATACTTACACTTCCCAGAGAACCGTCAGCTCCTGAAACTCTACTTAGTTGTAGGGGCTAATCCTTCTTTTGGCCATTACTCCCTCTTCCTAATGTTTTATAGAAGACAAAGCAGAAGTGTTAGCCCGACTAGTGGAGGGGAGCGCTGTGCTGACACATCCTTTAAGCAGACTCAAGCTGCATTACTTATATCCCTCCCTTACAGCAGCCCAGTCTGCAACAGATGGCAGGGGCCTCAAATCACCCCGAAACATGTGCATAGGAAATGTTATGTTACTTTACTTCTTTTAACTCAAACTCACTTTAACCTCCAGGTGGAAGGGATTTCCATTGTTAATTGTCATTGGCAGAGGCACCTACCTAGTGCTCACAGAAACTGCATTTCCCTGCTTCTCTTGAAGAGTTAGACTGGGGCCAGGTGACCAGATGGGGCCACTGAACCACAGCGAGGGTCGTGAGTGCTGCTTCTAGGTGAGGCAGTGTGAAGTTTGCACTCCCGCATCCAGTTCTCCCTTCCTTGTCCAGCAAGCTTCAGAGCCATGCTTTCTAGGTGGTGTCATTCCATACAGAAGGAAGCCACAGAGCCACATCTGATTTTCTGGAAGCAACAAACTCATTTTGTTGAGTTGAGCCAGAGACATTTTGTAATTAGTTGTCACTGGATAGCCCAATATTACTAATTCTGTTGTCTGGGCTCACTCAGAGTGGGAAGAGCTACACCATCACAGAAAAATGAGAGAAGGGCCCTTTCAATGCCACTGTGTTGTGACAGCACAGATTTTTTTTTCTTGTCCAAGTGCAAGCAACCCATGTAAAGCCAGTACCATTGTTAATTCCACATTGTATTAAGGGGTCAGAAGTTTTACCCTTGCTGGAGGGAGCCAGGGACTAAAGTTGGGTCATGTCCACCCCAGCCTAGGGCTGTGAGTGCCAGGGAGCACCACTTTAAATGCAGTTTACCCCCAGGCTTCTGGGCCAGGGGCCACTCTGGCAGGTTATAGCACAGTGTTGTGCCACCTCTGGGATGTGGAGCTTTGCAGCTGGCCCACTCCCAGAAGGAGCAGGGCACCCTCAAGATGGAGAATGGGGTCTTCTTTCTTCTGCTCACATGCCCCAAGTGTCATGCCCATAAGGATGGATGACAGGAAATGGAGAAAAATAAAAGCACTACAGGGAAACTGATGTGCAAACTTAATGTAATTCTTAATAGAATCTCAATGATATTTTTTGTAGACATAGATAAGCTTACTCTAAAATTTATGTGAAAAGACACAGACCCTAGAATAGCTATAACAATCTTGAAATGGACTAAAATGCAAAAATAATTCAGCAATTAAGAGAGTGTGGCCTTGGCAGATGAATAGACACATAGATCAATAAGACAGAGAAGAGAATCCAGAAGTAACAATGCTAAAAATGCTCACTGATTTTGAACAAAGGTGTGAGAGCAATTCATTGGAAGAAGGAAAGGCAATTAACAACAACAACAACAACAACAACCCACAAAAAAACCTTCAATAATCTAAATCACAAATCTCTGTCATATAAATTAACTCAAATAGAAGTATGGAGAATCCTCAAAGATCTAAAAGTAGACCTTCCATTTGACCCTGCAATCCCATTACTAGGTATCTACCTAGAAGAATAAAAATAATTTTACCACAAAGACATTTGCACTAGAATGTTTATTGCGGCTCAATTCATAATTGCCAAGTCATGGAAGCAACCTAAGCCCCCATCAACCCATGAACAGATCAACAAACTGTGTATATGTATACAATGGAATATTATTCAGCCATTAAAAAAGATGGAGACTTTACATCTTTTACATTGCTCTGGGTGGATTTGAAAGATATTCTTCTTAGTAAAGTATTGTAAGAATGGAAAAATAAATATCCAATGTACTCCATACTAATATGAAATCAACATATAAACAATTACATGTTCCTAAGAACAATAAAACACTATTATAGTCCAGTTTAGGGGTAGAGGGAATGGGCGGGTGTGGGGGACTTATGGCAGAAGGAGGGAGGACATGAGGTGGGATCTCACCTAATGTGCACATTGTGAGGGTGTATAACACGCCCCCTGGGTGAGGGGCTCTTCTACAAATGGAACTTTACCCTGGAAGTGAGAACAACGTGAACTAAAAATTGTGCCCTCATATTAATCTGAAAAAATTAAAAAAAAAAGACTAAAAAAATTAAATTGCTAAAAAAATAAATTAACTCGAATGGTTCATGGACTTGAATAGAGAAGGTACTATAAAAATTTTAGAAAAAATCTCAGGAAAATTTTGCTATAACTAGGTCTAGATAAAGAGTTTTTAGACTTGGAAATAATAGTACAACCCATAAAAGGAAGAATATATAAGCTTTATAATATCAATATTTTTTAAATTTCTCAATGAAGACCCTGTAAAGAGCTTGTAAATACAAGCTACAGATGGGGAGAAAAAATTTGAAAACTACTCCTCTGACAAAAGACTAGTTTATGAGCCCTGAGCCATCTTCTATGAAGTTCTGCCATGTCCGCTGTTTGGTCTTTTTGTGTTCTTTGTCACTTGGACTTGGGTGCAACAGCAACTTCCTTACTCGGTGCATTCCATCTTTCAAGTTGTGTAAAGTTTTGCACTTTTTTCTCTGAGGGTCTAGGGGGTGTGGGGAGTCAGCATGATTATAATTTAATGTAGAAAATGTGATATCTGGATATAAAATGAAAATAAATGTTAAATTAAATGGAAAAAAAGACTAGTTTATAGAATACACAAAGAAATCTCAAAGTTGAACAGTATCAACTGTGGCTCAGTGAGTAGGGCGCCGGCCCCATATGCCGAGGGTGGCGGGTTCAAACCCAGCCCCGGCCAAACTGCAACAAAAAAATAGCCGGGCGTTGTGGCGGGCGCCTGTAGTCCCAGCTGCTCGGGAGGCTGAGGCAAGAGAATCGCGTAAGCCCAAGAGTTAGAGGTTGCTGTGAGCCGTGTGACGCCACGGCACTCTACCCAAGGGCGGTACAGTGAGACTCTGTCTCTACAAAAAAAAAAAAAAAATAAAATAAAATAAATTAATTAGAAAATGGAGAAAAGGTATGGACTCTGAAAGGGACCTATAGATGGCAAAAAAGTACATGGAATTATGTTTGACATCATTA
The DNA here is from genome assembly GCF_027406575.1 of Nycticebus coucang. Taxonomy (NCBI): domain Eukaryota; kingdom Metazoa; phylum Chordata; class Mammalia; order Primates; family Lorisidae; genus Nycticebus; species Nycticebus coucang. The sequence continues at coordinate 75,925,379 of NC_069782.1, read as the reverse complement.
GCCATCAGGGAAATGCAAATTAAAGTGACAATGAGATACCACTACCCACCTATCAGAATGGCTGAAATAAAAAATAGTGACAACACCAAGTGCTGGTGAGGATGTAGAAAAATTGGATCATACCTACATTGCTCTGGGGAATGTAAAATAGTCCAGTCACCCTGGAAAACAACTTGGCAGTTTCTTAAAACACTAAGCATGCAACTATACACCTAGCAATTGCACTCCTGAATGTTTACCCCAAAGAAATGAAGTCTTACAGTCACATGCAGCCTGTACTCAAAATGCCTATAGCAGTTTTATTTGAAATAGCCAGAATGGAAAAACCCAGATGGCCTTTGTGGGTGAGAGGTTAAACAAATCGTGGCACACTTATAACATGGAATTCTGCTCAGCAAGAGGAAGGAACAAACTTTATACACACCACAACCTAGAAGACCTCCAGGGAATTATGCCAGTGATAAAAGCCAATCTGACAAAGTTACACATTGATGATTGCATCTATGCAACAGGCTCAAAAAAAAAGTTATAATAATACAGAACAAATTCATTAATTTGTGAGCTAATTTACTAGGGGGTGGGGTTGGAGGGTGAATGTGAACAGAGGATACACAAGAGCCCCTTGTGGTGGTGGAACAGCCTGCATGTCGTGGAGGTGACTATACCAATTTGCAGAAGTCGCAAAACTGCCCAGAATGCATACACACACATAAATGAATGTGTGGTCATGAAGCAATTTGAATAAGGCCTGTAGTCTTTAGCAACATCAAAGTCCTGGCTTTGATATTGTACTATAGTTGGGCAGGACGTTACCATTGGAGGAAACTGGGGGAGGGGCATATGAAACTTTCTGCTGCATTCTTTGGAACTTCCTGTGACTCTATAATTAATTAAAAATAAAATGGTTTTAAAAAATCCTGTACATGTAGACCACAAGCTTGGAATACTCCTTTTAATACACGGCAGCAGGCTGCCCGCCCACAGAGGCTGCCTTGCCTTTGCAGCTCCCCCTGCTTTCTGGTGAAGGCTGCAGATGAAGGAGGGAGTGCTGCTCCTGAGAGGTGGTAGCCCAGTCCAGCAGGCACTTGGGTTGGGTTTGATATGTAGTGCATGATTATTTCCTATTTTATCGTTTTTTCATTCATTAAGCGACATTCCAGTGAGTACCCACCGTGTGCCAGGCCTATGCTAGGATTTGCACCCTGCAGCAGGGAGGTCCCCTATTTCTCCTTCTAGAGCAAGACAACTGGAAGTAGAGGTGAGTCAGTAGAGGTGAGTGTGGGGTGCTGTGGGATCCCACACAGGGCCCACAACCCCATTCATAAGGTCAGAAGCTGAAGCCAAAAACAAATTGAAATTGAGTCAAGTACAGGTGGAACATTCCAGGAAGTGTTTCATGTGAGGAAGAGACTGCATGCCGAAGCCCAGGCGGAGGGTCTACAATGCACTCGGGAGCATGGAGGATGTGAGGGGAGGGTGGTGGGATGTGGGATGTATCCTAGGCAGAGGTGGCCATCTAGAGGATGCCGTCTCATAGAAGCCATTTTTGGCCTGGTCAGCTGGGTCACCCATTAGAAGGAGGCTAGACAGAGAGGGCAAGACTGGCCTCAGATGCAGCAGGATGGGTGCCCAGGAAAGAGCAGATTCAAAGAGAGGGGTAGGATGCAGAGCCTAGAGCAGTTCTAGCACCAGAAGGATAGATGGAAGATAGGTGTTCACAGAGCCATTAGCGTGAGTGGGGCTTGGCCAACCAGACATCCACAGACCTCACAGCACGAGCATCCTGGTCTGGTGAGAGCTTTACAGTTGACAAGGGGTTTTGCATATCTCACAAGGTAGTGGTGTTGATTGGTTGGCTGCAGCACAATTTGGTGCTTGAGGCCTCTGATTCTAAAGTTAAATGGCTTGGCTTTCAGTTCTGGCTTTGCTACTTACAGAAGCATATACCTTGAGCAAGCTACCTAATTTCTCAGATTCTCAGTGTTCTCACCCAAGCCACATGATGTTGACACCTATTACGTCTTAATATGGTTGTGAAGGTTACATAAGATCATGTAAGTAAAGAGCAACAGGCGCATAGTAAACGCTTGTTACTTACAATTATTACTTTCATTACCACTTATGTATTATTATTATTATTATCATTATTATTTTGCCTCTGTAATCCTCAAATGTTTTCCACTGGATCTCTACAGCACCCCTCTCTGGAGATGTGAGCTCTCCCCAAGTCAAGCCCCTCCTCCGTAAATAAATCGGGGCTCTCGCCAGGCTTCCACTCAGACACCTCGTAGAGGACTTTCCACCCTCTTCAGTGCAAGGTTGGGGCGGCCAGATATCTTTTTCTTGTGTAACCTATTCTTTTCCTCCATCCACTTTATTTCTCTTTGCACAGCCCCTTCCTCACTCTTTGGAAGTGAGACCCCATAAAGAGACACCCCCCTGCCAGGGTATACTGAATCATGAGAGCAAGGAAAGACATTCTGCAACACTGGAGAGCATCCTTTGATTTTTTTCCAGGACCACATTTTCCCACCAGTCTGCTTTGTCTTCTGGCTGAAGGATTAAAAAAAAAAAAAATGTATGAAAGTCCCATGTATCTTTTTGAAGAGCTAAAATCGAACAGCTGAGCTTAATCAGCTCTCAGAGGTGCTGTAAATACTCACCAGGCTACAGAAGGGCAATCTCTCTAACAATGCAAAGGAGAAGTGAGAGCTACAGTGAGAACATGGCCACCCCTCAACCCTGGGATGAAATCTTCTCAAACTCTCTTTGTGTTCATGCCTGTCACAGTCTGGTGGCTGGGCTGAACATTAGAAAGAGAACCTTAAATGAAGCTCACAGAGACCCCAGACTTGGTCCAGGTGTTTCCTGGAAATTGGAGTTGCCCTGTATAAGTGAAGGAGAGAAACAGGCAGCCTATGAAAACCCAGTTAAAGATATTAACTACTCACCTAGTCCTATCTTTGTGATTCTATACAATCATTCATCCCTGGTGGTGCCTTAATGTAAGTTTTCCCTAATTGTCTCCAGAAACAAACATATAAAGATTGTTTTAAATGGGTGCAGCAGATAAGTGGGACAGGTCCCACCCCTACTCCTCTCATATCTAAGTTTATTGTCACTAATTAATTGTTGCATCCATTTTTTTTCTGAGCCCTGACTAGGTCTTAGAATCCTTCTCATTGCAGTGATGTACCAGGGGTTGAGTGAAATTGGCAAACAAGAGGAAGCCTCTCTTAGCCATGCAGTCCTTCTCTAACTATCCCAGTTTATTCATCCCAGAATCACCCACTTTATTCATCCCAGAATCACCATCAGATGTGGTCTTACTCACTAATTTCCAGGGAAAACCTCCTGCAGAGTCTGAGGGGGTTGAAGAGAATCTGCTTACACGATGACTAAGTGCTGAATTACTGTCATGCTAGCGAGGCTCTGACATTGCAATTTGTATCATGGCCAAGAAGAATGAATTTAAGGCAATAAAGAGATTGGGACTCATGTTTTCTGTTTAGTGTTGGAATCAGGGGGCAGAGTTTAAACTGTGTGGGTGGGTGTGATACATAAACTTCATTTTCCAACATAGGTTTGGGTCAATCTTGCTGTAAGAAACCTGGTCTATCAATGGAATTTCTTCAGGATCCACCAACCTGGATGTCCCAGTAAAATCCTATGAACATTAACAGTATGTATTAACACAATGTACGGACTCACCATCCAAGGCACTGCGAGGACTGTCAGCCTCCTATATGGCCTGTTCTCAGCATTTCTGGGAGTGTCTGGCAGCGGTTTCTGAGAAGTTCAGAGCCAAGTTCCCTGCCTCTGAGTTTAGTTCTCAGCTGTCATTTCTCCAGGTACCAAATAGTTCCTGCATTGAGGAGAAAACTCTAATTCCTTGGAACTAAACATCCCCTAAGACACTGTGACATTTCCCTTTCTCCTTGGATCACCATAGTCCCCCTCCTGCTCTACCTGGTATAATAATTTCCTCCTAGGCATAGTAAGGCTCTTCCAGGAATCATCAGGTTGGGTTGGTCTGTGGTCTGGAATAAGGAGGTGCAATTGCATGAGAGGGCATGGGCATGGCACGTGCTGGGCAGTGGCACCCCAGTGACAGATGCTGTGTTTTATATGCCCTGCCTCTGCCCTCTGTCAGAGAAGGAGCTCGTGACCTGCTCCTGGGTCAAGCTCTGGAAAAGTTCACTTCCAGGCTTCTTTTCTTTCACAGAAAGAGTCAAGTCATTCCAGCATACATAAGACAGGTTAAACCTTCATAACTGACATGGGTTCCATTTTAAACCATTTGACACATTTTTATCACAGTGGTTAACATAGCCTTTCCGGCGTTATCTCAGTTACTGTGCCGAAACATTTACATTCTATATTTACCAAGTTCAGCAAATATCCCTGTAATATGCACCACAGGTGTGATCCCACTGATCCCCCTCCCTCTACCCACCCCCCCCTTTCCCACTTCCCCCTATTGTTAAGTTGTAGCTGGGTTATAGCTTTCATGTGAGAGTCCCAAATTAGTTTCATAGTAGGGCTGTGTACATTGGGTACTTTTTCTTCCATTCTTGGGATACTTTACTAAGAAGAATATGTTCCAGCTCCATCCATGTAAACATGAAAGGTAAAGTCTCCATCTTTCTTTAAGGCTGCATAGTATTCCATGGTGTACATATACCACAATTTATTAATCCATTCGTGGATCGATGGGCACTTGGGCTTTTTCCATGACTTAGCTATTATGAATTGGGCTGCAATAAACATTCTGGTACAAATATCTTTGTTATGTTGTGATTTTTGGTCTTTTGGGTATATGCCCAGCAGAGGAATTACAGGATTGAATGGCAGATCTATTTTTAGATCTCTGAGTGTTCTCCATATACCTTTCCAAAAGGAATGTATTAATTTGCATTCCCACCAGCAGTGCAGAAGTGTTCCCTTTTCTCCACATCCACGCCAACATCTCTGGTCTTGAGATTTTGTGATATAGACTAGTCTCGTTGGAGTTAGATGATATCTCAAAGTAGTTTTGATTTGCATTTCTCTGATGATTAAAGATGATGAGCATTTTTTCATATGTCTGAAGGCCGTGCACCTGTCTTCTTCAGAGAAGTTTCTCTTCAAATCCCTTGCCCAGCCTGCGATGGGATCCCTTGTTTTTTTCTTGCTGATGCGTTTGAGTTCTCTGTGGATTCTGGTTATTAAACCTTTGTCAGAGATATACCCTGCAAATATATTCTCCCATTCTGAGGGCTGTCTGCTTGCTCTGCTTACTGTGTTCTTAGCTGTGCAGAAGATTTTTAGTTTGATCAAGTCCCAGTAGTGTATTTTTGAAGCTGCTTCAATTGCCCGGGGGGTTCTCCTCATGAAATACTCACCCAGACCAATTTCTTCAAGGGTTTTCCCTGCATTCTCCTCTAGTATTTTTATAGTTTCATGTCTTAAGTTTAAATCTTTAATCCAATGAGAGTCTATCTTAGTTAATGGTGAAAGGTGTGGGTCCAAGTTCAGTCTTCTGCAGGTTGCCAGCCAGTTCAGCCAGCACCATTTGTTAAATAGGGAATCTTTTCCCCACTGAATGTTTTTAATTGGCTTGTCAAAAATCAAATAGCGGTAAGTAGCTGGATTCATCTCTTGGTTCTCTATTCTGTTCCAGATATCTACTTCTCTGTTTTTGTGCCAATACCATGCTGTTTTGATCACTATCGATTTGTAGTAAAGTCTGAGGTCTGGTAGTGTGATTCCTCCTGTTTTGTTTTTATTTCTGAGTAATGTCTTGGCTATTCGAGGTTTTTTCTGATTCCATATAAAACGAAGTAATGTTTTTTCAAGATCTTTAAAATATGACAGTGGAGCTTTAATAGGGAGTGCGTTGAAATTATATATTGCTTTGGGTAGTATGGACATTTTGATAATGTTGATTCTTCCCAGCCATGAGCATGGTATGTTTTTCCATTTGTTAACATTTTCAGCTATTTCTTTTCTTAGAGTTTCATAGTTCTCTTTATAGAGATCTTTCACGTCTTTTGTTAGGTAAATTCCCAAATATTTCATCTTCTTTGGCACTACTGTGAATGGGATAGAGTCCTTAACTGCTTTTTCAATTTGACTGTTGTTGGTGTATATAAAGGCTATCGATTTATGAATGTTGATTTTGTAACCTGAGACGCTGCTGTATTCCTTGATCACTTCTAGGAGTTTTGTAGTAGAGTCCCTAGTGTTTTCCAGATACACAATCATATCATCTGCGAAGAGGGAGAGTTTGATCTCTTCTGACCCTATATGGATACCCTTGATCGCCTTCTCTTCCCTAATTGCAGTGGCTAAAACTTCCATTACAATGTTGAAAAGCAATGGAGACAATGGGCAGCCTTGTCTGGTTCCTGATCTGAGTGGAAATGATTCCAATTTAACTCCATTCAATATGAAATTGGCTGTGGGTTTGCTGTAGATAGCCTCTATCAGTTTAAGAAAAGTCCCTTCTAGACCAATTTTCTTGAGTGTTCTGATCATGAAGGGATGTTGGATATTATCAAAAGCTTTTTCTGCATCAATTGAGAGAATCATACGGTCTTTGTTTTTTAATTTGTTTATGTGCTGAATTACATTTATAGATTTACGTATATTAAACCAGCCTTGAGACCCTGGGATAAAACCAACTTGGTCATGATGTATAATTTGTTTGATGTGTTGCTGGATTCTGTTTGTTAGGATCTTGTTGAATATTTTTGCATCTATATTCATTAGTGATATTGGTCTATAATTTTCTTTTCTTGTTGGGTCTTTTCCTGGTTTGGGGATCAGGGTGATGTTTGCTTCATAGAACATGTTGGGTAGTCTTCCTTCTATTTCTACATTTTGGAACAGGTTGAGTAATATAGGTACTAATTCCTCTTTAAGGGTTTGGTAGAATTCTGACGTGAAACCATCTGGTCCCGGGCTTTTCTTTTTTTTTTTTTGTAGAGACAGAGTCTCACCTTATCGCCCTTGGTAGAGTGCCATGGCGTCACACAGCTCACAGCAACCTCCAACTCCAGGGCCCAGGGTTTTGTATAGTTGATGCTATTTCTGAACTTGATATGGGTCTGTTCAACATTTCCACTTGATTCTGGTTAAGTCTTGGAAGGTGGGGTGCAACCAAGTATCGGTCTATTTCCTTCAGATTTTCATATTTCTGAGAATAAAGTTTCTTGTAATATTCATTAAGGATTTTTTGGATTTCTGATGAGTCTGTGGTTATTTCGTCTTTGTTGTTTCTGATTGATGATATTAGAGATTTTACTCTTTTTTTCCTGATTAGGTTGGCCAGAGGTTTATCTATTTTATTGACCTTTTCAAAAAACCAGCTTTTTGATTTATTGATCTGTTGTATTATTCTTTTGTTTTCAATTTCATTTAATTCTGCTCTAATTTTGGTTATTTCTTTTCTTCTACTGGATTTGGGGTTGGAGTTTTCTTCCATTTCCAGTCTCTTGAGATGTCCCATTAAGTTGCTTACTTCCTCTCTTTCTGTTCTCCTGAGGAAGGCTTGCAGTGCTATAAATTTCCCTCTTAGAACTGCCTTTGCTGTGTCCCAGAGGTTCTGATAGTTCATGTCTTCATTGTCGTTTTGTTCCAGAAATTTGGCAATTTCCTTCTTGATCTCATCTCTGACCCAGCTATCATTCAGCATAAGGTTATTTAACTTGCATGTTTTTGTATGAGTATGCAGATTCCTGTTGTTACTCAGCTTAAGTTTTATTCCATGATGGTTCGAGAAGATGCATGAAATAATTTCTATTCCTTTAAATTTGCTGAGGTTAGACTTGTGACCTAAGATGTGATCGATTCTGGAGTAAGTTCCATGGGCTGATGAGAAGTATGTGTATTCAGTTTTGTTGGGATGAAATGTTCTGTAGATGTCTGCTAAATCTAAATATTGGATAGTTAGGTTTAAATCTAAGATTTCTTTGCTCAGCTTCTTTCTGGAGGATCGATCCAACACTGCCAAGGGAGTGTTGAAATCTCCGACGATTATGGAGCTGGAGGAAATCAAGTTACTCATGTCTGTTAGAGTTTCTCTTATAAATTGAGGTGCATTCTGGTTGGGTGCATAGATATTAATAATTGAGATCTCATCATATTGAGTATTACCCTTAACAAATATGAAGTGACCATTCTTGTCCTTCCTTACTTTTGATGGTTTAAAGCCTACTGTATCTGCAAATAAAATTGCAACACCTGCTTTTTTCTGATTACCATTTGCCTGAAATATGGATGACCATCCTTTCACCCTGAGTCTGTATTTGTCTTTTAAGTTGAGATGTGACTCTTGTATGCAACAAATATCTGGCTTGAGTTTTTGTATCCAGTCAGCTAACCTATGCCTCTTTAGAGGACAGTTTAAGCCATTCACATTGATGGAGAGTATTGATAAGTCAGGTGGAATTTTGGGTATCGAGTTTTTCAAAGGTCCAGTGGACATTTTTAATCCTTTCGCCAGTGTGGAAGTTGGAGTTTGATCCGAAGTTTCTGAGTGAGTTTACTTTTGTGGTATAGGATTGGGTTGGTCATTGTGGAGGATAGGTCTGAGAACATCCTGAAGAGCTGGTTTACTTATGGCAAATTTTTTCAACATATGAATGTCATTGAAGTATTTAATTTCTCCATCATAGATGAAACTCAGTTTAGCTGGATACAAGATCCTGGGTTGAAAGTTATTTTGCTTTAGGAGATTAAAAGTTGATGACCAGCCTCTTCTGGCTTGAAAAGTTTCAGCAGAGAGATCTGCAGTTATTCTAATATTCTTACCTTTGTACGTTATAGTTTTCTTTCGCCGGGCTGCTTTGAGAATCTTCTCTTTCATGTTACCTTTAGTGAAGCTAATTATGATATGTCTGGGGGATGACTTATTGGGGTTGAATCATGCTGGGGTTCTGAAGCTGTCTGCTATCTGAATTTCAGATTCTCTAGGCATGTCTGGAAAATTTTCTTTCATAATTTCATGCAGAAGGGCCTCTGTGCCCCTGTAGGCCACTTCATCGTTCTCAGAAATCGCTATAATCCTTATGTTGCTTTTTTTCGAATTATCTGAGAGTTCTCTGAGTGAGTGATCCGTTTTTGCTCTCCATTTCTCTTCCTCTTTGAGAGATTGGGAGCGTTCGAAGACTTTATCTTCAATGTCAGAAATCCTTTCTTCTGCTTCCTCCATTCTGTTACTGAGGGATTGTACTGTATTTTTCATATCTTTGAGGGCTGTAAGTTCTTGCTTCAGTGTGTCTAAGTCTTTGGTGGTTTTGTCTTTAAATTCGTTAAATTCTTGAGACAATGTTTGAATTTCTCCTCGAATTCCTAATTCCATTTTATTAATCTTGTCTGCAATCCAAATTCTGAATTCGATTTCTGACATCTCAGCCAGTTGTTTATGAATGGGATCTTCAATCACATCTGCCGTATCTTTTCTTGGGGGGGTTGATCTATTCTGGTTATTCATGTTACCAGAGTTTTTCCGCTGATTCTGCCCCATGGTTATTTTACTCCCTTTGGTTTTTCCCCTGGGGTTTTATTGAGGGCCCGTACAGTGTTGTGGCCTGAGAAACTGGGGCCCTGTCTGGTGTGGTGGAGCAAAGTGGTTCTGTCTTGTTTTCAGCTGGTTTCTATTCGATCCTATTGCAACTTCTACTCTGGCTTGAAGTCTCAGCTGTGTGGAAAAATCAGCAATTAAGTCACCCCACCCGCCCACCTCTGGCCCCAGTTGGAAAAGGATAATCAAACCTTCCTACAATCGCACACCCAGGGCACCGCCTGAAAAGTCCTCAGTCTATTAGCCCAGTTCAAAAGGTCTGAATCAACTGTCTCAATCGGCACTTGTCTCGGGTGGGAGTGTTCAAGAGGTCTCTGGGAACTGGATCACAGGGGCCTGGTGACTCCTCTGACACGGCTCACCCCAGTGCAGCGTGGAGTCAGGAGGAGCCACCCAGCAACAGAGCAGTCTGGGAAGGTTGACGTCTCCTTCCCCACTTTGCCCCTCCGTTGGACCCAGTCACTGGTATCTCTGCAGATGGCTAACCCAGTTGCCTGCAGTGAATAGACACTCCAGGGGTTTGCACCTGCCTGAATCGCAAGGAAGTCTGCCAGGCTCCTGCAGACTGCCGCTATCTAGCAGGAGGAGATGGGGCCTGACATCTTTGAGTGTTTGATGCAGGTGATGGGAAGGAGGTGTTCACTCAGGCTTAGCCCTGTCCCTGATGGATGCTGCTAACAGAACAGAACAGAACAGACAACTTTGCGGGGTTCTGTCTCTGTTCCTGTCGAAATCGCCTACAGAAGTTGGGCTGTTTTGAGTTCAAACGTCTTTGCTGCTGGAGATTTGCGTCCGAACACCTCTCTGGGTCGGCCCCGCCCTGGAAGCTTCCCGGGTTTGTGAGCCGTGTCAGGAAATGCCCCGCTCACCGGTGGCCTCCTCTGGTTGCCCAGGGAGACAGGGGGTGTGGCCTCAGAATATCCAGAAGTGAGCGTTCTGCCGTTAAAGAAAAAACGGCTGTTGATCTACCTCCAGGGAACTGCTGCTCTGGTGTGGGCACTCAGGCGACCCTTTTCTCCTCTGTCCCGCGCCCCAGAGTCAGCACTGAGCGGCCGCAGTTTGTGCTGGGTCAACACCCCTCAAGAGATCCCCCAAGAATCAGAACTCTTAGGGGATGGTCCCCCAGACCCCGATTGGGAGTGGGGGGGGAAGCTAGTGTTTCATTCAGTTTTACGCAACACTACAGCCCGGGGAGGGCTCCTGCACTGCACCTCAGGGAAGTGCCGCCAAGGCTTGATTTCCCCTCAGCAGAGTGCCCTCTCCTCGCTCACGTGTCCCAGAGTCAGCGCTGACCTGACGCAGCTCAGGCACTGTGCACTCCCCTTGAGAAATCACCCAAGGATCCGAACTCCTGGGGGATAGGCCCTCAGACCCCGACTGAGAGTAGGGGCTCTCAGCTCTCAGCGGGGAAGCTAGAGTCTTATTCAGTCTTGTGCCTGCCCCGTAATGTTGCCCGGGGAGGGTTGCTGCACTGCACCTCAGGGAAGTGCCGCGAGGCGTGACTCCCCCTCAGCCCGGTGCCCTCTCCTCACTTGAGCGCCTCAGAGTCAATGCTGACCAGTCGCAACTCGGGGACTGTCCACTCCCCTTGAGAAATCACCCAAGGATCCGAACTCCTGGGGGACAGGCCTCCAGACCTCAGTGGGCGGGAGGGGAGCGCCGGGAGGATTCCCAAGTTTTATTCAGTTTTATGCCTGGCAGGAGAACGCCACGACACCCCAGTAGGGGAGGTAGGTCCAGTTTTTAGAAGGTCTCTCCCATGGAGTGTAGTGGGAGGGCCTTTAATTTCTGCCCGCTTGTTTAATTGTGGGGCTCTTGAGCCGGTCTCATGGGGGAGGGGGACTCCCGTCCGCTTGGTGGTGGATTTTGTACCTTTTGTTTGCATCCTTGTGATCACAACTTGCCTCAGCGGTGTTGATGTGCATTCTTCAACCTTCTCTCTTGGTGAGGCTCAAGTCCACCAGGATACTTACTAAATTCCTGTCCCTTAACTCTCCTTCTGGTTGGGAGCCTCTGTTGAAAGCTGGCTTCAGTCTGCCATCTTGTCTCCCCTTGTGGGTTCCATTTTAGTTCAAGGACACTCCCTTGCTCCTGACAGGTTGCCCCCACTAAAAATATCACCAACATAAGGCAGATTGATTAATAGGAGGAAGAACTTACAATTTATTTTATTTAACATGTATACATGGGAACACTCAGAATTAAGATTCAACTCAGTGAAATGTAGAGGTTTTTGAAGAATTGGGGTTTGAAAGCAGAAAAACATGTTTTGAGAGAGAGAGAAAGAGGAGGCTTTAACATAAAAAGGTGGTCATGTTATATAAATCTGCAGCTCCTAAACCCCTGGTTATGGGCTGGTACCAGTCAGTAGCCTGTTAGGAACCAGACCAAACATGAGGAGGTGAGCAATGGGCCAGCGAGTGAAGCTTCATCTGTAATTACAGCCACTCCCCATCACTCGCATCATGGCCTCAGCTCTGCCTCCTGTCAGATCAGCTGCGGCATTAGATTCTCATAAGGATGAAACCTACTATAAATTGTGCATGTAAGGGATCCAAGTTGTGCTCCTTATGAGAATCTAATGCCTGATGATCTGAGGCAGTGATGGTAGCACTGGGAAGCAGCTGCAAATACAGATTATCATTAGCAGAGAGCTTTGACTGCACAGAGACCATAATAAATCAGTTGCTTACGGTCCAATATCAAACCTCAAAACACCCCCCCCACACACAAGTCTGTGGAAAAATTGTCTTCTATGAAACCACCCCCTGGTGTCAAAAAGGCTGGAGACCACTGATGTGAAAGAATCATTACAGATAGCAGCCCTGAGAGAGAACAGATGGCAAATGTCTCTTTTCAGACCTTTAAAGGTGTCAGACTTTCAGTTATTCTTTAATGGATCAGGAAAGGATAGGCCTGGCTATCTTAATGCAGATTCTCTATAAATGTAAATTTTCCCCAATAAAAGACAGCTTGCAGTGTTACTTCTACCTGTGAGACTCATGGAAACCATCTCAAAATATGCCAAATAAATATATTGTGAGGTAAAATGTTTCTGATCTCCTTCACCCCCATGTAAACAGGCTTCTGTTGGTCCTATCACTTTAGTTTACTAGACAGTGGCAGATATATCAGTTTGAAAGCTAGGCTACACCCAAAATAATAAAATTATGGCACAATAAATTAATTAAATTAATAATTATTAATAAATTAAATAATTAAATCAAAGGACAATGAAGAATTTTGCTTTAAAATGATGTATCAGAAATGGAGGGTGGTAAGAGGGGCTCAGCAGCCCCACTTCCTATTGAAATAGCAATTTAACTGATGAAAATTTAAAAAACAAAGCAATTTTATCTCTGGAAATTGTCTCAACAGCATACAGAAAATGGAGAAATGTTTATTTGAGAAGATCTATTGATTTTTACAAGAATAGTAAAGACTGGGACATGTGAGCAGAAGCTGCTTTTACTTCTATCCCACCCTCAGCTTCATGAGGAAGAAAACCTGCTCTGGCAACTCGGCTCCAGATGTGTTCAGCCAAGAAGACAGAGGATCTCCCTCCCTCTAGCTCCCAGTCTCTGGCTTTAGTCTCATCCCCCTTATCTCACATTATTGTACCTCCATAATTACTGCTGAAGCTGCAAGAGTTTTTGGTCTACATCCAGTTGCTCATAGCACGAAGATCAAATTATTGAGACAATGAGGATTGCCAAGGAAGAAAGAAATTTTCAATACGTTGGAAAAACAAGAGAAGCTGCTTCAAATCTATCTCTCAGAATAACAGAGATCACGTGCTAACATACAGGAGGCTCCAGTGCATTTGGGGCAGGATGTGGGGGGTGGTGAATTTTGTCAGGAAGTCTGCCCAGGAGCCTTTGGAATCTCAGCTTCTTTATAAGATTTTGTGGAAAAGTTCTTTCTGGGAAAGAACTCAGAAGTTCAAGTAGTTAGTTAAGGGAAAGGAGTATACAGGGGTCATTGAAATTTGCTCAGTGGAAGAGCCAGTTACAACATTGCAGAAGGTCTATTCTGGCGGGGAGTGGACATTGGCTGAGTGGACTGGAGTTCATTGTCTCTACTCACATCCCACCTACAGAGCGCAATCTCTACCCCAATGCATGGCAAATCAAAAATATTGGGGCTCCTGGTTGTTCAACGGGTGAAAGTTGCACACCATGAGAGGCAATCCATGGAATACCATTCCTGACCAGCGACCATTCACAGAGGGGGATATCACTTTAGGCAAAGCAGACTGCTGCTCTTGCCCACAGCTCTCACCCAGTGGCACATGGCTTCTTTAGAGGAGAAGAGGCAGATCTCAAGAAAGGATAGTTTCTTCTTAAGGAGATTTACTTTGTTTGGAAAGGAGTTCAGAGAATTCAAGTCTAAGAGTGTTGTCAAAAACAATGGAGGTCTTTGTGCAGAACCATTAAGAAGGAGTTGGTAGTGCTCCATGAGACCCGTAACAAGTGAAAAAGCAGACCAGCCAGAAAGTGAACACAGAGAACCTGGAAAAGGCAGAGCTTAGAAAGAGCCTCTTGGGATATGGTCAAATCTGGGTAAAGGCAAGAATGTTCACATGGATTAGTCTGCACTCAGTTGGGAGAAGTCAGAGTAGGGCATAGGACAGAGAATTACACAAGTCACACACAAATTCATCAAAAAAGGGCAGAAGCCTTGCTGTCACAAAAGATTTAAGAATGACCTCTGACAGAATACTGACTTAACATGAATCTATTCCAAGCTAGGGGAGATTCCTATAGAGCAAACCTTAAAAATAAAATAGCATTTATCTCTTTAAGTCTCAAAGACTGTGTGCATTCCAAGGCTAGGTTCTCTCAGGAGTAATTGAAGAGGAATATTTAAAGCTACTAGTTCCTTCCTGACCTTGGGGAAAAATTGTAAATTTCCTGAACTGTGAAATCAATTTTCAAGTCAAACACATATCCACAGCAAAGGGTAAAAAATCCAATAGTTAAAGGGATTGATGCACAACCTTTGACCAATAAGTGGCTTATGCTGATTCAGAAGTGGCCACCAGACTAAATGATAAAAAATAAGGAAAAAATCTAAGGAGAAAGAATGGAGGCTGCACACTCTAGGCCTGGAGAAAGAATGGACTCCACAGATTTAACTGAGACAAATCACTAAATAAATCAACAAATGACCACAAGGGTGGATGTGGTGAGAATCTATTCAGTTGGAGTTTCTATAATATATTATCTAAAATGTCAGATGCAGACAAAAATTATGAGACATGCAAAGAAATAGGAATATGAGACTCATACATTAAAAATAATTGATAGTAGGGATTACTTTTGATGGGGCACAAATATTGAACTCAGTATACAAAAACATAAATCAGCTATTATAATATGTTCAAAGAAATAAACAGTATAGAAGTAAACAAAGTATTTTGACAGTGTCTCATTGAAAAGAGCATATCAACAAAGAGAAGTTATGAGAAAAGAATCAAATGGGCTTTCTGGAATTAAAAAACAAAATAACTGACAAGAGAAATTTACTAGAGAAACTCATCAACATGACTGACAATCAGGAATAAATAAATTTAAAGATATAGCAATAAAGATTATGCAATCTAAGGAACATAAAGAAAAAAGAAGATAGAAAAACAGAGTTACAAAGAAATGTGACACTATTAAATATATGCCAGTATATGTGTAATCGGATTATCAGAAGGAGAAGAGATAGATCTTCTTGGGCCTTTGGATTGGTCTTATGGTGCCCTCTCTTGCCTTGAGGGGTGCAAAAGGCAAACAAATAACAACAAAAGAAGAAGAAGAAGAAGAAGAAGAAGAAGAAGAAGAAGAAGAAGAAGAAGAAGAAGAAGAAGAAGAAGAAGAAGAAGAAGAAGAAGAAGAAGAAGAAGAAGAAGAAGAAGAAGAAGAAGAAGAAGAAGAAGAAGAAGAAGAAGAAGAAGAAGAAGAAGAAAACAAGAAGAGAAAAAAGAAAATAATAAAACTTAAAAAAGTCTCAAAAGTTTAATTAAAAAAACAAATTTAATTTAAAAAAAATCAGCACCTCTAAGAATTTCAACAAACAAAAATTTAAATGAAAGCAGACATATTCACCCAGACATCACAGTTGTGATATTGAAAGCCTCCAAAGCAGCAAGAGAAAAATGACTCATCATGTACAAAGTAAGAATAATAGAGCAAGATGGCAGCCGAGTAACAGCTTCCCTGCATCTGGGCACCGTGAGTCAGGGGAGATAAGATTCCAGGCATCGACCGTTTGACACATTTTTGTATGGTGCCCCATGATCATACTAATGTACACAGCTATGATTTAATTAAAAAAATAAAAATAAAAAATAAAAAAATAAAATAAAATAAAAGATTCTAGGCATCTCTGGCTAGTGACATCTGCCTATAATCATCCCTTTGAGGATACAGGGAGTCAGCGAGAGACTTCTGGACCCCAAGAGGAGGACAAAAACAGTGGAAAACTGGCAAGTGGTCATGTGTGTTCGATTGGTCTAATCCTGCTGGCAGCTGTAAGTACAGTAGCAGCAAGACTGCAAACTGGAAAGGACTCACCTGTGAACTGTTTTGGTGTTTTTGGACTTGGCACTCAGTTGAACTGCCTTGGGGAGAGCTTGAGCAGGAGTGCAGAGAATTTTGGGTGTTGTCTGGGGCCCCAGACTGAGCTGCTGAGCCGGACGGAGCTAATAGTGTTTGGCCGTGGGCCGCAGGGAGCCACTGTGAGAGAACTGCCCCGGCAAGCTCCGCTCCCAGGATAGCAGAGCAAGGATCGGGCGGGAGCTAGTAACCTAGTGACTGAGCAGCCTAAAGGTGGGGACTGAGCCGCCTTGCAACCCTAACCCTCAGGGGGAAAGTGAGACTGGTTTTGGCACACTGGGTAAGTGGATAGCCACTTCAGCAGTGATCGCAGCAACAAGCACTTTCCTGGGAAAGCTTCTGCTTAGCAAGTCTAGAAGTTTAAAGTGCCTTTTAAGAGGGCTAAAGAGAGATTTAGGGTGTTTACCCTGTGGGGTTTGAGAAATTAGCGGAGGCCTCCAGTCGTATCAGCATTGTGATTACCATCTCATACCCCAGAAGACTATCTGTAGCCCAGACAATATTCAACAAGATATATATACTGCTTTGTTTTGTTTTTTGTTTGTTTGTTGTTTATTTTGATGTTGTTGTTTTGTTTTTTAATTTCAACCTTTTCCATACAGATTATTTTTTCTTTTTTTCTTTTCTGTCTCCATTTTTCTAGTTTAAATACAATTTCCCATTACTACCTTTTTCAATAACTAGAACTTCATTTTTGCTAGTGTTTCTACCCCTATTATTTGATTTTTCACCCAATTTTATCCCATAAAGTTTTCGGTTTGCTTGTTTTGGCTTGATTT
This sequence comes from Nycticebus coucang, assembly GCF_027406575.1. NCBI lineage: Eukaryota > Metazoa > Chordata > Mammalia > Primates > Lorisidae > Nycticebus > Nycticebus coucang. The sequence continues at coordinate 75,908,427 of NC_069782.1, read as the reverse complement.
ATAGCATTTTTGTCTTTCCTCTCTACTTGGTGGAGGTGGGGTTGTGTCTGATCAGGTTAGCAAAAAGCTGCTGACCTCAAGGGAACCACCCAACTGGGCACCCCCAGAAAGTGGGGGTTTTTTTGAAATTGTGTCAAAGAACCCTACTGTACACCTATATTGCTCTGTCTCCCTCTTTCTGTGCCTCTCTTCTTTTGGTGAATGTTCCCTTATACCTACCCCCTCTCCTTTCTCTATTTTCTTTTCATTCTTTCTTTTATCCCTTCTTGCTCTTCAACCTTCTCATCCTTCTGGTCCTGTACCAAAAGTACTCATTGAAACCTTAGGCCACAGGCATGGGAACTTAAAGAGCAAGAGGAAGTGAAAGAAAAATTAGGGCAAGGAAACAGATAAAAGAAATCACTAATGAGAAAGAATCAGCAGAAAACTCCAAGCAACATGAAGAACCAGTCAAGAACAACACCTCCAAGGCACCATGAGGTAGCTACTGCAGAGGATTCCACCTATAAAGAAATGTTAGGAATGACAGAAAAGGAATTTAGAATACACATGATGAAAACAATGAAGAAAATGATGGAAACGATGAAGGAAACTGCTAATAAAGTGGAAAATAACCAAAAGGAAATCCAAAAACAGAATCAAATAAAAGATGAACGATATGAAGAATATAGAAAGGATATACCAGAGCTGAAGGAACTGAAGCAATTAGGGAACTTAAAGATGCAATGGAAAGTATCAGCAACAGGTTAAACCATGCAGAAGAAAGAATTTCAGAGGTAGAGGACAAAGTTCTTGAGAAAACTCAGAGAGTAAAAGAGGCAGAAAAGAAGAGAGAGAAAGCAGAATGTTCACTATCAGAATTATGGGACCTTATGAGGCGTTCCAACATATGAGTTATAGGAATCCCAGAAGAGGAAGAAGAATGCCCCAGAGGAATGGAAGCCATACTAGAGAATATAATAAAAGAAAATTTCCCAAATATCACCAAAGATCCTGACACACTGCTTTCAGAGGGATATTGGACCCCAGGTCACCTCAATTCTAACTGAGCTTCTCCAAGACATATTGTGATGAACCTGTTCAAAGTCAAGACAAAAGAAAAGATTCTGCAAACTGCCAGGGGTAAGTGCCAGTTGACCTACAGGGGCAAATTCATCAGAGTCACTGCAGACTTCTCTAATGAAACTTTCCAAGCAAGAAGACAATGGTCATCTACATTTAATCTACTTAAACAGAACAATTTCCAGCCCAGAATTCTGTACCCTGCTAAAGTAAGCTTTAAAATTGATGGAGAAATCAAATCATTTACGAATATACAAACATTCAGGAAATGTGCCACAACAAGACCAGCTCTACAGGAAATACTTCAACCTGTTCTACGCACTGACCATCACAATGGACCAGCAGCAAAGTAAGAACTCAGAAATTAATGGACAGAACCCAACCTCCACACTGATGCAAAAGATAAAACTAAGCAATGGACTCTCACAAAATAAGACGAATAGAATACTACCACACTTATCAATTATCTCAATAAATGTTAATAGCTTGAATTCCCCACTGAAGAGACATAGATTGGTTGACTGGATTAAAAAAACACAAGCCATCCATTTGCTGTCTGCAAGAAACACACCTGGCTTCAAAAGACAAATTAAAACTCTGAGTCAAGGATTGGAAGACAATTTTTCAGGCAAATGGAATTCAGAAGAAAAGAGGAGTTGCAATCTTATTTTCAGATACATGTGGATTTAAAACAACTAAAGTCAAAAAAGACAAAGATGGTCACTTTATATTGGTCAAGGGAAAAATACAATAAGATGATGTTTTAATTCTAAATATCTATGCACCCAATTTAAATGCTCCCAGATTCTTGAAACAGACCTTACTCAGTCTGAGCAATATGATATCCAATAATACCATAATAACAGGGGACTTCAACACTCCTCGTACAGAGCAGGACAAATCCTCTACACAGAAATTAAACAAAGTTATAAGAGATTTAAATGAGACCCTAGAACAACTGTGCTTGATAGATGCATATAGAACACTCCCAAAGATAAAGAATATACATTCTTCTCATCACCCCATGGAACATTCTCCAAAATTGATCATATCCTGGGACACAAAACAAATATCAACAGAATCAAAAGAATTGAAATTTTACCTTGTATCTTCTCAGACCTTGGCACTAAAGGTGGAACTCAACTCTAACAAAAACCTTCAACCCCACACAAAGGCATGGAAATTGAACAACCTTCTGTTGAATGACAGATGGGTGCAGGAAGAAATAAAACAGAAAACTATTAACTTCCTTGAGCATAACAAGAATGAAGACACAAGCTACCAAAACCTGTGGGATACTGCAAAAGCAGTTTTGAGAGGAAAATTTATCGCTTTAGATGCCTGCATTCGAAAAACAGAAAGGAAGCGCATCAACAAACTCACAAGCCATTTTATGGAATTGGAAAAAGAAGAACAATCTAAGCCTAAACTCAGTAGAAAAAAAGAAATATCCAAAATCAAATCAGAGATCAATGAAATTGAATACAAAAGAATCATTCAGAAAATTAATGAAACAAGAAGTTGGTTTTTGGAAAAAATAAATAAAATAGATAAACCATTGGCCAGACTAATGAGGAATAGAAAAGTAAAATCTCTAGTAACCTCAATCAGAAATGATAAAGGGGAAATAACAACTGATCCCACAGAGATACTGATCATCTCTGAATACTACCAGAAACTCTATGCCCAGAAATTTGACAATGGGAAGGAAATGGATCAATATTTGGAATCACACCCTCTTCCTAGACTTAGCCAGAAAGAAATAGAGCTCCTGAACAGACCAATTTCAAGCACTGAGATTAAAGAAATAATCAAAAAGCTTCCAACAAAAAAAATGCCCTGGTCCAGATGGCTTCACACTAGAATTCTATCAAACCTTCAAGGAAGAGCTTATTCCTGTACTGCAGAAATTATTCCAAAAAATCGAGGAAGAAGGAATCTTCCCCCAACACATTCTATGAAGCAAACATCACCCTATACCAAAACCAGGAAATGATCCCCCCAAAAGGAGAATTTCAGACCAATCTCACTCATGAATATAGATGCAAAAATTCTCAACAAAATCCTAGCCAATAGGGCAGCGCCTGTGGCTCAGTGAGCAGGGTGCCGGCCCCATATGCTGAGGGTAGCGGGTTCAAACCCAGCCCCGGCCAAACTGCAACAAAAAAATAGCCGGGTGTTGTGGTGGGTGCCTGTGGTCCCAGCTACTCGGGAGGCTGAGGCAGGAGAATCGCCTGAGCCCAGGAGTTGGAGGTTGCTGTGAGCTGTGTGGCACCATGGCACTCTACCGAGGGCAATAATGTGAAACTCTGTCTCTACAAAAAAAAATCCTAGCCAATAGATTACAACTTATCATCAAAAAAGTCATACATCATGATCAAGTAGGTTTCATCCCAGGGATGCAAGGCTGGTTTAACATACACAAGTCCATAAATGTTATCCACCATATTAACAGAGGCAAAATTAAATATCATATGATCCTCTCAATAGATGCAGAAAAAGCATTTGATAAAATCCAGCATCCTTTTCTAATTAGAACACTGAAGAGTATAGGCATAGGTGGCACATTTCTAAAACTGATTGAAGCTATCTATGACCAACCCACAGCTAGTATTTTACTGAATGGAGTAAAACTGAAAACTTTTCTCTCAGAACTGGAACCAGACAAGGTTGTTCTCTGTCACCTTTACTATTCAACATAGTGCTGGAAGTTCTAGCCAATACAATTAGGCAAGACAAGGAAATAAAGGGAATCCAAATGGGAGCAGAGGAGGTCAAACTCTCCGTGTTTGCTGACGACATGATCTTATCCTTAGAGAACCCCAAAGACTCAACCACAAGACTCCTAGAAGTCATCAAAAAATACAGTAATGTTTCAGGATATAAAATCAATGTCCACAAGTCAGTAGCCTTTGTATACGCCAATAACAGTGAAGATGAGAAGCTAATTAAGGACACAACTCCCTTCACCATAGTTTCAAAGAAAATGAAATACCTAGGAATATACCTAACGAAGGAAGTGATGGACCTCTATAAAGAATATTATTAAAGCCTCAGAAAGGAAATAGCAGAGGATATTAACAAATGGAAGAACAACCCATACTCATGGATGGGAAGAATCAACATTGTTAAAATGTCTATACTTCCCAAAGCAATCTACCTATTCAATGCCATTCCTATTAAAATACCAACATCATACTTTCAAGATTTGGAAAAAATGATTCTGCGTTTTGTATGGAACTAGAAAAAGCCCCATATAGCTAAGGCAATTCTTAGTAATACAAATAAAGCTGTGGGCATCAGCATAGCAGATTTTAGTCTGTACTACAAAGCCATAGTGGTCAAGACAGCATGGTACTGGCACAAAAATAGAGACATAGAAATATTTCTATGTCTAATAATTTCTACTTGGAATCAAATAGAAAACCAAGAAATGAAACTAACATCTTACAACCACCTAATCTTCGATAAACCAAAGAAGAACTTACCTTGGGGGAAAGACTCCCTATTCAATAAATGGTGTTGGGAGAACTGTATATCTACATGTAAAAGACTGAAACTGGACCGACACCTTTCCCCACTCACAAAAATTCATTCAAGATGGATAAAGGACTTAAATTTAAGGCATGAAACAATAAAAATCCTCAAAGAAAGCATAGAAAAAACACTGAAAGATATTGGCCTAGGGAAAGACTTCATGAAGAAGACTGCCATGGCAATTGCAACAACAACAAAAATAAATATATGGGACTTCATTAAACTGAAAAGCTTCTGTACAGCTAAGGAGACAACAACCAAAGCAAATAGACAACCTACACAATGGGAAAGGATGTTTGTATATTTTGAATCAGACAAAAGCTTGATAACTGAGATCTATAGAGAACTCAAATTAATCCACATGAAAAAAGCCAACAATCCCATATATCAATGGGCCAGAGACATGAATAGAACCTTCTCTCAAGAAGACAGATGAATGGCTAACAAACATATGAAAAAATGTTCATCATCCCTATATATTAGAGAAATGCCAATCAAAACAACCCTGAGATATCATCTAGCCCCAGTGAGAATGGCCCACATCACAAAATCTCAAAACTGCAGATGCTGGCGTGGATGTGGAGAGAAGGGAACACTTTTACACTGCTGGTGGGACTGTAAACTAGTACAAACTTTCTGGAAGGAAGTATGGAGAAACCTCAAAGCACTCAAGCTAGACCTCCCATTTGATCCTGCAATCCCATTACTGAGTATCTACCCAGAAGGAAAAAAATCCTTTTATCATAAGGACACTTGTAGTAGACTGTTTATTGCAGCTCAATTTACAATTGCCAAAATGTGGAAACAGCCTAAATGCCCACCAACCCAGGAATGGATTAACAAGCTGTGGTATATGTACACCATGGAATACTATTTAGCTATTAAAAAAAATGGAGACTTTACATTCTTCATATTAACCTGGATGGAAGTGGAAGACATTATTCTTAGTAAAGCATCACAAGAATGGAGAAGCATGAATCCTATGTACTCAATTTTGATATGAGGACAATTAATGACAATTAAGGTCATGGGTTGGGGGAGGAAAAGCAGAGAGAGGGACGGAGGGAGGGGAGTGGGGCCTTGGTGAGTGCCACACCTTCTAGGGGCAAGACATGATTGCAAGAGGGATTTTACCTACAAATGCAATCAGTGTAACCTGGCTTATTATACCCTCAATGAATCCCCAACAATAAAAAAGAAAAAAAGAATAATAGCTGATTTCCCTTTAGAAACAATGGAGACCAGAACACAGTGGAGGTGATTTATTAAAGGTATCAAAGGAAAAACAAGAACCAGGGGCAGCGCCTGTGGCTCAGTCCGTAGGGCGCCGGCCCCATATACCGAGGGTGGTGGGTTCAAACCCGGCCCCATCCAAACTGCAACCAAAAAATAGCTGGGCATTGTGGTGGGCGCCTGTAGTCCCAGCTGCTCGGGAGGCTGAGGCAAGAGAGTCGCTTGGGCCCAGAAGTTGGAGGTTGCTGTGAGCTGTGTGAGGCCACGGCACTCTACCGAGGGCCATAAAGTGAGACTCTGTCTCTACAAAAAAAAAAAAAAAGAAAAAAACAAGAACCAAAATCCTCACAGTCAATCACAAAACTTATATCCAGCAAAATCAAAAACGATTTTTCAAAAATGATGTCAAAACAAAGACATTCTCAAGTAAAAAGAGAGAGAGAATTTATTACTAGCAGATCTTTCTTGCAAGTAATACTGAAGTAGTTTTTTACACTGAAAATAAGTGACATCAAACAGTAAATAGAATCCATTTCTCTCTCTCTCGCACACACACACCCATAAGAATGAGTGGTGACAAAGGTAAATATAAGGATGGTACCATTACATATTTTCTTTTCTTTTTTTTATAATTACGTTTTTTTTCTCTCTCTCTCTCTTTTTTTTTTTGAATGGAGAAAAAAATCTTTATTTTATTATTATTATTTTTTTTATTAAACCATAGCTGTGTACATTAGTATGATTGTGGGACACCATACACTTGGTTCATAGATCGTTTGACACATTTTCATCACATTCGTTAACATAGCTTTTGTAGCATTTTCTTGGTTATTTTGCTAAGACCTTTACATTCCACATTTACTAGGATTCACATATACCCTTGTAAGATGCACCGCAGGTGTAATCACATTAGTCCCCCTCCTTCCCCCTCCCTCCCCCCCTCCCCTCCCTTTCCCCTTTTTCCATATTCTTAGGTTATAACTGGGATTTAGCTTTCATGTGAAGGTCCTACATTAGTTTCATAATAAGGGTGAGTACATTGGGTACTTTTTCTTCCATTCTTGAGACACTTTACTAAGAAGAATATGTTCCAGCTCCATCCATGTAAACATGAAAGAGGTAAAGTCTCCATCTTTCTTTAAGGCTGCATAATATTCCATGGTGTACATATACCACAATTTATTGATCCATTCGTGGATCGATGGGCACTTGGGCTTTTTCCATGTCTTAGCAATTATGAATAGGGCTGCAATAAATATTCTGATACAAATATCTTTGTTATGGTGTGATTTTTGGTCTTCTGGGTATATGCCCAGTAGGGGGATTACAGGATTGAATGGCAGATCATTTTTAGATCTCTAAGTGTTCTCCATATCTCTTTCCAAAAGGAATGTATTAATTTGCATACCCAACAGCAGTGCCAAAGTGTTCCCTTTTCTCCACATCCACGCCAACATCTCTGGTCTTGGGATTTTGTTATATAGGCTAGTCTCACTGGAGTTAGATGATATCTCAAAGTAGTTTTGATTTGCATTTCTCTGATGATTAAAGATGATGAGCATTTTTTCATATGTCTGAAGGCCACGCACCTGTCTTCTTCAGAGAAGTTTCTCTTCAAGTCCCTTGCCCAGCCTGCAATGGGATCCCTTGTTCTATTCTTGCTAATGCGTTTGAGTTCTCTGTGGATTCTGGTTATTAAACCTTTGTCGGAGACATAACCTGCAAATATCTTCTCCCATTCTGAGGGCTGTTTGCTTGCTTTACTTACTGTGTTCTTGGCTGTGCAGAAGCTTTTTAGTTTGATCAAGTCCCAATAGTGTATTTTTGAAGCAGCTTCAATTGCCTGGGGGGTCCTTCTCATAAAAAACTCGCCCAACCCAATTTATTCAAGGGTTTTCCCTGCACTCTCTTCTAGTATTTTTATAGTTTCATGTCTTAGGTTTAAATCTTTAATCCAGTGAAAGTCTATCTTGGTTAATGGTGAGAGGTGTGGGTCCAGTTTCAGTCTTCTACAGGTTGCCAGCCAGTTCACCCAGCACCATTTGTTAAATAGGGAATCTTTTCCCCACTGAATGTTTTTAATTGGCTTGTCAAAGATTAAATAACAGTAAGTAGCTGGATTCATCTCTTGGTTCTCTATTCTGTTCCAGACATCTACTTCTCTGTTTTTGTGCCAGTACCATGCTGTTTTGATCACTATCGATTTGTAGTATAGTCGAGGTCTGGTAGCGTGATTTCTCCTGCTTTGTTTTTATTTTTGAGTAATGTCTTGGCTATTCGAGGTTTTTTCTGATTCCATATGAAATGAAGAATTATTTTTTCAAGATCTTTAAAGTATGACAGTGGATCTTTAATGGGGATTGTGTTGAAATTATATATTGCTTTGGGTAGTATGGACATTTTAACAATGTTGATTCTTCCCAACCATGAGCATGGTATATTTTTCCATTTGTTAACATTCTCAGCTATCTCTTTTCTTAGAGTTTCATAGTTCTCTTTATATAGATCTTTCACGTCCTTTGTTAGATAAACTCCCAAATATTTCATCTTCTTTGGCACTACTGTGAATGGGATAGAGTCCTTAATTGTTTTTTCAACTTGACTATTGTTGGTATATATAAAGGCTACCGATTTATGAATGTTGATTTTGTAACCTGAGACACTGCTGTATTCCTTAATCACTTCTAAGAGTTTTGTAGTAGAGTCCCTAGTTTTTTCCAGATATACAATCATATCATCTGCGAATAGCGTAAGTTTGATCTCTTCTGACCCTATGTGGATACCCTTGATCACCTTTTCTTCCCTAATTGCGGTGGCTAAAACTTCCATTATAATGTTAAAGAGCAATGGAGACAATGGGCAGCCTTGTCTGGTTCCAGATCTAAGTGGAAATGATTCCAATTTAACTCCATTCAGTATGATATTGGCTGTGGGTTTGCTGTAGATGGCCTCTATCAGTTCAAGAAATGTCCCTTCTATACCAATTTTCTTAAGTATTCTAATCATGAATGGATGTTAGATGTTATCAAAAGCTTTTTCTGCATCGATTGAGAGAATCATATGGTCTTTGTTTTTTAATTTGTTTATGTGCTGTATTACATTTATAGATTTACGTATATTGAACCAGCCTTGAGACCCTGGGATAAAACCAACTTGGTCATGATGTATGATTTGTTTGATATGTTGCTGGATTCTGTTTGTTAGAATCTCGTTGAATATTTTTGCATCTATATTCATTAGTGATATTGGTCTATAATTTTCTTTTCTTGTTGGGTCTTTTCCTGGTTTGGGGATCAGGGTGATGTTTGCTTCATAGAATGTGTTGGGTAGTCTTCCTTCTTTTTCTACCTTTTGGAATAGGTTGAGTAGTATAGGTACTAATTCGTCTTTAAAGGTTTGGTAGAATTCTGACGTGAAACCATCTGGTCCCGGGCTTTTCTTTTTGGGGAGATTTTGTATGGTTGATGATATTTCTGAACTTGATATGGGCCTGTTCAACATTTCCAGTTGTTTTTGATTAAGTCTTGGAAGGTGACATGTTTCCAAGTAACGGTCGATTTCCTTCAGATTTTCGTATTTCTGAGAGTATAGTTTCTTGTAATATTCATTAAGGACTTTTGGATTTCTGAGGAGTCTCTTGTTATTTCATCTTTGTTATTTCTGATTGATGAGATTAGAGATTTTACTCTTTTTCTGCTGATTAGTTTGGCCAAAGGTGTATCTATTTCATTGACCTTTTCAAAAAACCAGCTTTTTGATTTATTGATCTGTTGTATTATTCTTTTGTTTTCAATTTCATTTAGTTCTGCTCTAATTTTGGTTATTTCTTTTCTTCTACTGGATTTGGGGTTGGAGTTTTCTTCCATTTCCAGTCTCTTGAGATGTCCCATTAAGTTGCTTACTTCCTCTCTTTCTGTTCTCCTGAGGAAGGCTTGCAGTGCTATAAATTTCCCTTTTAGAACTGCCTTTGCTGTGTCCCAGAGGTTCTGATAGTTCATGTCTTCATTGTCGTTTTGTTCCAGAAATTTGGCAATTTCCTTCTTGATCTCATCTCTGACCCAGCTATCATTCAGCATAAGGTTATTTAACTTGCATGTTTTTGTATGAGTATGCAGATTCCTGTTGTTACTCAGCTTAAGTTTTATTCCATGATGGTTCGAGAAGATGCATGAAATAATTTCTATTCCTTTAAATTTGCTGAGGTTAGACTTGTGACCTAAGATGTGATCGATTCTGGAGTAAGTTCCATGGGCTGATGAGAAGTATGTGTATTCAGTTTTGTTGGGATGAAATGTTCTGTAGATGTCAGCTAAATCTAAATTCTGGATGGTTAGATTTAAATCTAGAATTTCTTTACTCAGCTTTTTGTTGGAGGATCGATCCAGCACTGCCAAAGGAGTGTTAAAATCTCCAACTATTATAGAGTTGGAGGAAATCAAGTTGCTCATGTCTGTTAGAGTTTCTCTTATAAATTGAGGTGCATTCTGGTTGGGTGCATAGATATTAATAATTGAAATCTCATCATATTGAGTTTTACCCTTAACAAATATGAAGTGACCATTTTTGTCCTTCCTTACTTTTGTTGGTTTAAAGCCTATTGTGTCCGCAAATAAAATTGCAAATCCTGCTTTTTTCTGGATACCATTTGCCTGAAATATGGACGACCATCCTTTCACCCTGAGTCTGTATTTGTCTTTTAACTTAAGATGTGACTCTTGTATGCAACAAATGTCTGGCCTGAGTTTTTGTATCCAGTCAGCTAACCTATGTCTCTTTAGAGGGCAGTTTAAGCCATTCACGTTAATGGAGAGCATTGATAAGTTTGGTGAAATTTGGGTTATTGAGTTTTTTTGAAAGTCCAGAGGGCATTTTTAATCCTTTTGCCATTGTGGAAGTTAGAGTTTGATCAGAAGTTTCTGAGTGAGTTTACTTTTGTAGTAGAGGATTGGGTTGGTTATTATGGAGGATAGGTCTGAGAATATCCTGAAGAGCTAGTTTAGTTATGGCAAATTTCTTTAGCATATGTATGTCATTAAAGTATTTAATTTCTCCGTCGTAAATGAAACTCAGTTTAGCTGGGTACAAGATCCGTGGTTGAAAGTTATTTTGCTTGAGGAGATTAAACGTTGATGACCACCCTCTTCTGGCTTGAAAAGTTTCAGCAGAGAAATCTGCAGTCATTCTAATGTTCTTCCCTTTGAAGGTAATAGATTTCTTTCTCCTGGCAGCTTTGAGAATTTTCTCCTTCATATTAACTTTAGTGAAGTTAATTATGATATGCCTGGGGGATATCTTATTGGGGTTGAGTCGTGCTGGGGTTCTGAAGCTATCTGCTATCTGAATTTCAGGTTCTCTAGGCATGTCTGGAAAATTCTCTTTCATAATTTCATGCAGAAGGGCCTCTGCACCCAGTGAGGCCACTTCATCTGTTTCAGGAATTCCTATGAGACGGATATTTGCCTTCTTCGTGTTATCCCAGAGCTCTCTGAGTGAGTGATCCATTTTTGCTCTCCATTTCTCTTCGTCTTTGAGAGTTTGGGAGCGTTCAAATGCTTTATCTTTGATGTCCGAGAGCCTTTCTTCTGCTTGGTCCATTTTGTTGCTAAGGGATTCCACTGTATTTTTCATATCTTTGAGGGCTGCAAATTCTTTTTTTTTTTTTTTGGTTTTTGGCCGGGGCTGGGTTTGAACCCGCCACCTCTGGTATATGGGACCGGCGCCCTACCATTTGAGCCACAGGCGCCGCCCGAGGGCTGCAAATTCTTGTTTCAGTGTGCTAAGTCTTTCGTGCTTTTGTCTTTAAATTCGTTAAATTCTTGAGACAGCTTTTGAATTTCTCCACGAATTCCTAATTCCATTTTGTTAATCTTGTTTGCCATCCAAATTCTGAATTCGATTTCTGACATCTCAGCCAGTTGTTTGTAAATGGGATCTTCAATTACATCTGCCGTATCTTTCCTTGGGGGGGTTGATCTATTCTGGTTATTCATGTTACCAGAGTTTTTCCGCTGATTCCACCCCATGATTGTTTTACTCCCTTTGATTTTCCTCTGGTGTTTTGTCGAGGACCCGTACAGTGTTGTGGCCTGAGAAACTGGGGCCCTGTTTGGTGTAGAGGGGCTAAGTGGTTCTGACTTGTTTTCAGCTGGTTTCTATGTGACCCTAGTGAAACAGTTACTCTGGGTTGAAGTCTCAGCTGTGGAGAAATACCAGCAATTAAGTCACCCCACCCACCACAGGCAACAAATGGAAAAGGAAAATCAAACCTTCCTACAACCACACACCCAGGGTACCACCTGGATAGTCCCCAGGTGAGTGACTCAGTTCAAAAGGTCCAAGTCAATTGTCTCAGTCAGCAGCTGCCTCCGGTGGGAGAGTTCAAGAGGTCCCTCGGAACTAGATCACAGGGGTCTGGTGACTACTCTAAAATGGCTTGCTCCAGTGCTGCGTGGAGTCAGGAAGAGCCACCAGTAAATAGATCAGTCTGGGAAGAATGATGCCTCCTTCCTCACCTTGCAGCTCTGTCACACCCAGTCTCTGCTAGCCCCACAGGGCTGTGACCCAGTCATTTGTCTGCAGTAAGCAGATACTCCAGGGGTTTGCACCTGCTTAAGTCACAGGGTAGTCTGTGTCTGCTTGACTAGGCCGCTATTCTCTGTCTTTATCCAGTAGGGAGTGGTGTGGCCTGTCAACCTCGGGCACTTGATGGAGGCTGGAGGTGTTCACTCAGTTCCAGCCCTACCCTTAGTTTATGTTACTGGATGAAGGGAACAACCCTGTGGGAGTTTGTTTCTGACCTTGTCAGATTCCTCTACAGAGGAGAGGCTGATTTGAGTTCCCAGAACCTGTGTCTCAGGCCCTGTCTTTAGTCCTGTGGGTTTGTATTCGCAGCACGATCAGCTGTTGGCTGTAGCCTCTTGGCCTCCTTTGTCTATAGGCTGGTGATCCCCTAAGGGCCAGGTGCGTCTTAGGCTCAGTAGAGCGGTTCTCTGGATCAGCCCCACCCTAGGAGTTTCCCGGCTCTGCGGGTGTGTTTTCTAGTCCCTGTGTTCCACCCAGGTCGGTACCGTCTCAGGAAAACCCTTTACTCACGGGGCCTGTGTTTCAGTCCCAGGTCTGTTCCATGGTGGTTGCCATCTGAGAAGATGCTCGGCTTCATCTGGTTGCCCAGGAAGACAGGAGGAGAAGCTATGGGATATCTGGGAGTGGGCCTTGTTATTGCTGAAGATGGCTGTTGCTCTGCACCTCAGGGCACCACCGCTCCAGTGTAATTCCCTCTCAGCCGACCGTTGTCTTCTCGCTCCTTTGCTACAGAGTCAGCACTGGCCAGCTGCAGTCCAGGTCCTGTCTATATCTCTTGAGAGTTCAGCCAAGAATCTGGACTCCTGAGGGGGCAGGTCTCCAGATCACGGAGTGAGAGTGGAGGGGGTTGTTAGGAGCTCAGGGTTACAAGTCGTAACACCAACTCATTGAGTCCAAATGAACAAATAAACAGATACAAAGGTTACCAGGCACATGGGCCCATAGATACAGAGATAGATGGAAACACATAAACATACAAGCAATAGCCACGACAACAGCAATATAAGAACAACTGCAATAAAAATAGTGATAATCATAAAATAATTGAAAGAAAGGAAAAAAAAAGAGAGAAAAAAGTGGTGTTAGAAGGAATGTTAAGTGAGAAGAAAGAAGAAATTAAAATTAGAAGACATAGAAATAAAAAATATATCTATATAAAATGTAATAATAAAAAAATTATCGAAATCTCCTCTAAGAAAATGGTGAGGAAAAAATCAGACAAAAAGAAAACAACAGCAAAAAAAAAAAAAAAAGCCCACGAAAACCAAAGCAAAACAAAATAAAACAAAACAAAATGAAAAAAAAAAAGGCACCAACTGCAAAAATATTCTTGTGGTAGAAATATACCTATAAATGTCTATATGTCTGCTATAGGGATCAACTTTCATAGGAATATATTCATACTGCAATATACTTTCTGGACACCAGGTGGCACTGTGAGTGGTTTTTGAGACATACCTGGTTTACAGTTTATACTGTTAGCATGGTAACCACCTTCCATGGCCGATCGCCATTTTGGAGTTTCTGTAAAAGTTTGTCGCCTAAGAATTGTGCAACCTCTGCTGTTCTCCTCCGGACAGCACTTGAGACCGACCCTCCCACTCAGTGCAGGTGTCCACACTTCCTAAGTCCCTCCACTCTGCTCCCAGGTTCCCCCGCAAACTGGCGACTGCAATCGGCCATAAGGGGAGTGGTGCTGAGTTCAAGCGGTATCTCCTGTAGCTGGTTCCCGGGGCTTCAGCAGCCAAAGCTGGTCCACGGCTTCAGTTGCTCCGTGGCCCCAGAAGCCAAAGCCGGGTCCTAGGCTTCAAGCCGTTCCGTGGTTGGAGAGCTCCTGGGATTTATTCTGAGTTTTATGGTTCAGAGTTTTGGATGGGCGTCCGCCAGTTCGCTGCGCAGTCTGAACCGCCAGCCCCCTCCAACAACTGGGGGAAAGATGCCCGCCCTTTTGGGTAGTTCAAAATGTCTGTTTCCCGGGCAGGATCCCTTCTCTTCAATTGTCCAACAGTTTGCCCAGCTCCCTGTGGTTTTGAGTGGCTCTCCTTTTGGATGCCTCCCTCAATTCAGGATTAATTACTTGTCAATTGGATTTTGTCAGCATTTACAAGCTGCTGACCTCCGTGGGGGAGGGGCCTGCTGGCCGGCACGGCCGAGCAGGGATGAATCTCTACAACAGAGTCTGTGATTTTTAAATTACCCCTCATATGTAGCAAACCGCCAGTTCGCTGGGCGTCTCCAGCTGTCTGTCCACGCCAATAATCCACACACAGGGAAGGTCCAGACCGCCTTTCCTCTCACCTGGTGGCTTGGGAGAGGTGGGCTACACGTCCGTCCTGTCCGCCATCATGCTCCGCCTCCTTAATTACCATATTTTCTTTTCTTAACTGATTCAAAAACAAGTGCTTAAAACAACATGTATATATTTATATAATTATCTTATACTATGTGGAAATTGTCCTTGTAGTATATATTTACTGACAATACCAACCCAAAGAAAGTTAAGTGGGAGTTAAAGCTATACTGGCAAAAGGAAATGACAGTATATAGTAACTTAAACCCAAGGAATAATTGAATATAACCAAAAATGTTAAATAAAATTTGTTAAAAAATTTTATTAGTTTTCTTTTATTCTTTACACTTCCTTAAAAGACATGTGATTATATAAAGTGATAATTATAGCAGTGTATTTTTGTGTTTGACACCTGTGTAGATATAAGATGTATAAGTCTTTGTAGCACAAAAAAAATAAGGAGAGGAAATTAGGCTACCTAGGAATAAAATTTTTATATGTCACTCAAATAAAATTAATATATATTAGAAGTAGATTTTGACAAGTTAAGATGTATATTGTAAGCCCTATACCAACTATTAAGAAAAGGGATCAAAGATATAGTAAAATATCATTAAAAGAATTAAACAGTTACACTAGACAGTACAAAAACCAGGTGGTAAATGAATAGAGTGATTAATAAATCATGTGATGTATAGACAACAAAAAGGTAAATGTTAGAGCTAAATCCAGCCACATCACCAATTGAATATTAAATCTGAATAAATTAAACAATCCACATAAAAGGAAAACATTATCACACTGGCTAAAAAAAAATAAAGAAAACAAGACATGATTATATGCTGTCTACCAGAGACACACTTAGATTCACTAATACAAATAGGTTGAAAGTAAAAGAATAGAATATATAACATGCAAATAGCAACTATAAATAGCCAAAGTAGCTGTAATAATAACAGAGAAGATAGACCATAGTGAAGCTACTAGAATTAAAGAGGGGCATATATACTGTTAAAAGGATCGCTACTTCAGGAAGATGTAACAAACGTAAATAGATAAACATCCAGTAAGACAGCCACAAAATATGTGAAGCAAAACTTGACAGAATGTATAAGGAAATAGACAATTAAACCTTGATAACTCGATACTGTAATATCCCTTTTGAATAATGGATAGAACAACTACTCAGATGATAAAGAAGGATATAGAAGACCTGAACAATTATAAAGCAATTAGTTCCTATAGGCATGTGCAAAACACTCCACCCAATAAAAGTACATTTTTCTCATGTGCTCATGGAATATTCTTCTTTATGTGGAGCCTTAAAACTAGGATCAATAATTTAAAAAAGGAAGTTATGTGACATATTTTCTCAGACCACAGTGGAATAAAATTAGAAGTCAGTAATAGAAGGAAACTTGGGAAATTGAAAAAAATATGTGGAATTAAACAACACACTCCTTAATAATCAATAAGTCAAAGAAGAAGTCATAAGGGAAGTTAGAAAAGTCCTTAGCTAGTAAGCCTTTGTATAATGAGATGAAACTTTAAGGGCTCCACAGTGAAATCGGAAACTAATTTAACTCCAAGGAAGCAAGTGCATCAGAAGAGGACAGCAAAGAAACTCCCGGGCTTATGCTGGGTGGATGCACACATTCTGGGCTTGGGGAGAAAAGTGGTGGAAGGAGAGAAACAGGAGGAGTCTTCCAGAAGCTCAGTTAGCCCTATGGATGTGAGGGCAGAGAAGCTACACTCATGCCCCCCTCCTGCTTCCTCTCCTAGGGCCAGCTTTGTAAAGGGCCCTGGCTCTTTCAAGCCATCAACTGAAGTCACATATGGCTCCTCTTGCCTTTAATTCCATGAGGATGTATCTCTTTGTTGGCTTTCCTCAAGCTGAGCTGCATCCTTGGTTATCAGTGGGAAGCAATCATCTTTTCTACAGCTAACTGATGAACATCCTATGTGGGTGGGGGACAGTGCTAGATGTCTTAAGGTACGGAGCACAGTCAAGGACAGCCAAGCTGTCCAGAACCTTCCTTTACACTTTGTTTAGGGTGTCTCAACCCCAGCACTACTATTGACACTTGGGGCTGGATAATTCTTTTTTTTTGAGACAGATTCTCACTATGTCACCCTTGGTAGAGTGCTGTGGCGTCACAGCTCACAGCAACCTCAAACTCTTGGGCTTCAGCGATTCTCTTGCCACGACCTCTCAAGTAGCTGAGACTACAGGCACCTGCCACAATGCCCAGCTATTTTTTGGTTGTAGTTGTCATTGTTTGGCAGGCCCAGGCTGGATTTGAACCCACCAGCTTTGGTGTATGTGGCTGGCACCCTAGTGATAAGCTGCAGGCACTGAGCCAGGGCTGGATAATTCTTTGTTGTAGGATATTAGATATCATTCATGGTCTTCAATCATAACTTTCTAGTAGTACCCAATTTATCCATTTGTGACAACACAAAAAGGCCTCCAGACATTACTAAATATCTCCTGGAGGTCAAGAGTCAAGATTGACCTCAAGTGAGGACTACTGGAGGCTTTAGAATCAGACCAACCTGATTCAATCTTTCGGTACCCTTCACTCGTGGCATAACCCTGAGTCTCAGTCTCTCCCAGTGTAAGAATGAGACCACTTACCTCCCTGTATACTCTGGGGATGAAACAAGGGTATACATATAAAGCATCGCTTTTGTCAGAGTATTCGGGGTGTCTCCTGCTACGTCTTATCCTATCCTGCACTATCACCGTTTCTCTTCGTACCTATTCCCCTGGCCCTGCCTAGACCAGCCTTTTTCTAGGCAGTTCTGGACATTGGTCAGGGAATCTGAGAGTCATGGGATGTATGAGTTGGAAGGAGTTATTCAGGATTCATATAGATACCCCTTCTTTTTCAGGTGGAGATAATGTGTAGAGGAGAGGAGAGAGCAACTCCCCCACATTTGGGATGGTACGAGGCAGAGATAAGCTTCTCAACAGCTTCCTCCTTTCTGGATTAGTGTCTCCCTGATTTGCTCCTTGCCTGCTTTTCACATCTATTATCCCATTGTATCCTCCTTACAGCCCTGAGGTGTAAGGGCCAGAGCATGGATGAATGGCCCCGTTTGACCCAGAGAACTCGGGCCATCTTTCTAAATCACACAACCATTTAGCAATGGAACCAGAGTAACACTCAGCTCTACCCTCTGGCCTTCCACTGTGCTCTTCCCTGTATACCTGCTTGTTGAAAGAGGAAGGAAACGTCAGTCTTAATCCTGAGACAGAGCATGTGGGAGAGAGATGTTACACCAGACAATTTTCATTATAAAACACCAATTCTGCACCAGTTGCTCATTGGAACCAAGAAAGTAGTTTGGGAGGTGGGGGAGATCAAGGCCTCACTCCACCACTCCAGGATGTCCATATTCTAGTCAGCTCCACTCTGTGAGTCCAGATGTGCAGCTGAGCTGGGGCCATAGGTGAAGGAATGTCCACCTGCTGCAAAGGCACCTGCCACAGGGCTTTCTAGGCCAGGGAAGTCAGCTGACACCTGCACACCCACCTGCTCCTTCAGAGTTCTCTTTCCTTACAGAAGTAGTTGGCAGTGACAGTGGCTGGGCCCCACAGTTTCCCTTGCAACAATTACTAGATCCAGTCAAAGTCTGTAACAGTAATTTCCTTTCTACCCAAACGGATTTTTGTAATTAAAGAAAATTGGCATCTAATCGATTTTTAAAATTAATTGTCTTTTTAATTAGTTGGCTTGAATTTTTTTCTTTTGTTCATGTTGAGGGCAGCAGTCCTAACTGTGAAATCGTGAAGGCTAATTTTCCTCTTTTTCCCAAGAGGCATTCAGTGGAATTTATGTCCTAGATCCTGGGCTCCTTTTCCCTAGTCCAAGTTAGCTGCTTTTGCATTTGGAATATCTTGGAAGATAGGGTCAACATTCACCTAAGAAAATGATTATCTGATGCCAAGGTTGGATGCTTCCCCAAACAGCCACTTTCTCTCTGGCTCGCCAGGGGAGTTGCATGTTGCTCCCACTTTAAGGTTTCCAGTCTGTTACCTTTTCCGTTTGGTGTGTGTAAGCATTTGGATCAGTCATTACTTAATGCTTTCTGAGAGGGAATAAATGAAAATGTTTATTCTTTTTACACTTTTATACTTCAAGGATAAAAGATAGACATGACAGACTCTGGGCTAGAGGTTGACTCCAAAAGATAAAGGGTAAAGGAACCATGGGTTCAAAGTAGCAGGGCAAGGGACTTAGCTCTCTGGATGATGAATCCAACAGCTACCTTGAGAAGAGGTGGATGGCTGAGGTTGGCCTAATAGGTGACCAGGGAAGGCGGAGAGACATGGGAGACCCAGGCAATAGGCATCTCTAGGGCAGAAGAGTCAGTGGTTGAAAAGTAGAGGTCCATCCACAAACAGGGCCATGGAGGGGACAGTGGTCCTCCCAACAAAATGTCCCACTCTGAGGGTTTTCCCAGATTTAATTGGACGTAGACTATTAATAGAAAAATTTTGTTTCTTGTGGCAAAGTACCAGAGAGGAGTTCCTATGGTTCATCACATAAAGCTACTCCCATGGTTTTACCAAGACTTTTAACACATATTATCTCTTTTGATCTCAGGCAGAGCTGGCACCTTTGCAATCCATGAGCATCTATTATCTTAACGGGGAAGGACTTGGATCCTGAGAATGAGCATGTAAGTACATAGATTTCTCATTTTTATTCTCATTTGACAAGTGAGAACTCTGACACTCAGACAAAGTGACTTCTCCAGAAATCAACCAGCTTGTAAATGTTAAGGTTTGAAACACAATTCAATTCTTTTCCAAATCTCCTAACCTAATACAAAAAAATAACAATCTCTTACTTCAGTGTTTGTTTTCAGCATTCATCATAAGGCTGTCGGTGTGGGTCCAGCAAGTCCCCTGATCTGCTCTGTGAGTTTGGGCCCACTATGTCCTCTCCATCAGAAAGGCAAGCCAAGTGCTCACTTGTTTATAAAATATCCATGGCAAGGGACATGGTGAATGAAAAGGGAGCAATCTTTAGTGGGGCAAAATCATAGGCATATCACTTATTAACTGTGCACTTTTGAACAAGTTTTTCAAAAGTCCAGAGCATCTGTTTCTTCAGTCATAAAATGGGCCTTATTAATACTAATCTTCTGAGTCTGTTGTAAAGATTATAAAGCGTGACTCATAGCAGTAGGGGCACAGTAAACACTCATTAAATGGCAATACAAAAGTCATTGTTTTGCAACTTGAAGCCAAAAGCAAGAACAGTTTTCAGATTCTATTTGTCCCCAAAAGGTAGAAGCTCTTTGTTGTCAGTTTGACAATTTTAGAGTTCAGTCATTAAATGTAGTTAAATAAGAGAAGTCTGTGTATGCATCAAGGCCCTGGGTTTCTGTCAACCCACAGCAGGGGATTCTAAGTGAACCTGGGGACTGTTAACATTGGCGCATGCAGAGGACATCCTCTGTGGTGAGCAAGCCCATTAGAATGATGAAACCCAAAGAGCTTTGTTCCACCCACAGTGGTTCATTATGAACACAACATGACGACTTCATTTGAATGGAGCCTAATGGTGAGCAGATGGGCTGGCAAGGCAAAGACCACAAAACACCATCTCCAAAAACATAGTTATGTTCTGTAAACCCCAAATCCTGTTTTCACTTTAGCTTTCAGCCCCTATGAGTATGAGCTGAGGCGGAGGAAGATGGCTGAAAGCAAACAGAGCATGACTAGGGAATGTGTTTATACTTCTGCAGCACTAAGGTATTTCCACCAGCTTCCCCCCGCAGGATGAAAACGAGGTGTAGGAAAAGAGAAAGGGGACCAAAATGTGGCTCTTGGAACTTACCTATGAGGTTTCTAGGTGGAGTATCAATTCTGCTATAAGGTGATGACTCAGTGAGGAAGAAGAAAGTGAACATTTACTGAGCTAATGTCTAGATACACGCTGTGTTAGATTTTACACACATGTGTACAGATACGTACAATTTTGTTATAATGTCAACCTCCTGCTAGTTAGGATAAATCCAGGCAATAGAGGAATTTTTGTTTGTTTTTCATTCTATTTGTTTTTTGTTTTCAGCTTTGTTTTGTTTTGATTTTCTGGCAGGCACCAAAATACTGTTGAGCTTCTGAGGTCAATTCTGGCAGTCTGGAGGTAAGCAGAGTTTAGACACTAGCAAATTAATAGAAATGACAAAAGACAGGGCACTTTCAAAACTCTCCTAGACCTCTATAATATAAACTATGGTTCAATTGCATGAAAATTCATAAGCAAATTAAATTTCATTTCTGGGTTGATTAACGTAGGGACAAAACAGAGATAGGATAATAGGCCCAAATGTAGGGGGAGCATAGTAGCCTGAATTGAAGCCACTGGCAGAAATTGTGGTGAGGGATTTGACTTCCACAGGCTGTGGGATTGGGGGTTTAAATTGAGTAAGGCCACTGACATATTTTATTTCTTTAAGACTGACAAAGATGCTAGGGTTAGAGATTATTGGTTCTGTGTTATTAGGAAATTAAAGATCAAAAGAATAAAAGAAACTAGAGTGAGTGAATCAGTATTTATTTATTTATTTATTTTATTATTTTTTTTTTTTTGTAGAGACAGAGTCTCACTGTACAGCCCTCGGGTAGAGTGCCGTGGTGTCACACGGCTTACAGCAACCTCTAACTCTGGGGCTTACACGATTCTCCTGCCTCAGCCTCCCGAGCAGCTGGGACTACAGGCACCCACCACAACGCCCAGCTATTTTTTTGTTGCAGTTTGGCCGGGGCTGGGTTTGAACCTGCCACCCTCAGTATATGGGGCCAGCCTACTCACTGAGCCACAGTGAATCAGTATTTAAATTCAATTATTTTATTTTTTTTTTAAGTTTTTTTTTTTATTAAATCATAACTGTATACATTGATATGATCATGGGGCATCATACACTCGCTTCATAAACCATTTGACACATTTTTATCACAGTGGTTAACATAGCCTTTCTGGCGTTATCTCAGTTACTGTGCCAAAACATTTACATTCTACATTTACCAAGTTTCGCAAATACCCCTGTAAGATGCACCACAGGTGTGATCCCACCGATCCCCCTCCCTCTACCCACTCCCCACTTCCCAAGTTGTAGCTGGGTTATAGCTTTCATGTGAGAGTCCCAAATTAGTTTCATAGTAGGGCTGTGTACATTGGGTACTTTTTCTTCCATTCTTGGGATACTTTGGATTGCAGACAAGATTAATAAAATGGAATTAGGAATTCGAGGAGAAATTAAAAAATTGTCTCAAGAATTTAACGAATTTAAAGACAAAACCACCAAAGACTTAGACACACTGAAGCAAGAACTTACAGCCCTCAAAGATATGAAAAATACAGTAGAATCCCTCAGTAACAGAATGGAGCAAGCAGAATAAATTCAATTATTTTTGATTAGGAAATGCATGACTTGTCAAAGCCACAAAACCACCTATCCTATTGGTCTGAGGACATTACCATGTTAAAAGAGATATGATCAAATGGGCACAGCCCAGACCATATGGTTAATGCAACAGAGTTTACCAATAACCTACCTTTTTAATATGTTGTCACAGTTGGCCCTATAGCAATGCTATTTCCTTCCATTTATTGGTGTTTCAATATACTTTCCTGAGTGGTAGGAAAAAAGCAAAGGTACTCCCTAGAATTCTGAGTAATGACTTTGAACATACTCCTGGGAGCATGTCTCACATATGGAACACCACCTGCTGTGTGCTCTGAGAAGCGGGAAAGGCTTAAGAATGCTGAAGTTTTCAATGCTAATACTCTTTGTGCTCTGAGGTATATTGGGGTATACTTGGAAATTAGTATAAGCAACTAAAGTTCTTTTTCTCATTGGAAATTTGGAATAACATTCCTTCCTAGACACCACTGAAGACACTTAAGGAGATGATATGCCCATATTGGGACTCGACATGTGTTATTATCTCCCAGTTATCATCACTTCTCTCCTATTTGGGAAAACCATCCATAGAGGAGGAGATTACCTTAGAGGATGGGGAGAATTTGAGATTTTCTAATGCATCTATTTTTTAATTAAATTTAAATGTAAATGGCTCCATGGGACTAGTAGTTGTCATACTAAGGAGTGCAGGAGTAAAGTTTACAGTACATCAGATAGGTCTAGCTCTCGGATCTCACGCAAATTACTGTTTGAGTGCAACCTACTCCTCATCCCCCTCACTTACAGTTGTCGTGGGGAAGAGTAAGACTATTCATGCAAAAAACACTGAAGTATTCAATAAATATCAGCTGTTTTTCTAATATTACTTGTTAGTTTAAATATTGATAAAGTTTCTCCTTTAGAGTTTTCCATGAAAGAAAAGTTGGTGAATTTTGTGGCAATATACCGCAATTAGCTCTTCGGATTATGGGCAGTTAGTCGGTTATGTGTGAAGATTTGAGGGAGACATCTCAGAACTTTGTCATCTGGACATTTAAGAGAGAATTGGGATGCCTTTAAGCAACTAAACCCTGCACTTCACAATTGCTTCGAAAAAAAAAAAATCTGTTTCACTTAGTTTTATGACAAGGGTTAGTGCATGCAATAAAACTGATGTTGCATTGAACTAATTTGAGCACATGCTCATTCAGTCATAACCACGGAGCTAATGCTCTGTTAGGAAACTTACAGATTTATTACACAGTGTGAACCCACGTTTTCTACCTTTTGATTCTATGCACGTGAGATTGCATTTGACATTGAAATGGATGGAGCAATTGTCCTGAGAGCAGAAGACCCCCTTGGGGTTTTGCCTCAGATCACTGGAATAGTGTTGAGAGAAGTAATTGTTTGTCTGCATGTCTCGGTTTCCTTATCTATCTAGTGGAGGGGACAAAACACACCACAATGCTGTCTGCTCTTAAGAAATATGGGAGCCACTCAATAAATCATGAGAATGAGGTATATGGAGACTTAATGAAAATAAAGTGCATAATAGGAAAAGAAGGTGCAATATATTTTATTCAACTCTCCCGTGTGGCCACGAGGATGGATGCTGCCCAAGGGAGAGCACAATAGTTGAGCATTTTAGTCGCAGATGTGGAATGAATGTAGCTTCTAGCTGAGTATTTTCTCTGGCTCTGTCCATATGAAGTACAGATGTTTTACAAATCATCTTTACATTAAGGCCAAGATAACCCAAGTAGGCTTGAAAATAATCACATTTCCCAAATTATGCTGTTTCCCATGCATTCTACTCCAGGAAGAAAATTGGCTTCAGAAGACGGTTTCTAACATGTTTTCCCAGGGGTCCCAATTCAGTGACCTCTGGGAACCTGAATGCAACACAATCCATCCCCTGAGATGGAGGGTGTAGGTACAGGTCCCATACTTGTGTGAGTCCCTCCTGAGGGATCCTGCCTCCTTGCACACAGGTAAAACGAAGAGTCTTGGCTGTGGACAACTCCAGGGAAAGGCATTTTTAAATGAAACCCCAACAAGCATGTTCTATCCCTTATTCTCCTGAATCAAAAATCTGTTGAGGTCTGTCAGGCTGAGCTACTAAGTCTTGCATTGGACTAGCAACCACTGGTTCCATACAGGCATCCAGGAGCTGGGAGAAAGCAAGCTGTCAATTTGTTTACCTGGCAGCATCTTTATCTCCTGAGAAAGTCTGCTGATGTTGACCTAGGCATAGCCATGGGCTGAACTCAGTTCTGGATTGTTTGGGGTCGGATGACTTTTGTGGTGCTGCAGCCACTTGTCAAGTACCTTCCATCTGGGCCCAAAGTCTCTTCCATCAACTAAGCATGGTCTCCCTTGAATTTGCTAAGGAGCCCAGATTGACCAACATGATTGACACTGGGAATATCTGCACTTTGGAAGAGAAACTTCCCTTAACCACAGGAATGTGCTCTTGTACAAATTATACTAAGCACATAATAGTCCCAAAACAGTATATTCAGAATGACTCGGTGTTAGAAACCTTTCCCTGAACTCTGTGCTCCCGTCTGAATGTGGCCCGGTGAGTGAGTGCCTGCACTTGTTGTAAAGCCTCCATTTTATGTAAATGGGCCAGGGAGGTCTGACCTGGACAGCCCACCTGGCAGCTTCACTTGCCCAGGTTTTGGGGACTGCCTGTGTGGACAGAGAAGTGTGACCACTGAAGCACACACACATGCATGTGTTTGCCTCCTCTCCAGAAATGTGCAATAATATAGCACCAACTATACCCACAGAAAAAATACGTACCCCCCACCCCAAGAGTAAAGAGATCTTCAGAAATGCTGCATGTGGTCTCCTCCAACGAACAGGACACTAAGTCTTCCTGCACACATTCAGGGTAAGGAAAATTCTACTCTTATTCCATAGTACAACTTTCTCAAATAAAAGAATAAACTCCCTCACAGGGTATATAAGAAGCAGGAACCAACTTCAACATCTTAAAGGCATTTTCAATCTATATTCATTCAAGTTTCAAACATCTTGTCATGAGTTTCTCATACTCACACCCCCTCACACACATGATTGAGGTGATGTTCAAAATAGAAGCAAAGGTTTATTCTAGGTCATCTAGTTATGGCCAGAAACCAGTCTTTTGTCTCCATATCCATTGGTATTTCCCCTCCTTTGCAACAAACTTTGCATGGAGAGTTCCTGATCACTTGTGTGATTTCTCCATTAACGGAGACTCATGACCTCCTGGTTTCAGAGCTGGAAGGTCCTGCCACCATCTTCTCCTAGATCCTGCTCATTTTATAGAGGGTCTAAACTCCTAAGGGTCCAGGTGGTTTGAGCAAGTTCAGAGAGAAAAGGCATAAGAGAAAAATGAGCAGAATACAGTCCCAGGAATCCAGTGTCTGTCCAGGACCCTGGCTTGTTTCAGGCGCCTCCACTCATGTTCATCTTAACTTTTATTTTGTGTAAACATAATAAGGAGAGTCAAAGCTGCCAAAAATCTGTTTCCTTTAGGGAATCTTTTGTTTCTCCAAAATGATAAGAGTATCTGTTCATAATGGGCATTTGACATTCAGTGGTCTTGAAGATCCAGTTAGATTATATTAAAGAGAAGACAAAATTCTGTGGCTTTTTTCAAATAATTTTTTTTAAAGATCTTACAAACAGGAAATTAAATTTTGCTGAGCAGTTTAGGGTTCCAAGACAAGAGAGATTCTGTTATTAAGAGGAATGTGAGTGAAAAATGGCTCCAATGGTGACACAGAGTTCTTCCCAGATTTGAAGATACAACTGGATTTTAACAATTGATGTTAAAATCATATTGCTTTCCTTCTTTTTCATTTCTTTAATTGGCATGTTCTTCTTTCATTCATTGTATGCAAAGACAGATGCTTCCCTGGGTTGAGGCGAGCAAACCAGGGCTGGAAGACTGAGGGAGAAACTCTCTTCCATACAGCTGGCCTGTGGTAGTTCTATGCTTTGGAAATATCTGGAGAGCTATAAAAGATACCCATGTTTGGATGCCACCTTGTGGGTGAGACCCTGGCATGTATACCTTCAAGAGCTCACCCCCGTGAAGTTCATGTGCTGCTGGTGTGGGCAGGCTCCAGATTTACCTCCTGATTTAAGGGCAGAGGAAGCCCCTCTGTTCCAGCACACTCTATTCCAGTGCACTCCACTCCATACTGCAAAACTGGTTACACACATGCAGTGAGCCCTGGAACCTCCTCCTTTCCCCTTGACTTCACTCTTTTGCTGAGTATCTTGCCAGGGGCTGGGACCTGGGGTGCATGCCAGCACAGAGATGGGAACCTTCAGGATGTTCCTGAGTATTGCTGTGATTGAGCAAATAGTGTAGCTCATGGGACAGAGGGAGACAGCTGTGGTTAACTTTTTGAATCTCCTCTTCCAGCTCCAGAATCTGCTGAGTTGGCAGCCTGTTATGATCCATTCCTTCTAAAATCAGGGTTTTGCAGTATTTCCCATTCTGTCCCACCTCCCAGAAAGCGGTTAAGTGTCAGTCAGATCTGGGTCCAGCAGCTGACTCTGCTGCCTTCTTAATGATGGCACAGTCAGCGCCTGCAGTTGGGCTTCTTGTGAGATCGTCAGTGAAGGGGAAAGTATGCATTAAACGTCAGCTAATTTTAATAGTGGCCTCTTGTATTTAAATAATCTCGTACTCCTCGCATCTTAGCAGAATCCAGAACACACTGACTCATCTTCCCTCTCTATAATTTGTCCCTCTCTCCTTAAAGTGTGTAGGGTCAGTCAGGGGTCCCCTGTCATTTGTGTCAAGCCTTCTTGGATAAGAACATCTGTCTGATCTCTGAGCACAGGAATCTAGAGACACTTATTATTTGAAGCGCAGAGGCTTGGACCTCTGAGCGGTAGAATTGCAGTGGAATATATTTTCTCCTTTTAAATCAGAGGGGAAGTCACACTTTGGACAACACAGGTTTGAAACTCACAGGTCCACCTACATGTGAATTATTCTTTTTTCTCTGTCACCATTGAGGTGGCAAAATCCACCCCTTCTTCTCCTCCTACTCAGCTCAATCAGCATGAAGATGACAAAGATAAAGACCTTTAGCATGATCCCTTCTGATTAATGAATAGTAAATATATTTCCTCTTTCTCATGATTTTGTTAAAAATATTTTCTTTTCTCTAGCTTACTTTGTTCTAAAAATATTGCACATAATCACACAACATAAACATATGTGTTCAGTATTTATGTTATTGGTCAAGATTCTAGTCAACACTTTGCTATGATTAGTTAAATTTGGGGGGAGTTAAAATTGTGTGCACTCCTAGGCCCTGAGTTATTTGAGAGACAGCTGCATGTCAGCACTCCACCCACACTGGATTCCTTCTAACAAATGACCCAAGAGCCTCTCCTGGGTTAAGAGAGTCAGAAACTTAGAGAGTCAGAAATGCCTTACTTCACAAAATAAACTCATTCCATCCTTAGGTGATTTTAATTGTTCTTTTCAAAATAGCTCTTCTTTGCATTGAGCAAAATCTACCTCTTCTAGTTTTCTCTCCTACTTTCCCAGAGGATGCTGTCATTGCAGTGACAGATCAGTCCTGTCCTGGTTGCTGCTGATCTGGTGGTGGTCATCTGGAGTGTGGTGGTGAAGGAAGGGAGGCCCCCGCCAGGCATGCTGGGAGGAGGATGGGTGTCCAGCAGTCACATCTGGCCACAGGGGTGGAGGGGGAGCAGAAAGCCCACAAACCATGGACTTATCGGCAGACCAGAGCGTAACCCTCAGCCAGCTGTTCTCCTGTTTGCTGAGTATTTCATTTTTGAAATTAAACAACTTCATCCTCCTCATGCCCCCTTTCTGTGCAATCTTCATATTGTTATTTTTGTGTGTGTGTTTTTAACAATATCAACCTCAGCATCAGTATGACTAGTGCAGGTAAAAGGCAAGCAGTTGCATTCTCTTCCTTTTCTCCTTAACACCTGACACCCATCTTTGGGAGGAGTCTCTCTACCCTGTAGAATTTCATCATCTTACATTCACTTTCTCTAATGTGATCAGTCTTGGTGTCAATGTTAGTAGTTCTCTGATTTATCTTCTGGGCTTTCCATCTTCCATCAGCACCTTCTTTTCACACCATAAGCATTTTACATCAGTCTTATGCTCTTAACTAGCTCCAGCCACTGTCTTTGTAAATTATAACCCTCCTGGGGTGTTTGCATTTCAATAAAGGGCTTGGGAGGTCCAAATGCTATTATTTCAGGCAGCAGCAGCAAGAACTGAATACCAGTGAGACAAGTGAGAAAGCATAGTGTAGTGTGGTGGATCACACAGAGAGCTAGGAGCAGTTGGAGAGTGCTTACATGTGAGTTCAAAGTCCCAGCAGGCTGCCGAAATATTCCTGCAAGCAGTGGGTGGACATGTCAGGTTCAGGAGGTGAATCATGGTGGTCTAAATGGTCTCTGCTCTACTAGTTCTGGCTGAGCTGGTGCTTTCAGGTCTTCACATGCTCCATGCATGTGTGTGTATGTGGTAGGGTTTGGAAGGGTATTAGAGCATCCCTCAACACCACCAGCTGGAGACCTGCCCTGGGTAGGCTTCTTCTCTGCTATGGAATGATTATTCTGTGATGGGTCTACCCACACTCTAGCTACCTCTCATTGCACAGCAATTGAATTTAGCTCCATGCCCATAAACTAGCCCATCAACCAGGTATTGCAAAATTCCCCCCACTTCCCTGAGGGGCTTTCTCCCTGGGCTGCTGAGCTAGTAACTATTAGTCTTTGCATTTATGAATCCAAAGCAACCAGCCCTACTAGTCTACACTATATTTTCATTGTAGTTTCAGCTGCAGGAAGAAAGAAAATCCTAGATCAGCAATGGGGCAAGAATATTTTATAATTATTTCCAACTCAGCAAAGCACCAGCCTTTGGAGAGTATCCCAGAAGTTCAAATCCATAACCAATTTCATTGAAAATAAGAGTATGATGTAAACAGATTAATGTGCTCTAAAAATTTGAAGGCCTGGAGTCTAATCTCAGCACTGAAATTTAGTAACAATCTAGATATATAGAGCTATAGAGCTATAGAGGGGAGGGCTCCAAGCCATGAGGAACAGGTGGCTTACTAAGATTAGAGGGGAAGGCAAGTAGCATGACACAGGGAAGGAGACACTGGTAATGTGTCAGGCAGACGACTCCATCTTGGTGAGAAAGTGAAAGCAAAATAGTGAGGGTTAATCTCAGCCAAGCGAAGATGAAGAAACATATGTACAACTTCAGGCTGGGTCTATAGCAACTTCATGGTGGCCATGATGTTCCTTGGTCCATAACTTAGGAAGTCCCCCTCTTCACCAAGGGTACAGTCCTTGGATGTAACAGAATCAGGCTTGTGATTCATTGTGTGGCTCTGGGATACCTCTCCAAGCCATAGTCAACTCATTTCGAAAATGAGGAGGGTGGGTCAGAAATTATATTTCTCCTGAAGAGCTAAAATGACCACTCAAGCATGTTAGCATACCAAAAACATACATTCAAATAAAACTTAATTAAAATATAAAACTAAGTCACAACTAAGTTTATTCTGGATGCAAAATCCACTTGCTTTTTAGATCACCAAGTCTCAAGGGTGCATTCAAGTAATCCAGGCAACTCATGTGGTGAAGTTTAGCTAGGAATCTATACCATGAAGCCATTCCATTCAACTTGTAATGAAATCATTGCTTCTTTTGTGGATACTTCCTGGGGTCAGGATGAAGGAAACACATGCTGATATTGATGGCAGGCTAGGTATGTTTATGGGCCATGAAGGATTTTCCCCAGAAATCAGAATAATCCATTTTGGGAACAGTCCTTTGAAAGAAGTTTGAGGTGTTCAGAAGAAAAGCTGATTTTGGTTAAAGCAGAGGTCCTCAAACTTTTTAAACAGGGGGCCAGTTCACTGTCCCTCAGACTGCTGGAGGACCAAACGATAGTTTAAAAAAAAAAAAAAAAAACAACTATGAACAAATTCCTATGCACACTGCGCATATCTTATTTTGAAGTAAAACAACGAAATGGGAACAAATACAATCACATTGCCTCATGTGGCCCGTGGACCATAGTTTGAGGCCCCTATGTTAAAGTATACATTCATAATTCCTCTATTGCTCAATGTACAGCTGTCCCGAAGAACAGGCAGGTGCAGAGACTCTGTGTTCTGAGGTTGCTCATTCTCTTCTTTAACTCTTCTGCTTCCTATTGAAGTGCAGAGACTGTTGGAAGGGCAGGCAGGGCCTGGCCTGATGCAGTGGGGTTGGTGTGACAGCCTCATGTCCTTGGAATTAAGGGAATATTGGAATTCATAGGACAATTAATGACCTAGCACATGGTGGGGGGTGGGGGATGGAGAGAGCCAAGAGAGGGAAGGAGTGAGGGTGTGGGAGGGGTTTTGGGGGGTGGGTCACCATTTGAGGCTGAACACTATTATAAGAGGGTCTTTATCTAACACAAGCTATCAATGTAACCTGGTTCTTTGTACCTTCAATGAATCCTCAACAATAAAAAAAAATTGGTGAATTGCATTGTATATAAATTATATCTCAATAAAATTGGACTTAAAAAAAAGAGCACTTAAAGAACAGCACAGAGTTCCTTTCGATAAGAAAAAGGGAATCAAAAACCTAGGAAGTGATAGCAAAATCAATGGGCCATACTCATGAAGGGAGCACCACCTGGACCATGGTGGTTTCTGTGGACACTGCGGTGCAGCTGCTGGAACTTGGGGTGGAATCATAAACAGTAGCAAGATGAGAAACATTATTTCCTCAAAACCTTTAACATGTATTAAACTCTTCTAAACTCTTTTTTATAATTTAGTATATTACTTCTGTTAAAAATACATCTTCAAAAAATAAAATTTCGAAAAAATATAAGAAGCATTAGGAGAATGTATAATCAGCTATAATTCAACCATTCAGGGAAAAATTCAGGATACAATATTCTGAATATCCTTTGAGGACATTTTGAAATTATGCACTACTGCATTTTCATAACTGGAATGTAGCATGCCATGTTTCTCAAAATGTTCTATTTTGTTTTTCGTATCACTTGCTAATATTTAAATTTTTTCCCACATCAATCCTACATTTGCCTCTCTGTATTCATTCTAAGTTCCTTTTTTCTCCCTTCTTTATTCCTTTCCTTCCTTAAGGTGGATCTGTATTATAGAATTTTTTTCATCCATCATTTACGAAGCATAAGAAATCTCAAGAGTTTTGTATATTTGCTTTGTATTTAGCCACCAGCCTGAATTTTATTTTTAATGAAAATACATCAGTTAATTATAGAATGATGAATTCATCTCCTTCTTTCCAAGAATTATAATCTTTATGTTTATTGTCATATGTAATAACTAGAATTTTTCAATCATTATTGTGTCTTTAATTGAAATACCTCTAGAATCATACTATTATTGTATCAAACCATTGGCATTACTGTTGCTTTCAAGTAGATATTTGCTGTCGATTTAAAGGGTGTATCCATTCATTTGCAGTTTCTCTGAATTTTTAAAAAATAGTTTTAAATCGGTAATGGATATTAAGTTTTATCAAATGCTTTCTTCAGATCTATTGAAATAATTATGTGACTTTTTTTCTTCCTCTCTAATTTCTTGCAGTAATGTAGTATATATGTTTCCCCCTTATATTAAGCCACACTTAAAATGTTAGGATTAAATCCTCTGGGTAGGCTATTCAGGGGTGTCTACCTTTTGGCTCCTCTGCACCACATTGGAAGAAGAAAAGTTACCTTGGGCCACACATAAATATACAAACATTAAAGAAAGCTAACAAAGATTTGTGCATAATTTTCATGATATCCACCACCATAGATAAGCAAAAAAAAAGATTTGTAAAGGGTGGATTTCATTATCAGGGTTTGCATTGTCATCTACAAATCCCAATGTGTATTTATAATCTGCATGCAGCCCATGGGCTGTGGGTTGTACACCCCATGCACACCCACCCTTAGCACAACTAAGGTTTGTTTCCTGCACTTGTGACAGCTCAGTGCTGGTTCGTGAGGGGAGAATTTTGTGTTTCTGACTATTGAGAGTGTTTGTGCTTCAGGCAAAGAATAAGAAAGATCCTGACAGTGTTTCTATTAATTCCCTGGGCTCAGACTCTCCCTCATGCTGCCTACATCTCAGCCTGGTTTCTCTTTAACTGTATCAAGAGGGCTTCCAGCAGCATTCAGGGTCGTAGTCTCCATCATTCAAAACCAGGTATGTCTTCCAATAATCATTGAACAGAAGTCCTGATTGCTCCATACAGGGAACACTGGATTACACACAAAGCCAAGAAGGAATCACTATGGGATGAAGGATGAGACCAATGGTAGGTCCACATCATCCAAATCAGCCAACTATCCCATAAGAGACAACTACATTGTCCACCTCAAAACTCTTCCAACTTTATTAAAATGTTCATGCCTTTTTCTCCATCTTATTTCTTATTTCTGGATCGAGATCTCACGTCAATTCTTTCCTGGACTAATTAGGTTTCTGTGATTATGGAAATGAGAGGAGTGGATTATACCTCTGATGTAAATTTTTAAAATATATTTTAGATTTTCCCTCTTTCAAGATACTAAATCTAGTCATATAGATTCAATATCCTTTTAGATTTTGTTAAGAATATGACTCAGAAGTGTATTTCTTTTTCCCTAATTGGAGAGGCAGTATTTTTAACTCTTCAGAGAAGGATGAGCTTTTTTATCTGAGGCATCTTTCATAGGTTCAGTGAGTTTTCTGTTTGTAGTAGGGTCTTAAATTTTTCCAAACAGCCCTATGTGAATTTAAAGAAAAGTTTATCTTCTTGATTTTTGATAACTGATCTGATTTAATCCTTTGCACAACTTTTTGTCCTGGGAAGTTCTGAGGATTTTGGAAAGTCACAAAATGACTATGGATATGAAATCCCCCAACTACCTATTGAAAAGGAGTCTTCATTTTCTGGACTTTTGCTTTATTTTAGAAGGAATTTTCACAGTATAGGTTTTTGGTCCCTTACTTCTAGCCATCTCCCTCTGAGATGAGAGACATTAGGAAGCTTTCCCTGATGTCTTCTTTTAGAGGGAGAAAATTGTCCATCCTCTTTTGTTTTCAATCCAGATCCCTATGCTCTGTTTCTAGCACTGATGATGCTCCCTTCCTTTGCCAGTGGTGGAGCTTCTCTATTTTTATATGCTATTAATCCTGTCTACAGAGATTTGAAAATGGTGGATTTCATTATCAGGGTTCGCATTGTCATCTACAAATCCCAATGTGTATAATAAACTGTGAAGCTCTGCGTAAGTGTAATACATTACCACTTTATCTGTCAAATGCTTTTGTCCTTTGTCTAAAAAAGTTGATACTTGTCCACACTGTTAGAAAAGTTGTTTTGCAATTGTGCATTTACTGAGTATTTTCTTACCCGATTTCTCTTATGACCAAAGGTATCATATATTTAGTCAGTGGGAGGTGGCTCAGGCCAAGGTACAGAATATGCTGTTTTGGTGGTACCCAGTATGTAGAACTCACTAGGCCAGCACTGGCCCCTTTCAGATTGTGCCTGGGACTGCCATGTCTTGGAGAATTATGGCATAAAGTCTGAAATACAGTATTTAGAGTAAGTAGCTGTGATCCAAATGCTAGCTGCATTAGTCAGTTCAGACTACTACAAACAGGATCCCACAGGGAAGGAAGCTTAAACAACAGACACTTATTTCTCATGGTTCTGGAGGCTGGGAAGTCCAAGATCAAGGTACCAGCAGAGTCAGTACCTGGTAAGGGCATAACTATCACTATGTCCTCTGGAATGGAAGAGGTCAGGGAACTCTTTAGAGTTCCCTTAATAAAAGGCACTGATCCCATTCATGAGGGTTTTACCCCATCACCTAATAATCTCCCAAAGGCCCCACATCCTCATATCACCCTGTTTCCCCGAAAATAAGACACTGTCTTATTTTAAGGTGTGCTCCCAAAGATGCGCTAGGTCTTATTTTCAGGGGACCTCTTAGCTTTCCTGTAAGTACGTCTTATTTTCGGAGGATGTCTTTTTTCGGGGAAACAGGGTATCACCTTGGGGGTTATGTTTCAATATCACGAATTTTAAAGGAACACATTTATTCTGAAGACTAGTTCTCCCTCTTGCTAGCTGTTTTGACTTCTGTTAAGGTCCAGTTTCTCTTATCTCCAGTTTCTCTATCTATAAACCACAAATGACAGGATGGTCTTCCTCTCATTTGTAATAAAGCACATAGGACTTGGCACACAGACAATATAAGAAGGATAATTCTTATTACTACTATTGTTGTAGTGGTAGTAATAGTGCTAATACAAGTAGAAAAACTATGAAAACCCCTCTTGTCCTGCCAAAATCAGATTTACTGCAAAGTAAGCTGAATATAATTGCATTCCACTGCAAATGTTGCAGGAATAAGCAACAACTTCCTGAACATAGGCCTTTTTGAGAATTAGGAAGAAGGCCCTTCCCAAAGAAACCCTTCTCCCCCCTACTCCCTCAGTGGGAAGCCATTAGCCATGGATTGGAGTAGCTGTTAAGGGACAGTTGACCCTCACCATGTACTGAAATAATAGGACCTATTTATGGTGGATAATTGGCTCTTGCCCAAGTGGCCCGCAAAGTATATGGGCCAAGCATTCATTTTATAGTCTTTTTAAAAGAGGGTTCCAAATATTGCTGGGTATCTTAAAGTCTAAGCTGTTACATGTGGAAGGGACCACCCATTGTGTGCTTAGAATTTTTTTTTTTTTTAAGAAGCAAGCGCACATTCCTAAATCTGCACTTGGTATATCTTGCTAGCCCAGCATTCCCAGGCTGTTAATATAAACTTTCTTGGACACTGGACTCTACATTCACTTGCTTAAGTTGGAGATTTTTTATTTTCCTGTACATGGAAGAACTTATGTAAAAAAAAATATCAGATATTGAATTGGTATTTTTCAAGCAATCCTCTTAGAGAGAGGATCCGATTTGAGCATGGGGGTTATTGTTGATAACAACAGCAGTGTGCCCCGTTGAAGAACATGATCTGTCAGACAATTCTAGCCAGAATGAGGCCATAGTTGGAGTCAAGTATTGTGGCCAGCCCTGCAGCCATGATGATGAAAAGCAGTCTGCCTGTGCTCTGTGGGCTCACAGCCTAGGTTTCTAGGAGAAAAGTCATATTAACCATTAATCATTACAGACAACAGTGGGCTGAGCAAAGTGCTATTGAACACAGAGAAAGCAATCCATCCTAGATATCAACTTTGGGGAAATTTCCTAAAGATGGAGACGGCATGTATGCTTGGGATTTGCTGGGTAAGTTGACCCTCACCAGGAAAAGAAAATTAGTGTGTGTTGCAATGACAAAACTCAAATGATGTTAGCAGAGTAATATCATTGTCCACTATAATTGCTTTAACCAGGTAATTACTCATAATAGACATATTCAAGGAGCAATTTAATGTGTTCGTTCAAAAGAGCATAGCAATGTAGCTTCCCAGGAATGAAAATTAAAATCACTCCAAGGGGTTGGAACAGATCACTGTCAGGAAAGAGCAGGTCCCACAGCACCTCACAGGGGCCTATGAAAGGTTTTTGCAGCTGAGGAACAAGCCACACCTTCTCCTAGAACTGACTCACAGCCAAGTAAAGGCATAAGCCAGGCAGCCAGGCCTGATTATTCCCCAAAGTACTCATGGAGGCCTTGGCTGCAGGGCATACCATGCCCACAGGTGAGGTGGAGGGAGTGGGCCCGAGTAGGTGCACCCTGCACAGGAGAGGGAGACCCGGAGTCAGGGCCTGATCTTCTTCCGTCACCCAGACTTGACTCTTGCCAAGATAGTGGATTTTTCTACCCAATCTCCCCTTAACTTTTGTGTTAACAATAATGAACATCATAACATTTAAGCAAAATAGCTGGCCCTTTGAGCTCAACATTCCATCTAGACTTTTTTTTCAAATCAATATGAGGATAAAATTAGGTTACATTGCTTGTGTTTCTTAGGTAAAGTTTAAGTTGTAGGTCAGCCCTTCACCCAGGAGGTGTGCTGTATACATTTACTTGTGTACCTTAGGTGAGAGTTTACCAATCCCCCTCCCTCTTCCCCTTTACCCTTTTTCTCTTACCCCTGCCCTCCCCACTCCCCTGACTGAATTCAAATATACAAGGATTTAAAGGCTTGAACCGGAATGCAAGAAAGAAATAGCTGACCATTTCTTGTATTCAGGTTCAATCCTTTAAATCCTTGTATGTACGCCCCCTGGGATGTAAGAATTGAAGACATTTCTGAAAATAACATCTGTAGTGTTTCAAAGTTCTGATGTTTAAAGCTGGGTTGCAATGGACTTTATTTGCATTGTCATGCCATGGTGCAATTTGAAAAGCACCCATTGTGCCAACAGAAGCTGACACAATCTTCCTTCTTCATGACCCACGTCATTGAGAATAGGCCTTAACTCTTAAGTTGCTCAGCATGCTTTAAAAAATATATTTTTTTATTGTTTTGTTGTAAATTGATAATTGACAATTTATAATTGCATGTACTTACAGGGTACAAAATGATGTTACGACTTATGAATCCAGCATGGGATAATTCAATCCAGTTAGTTAACATATCATCAACCTCAAATACTTAACATTTTCTGTGGTGAGAATGTTTGAAATGTACTCTTTTAGCATTTTTGAAATGTATGATACTGTATTATTAAACATTAGGTAGTTAATAGGTCTAAAAAAAGATCATATCCCTCCTCTCTGAGGGGTCATCTTCCCATTCCCCCCACCTCCAGCGTCTGTAATCACCATCTACTCTCTGCTTCTATGAGTTCTGTTGCTTTAGATGCCATACACAGGTGAGAAAATGAAGTATTTGTCTTGCTGTTTCTGGCTTATTTCACTCAGCACATTTCCATATAAGGGTGGCCATAAAGTTCATGTGCAATTTAAATAGTTGTAATTATTTAAAATAGTTGATTGGGTTGGGCACCCTTAGCTCAGTGGTTAGGGTGCTGGCCACATACACAGAGGCAGGCAGGTTTGAACCCAACCCAGGCCTGCTGAACAAAAATAACAACTGCAACAAAAAAATAGCCCAGCGATGTGGAGGGCGCCTATAGTCCCAGATACTTGAGAGCCAGAGGCAAGAGAATTGCTTAAGCCCAAGTGTTAAGGGTTGCTGTGAGCTATGATGCCACAGCACTCTACCAAGGGTGACAAAGTGAGACTCTGTCTCAAAAAAAAAAAAAATTGTGCCATTGCTTGAAGTGTCTTTTTTTTTTTGCCAGTACTATGTTGTTTTAATTACTATAGCTTTATAGTATGGTTTGAAATCATACAATGTGTATGATACTTCCAGCTTTTTCTTCTTGTTCATAGTTGCTTTTGCTATTTGAACATTTTGTGGTGTCATATTAATTTTAAAATTGTTTTTTCTAATTCTATGAAGATGAACTGGAATTTTGATTAAACATACATTTGAATCCTAGATTGCTTTGGATAGTATGGACACTTTAATAATATTAATTTTTCCAATCCATAAATATAGGATATCTTTCCATTTATCTGTGTCTTCAATTTGTTTCATCAGTGTTTTATGGTTTTCAGGGTGCCAGTCTTTCACATCTTGATTAAATTTATTTCTTGGTATTTTATTTTATTTTTCATAGCTATTATAAATGAGATCGTTCTCTTAATTTTTTCCAGATTGCTGATTGTTAGCATTTAGACATTCTACTGATTTTTGTGTGTTGATTTTGTATTCTGCAAATTCACTGTATTTTTTTTATTATTTCCAACAGTTTTTGATGAAATATGTAGGATTTTCTATACGTATAACTTGTTGTAAATGGTGACTATTTTTTTCTTTCTATTTAAATCTTTTTTATTTCTTTCTCTTGCTTAATTGCTCTTGAAGAGTTTATGATACTATGTTGAATAGGGATGGTGAAAGTAGGCATCCTTATCTTGTTCTAGGTTTTTAAGGAAAGGTTTTCAATTTTTCACTAGTAAGTGAACGTTAACTGTGAGATTGTGATATATGACCTTTATTGTGTTGAAATACAGTTCTTAGTATCCTAATCTGACAAGAATTTTTATCATGAAAGAATACTGAATTTTGTCAAATGTTTTTATCAGTACCCAATGAGATGATTTGTTGATTTGCTTGTGTTAAACTATCCTTGCATCACAGAGATAAATTCCACTTGATGATGGTGGATGATACTTTTTATGTGCTGTGAATTCAGGTTGTTAGCATTTTGTTTAAGATTTTTGCATTTATGTTCACCAATGTTATTGACCTCCAATTTTCTTTTCTTATAACGATCTTGTCCGGCTTTAATCTCAGCATAATGCTAGCCTTGTAAAAATAATTTGTAAGAATTCCATTTCCTTAATTTCTTTGAAGACTTTGAAGATTGGTATTAGTTCTTTTTTTAGGTTTGGTAGAATTTAGCAGTGAAGCCATAAGGACCTGAGATTTTCGTTAATGGGAGACTTATTATTGATTCAATCTCTTTATTCATTAATGGCTTGTTAACATTTTCTAGTGTTTCATAATTCAGTCTTGGTAGGTTGCATGTTTCTAGGAAGTTATCCATTTATTCTAGGTTATCCAGTTTGTTGGTATATAATTGTTCATGGTAGTCTCTTATAATCCTTTGCATTTGTGTGGAATCAATTTGCATGGTTTCATCTTTCATTTCTGATTTTATTGATTCAAGTTTTCTCTTTTTTTAGTTAGTTTGGCTAAAGGTTTGTTGATATTGTTTATCTTTCTCAAACTTAGTTTCAACAATTTATAGTATAATTTTTCTAGTCATTATTTCATTTATTTCTGATCTGATCTTTTTTTTTCATTTCATTCTTTCTGCTAAGTTTGGGCTTAGTTTCTTTTTCTTTTTCTAGTTCTAGGTGGTTTATAAGAGTCTTTTATTTATGTTTAATATAGGTGTTTATGCTATAAACTTTCTTGTTAGCAGTGTTTGTTTGTTTGTTAGTTTTTTGCTGTATGCCATACATTTTATTACATTGTGTTTCCATTTTTATTTGCCTCAAGATATTTTTTAATATTTCCCCCATCTTTTTTGACACAAAGTCTTTCTCAGTTACCCAGACTGGAGTGCAGTGTCATCTTCATAGTTCATTTCAACCTCAAACTCTTAGGCTCAAGCAATCCTCCTGCCTCAGCCTCATGAGTAGCTAGGACTACAGATCTATGCACACACCTGGCTAATCTTTTGTATTTTATGTACAGATAGGTTCTCACTATCAGGCTGGTCTCAAATCCCTGAGATCCTCCTGCCTTGCCCTCCTAAATTTCTAAGATTACAAGTGTGAGGCACCACACCTGGTCTAATTTACCTACTGTTTATTCAGAAGTATGTTATCTAATTTACATACTTGCAAATTTTCTAAAATTCCTCTTATCGATTTCAATTTTCATAGATGTTGTGATTGGGAAAGATACTTGACATAATTTCAATCTTTTAAAATTTGCTGA
This sequence comes from Nycticebus coucang, assembly GCF_027406575.1. Taxonomy (NCBI): domain Eukaryota; kingdom Metazoa; phylum Chordata; class Mammalia; order Primates; family Lorisidae; genus Nycticebus; species Nycticebus coucang. The sequence goes on along the minus strand of NC_069782.1, from coordinate 75,868,767 downwards.
GGCTTGTTTTATGCCCTAACACATGAACTATCCTGAAGAACGTTCCATGTAAAGCTCTGTAAGAAATTCTGAACTCCACCCTATTCCTCACTCTTCATCCTTCTGGATTGGGGGATCCTTACTCTCATATGTTTTTTGGTTCACCTCTTTCTTCCTAGTCCATTGCTGTTACAGCCACTATGTCCCATCTACACGATTGCAGCAGCTCCCTCTCTGTTCTTTTGGGAGAACATCTTCCTTCCCACTTAGTACCTACATAGCTTCAGAGAATTAACTTTCTTTCTTTTCTTTTCTTTCTTTCTTTCTTTCTTTCTTTCTTTCTTTCTTTCTTTCTTTCTTTCTTTCTTTCTTTCTTTCTTTCTTTCTTTCTTTCTTTCTTTCTTTCTTTCTTTTTCTTTCTGTCTTTCTTTCTTTTCTCTCTCTCTCATTTGTTTGCTTGCTTGTTTATAGTTTTTGGCCGGGGCTGACTTTGTTTCTTTCTTTTTTTTTTTTTCCTGTCAGTATTTTTATTTTTTTATTTTATTTTATTTTTTATTTATTTATTGATATGATCATTGGGCATCATTCACTAGCTTTACAGACTGTTTACCAAGTTTCACATATACCCTTGTAAGATGCACCCCTGGTGTAATCCCACCAATCCCCTTCCCTCTACCCACCTCCCTCCCCATCCCTTTCCCCCTCCCCCTTCCCCCTATTCTTAGGTTGTAACTGGGTTATAGCTTTCATGTGAAAACCCTAAATTAGTTTCATAGTAGGGCTGAGTACATTGGGTACTTTTTCTTCCATTCTTGAGATACTTTTCTAAGAAGAATATGTTCCAGCTCCATCCATGTAAACATGAAAGAGGTAAAGTCTCCATCTTTCTTTAAGGCTGCATAATGTACCACATGTTCCATGGTGTACATGTACCACAATTTATTAATCCATTCGTGGATTGATGGGCACTTGGGGCTGACTTTGAAACTACCACCTCCAGTATATGGGGCTGGTGCCTTACTCCTTTTAGCCATAGGCACTGCCCTGCAGAGAACTCTTTCTACAATCAAGTCCACACATGTGTCATCTGCTTAAAATCCTGATTTCTCTCCCACATTGCCCAGCCACGGAGGGTCTGTTTCTAATGCCTTAGCCTGGAATTTTCATTCCTTCCCAATTTGTCCTTTTCAGGATGCTTTGTGTTTCTTTTCTCACATCCTGCTATCCTTTTGCCCCTACCTGTTCAACCTCTGAAGACACTCTCTATTTCACATTTCTGGGCCTTGCCTGCTGTGTTTCTTCCCCCTAAGATGCTGTTAACTCTTTAGCTCCCTGACAAACTTCTACTTTTTTGTCTTTGAGCTTTAAGAGCCTTTGTGAGTTCTTTTTGGAAGCCCTGCTGCCCCTGACCCTGTATCTTGTCCCCAGTAATATGAAACTAATTTATAGCTTTCATACGAAGGCTATAACCCAATCTCAGTACAAGAATATGGGAAAGGGGGCAAGTGAGGGGAAGGGAGAGGGAGGGAGGGTAAGGGGAGGCTGATTGGTGGGTCCACATCTAGGGTGCATCTTGGAAGGGTGCACGTGAAGTTTACTAAGTATAGAGTATAAGTGTTTGAACACAATAATTAAGAAAATGCCATGAAGGCTATGTTAACCAGTTCGGTGAAGATATTTCAGACTGTATATGGAACCAGCACATTGTACCTCATGATCGCATTATTGTACACAGCTATGATTTAATAAAAAAAAATCAGATTAAATACTATGAAGAAGTGGGATTTATCCCTGGGGGGGAAAGAAAAGGGACCCCTTGTACACTGCTGGTAGAAATGTAAAATGGTACAGTCGCTATGGAAAACAGAATGGATGTTCCTCAAAAAATTAAAAATAGGACAATATATCGCCCCCCCCAAAAAATGGCACCTTAATTTGTATTCGTTCTCCCTGCTTTGTTCTTCCCTGTTCTAGGAGTTTATTATGCGTTTCTATGTCCCCGGCACTTGGCAGAAGGCCTCACCTAGAGTAGGTGCTTCATAAATATTTGTTGGTTGAACATGTACCCAACATTTGAGGTTGAAATATAGAACAATCTCCCTAACCTTTTTGTTCTCAGAAGATACAAGTAAAGACTGTACTGAGGTCAACATATTTATGGCTTTAAATTCAACATATATTTCAAAATAGTTCTTGAAATTTTCCATAGCAGGTATGCATGCCTATAGGGAAATTGGTTCTATGAGATTGAGTTCTTTTTTAATAAATTTATTCCACTATCTTTTGTGGAAGCCCATCAGAAATCCAGGATTCCTGCATTAGACCTTCAAAAGGACAGAAACTTTCCATTTTTAGGTTTCAAACCAATGGGCTTAAACCCTAAGGATTCGAACATGTATGGAGACACAGACCCAGGAGACTGGTTTCTACATCTGGGAGTTAGAGTATACTCCCATCTGCCTCTGTAATCCAGACTATTGGCATGTGAGTACATTTATTTTGGATTTGCTTTCTGGTCTATTAAACAAAAGTCATCTTTGATTAATTGGGTCACGATACAAGTTATCTCACGTTCACATATGGAAATATAATTATTGGGGTTAGAATCTTGAAATTTCAAGTTGCAAGCCTATTCTTTTGCAGATGCTGAACCTGGAGTCTAGGGGAGCCTGAAAATTTATGCAAGGGCCTCTCAACTGTCCCCAACCCTCACCTCTCCACAGCACAGCTTTGTCTCCTGCCTGCCCTGGAACGTCTGAGTGGGGACTGAACTCGGGCTCTTTGCTCTTCATCCGGGACTCTCTCTAGAGCAGTATTTTCCAATCATTTTTATCTCATGACACCCTTGAACCTATTGTTAAACTTCCGTGGCACATTTAAATTTTGCTGATCAAAAAAAAAAAAAAAGTGAGTAAAAAAAAAAAAAGAATATATTGACTGTGCCTTGAACTTCTTTCAAAAATAATTTAACTAATGGCCTTTAAAACTTTCCATGGCACACTGGTTGAAAATCACTGCTCTAGAGCTTGGGGATGGATTTCCTGATACCCTCTCCACTTACTGTCCTGCTGCTCCATCTGCAGAGTCACACGCTGTGCTGTTCCATCTGAAGCAGTGTCCAGATGCTCTTTCAGAGATAGGGCTGCAGGGAGGAGCTGGTAGCCTTAGAGGAGCCCATAGTAGGAGCTGAGCTTCATCCTGGCCAGCATTAGGCCCAGGGTTGTAGGCTCTGTCCCCACAGGTGGGCATCAGAGAGAACATCCAGCAGACTCAGCACAGCATGCCCGTTGGCTGATCTTGTTCAAATGACCACCTACGTTCTGAGGGAGCAGCTGCTCCTGAACTGTTTCCCAGACTGGAAAGATGTGTCAGAATGACTCAATTCAACAAATATTCATCACTGACCCCAGCGTCTTGGGTCTAGCACTATGTTCTGGGGAAAAAAGACACAGTGTGATTCCTGCCTTTGACAAGGTCAGTATCTGGCGGGTGAGAGGGAGGAGTAAACAGTGAACCACTATAGATGTTAGTCCCTTTCTTTATGTGATGAATAAAAAGTGATAGGAGTGAGAGTGAGGGAAACATGAGGTCTTAGAGTGGCTGGGGGCTAGGTAGGATCAGAGAGAGGGATGTAAAGAAGGTTGAGGGTAGGGGGTGAGGCCAGCATGAGGGAGGCAGTGGCACGAGTGGGCAGGACGTGATGTGCATTTGCAAGGCCAGGGTATGGAGGGACGTGTGGGGAAGGTGACGATGTGCAAAGAGTCTCAAGCATTTGGGAATTTGGAGGGAAATTTTCCTCCTTTTCCTCTAGATTAAACTCCATGGTGCCCCCCACCACCAAAAAAAAAAAAAAGAAAAGTGTGTCCCAGGTGCCCATGACCTCAGACCACAGTCATTAGGATAAAGGCTGTAATGTTTGATCCCTGGAATCAATTAACAGACAGCAGTAGCTTCTTTGCTTTTGTTGCAGGGTTAATGATACCTGGCAAGACCATTGTTTGTTTTAATATGTACTGTGGTGTTTTAACTGGGGGATTGATGGTGAAAACCCAAGAAACTGATGGACAAGGCCAGCCCTGGATGTGCTTTTACAGGCCCCCAGGGGAGGGTTTCTTGACCCCTTCCCTTGTTTGTCCCCTTCAGCCTGGCTCCAGCCTGTCCCTTGGTTTAGCAAGTTTTACTCAAGGGTCCTGCTTCATTTCCCACTGTCCAAAAGGACATGTAGTTGGCAGATTTCTGTTGACACCTGATTCATCTTGTACTTTGAGGGAAGAAGGAGGTGTTATGGGGACTTTGGAGATGTAGACATAGAGGAGACCCACAATGGTGCAAGGAGCTTTGATGGGAGGGTGCATTGAGACAATGACAGGACCACTCTCTGCAGGCTGCTGTGTACATGGGCATTGCCTCCTGTCGGGCAAAGGGCGCTCCTTCCAGAGGCCGTAGGGACTGGGAATGGCTGTAGAGTCCCTTCATCTAAATCTCTCATGTAAGAAAGCTGAAAAGATACATGGAGTTTTACAAAGTCAAATGTGTTTAGGTGCTATATAGTTTGGGGAAAAAAAGATGTGATGAAGTCAGAGGGGCCAAGTGAAACAAAGAGGCGTGGAGAAGCACCCATCTGTCTGGACAGACTTCAGTTAACAAGGCATTAGTGGGTAGACGAGGAAGTAAGTCACTGAGATTCTGGAGAGGACAGAGCACTGGCATTCTCTGTCCATGTATCATAATCCATGTAGCCATAAGATGAGGAAGAACGTCCCTGGGGCTATGAAAGTTCTGCTCCACTGAGATAGAATGCTGTCTGCTACACACCTGCCTCCTTCTGGTTAATCCTGGTATACCTGCTGGAGCTCAATTCAAATGACATTTCTGCAAAGAAGCCTTCAGGAATGTTCCTACCTAAATCAACTTACTTGATTATTGCTCCTGTAACACTAAGTCTCTCTCCTTCAAAACACTTACCATAAGTGCAGTTTTCAGCTGATTATTTGATTAAGATTTGTTTGATTCCAGTGTTGGATGTGGGCCTAATGAGAGATGTTTGGGTCATATGGGGTGGATCCCTTTCAAAAGGCTTAGTGCTGTCCCTGAGGTACTGCATGAATTCTATCAGTCCATCCAAGCGCTGGTTGTGTCAAAGGGTATGACACCATCCCCCTCACTCTCTCTTTCCTCCTCTTTCTCCATCTGATGTCTACTCCCTGCCCCCTTTTGCCACGGAAAGCTCCCCAAGGTCCTCATCAGGAGCAGACACTGTCTCCATGCTTTTTGCACAGCCTATAGTACCAAGAGCCAAATAAACCTCTCTTCTTTATAAAATCATTCAACCTCAGGTATTCTTTTGTAGCAACAAGAATGGACAAAGATAGACACCCAGTATAAAAGTATAAAAAATCTCTCAGACTACTTCTAAGCTAATACTTGGTGACAAGATATCCCTACACATCTCAACATTCTAGTGGGTGAGGACAAACTGCCAAATGCAGCAGGATTTTCATGGCATTAGAACTGTGTGAGAGATATTTGAGGGAGGGAAAGGGACTGCTAACAATCTTTATAACTAGGAAAATCCCTAAATCATAAACAGGTGTTAAATGGATTAGTCATAGGCAACTCTGAAACCATCCAACAAAACTGAGAAGGGTCTTTGACAGGTTTTTACCTAAGGATGAGTAGAAAGGCTGCAGAGATGCCTGATGGCTGGTGGAGGGCTCTGGACCCCATGGATTCTCAAGACTAACCAAAAATTCTCTCTTCCAGAACAAAGCTTGAAGAGAGGAGAAACTGCTAAGAACACAACTGTAATTGAGGAGGACAATGACACTAGGGAAGAGGAGATAGACATAGAAGAGGGGAAAGGAAGAAAACTAGGAGGTCTTACAAAGTTTTGAACTTTTGTCAAAACTGAAGAGTAGAGAGCACTTGTATTAAGAACTTAAGGAAATTATCCTGGTTTGCATTTCCTTGTAAAAGTAAAACTCATCTCACTTAAAAAGTAAAACTTATCTCACTCTAAGCAGTAGAAAAGAAGTGTTGTCAAATTTCATAGAATGTTATATTTTAAAAAAGGAAATAAGGAAATGAATAATATCTTCAAAGATAATTTAAATCCATAAAATAGGTAAAGCTATAAATTTATAAAATTTTGTTAAAGGAAATTAAGAATATGACCGATAATATAAAATAATAGCATACATTAGTATTAAGAAAAGTCTAAAATATTAGATGATTGAAAAAAAGATTTTCAAAGGTAGCTATCAGAGCTCAGGAAATAATTAGAAATAAAATAAATGATAAATTTTGTGTTTCAGACCTTAATACTAATTTTATTTCAGAAATAAATATTAAGCCAGAAGAAACACAAGGATGAATAAATACCATGAGTTATGCTTTAAGGGAAGTAAATGATGGAAAGAAATGAATACATAAAAATGATTCAAGAGAAAATGAAAGATATGGAAGATAGGTAACATAAATTCAGTATATCATGGTAGGAGTCTCCAAAAAGAGAAAATGAAAGCAGTAGATTAGGAAAAAAATGCTAAACACAAGTGTTGTATTAGACAGGGAGAGAGAAGGTGGGAAAATGGCCATATAAAATAAAGCACATACATACATTTGATTCATGTTATCATATGCAATATTATGATACATGAAATAAACAATGTGACATATATATCCTATACAAATGTAAAATGATATAACATTAAAAGATTTTTAGATCCAATAATGTGTTTTATATAAAGACATAGTTAAAACAAAGAGTTTGAAGTAACAATAAATATATGATGGGCAACAAAGAAAATAAAATACTTAGGAATATATTTAAGTAAGGAGGTGAAAGACCTCTCTAAGGAGAACCATGAAACACTGAGGAAAGAAATCACAGAGGATGTAAACATGTGCAATAAAATATGCTCATGGATGGGCAGAATTGACGTTATTAAAATGGCCATACTACCCAATGTGATTTACAGATTCAATGCAATCCCCATTAAAATACCAAGGTCACTTTCACAGAATGAGACAAAATAATTCAATGCTTCATCTGAAACCAGAAAAGACCCAGAATAGCCAATGCAACCTTATGCAGTAAGAACAAATTAGGAGGCATCCCCTTATAAGATTTTAAGCTGAATACTGCAGGGCTATAATAACTAAAACAGCAGGGTACTGGCACAAAAACAGAGACATAAACCTATGGATCAGAACAGAGAACCCAGAGATGAAATCATCTTCACATTCTCATCTGACTTTTGACAAAGCAGATAAAAACATACAGTGGGGGAAAAAAATCCTAATTCAATAAATGGTGCTGAATTAGCTTGCATTCCCAATTAGTTTGATGTAAGCATGTCAAATTGTCTAAAAAAGGATCAACACACTGTACCCCACATATGCATAAATGTATTCATGATCTATGTGTATATGACTTAATAAAAATAAATAAATAAATGGTGCTGGAAAAAATTGATAGCCACACATAAAAGATTGAAACAGGATCCACATCTCTCACTGTTTACAAAAATTAATTCACAATGGATAAAAGATTAAACCTAAGGCATGAAACTAAGAATTATAGAAAAAAATGTTGGAAAAACTCTTACACATAACAGCCTGAGGAAAGAAGACCTGTGAAGAAGACCCCCAAAGCAGTAAAACAATAAAAGTAAACAAAAGAGACCTGATCAAATTAAAAAGTTTGTGCACAGCTAAGGACACAGTTGATAGAGTAAATAGACAACCCACAGAATAGGAAAAATATTTGCATGCTATACATCTGATAAAGGGCAGATAACCAGCATCTACAAAGAACTCAAACAAATCAGCAAGAAAAAAATCAAACAATCCCGTTAAGAAGTAGGCAAAAGATATGAACAGAAACTTTTCAAATGAAGAGAGTCTAATGGCAAACAAACACATGAAAAAATGCTCAACATCTCTAACGGTTAGGGAAATGCACATCAAAACTAAAATAAGATATTATCTAACTCCAGTGAGAATGGCTCTTATCAAAAAGTCCCAAAACGACAGGTGTTGGTGAGGATAAGGAGAAAAAGGAACACTTACACACTGCTGGTGGAACTGCAAACTAGCACTATCTCTATGGACAGTAATACGGAGACACCTCGAAGAACTAAAAGTAGATCCTTGTGATCTAGTAACTAAAGTAGAACCATGTGTTCTAGTAATTCCACTACTAGGTATTTACCCAAAGAAAAAAGGGTAATTTTATCATAAAGACACCACTTAAATCTTTCTGGCAGCACAATTCACAATTGCAAAGTTGTATAAACAACCCAAATACCCATCAATATATTAGTGGATTAATAAAACGTGGCATATATACCATGGAGAACTACTCAGCTATTAAAAAAATGGTGCTCTGGTATCTCGTGTAACAACCTGGATGGAACTAGAGACCACTCTTATAAGTGAAGTATCACAAGAATGAAAAAACACCACACGAACTCAGTACTAAGCTAGAACTAGTGATGTGCACATGGAAGTAAAACTCAATGGGAATCAAGTAGGTGGGAGCAGGGAGAGGGGTTGGGTTAATTCATACCTAATGGGTACAATGCACACATCTTGGGTAAAGGGCACCCTTATAACTTTCACCTGAAATGTACAAAAGCAAATTATGTGAAGCATGGAAGTTCAGTATATCCCTGTACTATTGTGAAATTAAAAAAAAATAGTTACTCATATCTCAAATCTGACAACAAAATAACAAAATTTCAGGAGAGGCAAGAAAAAGTAGGATCATACTACTAATAATATATTTTAACTTGCTTTATGATTTCAAAAGTGACCAATGGACAAAACATTTTTAAGAATATAAATGAACTAAACAACAAAGTGAATAAACTAGTATTTTTGAGTCTGAACCTGTACAAGAGACGACATCCCAAGTTTTCAAGTACATTTAAAAATTGCATGAAATTGACCATCTCCAAGCCACAATAACACTTGTATACATTTCAAAGTACAGAAAAAAAATACAAATAGAATTCTTTTAGTCATAAAAATAAATTTGTTTCAAAAATGTAATGGTCATTCCACCAGCAAATGAAAAATAAACATTTAAACAAGGTTTTCCATGTTGTACTCCTTATCATAGCAAAAGACCGGAAACAACACAGTGAATAAATTATGGTATAAAAAGGAATAAGGAATATTTATATTTATAAAAAATAATAAGGAATATTTACATATGTGACATGACCTCAGTAATTCCTACCAAGTGGGGAAAAATACAGTGTGAAGAAAAAAATGCATGTAGCATGTCATTATTTATTTATCTCTATCTGTGGGTGTTTTAAAAGTTCTTTATTTTTAATGATTTAGGGTATATAATCTTTGTGTTTATCTAAAAACTACATGTGATTGTAGGCATGCATTGTGTATTAATCAAATCAGGATAATTGGGGTATCTATCATCTTGAGCATTTATTTTCTTTGTGTTTAGAAACATTCCAATTTACTCTCTTAGTTATTTTAAAATATATAATAACTTACTGTTTATTATGGTCTCTTTGTTGTGCTATCAATATTTTTCATTCTATCGAATTACCTAACTGTATTTTCGCACCCATTAACCATCCCCACGTCATTCCTCTTCCCCGATACATTTCCCAGCCTCTGGTAGCTGTCATTCTACCTCTGTCTCCATGAGAGCAATTGTCTTAATATCTGGCTCCCACATGGGAGTGAGAACATGCAAGATTTGTCTTTCTGTGTTTGTCTAATTCCACTTAAAATGTTGTTCTCTAGTTGCATCCATGTTGTTGTAAGTGACAGGATTTTGTTTTTTTATGGCTAAATAATGTTCCATTGTGTATACCTGTATGTACCACATTTTTTTTATCCATTCATCTATTGATGGACGCTTAGGTTGATTCTGTATCTTGGCTATTGTGAATAGTGCTGCAATAAGCATGGGAGTACAGATATTTCTTCAATAGACTGATTTCCTTTCTTTTGTATATATAGCTAGCAGTAGGATTGCTGGGTCATATGGTAGTTTTTGTTTTCTTTTTTGAGGAACTTCCATACTGCTCTCTATGGCAGCTGAACTATTTACATTCCCATCAAAGACATAGGAAGGTTCCCCTTTCTCCACATCCTCACCTGCATTCATTTTTGCCTGCCTTTTGGATAAAAGCCATTTTAACTGGCATGAGATGATATCTCACTGTAGTTTTGATTTGCACGTCTCTGACCGCAGATGACGGTGAGCATTTTTCCATATACCCATTGGCCATGTGTATGTCTGCTTTTGAAAATGTCTATTTAGATCTTTTCCCCATTTTTAAAGCAGATTTGATTGTTTTTCCTATTAAGTAGTTGGGATTCCTTATGATATACTCTGGTTAGTAATCTCTTGTCAGATGGGTAGTTTAAAAATATTTGTTCCCATTCTGTGACTTGTTTCTTACTTTCTCATTTCCTTTGTTGTGCGGAAGCTTTTTAGCTTGATGTGATCCCATTTGTCCAATTTTGTTTGGATTGCCTGGGCCTCAGTGATAGTACTCAGGAAGTCTCCTTGCCCAGACCAATGTCTTGGAGCATTTCTCCAATGTTTTCTTTTACTAGTTTCAGGTGTTAGATTTAAGACTTCAGTTCATTTTGATTGATTTCCATATGTGGTATGCCACTATTTATTTAAGAATGTGGCAGATAAATAATATGCACATATTTGCTCATTTATATACAGTAGAGCATCCATAGTTGACCACCTCTCTACACTGATCACTGATCCTTAACTTGACTTAATTTTCACAGACAGGACACACACTACATGTTTGCCTCACATAGTAAGCCTAGTTCCTTATGTTGACCACCTCCATGTGTTGACTAGTGTTACAGCCCCTTGGGTGGTCAACTAACAGAGATTCCACTATATTTAGACATTTTTAATGTTAAGATTAATCTCAAAAGTTAATCAAGAATGTAAGAAAAGTACCCAGCTAACCCAATGCTGAAGATGAAGAACAAACTGGGAGGGTTTGCACGTCCTGATTCTGAAATTTACTGTAGAACTACAATAATCGAGATAGCCCAAGATTAGTGAAAGAAGAGTTAGACACATGGGTCATGGAACAGAATAAAAGATCCAGAGGTATACCTATCCAGATAATACCTATCCAGATCATATTACCTATCCAGATATTACCAACTATTCTTTGACAATAGAGCAAAGTTAATTCAATGGAGAAAGGACAGTTTATGCAATAACTGGTTTGGACAACTGAACATCCATATGCAAAAAAGGGAACTATGGTACAAATCTTAGCTCTTGTCACAATAATTAATTCAAAACAGATCAAATACCTAAAGGTAAAATGTAAAATTTTTAAATTTCCACAAGTAAACATAACAGAAAATCTATTTGACCTTCGTTTGGCAATGAGTTTTTAGATACACTACCAAACACATAAGGCATAAAAGAAAAAAAAATTAAGTTGGAGTTTATTAATATGGAAAACTTGTGCTCTGTGAAAGGGTGTCACAAACAGGGAGAAAAGATTTGTAAAACATTCATATCTTATAAAGAGCTGCTATTTAAAATGAAGAAGTAACTCTTAAAACTCAGGAATAGGAAAACAGTTGAAATAAAATATGGGGAAAAGAACTGAGCCAACATCTCATCAAAAAATATATATAAATGTTAAATAAGCATATGAAAAGATGCTCAATATTATTTGTCATTAGGGAGATACAAATTAAAACAATGAGATCTGACTATATTAAATGCCTGGGCATAAATTGACAATGAAATTGGGAGGATGCATCAAATATGAATTTCCAGGCAGAACTAAGACTAAATGAAGGTTATATGGGTTAGGGTACTTTATGTAATAGCTATCTGCTTGATAAAAGAGGAAAATTATTCACAGAATGTTTTTAAACCACAGTGACATTAAGCTTGAAATTATTAACAGAAAGACAAGTACAAAACCCCCAACTATATAGAAGTTAATGCACTTCTGAGTAGTCTATGGAGCCAAGAAAAAATTGAAAATGGGAAATAGAAAATGTTTTAAATTACAATGAAAGCTACTTAACAAAATTTATGGGGAGAAAATAAAAGGTGCTTATAGAGGAACTTATAAGTCAGTAAAGGAGAAAGGCTGAAAACTATTTAAAATTTTTTTTCTAAAAGCAGAAAAGACCATCAGTCAAGTCCATGTGAAAGAAAAGGAAAGAAATGAATATAAGAGCATATATTAATAAAATGGAAAACAGTCATAATGTTGAAAAACAATAAAAAAATCTAAACGTTACTTAAGATTTGCAAAACTGATTAAACATTGCAAAACTGGTAAAGATAAAAAGAAAGAGAAACGTAGATCACCAATGTACAGAATAAAAAGGGAACATTATTACCCATCTTGTATATTACACATCTTATAGAGATCTTTATAGTCTTATATACATAAACTCTCAATATTCTGATATAGAAATATGTGAATGTTCTGATAGACATAAAAGTCAAGCCATCTTTCCACAAACAAATCCCTGGCAACAGATGGCCTCACCTATGAATACTTCCAGACATCAGAAGAAGAAATATAACAATCTTGCACCAAACTCCTCCACAGAGAGTGTAACGCATGGGAACATATCCCAACTCTTTTTATGAAACCAGCATAATATTGACCCAGAAGCCTGAAAAGGACACTATGAGTTAGGAAAACTACAAACCAATCACTCTCAGGAATATAAATTCAAAACTCTTTAATAAAATATTAGCAAGTCAAATCTAACAATATATAAAAGGTTAATACATTATGATTAGATAAACTTTTCTTCATATGCAAGCTTGGTTTGCCATCATGAAATCAAGGAATGAAATCTATCACTTTAACAGATAGGCGGAGAAAAATTATTTCTTGATAGTTACAGAAAAGGCATTTCTCAGATTCAATGTCCATTCATGATAAAAATTCCTAGCAAATTGAAATAGATGAAGATTTGCTTAATTTGATAAAGAATCTACAGAATCTCTCTTTGATCTTATACTCCAAAACAAAACATTGGAAAATAATTCATGCAATTAGGAACAAGTGTATCTGCTACATCACTTTTTTCAACATTATACCGGAGGCAGTGCAATGAAGCAAGAAAAACAAACACAATTTTTAAGAACTGAAAGAGAAGAAATAAAGTTATTATTTGCAGACAATATGGTTATATTTACCTTGAAAATGTAAGAGATTTTAGAAAAAATTTATTACAATATAATATTTGAATTAATTCTATAAGAATTAGTAAGCATATTTAGTATAGTCTTTGGAGGTAAGGTTGATGTACATAAATTAATTGCCTTTTCCTGTAAACAGTCCAAAATTAAATTGCAAAAATATGGTTTATAACATTACAAATATCAAATAATAAGGCAAATGAATAGAACTTCTATAAAACTAAGAACTTTAGAGAAGAGATTTAATTAGAACTAAATTAATAAAAGTCTAAATCAACCATCTCACATGTATTTATGGCAAAGGTGACACTGAAATTCACTGGAAGAAACAATGGCTTTTAAATAAAAAGTATTGGATATTATTTGCAAAAATAATGGAATTAGACCCTGGCCTTTCGTGTAACACAAATACCAGTTTTAGATGGATTTCAGATATAAATTTAAAATGTAAAAAATAAATCTATTTGAGGAAGGAAAGTTTTTCTTTTTCTAAAATGGACATAAACACCACTGGACCCCAAAGAAAAAAATGTGATATATGAATCTATATTAAAATTTAAGAACTTTGGTTCATCAAAGGCAACCTTCAGAATAGGAGGAGATATTCAGAGCACATATAGTCAACCAAAGATCTATATCCAAAATATATTTTTAATAACCCTATAAATTAATTACAAAAAGACAGACGTTTTTAATTCAGTTACCAAATGCTGGCACTTAAAAATACACTTGGCCCAATGTACTCAATATTAAATTAAACCAATTTATAAACAACTGCAAACCCACACCAAAGAAAAACACAAGTATAATCTAGGGCAGGAGAAGGGAGAGGAAGGAGAGGGAAGGAGGGAGGAGGGGTTGATTGGCGGAATCGCACCTGATGTGCACAACGTGCAGGTGTTCGGCACGCCCTCGGGTGAAGGGCTCAACTACATCTTGAACTTTACCTTAGAAAGGAAAACAATGTAACCTAAACATTTGTAACCTCATATTAATCTGAAATTCAAAACAAAAAAATCCCCTTGGCCTATATATGTTGATTCTTTTAACTAGATCTAAGTTGCACAGAATTACATCTCTTGTTATCTGGTCCAAAACATGTTGTCATCATTGATCAATGCATAACATTCCTTTATTCAGTTAATTACTTTTTATTTTATAAAGGAATACTCCCATTACACCATATAGTGTAATCCACTCATACAACCACCCTTAATAAGAATGACTTTGACTTTAACCTGCATAGAACCAGGTTTCCCTTCCCATCTCCCTCCCTCCTACAAACCAAGTTGACCATCCTAAATATCTGGTCTCTTTTCCCTAGTTTCCTTTTTATTTGGTTTTATAGCATCAGTGTATATTCCAAAAATGTATGGATGTTTAAAATATTATCATTAATTTTATCAGAAGAGTTTGATGGTCTATGCAATCTGGGAGGTCACTTTTAATTATTTACTATTATATTCTTAAGAGTCACTCCAACTTCTGTTCTCAAGTGTTATTAATTTTGACTGCTGTGTAATATCCCATTCTGTGACCCGACCACATTTTGTTCATCCTCTTTTCTACTTATGGATATTGGATTGGTTCCAGATTTCTGCTATTACAAACATTGTTGTTATGAACATTTTTCTGTGTGTCTCCTGTGGTATGCATATATCGAAATTCTCGGGCAACCCACTGGGGACCTCCTCTGCTGTGGCAGAGACTTTTTTTTTTCTCCTCAATACAATTTTTTGTTTCCCTTTGGAAAAAAAAATCCTTCTTGGGTATATATGCTCTGAAGTTTAACTGCTGGATTGTGATGTATGTGAAAAGTCGACTGGGTATTGGTTTTGCATCTAACACTTGCCTGTCATTTATAGAGTTTTTCTGCAGTATTCAATGTGCCGTATTTCATCATTTCTAATGTGAACTTTCTTTTACATTGTAAGTTCTCTGTAATAGGAATAGTCTTGTAATTAATGATATAATAGGGTTTAATTCTTGGCAGTTTTTTCTTTCTAAATGACACATAAAGCAATGATTAGATTTAAAATCAAGCGTCTTAGATTTAATAAGTATTGTCCTCCCAGAACAACTCTCACCACACATGTACTTTATCAGATAGTTTACAAAACATCAGATTCTACAATTAAAATAATTGCAATGGGCATAACCATAATCAGCCGCAGACAGCAGCTCCTGGAGACAGCAGCACAGAATTGGTGGGGGCAGGCCAGCCGGGGGGTAAAGGGGGTGGTGCCGGGCCACTCTCCTGCCTGCGTGTCAGCCAGGATGTACTGAGGGAAGGGAGATAGTGTCCACCTGCACATACGAAAGTAGAGGTTGGTGGACAGAGTTTGAACAATATCTAAACTTGTGTGAAGGGCTGCACCCACTTCACCAGGCTTTCCCCAGCGTTAAGCTGTGTGAGTGTGAACCATCTCTTTTACAAGTCAGACTGAGAAGTCCCCAGGCCAGGTAAGGTGGCCTGCAGGTCATGACCAGGTGGCTATACTTGGATTGGGACTCTGGGTCTTCCTTGGCTTGTTTAAAGGCATGTGGGCCATTCACAAATCCTATCCCCAGATTGCCCCCTATTTCATGCCTTCAAAAACCAGGCGTTAGAAGACTCTTTAAGTGAGCAATTCAAGGCATTGCTGAAGTCGTCGTCAAGGGGAGGAATACTCCTGGATCTTCAGGTAACCTAGCTCTTGTTGGAAAACTAGGTCTTCGAAGGGGTTTTCAGGATCCGTGTGAGCCTCCTATTCTCAAATGTCATTGACTGCAAAGTGCTGGGGCCGGTGGGATGAAGAAGCACATGGAGCAGGAAGCTTTCCTTGGGGCTTCCAGTTCTGTGTATCTGTTGCTCTGGGCTGAGGGTTTTGAAACTTTGAATCTAAGGATTTACGCTTGTTTTGTAATTTCCTAATCAAGATGGCAGACTCACGCTTAAAGGATGTGATCTTGAGAATGAGAGAGGCCCCATCACACTGTGGTCCTGCCACGTCCATGCTGAGCCTTGACGTCCTCGCTTTAGGCTCAGCCCACAGCACCTGTGCAAGGACGAATCCCGGCCACTTTGGAGAGGAGTCTGCATGGGGCCTGCATGCGGGAAACAGCCAGTCAGTATCACCATCAGTATCTCTCCTCACTGTGTAAAGACAGCAGTGGTTGGGGACATTGGCCTCGTCTCCCAGAAAAGAAATTTGCTGTCACAGTGAGTAGCAGCAAAACAAGAAAACCTGGTATACTGCCAACACTTTCCCTGCAGTTTCCAAATTTTTTTTTTTTTTTTGGAATAGAAGCAGAAAGAATAGGGGAGAATGTCATTTGGCAGATAAGCTTCCCTCCTCTAGTTTTGTTTTATTATTATTTTCCTTCAGGCATTGCATCAAAAAATGGGGAAAATTATTTTCTAAAACTTTGCAGTTTTAGAAAAACTAAACCTCAAAAAAATTAAAACCACATTTCTCAGCCTGTGGCCCCTGACTTCTCCAAGCAGATGGCTTCGGCAGCACTCCCTGTCTCCACACCAGCTCCCACATGTCCTCCTCCCGCCCGTCACCCGGACCGTGCCAGCGATACAGCAGCAGTGCCCAGGGCCAGGACAGGGAAGGGAGGCCAAGGCTAGATTCATTGAGGCTGCAATAAAATGTCACAGTCACAGTGGTCCTTTTGAGAAAAGTGTTTTACAAGTCACTTTAAATCATCAGATTTCAGAAAAGGAGTTCTAATGAATTATCTGAGTCAATTAAAATGTAATCACTCTGTAGTTTAAGAAACACACATAATCATACTATTCAATCTTCACAATGACAATATGAGGAAACACTTATTATTCTCACTTAAATGAAAACAACAGGGCTGAGAAGAGAAGTGGAGTGATTTGTTCAAAAATACAGGCAGGCTAGGTGCAGGGCTAAAACCGAAAACAGCTGTTCTGTCTGCAATCTCTGGTCTGCCAGGATCCCAGAGCCTGCATTGGGAAGGACTCTAGCTCCCCACTACTGCTTTCTTAAGATCGCAAGAAAATTTAGTCATCCTACATCTGCTCCATCAAGGCAGGAGGGGCAAGGAGCAGCACCGGGTCTGTTGTCTCCACCCAAGTATCTGAAATTTTCTCCAACTCTGAGAAAGGATCCAGATCTTTATCTTAAATTATCTAGAAGGGATAGCACAGATTTACATAACGCAATGCACAGAAAACCTTGTAGGAAAACCCTCTTGAGATAACTCTTTTTCTCCCTATTTTAAATTCAAATAACTGCTAATCAACTCTCCCCCACCTTTGCAGAGTTCTCTGTCTCCACGTCCCCTCCCCTTGCTGAGCTCTTCACCCTGAGGCCCCCACTAGGCACAGCTGTCTCCTGCTTTGGAATCAGAGTGAGCAAGTCCTCCAGTCCCTTCCCTCTAAGGCTGCTAGATCTCTTAAAGGATGAGGATAGATGAGATAAACCCTCCTGAAAAAAGGAAGTGTCTTTGGTCTCAGGCAAAAAGCAAAAATGAAATTGCTAGAAGAAGGAATTAGGAAAGGGGGTAAGGCACCAGGAAAGACTTACAGCTTCCAGAAGAACTTAAAGTCCCTAATTGAGATCAGGGAACCAAGACTTAGGCAGGGAGGGGATGAGATGAGGGATGCAGAAGGCCGCCCATGGCTGACGCTGCCTTGCACCCAGAAAGATGAACAGAGGAGGTGGGAGCGGGTACTACTCACAACCACCGACCTCCATGTCCAGTAGTTAATCAGTGAAGAGGGGTGGATCTTATTTAGTAAACACATTTGAATGTCGGAGGACAGGTACTGGGCATATGGACCTGCTCAGCACCCTGGGAAGACCCTTTCCTTTGGAGAACCGGGGAGGACCAGGGGATTCAGGAATCTGTTGTAGCAAGGCTGTCTCTCACATTTAGCTTGACTATTCTAATGTCTCAATCCTCAGTGACATGAAAAACTCTAGGAGGTAAACCACATATTTGTGGGTTCTTAACATTTTGATAGTTTGGCTGTTGTACAGACTTTTATTAAACCCAGACCTACACATACACATGCACACAAATAGCTCCAGAAAGAATTTTTCTAAGCATCAGAAGATATTTAGGCCTGGGCCCTCTGGCTTCTGGGTATACTGGCTGTGAGAGAGGGAAGAGGAGAGGTAATTAGAATTGTGCTGGTTCACTGAAGGTAATAACTCCATGCTACCATGCTAGGGGCTTCGTGTGTTGGGCAGTGAGATCTCTGTCCTGGAGTCACTCTGATCACGTGCTTCTGGACAGTTTAAAACATTGAAAACCCTGGTGGCTGGCCTGCTTCTGGTGGCTTCGTGGGAATTCAGGCCACTTGTTGGCTCCATGGATTAAGAGTGGTGGGGTTTGGTACTATGGCATAACCCCTCCATTTGCCGGAATTGTACACAGCACACAGCAAAAGTCAATGCATGCTTATCGAGTGACTGACATAATGAATCACCAATGAGTAAATGAATGAATAATGAAAGGGCACCTGTATTCCATTGTGGTTTCTGCACCGAGACATGGATTTAGCCACAGGCTTCGCAGTCTCCCAAGAGTAGCATAACATTTCAGAGCCTTTGCAAGGAAAGGTCAGCCCTCAGCCCTTGGCTAGAAGCTGGTGAGGAGCTCCCTGCCCAGATCCTCCAGACTTATCGGATGAAGGGTGCTTCTCCTCCATCCAATAACAGCAGAGCTTCCTGAGGGAGGAGGGCTGTAAGCTGTGGGGAGGACCAGCCTGGGGAAATTGATGGGGCCCTTTCCCCCAGATCTGCAGCTTGCTGGATAGGGGCTATACAAAGGAGCATATCTTCATGCAAAGGGAAGTATTTAGGCCACCACCCGGACCCTGCCATGCATTCAAGGATTCCACAACAAGGGCTCCGGACCAGCTGTAGCTTCTCAGCCTCTGTCATCTCTCACTGAGCCTTTCTGTGTCTATGCATAGCAGAATTGCTTAATCTTGGATTTGTTAAGAAGTAAAATAAATTATACATGTTTACAATGATTAAGGATGAATATAATGTTAGGAGAATTCAGCCCCACTAAATAAAAGCTCCAGCTTTCAATAACCAAAACTGCTCTTGGCATGATCTGTTATTAATTAAAATTTGATAGAAACATAAACATCTTTTGATAAAATTTAAATCTTCCAGGTTTGACCCAGGAAATGTTGACTTTGTTGAAATAACCACGACTGAAAATTCAAAGTGAACCCTGCTCTGCCCAGAAGTGTAAATGCCTGGGGGGTGGGAGTGGGGTCAACCTATAGCCATCCTTGCTGCCTTCTGGTGGGTACAAATGTCTGTCTTGTTTCCACAGAGACTCATCTCCTTGTGAAAGTGAGGTGAGAACAATAGCCTGGGAAAGGCCGTGGCAGGGGACTAAGGGCCCAGGTGTGGAGGATAAGCAGGGCAGAGAGCACCATGAGGCCAGCAAGAGGGGTGATGGTGCCACTGAAACTCTGGAAGGCTCCAGAAAACCACAACTGGCAGAGCATAAGACGAGTCATGTTAGAACTCTGACACCGGGCACTTGTGACTCAGTGAGGCACAGCATGCTATTTGACTATGTCTTCTTTTGAGTATTCCTGATCATTGATGAAGTAAATATCTGTCCATATGGTCTTTTGGCCAGAAGTACTCTTTTTAAGGAAGATTCCATTCTTGACTTTTCCCTTTTAAAACCAATATGGTTATATGGACTTGTATATACATATATATGTATGTATATGCACACACATTATATACATATAATGTATATATATACACATTATGTATGTGTATATATACACTTTTTTTTTCTTCCTGAGACAAAGTCCTGCTCTGTCATTCCAGGAGAGTGGAGTGGTGTCATCACTGTTGCTCACTACAACCTCTAACTCCCGGGCTCCAGCAATCTTCCTATCTCATCCTCCTAAGTAGCTAGGACTATAGATGCCTCAGGTAATTTTTCTATTTTTAGTAGATATGGGGTTTTGCTCTTGCTCAGGTTGGTCTTGAACTCCTGAGATCAAGCAATTCTCCACCTTGCCCTCCCAGAGTGCTAGGATTATAGGTATGACACAGTGCACCCAACCTAAACTACACTTTCTACCAAAATTTTCCATGTTTATTTTTTAGGTATTTAAATTATTAATCATCTTGAAATACATGTTTGTGTGCAGAAGTAATAAGAGGTCAGGATGCAGCTTTACCTTTGTCTACTTGCACAATCATTTTTAAGCCTCCTCTCTTTCCGCATTGGTCTGGCAGACTACCTCTGTCCCATACCTATGTTCTTTATGTGCACGTATCTCTTTCTAGCTCTTTATTTTTTCTTTCAGGGGCCAATGCCACACTGTCTTAGGCATTATGGAATTAATACCGGGCTAGAGAAGTTTCCTCTTTCTTGTCCTTTTTTTGAACTATTCAAGTAATTCTGAAATTTTATTCTTTCACATAAATTTCAGGATCAATTTATCAAGTGTTAAGGATACCCTTGTTGGGCTTTGGTTTGGAGTTCAATGAATCTACAGATAAATTTTTAGATAATTGAGATTGTAAAGATCAGTTTCATTTTAAAGATCACAGTATATTTATCTGTTTACTTAGGCCATCTGTAATGTTCCTTAGTACCATGGGTATCAAGGTCATGCTGGCATTAGAAATGACCCGCAAAGAATTTCCTTCTCCTATTTTTTGGAATATTAATAAAAGATTGAGATTATTTATACTAGAAGATCTTGGTAGAACTTACTGCTAAAATTATTTCAGTTTATCAGTTTATTTCTTCTTTTTATTTTTATTTCTTTTAATATCAGTTCTGGTAAGTTCTATTTTTGTGATTTTTTTTTTCCCCAGTTGTTAACGTTTTCAAAAATTATTGATATCTGCCTTTTATCTTTTAAGTCTCTTTTTAAGATTCTTCATACCATCTTTTACATCGAAGATGTTTGTTTTGGGTTTCTTTCTTTTTCCTTGATCAATCCTGCTGACTATTAAAAAAAAACTGTATTTCAGCTTTTTGTTTGTTTTATTTTATCATGAAAGAACTATTGGCCACATTCATCTTCTCCATAGTTTCTTTTGGATTATTCGGTTATTCTTTACCCAATTTTGTAATTAATTTTTAGCCTTTTTTTATTTTCTTTTATAAGTATTTAAGGGTATAAACTTTCTTCATAACACTATTCTTGTAACATCTAGATGTCGATACATAGTGTATTTATTATTACATAATTCTAGGAATTTCAAATTTCCATTATAATTTATTATTTAAACCATAAGTTATTAGTTTTTTTAAGTTTCAAAGTAGGCAAGATTTCTAAGTTTAGATGCTTGGTTTTAGCTGCAACTTAACTACTATGTTCCCCAAATAATAAATCTGTGATATAGATGCTGTGGATTTTATTGAAGATTACTTTATATGATAGTGGTGATGAAATTTTATAATATTCCTTATGTGCTTGAGAATAATGTATACTCTGTGAATATTGGATATAAATTCCGTGGATTTGTTTCATCTTCAGTAGTCTTGCTGATTTTTTTTTGACTGCTTGACATCTTTATAATCAAGAGAAAAATTTTGATGTTGATACTATTATTGATGATTTTTCAAATCTCCCTGAATTCCATCAATACTTGCCTTGCATATTTTGACAGCATTACACTAGGTGTAAATGTATTCAACGTTCTTTTTTTTTTTTTTTGAGACAGAGTCTCACTATGTTGCCCTTGGTAGAGTGCTGTGCTGTCACAGCTTACAGCAACCTCAAATTCTTGGGCTTACGTGATTCTCTTGCCTCAGCTTCCAGAGTAGCTGGGACTACAGTCACCTGCCACAACGCCTGGCTATCATATTCAACATTCGTATATCATCTTGACACTTGAATATTTTGTGACTGTGTGGTGACTTTTGCTGCCTGCTGGTTATTTATTACTTAACTCCCTAGTTTCTGCACCAGCTTTTTTGGATTAGAATTTTCCTGACATAACTTTTTACATTCTTTGTGAGAAAAATGTCTAATCCAGAAAGTGCAAACTTTCTAAGGCACTGTGAGGATGAAACTTTAATACAGAGAATTGGCTACATAAAGGAGAAGAGGAGGTTACACTCCATTTAGAAACACGTCAGGCTGTTTACAATCTTGTAGCTGGAGAAACAAATGCAGACGGTGTTTCCCAGAGCCCAGAGCCACCTGTGCTGCTGGCACCAGCCACTGTGGGAACCTGGGCGAGCAGGAAGAGGCTGCTGCACTCCCCGTCTGCCCCACTGCTCCCACCACCGAGGGCCATTGTTTGTGTAATTTCCTTTTTATATAGTTTTATTACATCCTATGTGTTCCTTAAAGTTACATCTTGTTATTTACAATTTTTTAACTTCATAGAGATGGCATGATGTTGTTCATAATCCCCTGGGCTTATTTTTACATTTAATTGTAGATAACTAAGTTTCATTCACATTGCAGCCTGTCTTCTCAGTTTGTTTACATTGCATTATGTAAACACACCAGAGTTTATTCAGGCACTCTCCTGTTGATAAGTATTTGGATTGTTTTTAGAATTTCTGTAAGTAGTAATACTATGAACCTTCT
This sequence comes from Nycticebus coucang, assembly GCF_027406575.1. NCBI lineage: Eukaryota > Metazoa > Chordata > Mammalia > Primates > Lorisidae > Nycticebus > Nycticebus coucang. The sequence continues at coordinate 75,846,007 of NC_069782.1, read as the reverse complement.
TGTGTGAAAGTTTTGGCTAATGATACACAAAAGTGAAATGGTGGGTGAGAAGGCATGTGAAAATTTAACTTGTAAGTTAATAAGGGATTGTTTTCTAAAATGGTTTTATGAATTTACATCACCATTCGATTCTACGGACCACACCCCATTCAGACTTTTTAATAATCTCACATGGGATAAAGATAAAATAGTACTTCATTAGACAGGTTTCTTTTCCTTGATCATAAACAATGTTGACCATCTATCAGAATATATTGAAATACATTGAATAAATAGAAGAATTCAGAAACACAGACAACTAATTAATCTAAAAGTTACATTGCACTCCTGTTTCTGTCAAGAATATAAGCATAATTTTAAAAACTGTTCCAGACCATTAAAGAAATTATCAAAAAAAATTTAAAGGATTATCACTTAAAGTACATGTTGTAATTACCATAACTGTAGTTTGAAGGTCAGTGACAAAAAGATAATGAAATAACTCCATGTATTTGAAAAGGGTAAACCTACCTTTTAAAAAGGGGGAGTGAAAGTAGATAACATGAGGGATGTTATAAAATGTTTAGAAAATATTAGTGCACAGAAAGTATAATAGAGAGAAAATACACATCCTTACATATGCTAGGAAAAAGTTTGAAAAGTGAGTGAGCTAGAAATTAAGTGTAATAAAAGATAACCAAGGAGGAGAATGACATTTCAGCCACAGCCAGCTAGCTCATGGATGAACTATGTTGAGATGAATTTTATAAAGATGAGCACATATAAGACATGTATTTATGACCATCATTAAGATGACCAAACTTTTACCTTGCTTCTGAAGAAGCAAAAGCAATCCTCTCTAGATGACAATAATAGTATTTAGAAATTCAAATCATTTCTTTTTTTTTTTTCAAATCATTTCTAGTGTCTTTAAATGCTAAGTCTAGAATGCTGAGGCTTAGACTAAAGAGTAGACAAAAAAAAAACCAACATAAAATAAATCAGAAAATGGAAAAATAGCCAGCCATTGGCAATGAAGATTTCAGAGTTATGGTGTGTAAAACTAAAAACAAAGATGACTAATATTATCAAGGAATTAAATAACAACATGGAGAACTTAAAACTACAAAAAGGTACTTTTGAAATTCTAGAAAAGCAAAATGCAATATGAAAAATTAAGGACTCAAGGAATGGATTTAACAGCACTTTTGAAATAGCTAAGCAGGCAATTAGTTAACTGGAAGATAATTTAGAAAAAAACATACACATTGAAGCATGATGGACCTCAAACAATATAATCTAAGGCAAAAGCATAAGCTCACGCCTGCAATCGTAGCATTCTGGGAGGCCGAGGTGGGTGGATTGCTTGAGCTCAGGAGTTCGAGACCAGCCTGAGCCAGAGCAAACGCCATCTCTACAAAAAAAAAAAAAAAGAAAGAAAGAAAGAAAAGAAAAACTAGCCTTGTGGTGCATATCTGTAGTCCCAGCTACTCAGGACGCTGAGGCAAGAGGATTGCTCAAGCCCAAAATAGAGAACTGACAAGCTAATGAAGGAATAAAACAAAATAATAAAGTAATACTTGATCAACAGAATAAAAGGAGTAGGGAAAGTTAACAGAATAGCATAGCCTCAAAATATATAAATCAAAGGTTAAGTGAACTAAAAGAAGCAATAGACAAATAAAGCAGCATAGTGAGAGATTTTAATATGTGGTTGACCCTGGAACAACACAGGTTTGACTGAGCAGGTGCACTTAAATATATCAGAAAAACTTTTGGAGATTTGCAACAAATAGAAAAAAATATTGCAGACAAACCACCTAAACTAAAAATACCTAAAAATTAAAAAAATTAGGGTGGTGCCTGTGGCCCAAAGTGGTAGGGCACTGGCCCCATATGCCAGAGGTGGTGGGTTCAAACCCAGCCCCAGCCAGAAACTGCAATATATATATATATATATATATATATATATATATATATATATATATGTATATGCCATGGATGCATAAAATATTTATAGATATTCATCTATTCTGTCATTTATTATCAAAAATATACACAAATCTATTATGAAAAGTTAAAATTTAACAAATGCACACATATAAACATTAACCATACACAGCACCATTTACAGTCAAGAGAAATGCACATAAATGTAAAGATGCAGTAAAAATCGTAGTTGCATAAAATGAAGCAATAATTTTGTAGTGCTCTCTGTTGCTATTGTGGTGAGCTCAAGTGTTACAAGTATCTGCTTAAAGCACCATATGACACTAATCATCTCCCTGTGAGAAGTTCCTCTGTCAGTAAATTGGGAATCACAGGAAAAGTGACCTCTCATAGTTGTTGAGTATTTTTCATCATGTTTAGTGCAGTATCATAAACCATGAATAACACTATGAGGTGCATACAAAGTGCCACTTGGGATACTGGAAGTGCTCCCAGGAAGCAGGGAAAAGTCATGACATCACAAGAAAAAGTTGAATTGCTTGCTGTACACTGTAGATTAAGGTCTGCTGCTGTGGTTCCCACCGTTTCAAGTCAAGGAATCCAGCCTAAGGACAACAGTTGGAAAAAAGAAAAAAAAGGAAAGGAAATTGTGAATCCATTGTTGCAACTATTCCAGGAGATATAGTTCGTTTCTGAGAATTTCTTTAATAGTCTGCCAGCTTTTATGTGGGTGCAGGATTGCTATAGGAAAGGCATATCTGTAGACGCTAATATTTGAAAAAAGTGATGTCATTACATGACAACATAAAGCAAAAGGAAGGTGAGGGATCTAAAATTGGAAAATTGAATGCCAGCAAAATATGGTTTGATAATTTCAGAAAAATGTTTGGCTTAAAAAATGTCAAGGTTCCCTTTTCTCCACATCCACGCCAATATCTATGGTTATGCAATTTTGTGATGTGGGCTAATCTTACTGGAGTTAGATGATATCTCAAAATGGTTTTGATTTGCATTTCTCTGATGATTAGGGATGATGAGCATTTTTTCATGTGTCTATAGGCCGTGCACCTGTCTTCTTCAGAGAAGTTTCTCTTCAAGTCCCTTGCCCACCCTGAGATGAGATTACTTGTTCTTTTCTTGCTAATACATTTGAGTTCTCTGCGGATTCTGGTTTTTAAACCTTTGTCGGAGACATAACCTGCAAATATCTTCTCCCATTCTGAGGGCTGTCTACTTGCTTTACTTTCTGTGACCTTGGCTGTGTAGAAGATTTTTAGAGATCTCAGTAATGTATTTTTGGTGTTGCTTCAATTGCTCAGGGGGTCCCCCTCATAAAATATTCTCCTAGGCTGATTTCTTCAAGTGTTTTCCCTGCATTTTCTTCAAGTATTTTTATAGTTTCATGTCTTAAATTTAAATCTTTTATCCAGTGAGAATCAATTTTTGTTAATGGTGAAAGGTGTGGGTCCAGTTTCAGTCTTCTACAAGTCACCAGCCAATTCACCCAGCACCATTTGTTAAATAGGGAGTCTTTTCCCCACTGAATGTTTTTGATTGGCATATCAAAGATCAAATGACAGTAACTAGTTGGGTTCATCTCCTGGTTCTCTATTCTGTTCCATACATCTACCTCTCTGTTTTTGTGCCAGTACCATGCAGTTTTGATCACTATCGATTTATTGTATAGTCTGAGGTCTGGTAACGTGATTCCTCCTGCTTTGTTTTTATTTCCGAGTAATGTCTTGGCTATTCGAATTTTTTTCTGATTGCATATAAAATGAAGTATTATTTTTTCAAGGTCTTTAAAGTATGACAGTGGTGCTTTAATAGGGATTGCACTGACATTGTACATTGCTTTGGGTAGTTTTGCTGGCAGGAATGCAAACTTATACATTCCTTTGGAAAGAAGTTTGGAGATCACTTAGGAATCTAAAAATAGACCTGACATTTGATCCTGAAATTCCTCTACTAAGTATATATCCAGAAGACCAAAAATCACTCTATAACAAAGATATTTGCACCAGAATGTTTATTGAAGCCCAATTCATAATTACTAAATCATGGAAGAAGCCCAAGTGCCCATTGACCCATGAATGGATTAATAAATTGTGGTATATGTACACCATGGAATATCATGCAGCCTTAAAAAAGATAGAGACTTTACCTCTTTCATGTTTACATGGATGGAGCTGGAACATATTCTTCTTAGCAAAGTATCTCAAAAATGGAAGAAAAAGTATTCAATGATACTCGGCCCTACTATGAAATCAATTTATAAAGACTTACACTTCCATATGAATGCTATAACCCAACTACAGCCCAAGATGAAGGGGAAAGAGGAGGGGGAGGGGAGGGGGGAGGATGGGTGGAGGGAGGATAATTGGTGGGACCACACCTATGGTGCATTTTACAAGGGTACATGTTAAATCTACTAAGTGTAGAATATAAATCTTAACACAATAACTAAGAAAATGAGGTAAAGGCTATGTTAACCAGTTTGATGAAATTATTTCAAATTTTATATAAAACCAGCGTATTGTACTCCATAATTGCATTAATGTACACAGCTATGATTTAATAAAAAATAAAAATAAATAAATAATAAAAAAAATTAAAAAGAAATGTCAAGATGACAGAAGAGGCAGCTTCTACCAAGGAAGAGGCAATAGATGAGTTGCTAGACACCATTAAGAAAATCCTTAAAGAGAAAGGATGTCTGCTTGAACAGGTTTTTAATGTGGAAGACAGTGCCCTATTCTGGGGAGGAAAAATGCCGCTGCAAAGGAAGAGAAGCAAGCAAGTGCCAGGATTTAAGGCAGGAAGGGATAGGCTAACTATACTGTTTTGTGCAAATGTAGTTGGGTTTTTGGTTAGGATTGCCCTTCTAGATAAAGCTGAATTTTGGAACCTTCAAGGAAAAAGATAAATACTAGCTGCCAATGTTGTGAGTATACAGCAAGAAAGCTTGCACAAGAACTTTTGTTTGAGTTGATTGCATCAATGATCTCTCCCTGAAGTTAGGAAGTACCTTCACAGCAAAGGATTGCCATTAAAACAGAGAACTGGATGTAAAACCATCTACCTAGAACCAACTGATGTTTGACAAAACAGACAACAAGGTGCACTGTGGAAAAGAAGCCATGTTCAATAAATAGTTCTTGGAAAATTAGATAGCCACATGCAGAATAACAAACAGGATCCCTACCTCTCACCACTCTCAAAAATTAATTGAATATGGATAAAGGCTTAGATCAAAGGCATGAAAGCATAAAAATTCTAGACCAAAATGTAGGAAAAATTCTTCTAGATATCTGCCTAGGCAAAGAATTTATGAAAAAGACCTCAACAGAAATCATAGCAACAATAAAAATTAATAAATGGAATATGATTAAACTAAAAAGCTCTACACAACTAAGAAAACAATCAATAAAGCAAATAGACAACCTACAGAATGGGAGCAAATATTTGCAAGCTACATATCTGATAAAGGGCTAGTAATCAGAACTTACAAAGCACTTAAGCAAATCAGCAAGAGAAAAACAGCCTGATTAAAAAGAGGACAAAAGACATGAACAGATGCTCTCAAAAGAAGAAAGACATGGCCAAGAAATACAGGGAAAAAAAATGCTTGAAGTCACTAATCATCAGGGACATGCAAATTAAAACCATAAAGAGATTATCATCACCTTACTCAGAAAAAGTCAAAAAACAATGGATGATAGGGTGGGTGCAGCGAGAAAGGTATGCTTACACACTGTTAGTGGGACTGCAAATTAGTACAACTATGGAAAACAGGATGGAGAGTCCTCAAAGAACTAAAAGTAAACCTACCATTTAATCCAACAATTTTACTCCTGGGTATTTACCCAAAGGCAAAGAGCACATTTTGACCAAAAGATACTTGCACTTGAATGTTCATTGCTGCACAATTCACAATTGCAAAAATGTGGCATCAACCTGAGTGCTCACCAATTCATGAGTTGAGTAATAAAATGCAGTGTATGTACATTAATTGATGAAATTAATGCCTTTTGTAACAACCTGGATGGAACTGAAGACCATTGTCCTAAGCAAAATATCTCAAGAATGGAAAAACAGACACCACACATACTCACTATTAAATTGTATCTAGCGGATGAACACACAAGTGTGTAGAGAGAAGTAAAATTCAGTGAAAAGCAATAGGGGGAAAGGGGAGGAAGTGAGGGGAATAAACCAACCTAATGGGTACTATGGACACTATTGGGAATGACAGCCACATCTATAGCAGGGACTCAAGCATTACAATAACAATCTATGTAACCTAAAACATTTGTACCCCTTAATATTTTGAAATTAAAAAAAATAGAAAATAGAAAAAGAAAACAATTTAAAAAATCATACCAGAAAAAAAAAATTCTTTTGAATAATGCCCTTGACCTCTCAGAACCCCATGAGTTCAACACAGAAAGAATCAAAGTGAACTACTGGCCCTCAAACGAGTCTCTAAATCAGCCTCTAGATCAGAGTCAAGAGGACCTCTAAGGGTCAATATGGAAAGGATTGTCAACACTGTGGAAAAGAACTTTGGGAGAGAGAACAGCATGAAAGTCTGCAAGGACAATGCCATTGAAGATGCCATTGTTGTTACAAAAAAAAAAGCTATGAAAGCCCCAAGCCCAAAACAATAAATTCCTGCTAGAGAGAACTGGGTCCAGATGCTGTGCGCAAGTTCACAGGATTTATGACAGAGCCAATCAAGGAAATCATGCAGACATGGCAAAAAATGGGAGGAAGGTGAAGGGTTTCAAGATACAGATCTTGGAGAAATTCAAAAGCTAATAGATATCACACCAGAGGAATTTAAAAGAGACAACTTGATGGAGATGAGAGCTTCACAGTCAGTGCCAGCTCATGAGGAAGAGGGTGAAGAAGCAGCAGGGCCAGAACGCAAATTGCCAAGAGCAGATCTGGAGAAGGATTCTGATTATTTACAACTGCTTTGGGCTTCTTTTATGGCAGGGACCCTTTGTGATACGTGTACTGAACTGAAGAAAATTGTAGAAGAAGGAATGGTGTGATATAAAAACATCGTTTTTGTTTTCGCTCAGGTAGCGGGAGGAGCAGGCAGAAAAGCAGAAAAACATTTTTAAAGAAAAGGAAAAGCAAAAAAGTCAGATAGAAATTATCATGTAGTTCCGTGAAGTTATGCTGAGTGTGCCTGCCTCTCCTCCCTCACCTTCCATCTCGTCCACCTCTTCAGCCTCTGTGCTGCGTCTGAGCAGCAGGACAAGCCCCCTTCCTCCTCCTGTTTCTCAGCCTTCACTCGTGTGAAGACAGAGAGGATAAAGACCATTGTGGCGATCCACTTCCACGTAATGAATAGTAATATAGTTTCCCTTCCGTATGATTTTCTTAACATTTTGATTTTGCTAGCTCATCTTACTTATCCCTGTTTTACACATGAAGAGTACAGTGAATGATACATATAACATACAAAAATCTGTGTTAATGGACTGTTTATATTATCACTGAGGCTTCTGATCCACAGAAGGTTGTAAGTAGTCAGGTTTAGGGGCAAAGTTCCACGTGGCTCTTCAACAGTGCAGGGACTGCAATGCATAGACATGCAGTCCATGTCCCTACCCTAGTATTGTTCAAGCATCAGCTGTATGTCTTTTAGAAATTGATTAAAAAATAGATAAAATTCAGCTAAAAATAGATAACACATAAACAAATGGCTATCAAACATGGCCTAATTAAAGTGTGTAGAACTCTATACTTAGTATGTACAAAATTCAAATTATTTTCCAGGGTACATGAGACTTCCTGGAAAACTGACCACATGCTGAATCATAAAGCAAGACTTAGCAAATTTCAAAGTGTTAAACAACATATCAACAACAAAAAGACAACTAGAAAATCCTTAAGTGTTTGAAATGTAAGCAGTACATTTTTAATTAATTCATGTGTCAAGAAAGAATAAAGAGATATATGAAAAAGCATTGAATTTAATAATAAAGGAACATTATACTATGTATTATAAAACTTACTGCATTCAAACAAAGCAACATAAAAGCATTTATTTAAAAAGTAGGATTACAAGCTAAAAATAATCTAAGAAAAATATCATGAAGTGAGAAGATGAAACTGTGAAAAATAAATGCAATTAAAGGAAAAGGAAGGAAATAGAATAGATAATTCAGAAGCAAAGTAATTAGAAAAAAATACAAAAATAAAATTAATAGCCATATGAAAATTTTTATTAAGAAAAAGTGATAAAGCACAAATATCTATTATTAAGAATGAAAAACTGGATGTCACGGTAGTTCATGTAATATTAGAAATAGAAAAGATACTATTATGAAAAATGTATTCCAGGAAATTTGAAAATTCAGATAAAACAGACAAGTTACTAAAAAAGTACAAATAAAACAGATAAAACATGAACAAGAATAAACAGGACATATTTTTAAAGCTATTGAATCTAGGAGACAATTTTAGGCTCAGATGGCTTCAAAACAGAATTCTCCCAGACATTAAAGGAAGAAAAACATTTATCTGATATAAATAGAAATACGTCCCAACCTACCATACACGGAAGGCATTGCCAATCTTTCTAAATTTTAAAAGTGTTCGCGTATGTATGGAAAGCAATATCATTTCATGGTGTCACTTTGCATTTCTCTACTACCCAATGACATTGACCATGTCAAATGATTATTCACCATCAGCATCTGTTCTTCTACACAAATCTGTTCCCCATTCCTGATGAGCTGTTTGTCTTAGTGACTTCTTTTTTTTTTTTTGCAGTTTTTGGCCGGGACTGGGTTTGAACCCACCACCTCTGGCATATGGGGCCGGCTCCCTACTCCTTTGAGCCACCGGCGCCGCCCTGTCGTAGTGACTTCTAAGTGTTCTTTGTGTAATCTGGTTGCAAGTTCTTGACCATACATGTGCTTTGAAAGTATTTTCTCCTAGTGTATGATTTGTTTTCTTCATTTTCTTAACGATGTGCTTTAAAGAGGTAAGTTGGATGACTCACATGACAGGATTTCAAAACTTTCTGTAAAGCTACAGCAGGCAGGACAATGTGGAATTAGACAAGCAAATAGAACAATGAAACAGAATAGACAATTTGATGTGCAAGAAAAATTAATTGAGAAATGATAGCATTTCCAATAAATGATGCTGGAACGAATGACCAACTTCACGAAAAAAGCAAAACTCTGAATTTTTAACTTTCACCACATGTACCACATGTACAAATCAATTTGAAATGAGTTATAGACTTAAAACTTAAACCTAAAGAATTCTACAATAAAATATAGGAGAAAAATGTATTTTGGGTTAAGCAAAAAAATTGTAGATAGAACACAAAGCACAAAAGGAAATCATAATGAATTAGGCTCTGTTAAAATTAAAAATTTCTACTTAATGACTTTTAATATTCAAAGCACCATATTCAATAGAGAAATACCATTATCCCTATTTTACACATGAATAAATTGTAACACAAAGACATTTTTGTTAAAAATACAGTGACTGGATAGACTTGTACTGGGAAGAGGCGGAGCAAGATGGCGGCCGAGTAACAGCTTCCTTGTATCTGGGCACCGTGAGTCTGGGGAGATAGGACTTCGGGCATCTCTGGCTGGTGGGATCTGCCTATCATCACCCCTGCGAGGATACAGGGAGTCAGCAAGAGACTTCTGGACCCCAAGAGGAGGACTAAAACAGTGGAAAATTGGCAAGTGGTCACGTGTGTTCAATCCGTCTAAACCCGCCTGCAACTGTAAGTTCAGTAGCAGCGAGACTGCAAACAAGAAAGGCCTTACCTGTGAACTGTTTTGGTGGCTTTGGACTTGGCACTCAGTTGAACTGCCTTGGGGAGAGCCTGAGCGGGAGTGCGGAGAACTTTGGCCATTGTCTAGGGCCCCAGTCTGAGCCGCTGAGCCAGACAGAGCTAATAGTGTTTGGCTGTGGGTCACAGGGGGCCATTGTGAGCGATCTGCCCCAGCAAGCTCCGCCCTAAGGGTCGCAGAGCTAGAATTGGGTGGGAGCTGATAACCCAACGACCAAGTAGCCTAAGGGTGGGGTCTGAGCTGCCTTGCAGCCCTAACCCTCAGGGGCAGGGTGAGACCAGTTTTGGCACACTGGGTAAGTGGATAGCCACTTCAGCAGTGATTCCAGCAACAAGCACTTTCCTGAGAAAGCTTCTGCTCAGCAAGTGAACAAGTTCAAAGTGCCTTTTAAGTGGGCTGAAGAGAGATTTAGGGTGTCTACCTGCTGGGGTTTGAGAAATCAGCAGCCTCCAGTCGTATCAGAACTGTGATTAACATCTCATACCCCAGAAGACCACATGTTGCCCAGACAATATTCAATAACATATACATACTGCTTTGTTTTTGGTTGTGTTTTTTTTTTCTTTTCCTTTGGTTGTTTTTCTTTGTTTATTTTGATATTGTTGATGTTATTTTGCTTTTTAATTTCAACCTTTTCCATACAGATCCTTTTTCTTTCTCAATTTTTCTAGTTTAATTATAATTTTCCATTGCTGCCTTTTTCAATAATTAGAACTTCATTTTTGCTAGTATTTCTACTGCTATTATTTGGTTTTCCACCCAATTTTATCCCGTAAAGTTTTCTGTTTGCTTGTTTTGGTTTGATTTATAGCATTTTAATCTTTCCCCTCTATTTGGTGGAGGTGGGATACTGTGTCTGATCAGGTTAGCAAAGAGCTGCTGACCTCAAGGGAACCACCCAACTGGGCACCCCCAGAAGGTGGGGTTTTTTTTAAGGTTGTGTCAAAGTACCCTACTGTACACCTATATTGCTCTGTCTCCCTCTTTCTGTGCCTCTCTTCTTTTTGTCAATATTCCTTTTATCCACCCCCTCTCCTTTCTCTATTTTTCTTTGTTTTTCTTATCACTCGGTCCTCCTTTCTTTCATCCCTTTTTTGCTCTTCAACCTTCTCACCCTTCTGGTCCTGTAACCCTTAGTCCACAGGCACAAGAACTTAAAGAGCAAGAGAAAGTGAAAGGAAACTTAGGGCAAGGAAACAGATAAAAGAAATCACTCATGAGGAAGAATCAGCAGAAAACTCCAGGCAACATGAAGAACCAGTCCAGAACAACTCCACCAAGGGACCATGAGGTAGCTACTGCAGAGGATTGCACCTATAAAGAAATGTTAGGAATCACAGAAAGGGAATTTAGAATACACATGTTGAAAACAATGAAGGAAACTGCTAATAAAGTGGAAAATAACCAAAAGGAAATCTAAAAACAGAATCAAATAAGAGATGAACGATATGAAGAATATAAAAAGGATATAGCAGAGCTGAAGGAACTGAAACAGTCAATTAGGGAATTTAAAGATGCAATGGAAAGTATCAGCAACAGGTTAGACCATGCAGAAGAAAGAATTTCAGAGGTAGAAGACAAAGTTCTTGAGATAACTCAGATAGTAAAAGAGGCAGAAAAGAAGAGAGAGAAAGCAGAACGTTCACTGTCAGAATTATGGGACTTTATGAAGCATTCCAACATACGAGTTACAGGAATTCCAGAAGGGGAAGAAGAATGCCCCAGAGGAATGGAAGCCATACTAGAGAATATTATAAAAGAAAATTTCCCAAATATCACCAAAGATTCTGACACACTGCTTTCAGAGGGCTATCGGACCCCAGGTCGCCTCAACTCTAACTGAGCTGCTCCAAGACACATTGTGATGAACCTGTCCAAAGTTAAGACAAAAGAAAAGATTCTGCAAGCTGCCAGGAGTAAGCGCCAGTTGACCTACAGGGGAAAATCCACCAGAGTGACGGCAGACTTCTCTAATGAAACTTTCCAAGCAAGAAGACAATGGTCATCTACCTTTAATCTACTTAAACAGAACAATTTGCAGCACAGAATTCTGTACCCTGCTAAGATAAGCTTCAAAATTGATGGAGAAATCAAATCATTTAAGGATACACAAACATTGAGGAAATGTGCCACAACAAGACCAGCTCTACAGGAATTACTTCAACCTGTTCTGCACACTGACCACCACAATGGATCAGCACCAAAGTAAAAACTCAGAAATTAAAGGACAGAACCTAACCTCCACACTCATGCAAAAGATAAAACTAAGCAATGGACTCTCACAAAATAAGACGAATAGAATACTACCACACTTATCAATTATCTCAATAAATGTTAATGGCTTGAATTCCCCACTGAAGAGACATAGATTGGTTGACTGGATTAAAAAACACAAGCCATCCATTTGCTGTCTGCAAGAAACACACCTGGCTTCAAAAGACAAATTAAAGCTCTGAGTCAAGGGTTGGAAGACAATTTTTCAGGCAAATGGAATTCAGAAGAAAAGAGGAGTTGCAATCTTATTTTCAGATACATGTGAATTTAAAGCAACTGAAGTCAAAAAAGACAAAGATGGTCACTTTATATTGGTCAAGGGAAAAATACAACAAGAAGACATTTCCATTCTAAATATTTATGCACCCAATTTAAATGCTCCCAGATTCTTGAAGCAGACCTTACTCAGTCTGAGCAATATGATATCTGATAATACCATAATAACAGGGGACTTTAGCACTCCTCTTACAGAGCTGGACAGATCCTCTAAACAGAAATTAAACAAAGATATAAGAGATTTAAATGAGACCCTAGAACAACTGTGCTTGATAGACGCATATAGAACACTCCACCCCAGAGAGAAAGAATATACATTCTTCTCATCACCCCATGGAACATTCTCCAAAATTGATCATATCCTGGGACACAAAACAAATATCCACAGAATCAAAAGAATTGAAATTTTACCTTGTATCTTCTCAGACCATAAGGCACTAAAGATGGAACTCAACTCTAACAAAAATTCTCGACCCCACCCAAAGGCATGGAAATTAAACAATCTTCTGTTGAACAGCAGATGGGTGCAGGAAGAAATAAAACAGGAAATCATTAACTTCCTTGAGCATAACAACAATGAAGACACAAGCTACCAAAACCTGTGGGATACTGCAAAAGCAGTTTTGAGAGGAAAATTCATCGCTTTAGATGCCTACATTCGAAAAACAGAAAGAGAGCACATCAACAATCTCACAAGAGATCTTATGGAATTGGAAAAAGAAGAACAATCTAAGCCTAAACTCACTAGAAGAAAAGAAATATCCAAAATCAAATCAGAGATCAATGAAATTGAAAACAAAAGAATCATTCAGAAAATTAATGAAACAAGGAGTTGGTTTTTTGAAAAAATAAATAAAATAGATAAACCATTGGCCAGACTAACGAGGAATAGAAAAGTAAAATCTCTAGTAACCTCAATCAGAAATGATAAAGGGGAAATAAGAACTGATCCCACAGAGATACAAGAGATCATCTCTGAATACTACCAGAAACTCTATGCCCAGAATTTGACAATGTGAAGGAGATGGATAAATATTTGGAATCACACCCTCTCCCTAGACTCAGCCAGGAAGAAATAGAGCTCCTGAACAGACAAATTTCAAGCACTGAGATTAATGAAATGATAAAAAATCTTCCAACCAAAAAATGCCCTGGTCCAGATGGCTTCCCTCCAGAATTCTATCAAACCTTCAAGGAAGAGCTTATTCCTGTACTGCAGAAATTATTCCAAAAAATTGAGGAAGAAGGAATCTTCCCCAACACATTCTATGAAGCAAACATCACCCTGATACCAAAACCAGGAAAAGACCCAAACAAAAAGGAGAATTTCAGACCAATCTCACTCATGAGTATAGATTGAAAAATCCTCAACAAAAACCTAGCCAATAGATTACAGCTTATCATCAAAAAAGTCATTCATCATGATCAAGTAGGCTTCATCCCAGGGATGAAAGGCTGGTTTAACATACGCAAGTCCATAGACGTTATCCACCATATTTACAGAGGCAAATATAAAGACCATATGATCCTCTCAATAGATGTAGGAAAAGCATTTGATAAAATCCAGCATCCTTTTCTAATTAGAACACTGAAGAGTATAGGCATAGGTGGCACATTTCGAAAACTGATTGAAACTATCTATGACAAACCCACAGCCAATATTTTACTGAATGGAGTAAAACTGAAAGCTTTTCCTCCAAGAACTGGAACCAGACAAGGTTGTCCTCTGTCACCTTTACTATTCAACGTAGCGCTGGAAGTTCTAGCCAATACAATTAGGCAAGACAAGGAAATAAAGGAATCCAAATGGGAGCAGAGGAGGTCAAACTCTCCCTCTTTGCTGACGACATGATCTTATCCTTAGAGAACCCCAAAGACTCAACCACAAGACTCCTAGAAGTCATCAAAAAATACAGTAATGTTTCAGGATATAAAATCAATGTCCACAAGTCAGTAGCCTTTGTATACACCAATAACAGTGAAGATGAGAAGCTAATTAAGGAGACAACTCCCTTCACCATAGTTTTAAAGAAAATGAAATACCTTGGAATATACCTAACGAAGGAGGTGAAGGACCTCTGTAAAGAAAACTATGAAATCCTCAGAAAGGAAATAGCAGAGGATATTAACAAATGGAAGAACATACCATGCTCATGGACGGGAAGAATCAACATTGTTAAAATGTCTATACTTCCCAAAGCAATCTACCTATTCAATGCCATTCCTATCAAAATACTAACATCATACTTTCAAGATTTGGAAGAAATGACTCTGCGTTTTGTATGGAACCAGAAAAAAACCCATATAGCTAAGGCAGTTCTTTGTAACAAAAATAAAGCTGGGGGCATCAGCATACCAGATTTTAGTCTGTACTACAAAGCCATAGTGGTCAAGACAGCATGGTACTGGCACAAAAACAGAGACATAGACACTTGGAATCGAATTGAAAACCAAGAAATGAAACTAACATCTTACAACCACCTAATATTCGATAAACCAAACAAGAACATACCTTGGGGGATAGACTCCCTATTCAATAAATGGTGTTGGGAAAACTGGACGTCCACATGTAAAAGACTGAAACTGGACCCACACCTTTCCCCACTCACAAAAATTGATTCAAGATGGATAAAGGACTTAAATTTAAGGCATGAAACAATAAAAATTCTCCAAGAAAGCATAGGAAAAACACTGGAAGATATTGGCCTGGGGAAAGACTTCATGAAGAAGACTGCCATGGCAATTGCAACAACAACAAAAATAAACAAATGGGACTTCATTAAACTGAAAAGCTTCTGTACAGCTAAGGAGACAATAACCAAAGCAAAGAGACAACCTACACAATGGGAAAGGATATTTGCATATTTTCATCAGACAAAAGCTTGATAACTAGGATCTATAAAGAACTCAAATTAATCCACATGAAAAAAGCCAACAATCCCATATATCAATGGGCAAGAGACATGAATAGAACTTTCTCTAAAGATGACATACGAATGGCTAACAAACACATGAAAAAACGTTCATCATCTCTGTATATTAGAGAAATGCAAATCAAAACAAACCGAGATTTCATCTAACCCCAGTGAGAATGGCCCACATCCCAAAATCTCAAAACTGCAGATGTTGGCGTGGATGTGGAGAGATGGGAACACTTTTACACTGCTGGTGCTGGTGGGACTGCAAACTAGTACAACCTTTCTGGAAGGACGTATGGAGAAACCTCAAAGCACTCAAGCTAGACCTCCCATTTGATCCTGCAATCCCATTACTGGGCATCTACCCAGAAGGAAAAAAATCCTTTTATCATAAGGACACTTGTACTAGACTGTTTATTGCAGCTCAATTTACAATCACCAAAATGTGGAAACAGCCTAAATGCCCACCAACCCAGGAATGGATTAACAAGCTGTGGTATATGTATACCATGGAATACTATTCAGCCATTAAAAAAAATGGATACTTTCCATCCTTCGTATTAACCTGGATGGAATTGGAAGACATTATTCTTAGTAAAGCGTCACAAGAATGGAGAAGCATGAATCCTATGTACTCAATTTTGATATGAGGACAATTAATGACAATTAAGGTTATGGGGGGGAAGCAGAAAGAGGGACGGAGGGAGTGGGGTGGGGCCTTGGTGTGTGTCACACTTTATGGGGGCAAGACATGATTGCAAGAGGGACTTTACCTAACAATTGCAATCAGTGTAACCTGCCTTATTGTACCCTCAATGAATTCCCAACAATAAAAAAAAAAATACAGTGACTGTAATTCCACTTCCCAGTATTGCATCTGATAAGAACCATAATTTTTATAAACACAAAAATATTTCGAGAAAGCACGTGCCAAGATAGTACAGATAGACAATAGTTTGGCAGAATTTTATCAATTCTAGTAGTTCATACCCTTGCTGGGTGGTATCATAATAGCTATAAGATTTTAGCATTTGAAAATAATGATTCCATAAAGGCCAAGTAAAGATTGAATTGCCCTTTTCAACCATACTGGGTTTGTGAATTTTCACTGTGGACCAGGAAAGTGGATGTAACTTTAGATTTTGAGTGAAAAGATTGAAGCTGCAGACCTTTTCATGCGTGATTTGTCAGTTGGAAATTCCACAAAGACATTTATATCACAAAGCTGGAAAGCAGCAAAGCCAGTGATCAAATCTAGGTGTTGGTTTCCAAATGCAGACTCTCCATATGTAAACAAAGATTATCTAATGCAATCTAAATGCAAACATAAATGTATTAGCTGCACCACAACTGTGTTAGAGATAATTAAAAACTGGATGTGTGTTTATACATAGAGGATCCTTATCTCTTGCATATATATTGACAGATATACGTGCAGTCATTTAATCCCCCGGGATTTGGCATGACCAGTATGAAACCACCACAAAATGGACTTTTCCCAACTAGTTTCCAAATTGATCTGATAGAAAACAGCAATTGCCAACTAATCCATGACTTCTAAGAAGTTCAAAACTTGACATTAGCAAGGGCTCGGTATCATAGACTTTGCTAGGGGGCTTTGGTGATCATACTGAAAAGCACTCAGTTCCCGTTATTCACCCATAACTCCAGTATCATTGGATATCAACCTGCAAGATCTCCTGTGTCACATACACTGGTGTTCCCTGTAAGTTGCTCTCTGCCCTGCATGCATGTGTTTTGCCTGATTCTGAGAAGAATATCTGATAAAACTTCTCCAACAAAGATCACTATGAAGTAGACTGGAAACCATTCCAAAATTCAAAAGTCAGGCTTATATCAAATTGTCCACTGACCATTGAATCGATGGACCCCAAAGCCAGTGTGGTAATGCTTAGAGAGTTGAGAGCTAGACTAACAATGTGCAGTAGAAATCATCTGTCCTGGCAACAAGATTGGGTCTCTTCTATGCATGCTTTCCTTTTTTCCCCTCACGAGTTAATTTTTTGAAGTAGAAAGTTCAATATACATTTAGAGTCAAATAATAGATCTCTGATAAAAAGAAAAACAGAACTTACCTGTCTCCAGTGCAAATATATGTTAAACAATATCCCTTTTTACTATTTCAGGCAAAATTTCCTATTTAACGTGTATGGTCAAAGAAGATAATATCACGTACAATCCACTAATGGATAGATTACCTAATTGTCATATTAAGGCAAGAGCCATTAAAATTGCCATTTTAACTCAAAATGATACTGCACACAGTATAATTAGCATCTCCTTTACAACAAAAACTAAAACGAATCAACCAGACAACAGCACTTCCTCTCAAGCTGGTTTGGTTCAGATCAGGCATCTGCTCTGGGGTCATCTGGGTGGAAGACGGGAGCAGGGTCACCTTCAGTGGATGAGGTCCCAGCATGCCACGACCCTGCTGAACAAGGAGAGCTCATTGTCTGCTAAGCAGGCTCTTTGCTAGGGGTCTATACCATGTCTCACTGCCTCCCTGCACTCCCACCTGCTCCTCCACAGCCTTCAGCCTGCACAAGATGAGTGGGGTAGCAGACAGATTCCTCAGTACCCTGTGTGAAGCTATTCCTAAGGCCCGGCAGCTACATAGCTGACATTTTTGTGTCTCACTCCTTTGCCCCTACCTGGTACCCCTCACTGGTACATGTCTTTTTCTTTTGTATCATCAGCCTTTTGTCTATACTTTTACCCTGAATCTGCCTTGGGAAACATACATTAATCTTTTTTGAGATAATTTAATTATCACCTTCCCTATAAAAGACTTCCCAAATTCTGTCCATGATACCTTTACCCAGGGCTGAATCAAGTTTTTTTTCCTTTGGGCATCCCAAACTTTATTTGCTTACTTTTCTTGGGGTACTGTGTTACATTGTGTTATACGAGTTGGGACTTCAATCTATTCATCTAGGCTTTTCCAACTCCTTGGAATTTAGTAGGCAAAAGTGAATGCTTTTTGCAAGAATGAATAATCCTATCAAGCAACCAATCAATTCATTCATTTGTGCTTGGCCCCAAGGCTTCCATTCATCTTTTTGTTTATGCTCTCATCTTATTACCCTAAGTAGAATATGTGTTACTTGAAACTTGTATCATTTTTCTTTCTAATTCATACTCCCATACAGCTATATGTTAAAATAATTTAACTAAGAATAAAAAAGAAGTCAGAAATATTTTCAAAGAAAGATAATTTTAATAGTCCAAACTTTCATAGAGCATTCTCCATGCCAGGCACTATTCTGAGCACTTTACCTGGATTAACTCATTAAATCCTTATAAGAGCCCCATGATGTGGGTACAATTATTATCCCAACTGTACAGATAGGAAACCTGGGGGAGCTTCGGAGAAATTAAGTAAGCTGCTGGGAAGTGGTGGCATCATGATTCTATGCACATAATCTTGTTCTTAGGCTGTGCCCTTAATTACGTGGGCTGTCTGCTTCTTTCAGAGCTATCAGGAGCCTCAGGTAATATAGTTTATTATGCTTAAGCATTGCATTCGATCTTGAAATTCTTAATAATTTTTGAACAAAGGGTCTTGAATTTTTATTTTGTGCTGAGCCCTAAAAATTATGCAAGTGTTCTTAGAAAGGATATAAGACTTCCAAGGAAGCATTTCTCAAATATAGGGATATTTATTCTATAAATTATGAATAATAATGATTGCATTTTTTTTAGAGGATGAAAATATAAGCTCTTTCATTGAATAACCATTCTAGAAGTCAAAGTCATAAAATTGGATAAGGTAATTAGAATAAGTCCATTTGGAATGCAAAGGTCCCATAGGACTAGTGTACTGAAAAGACTTTAATTCGAAGGATGTCTAAGTTAATAACCGGCCTTTTTGTCTTCCCTGGCTATGCTAGTGGGAGTGGACAGGGTGAGGCTGAGACACGAGGTGAAGGGAATATCCCTGAAGCTTTCTGTTGGGAGAAGGAACACAATGAAAATGTTGAATCATGCTAAATCAACCGGGAGGTAATATGAGGGGGGTTGTTGACAAATAAAGCAGGAGCCTGAAACTATTAGCAAACAAGGGCTGGGTGGAAGGTCCTCTGAATGTGTGGGTGACAATAAAACAACAGGGGCTTCCTGAAGATGCCCTGGTGAAAATAAGCTACATCTGGTCTGGTGACTAGCTGAATACGGAGGCAGGAGGAAAACTGGGGGACGTGGAGAGTTTGGGCCAAAGCCACATGGACATAGTGCTGGAAACCATTCTATTGTAGGTAATGCTGAGTAGTCTTGCCTCTTTTGCTTGACTGTGAGTCTCCTAAAGGCAGGCTCTGCTTCGTCTGAGCAGCTCCTCCTGCCTTGCACAGTGCTCCACAGCACAATTGAAACACCCCTGTTGTAGTTCACTATGTGTGGTGATGGCTTCATCCATCAGCCGAGAGTGACTGAGATCATTGACATCAAAGAGATCCGAAAAACACCATGCAGACAGAAAGGCGTGAGCCATACAGACAAATCCAAACCAGCTGAGAGGGCAACTCTTCCATCTTGTGGAACTCTTATACATGTTACAAAATAAGGGCCATTTAATACCGACTAAAATACAATCCTAAAATACATGAGCACTACATAACCATGTTTCCAGTGGTGGATCACATATGTGAGTGTTGTCCCCTAAGATTAGAATGGAGCTGAAAAATTCCTATTCTGTTTATTCCTGTACCTGTCTATACTTAGATATACTTAGATATGCAAGTACTTACCAGAGTGTTGTAATTGCCTACAGTGTTTCGTACAGTGCTATGCTGTACAGGCTTGCAGCCTAGGAGCAACAGGCCGTACTGTATAGCCTCAGTGTGCAGTAGGCTGTACCATCTAGGCTTGTATAAGTGCATTTTATGGTTGCACAGTGACAAAATCGTCTGACGACACATTTCTCCAAATGTATCCTTGTCTTCAAGGGAGGCATGACCATATTTCAAATGGTTGCAGGCTGACGGATACTTGAAAAGAATCTTTTTCAAAACAAATTATTGAATCACTGCTTCTTCATTTCCTTCAGATATTGTTTTAACAAATCCAGATTAGAGATTTAGCCCCATCCCTGGATCATGGTTTGACGCTATTGGAAGCAATATTTTGGAAACTCAGATACATATAAATAAGATAATCACAATCTTCATCTCCTGGCTCATATGGGAGTTCTTAGGACAGTTTCTTGGCTCTTACCTTCCCCACTGCACCTTTGCAATCCTGGGTTGGGGACTCTGAAACTACACTACTCTCTCTGGCCTCCTGCTCCCTGTTCCGCTCTGCCAATAGGTGGGGCTAGAGGAAGACGACTAGGCCAGAGGAGATGGACTTTCTCCCTCCCGCGGCTTCCTCTCCTGTCAGGGCCACCCCAGCCCCATTTCTGGGTGAGCAGTCAGAATACACACCTTTATCCATTCATGGGTCGATGGGCACTTGGGCTTCTTCCATGACTTGGCTATTACGAATTGAGCTGCAATGAACTATCTGGTGCAAATATCTTTTTTGCAAAGTGGTTTTTGGTCCCTAGGAGTGGGACCACACCTATGGAACATATGACAAGGGTACAAGTCAAATATGTCAAGTGTAGAACACAACTGTCTTAGCACAATAATCAAGTAAATGAGGTGAAAGCTATGTTGACTGGTTTGATCTAACCACATCAGATTGTATATAAAAAAAATCAACTCATTGTACCCCACACATGCATAAATGTATTCATTTCACGATCTATGTGTATTTGACTTAATTAAAAAAAATAAAAATAAAAGAATACACACATTCCAAATTATATGTTTCATGGACAAATGGAATGTTCCATTCAATAATTATAGAATAAACATTCTTCTCAAGCATACATGGAACATACATACATGTGTGCATGTGTATATATAATATATATTTAAATTGACCAACTATCAGGCTTTAAAGCAAGTCCCAACAAATTCCAGTCTGTAATTCATTCAGAAAACACTCTTAATTCTCATCATGATGCAGGAAAATTAAAAGCAACTTTGCACATCTTGGAATTATATTAATTCCAAATTATACTAATAATTCCCCTAAAACTCCCTTCTAATTACACCATAGATCAAAAAAGACATGGACATGTTTAAAATAGTTAACATTTAGTAAAAATGAAAATGGAACTTATCTAAATTTATAGTGTCCTGTATTGCACTACACCAAAGGAGATTTCAATATTTTGCTTATATTAAAATATAAAACTTTACATTAAATTTTTTAAAAAAGATAGTAACTACAGATCAACAGAATACACTGACAGACGAAAGAGGAAAGAAAATAATAAAGTAAGAGTGAATATTAATGACAGAGAAAGCAAATATCATGCAGAAATCATCAATAAAATCAAAGTTGTTTTTTAAAAACAAACTAATGAAATAAGTAAATCTCTCGTGAGGTTGACTAATAAAACAAAAGTAAGAGAATGAGAAGGCACAAATGAAAAATAAAACAAGGGTGCATTTGAGAATGAAATTGTAATGTTATGTATAATTTTATTCCTTTATTAAAGCTATAGGTCTTAGCGGGCCACTGATGAGTTTCCCACTCAGTCTATTTTATTCATTTGGCATACAGAGGGTGCAAAAAATGTATACATATTTTAAGAAAGGAAAAAACTGTATTGTCATACTCAATATATACTGATAACATTTTTGATCTTGTATAGTGTATCTTGTATCTCTTGTAATTGCAGAAGTCAAACGTGACTTGAGTATTACAATTTCAATACAGTTTTTTCTTTCCTAAAATTTGCATACATTTTTTTTTGGCATCCTCTGTATCTTTTTTGAACACCTGCTCTACCCAAGGCACTGTTCTACACCCCAGGGATTCAGTAATGGACAAGTCAGAAAGGTCCCTGTTTTTGTGGACTGTAAATATCGATAAAAATGGAGACAGAGAAATAAGAAAAACAGTGACAGGACCATGAAGAAAGTTTTAAACTGTGATGTCGTTGTGTGTTGTGGCAGGGGCCACTGCCAACGGGGTAGTCAGAAAAGTGTGTCTCAGGTGATAACAAAAGCAGTCGGCTATGAAGATATCTGGGGGAGAATATTATAAGCCAGGGCTATTTGCTACAACTTTCTGTGATAAAGGAAACATTCTATTCTGCACTCTCCAATGTGGTTAACTCTTGACCACATGTGGCTATCAAACACTTGAAATGTGCCTCATGGAACCAAGGAAGTGAATTGTTGATTTAATTTAATATTATTAATTTTAACCTAAATAGTCATATATATATCAATAAATATGAAACTTTAATTAAAACAAATCACAATAGTAGAAAAGTTTATCTACTAAACAATTTATGAATAAAAGAGAAATATTTAGATTATATAGTTATTTAAAAAACTTTTCATGGAAAACACCAGTGCCTAAGTGTTTTGTTTTTAATTTTTACTCTGAATTTCAATCTTGTACAAAATGTTTAAGATGAGTGGATAAAGAGGAAATACATCTCAAATATTTTTGACAACAAACAGCAGATTAAAAAAACATAGAAGGAGAGATGTTCACAGATCAATTTAACTCACAAATACAGAAATAAATCTATAACAAAATATTAGCAAACCTAATTCAGCAATAATTATAAATGAGGTAATGACCAGGGGGGATTAATTTTTGGAAAGGAAGTTGCACCCATATTTAATAGGTGCAGCTATCAGCTAAACATTCTTCTTGGTGCCAAGAAATGCTGCAGATACCCTTGCCCCCACGGAGCTAAGTCAGACCATGAACCAGTAAATACAGCCACAGCCTGGCACAGCATGATGACTGCCATGCAGAAAAGTAAAGCAGGAAAAGGAGACGGGTGCTGTCGAGGGAAGGCTTGGTCCAGGATGACCTCTCTGAGAAAGTGGTAACTGGACACGTATCTTAAGGGTGCGAGGAAGACAGTGGAGAGTAGAGGAAAGAGCCTTCTGGGTGGAGGAACTGGTGTGTTTAACCAGCAGCAAGAAGGCCATGCGACTGGAGCACAGTGAGCAGAGAAGAGATTGTGAGAAAGGTCCTGGAGGTGACAAGGGACCAGGTCATATGGGGGCATGAAGTCCAGTTCAGAGGGTGAGTGTGTCAGTGGGGAAGCCACTTGAGAGCTGAAATCTAAAAAGAGACATCATACAATGTGATTTTAAAAGGGTCAAGTGTGTTGAGAATAGTCTGGGCAGAAGCAGAGAGAAAAAGAGGAGGAGAGTGCAGTTATCCAGGGGTGAAGTGACAGTGGCCGGGTCAGAGGGATTCAGTAAACAGGAGGTGTGATGGGATCATCTTCTGACTATATTCAAGTGAAGCTGGCAGGAGGTGCCACTGGACCTAGTACAGAATGTGAGGAGGGTCCACGGAAGGCTCCAAGGCTAATAGCCAGAGCAGCTCCCATGAGGGAGTTGACATTTCTGGAGAGGGTGAAACCTCAGAGGAACAAGTGGGGGAGAAGTTCAGAAGCTCAGTTTTGCACATGCCTGTCACACATCTGGGAGAGGACTGTTAAAAAGACAGTTGGATGGATGGCTTTGCAAGTGAGGGCAGAGGTCTGGTCAACAGTTGTGAGGAATCAGTTTATAGATAGAATCTAACACTAGAACAGAAGTGTAACATTTATCCCCAAACCTGACCAAGAGTGAACCGAAATAGAAAACCACAGACCCATCACTGTGAATGCAGATGCAAAAGCCACAAATAACATAAAAGCAAATATAACTAATAGCACATTATAAAAACATCATTATAGCAAAGTGAGATATGGCTTAGAAATATAAGCGTGATTCACTTTTGGAAAAAACATTTACATAATCCATCATACCATTAAATCTAAGGGAAAAATCATTGAATGCGTCCATGATGCAAAAGAGGCATTTGGCTAAATTTGAAATTCACTTGTTACAAAATTAAATAAATTCTAAAATTCTAGCAAAAATTCTGAAAGATCTATGTACGAAGGTCTTTGTTGCAGCATCATAAGTTAGCAAAAATACTAATATTCATTAGCAGGTTGTTGATGAAATAAACCATATTTCATTTATACTCTGCAGTTGAGAAAATATAAGGGTGTCTCCATTGTATACTATAGGTTGGGAAGCAAACTTCAGGGTATAGTTGAGAGAAAGGGAGAGTAAAGAAAATTATGTGTAGTATGCTACTATTTATAAAATATGAATATATGAATATATGTTCCTCTATTAAAATCAGAATAATAAAAATAAAATTGAAAAAATATAACTTACTCTAAGTGTGGGAGGAAACAAGGTACAAGGTACACAGTAACAATATACCTGGCTCAAAAGAAAGAGCTATAAATTGGTTTCATGGTAAGACTGAGTACATTGGATACTTTTAGAAGGGAAAAGGGGAGAGGGAAGGGAGGGGAGGGGGAAGGATAGGTGGAGAGAAAGTAATTGGTGGGATCACACCTATGGTGCATCTTACAAGGGTACATGTGAAATTTACTAGGTGTAGAATATAAATGTCTTAACACAATAACTAAGAAAATGTGGTGAAGGCTATGTTAACCAGTTTAATGAAAACATTTCAAATTGTAAATAAAACCAGCACATTGTACCCCATGATTACATTAATGTACACAGCTATGACTTAATTTAAAAAAGTCAACAAAAATAAATAAAGAAATAAATCAGAACAGAAAAAAATAAAGATATCTGGCTTCATAAATTTAACTTTAGTACCATGTAAAATATTTTGCATAATTATAAAACAAAAATAAATTTGATTTAAAAAATCCCTAAAAGTTGAAAGCAAAATAAAATAACCGTACTTAGCTATGTATGGAGTCAGTAGTCTAATATGTATAAAGAGAGGATTTCAAACAACTTTAAAACACAGTATTTGACTTTAATAGGTTAAACACTCAGGACAAAAAAAATGCTAAGACTCTTAAACAGGTTTCAGGAACCATATTGCTGTAGTAATGTTACTGTAATTTTCTTTTTTTTTTTAGGGCACTTTGTCGCCCTCAGTAGAGTACTGTAGCATCACAGCTCACAGCAACCTCCAGCTCTTGGGCTTAGGCGATTCTCTTGCCTCAGCCTCCTGAGTAGCTGGGACTACAGACACCCTCCATAACACCCGGCTATTTTGTTGTTGTTGTTGCAGTTTGGCCAGGGCCAAATTCCAACTAGCCGTGCTCGGTATATGTGGCTGGCTTCCTACTTACTGAGCCACAGGCACTGCCTCATGTTACTGCAATTTGAAGACTGTTGTCCACCACATATGTTGAGATAAAACAAATCAGTAATTTTGTTGGCTCTCATTGGCATCCAGAATGTCTGTCTTGAGAGAACGCATATATCAATGTAATATTGATGAAGTTTAGTAAAAATCAATAGCCCTCAATTTGATTTAGTAGAATTCATCAGTGAACCCATGTGGGCCTGATACTTTCTGTTTTGGAAAATTACGAAATATTAATTGAATTTCTTTAATAGGTAACAGATACATTGATATTATCAGTTTCTTCTTGTATAAATTTTGGCAGATTGTGTTTTTCAAAAAAATTAGTCCATTTTATCTAAGTTATCCAATTTGCGGGCATGAATGTGTTCATAGTATTTATATATTCTCCTTTTATTGTCCAAATGATCTAAGGAATCATTTTTTCACTTCTAAGTTAGTAATTTGTGTCCAATCTCTGTTCTTTTTTAGTTAACCTGACAAGTGGCTTATTGATTTTATTGATCTTTTCTTTTTTTTTCTCATACTGAATCATCCTTTATAATTTGGGGGAATGTCAACTCACATTTTAATTAAAAGAGGTTTCTTTTTTTTCTCTCCAATGCAGTATTTGTTAAGGTATAATTTACATATAATCAAATGAAGGGATTTCAAATGTGTTTTTTTTATTGTTAAATCATAGCTGTGTACATTAGTGCAATCGCCTGTACCCATTCTAAGATGCACCATAGATGTGGCACCACCCATTACCTTCGCTCCACCAAAACCTCCCCCCTCCCTTCCCCTTCCTTGGCCCTTTCCTCATAGTCTTGTGCTATACTTGGGTTATAGTCTTCATGTGAAAGCTATAATTTAGCTTCATAGTAGGGCTGAGTACATTGGATACTTTTTCTTCCATTCCTGAGATACTTTGCTAAGAAGAATATGTTCCAGCTCCATCCATGTAAACATGAAAGAGGTAAAGTCTCCATCTTTCCTTAAGGCTGCATAGTATTCCATGGTATACATGTACCACAATTTGCTAGTCCATTCGTGGGTTGATGGGCACTTGGGCTTCTTCCATGACTTAGCAATTATGAATTGGGCTGCAATAAACATTCTGGTCCAGATGTCTTTGTTATACTGTGACTTTTGGTCTTCTGGGTATATACCTAGTAAAGGAATTATAGAATCGAATGGCAGGTCTATGTTTAGGTCTCTAAGTATTCTTCAAACATCCTTCCAGAAGGAACGTATTAGTGGGCATTCCCACCAGCAGTGTAGAAGTGTGTTCTCTCCACATCCATGCCAACATCTCTGGTTTTGGGATTTTGTTATGTGGGCTACTCTTACTGGGGTTAGGTGATATCTCAGAGTAGTTTTGATTTGCATTTCTCTGATGATTAAGGATGATGAGCTTTTTTTCATGTGTTTGTAGATTTTGTGTCGGTCTTCTTTAGAGAAGTTTCTCTTCAAGTCCCTTGCCCACCCTGGGATGGGGTCACGTGTTCTTTTCTTGTTAATACGTTTGAGTTCTCTGTGGATTCTGGTTATTAGACCTTTATCAGAGGTATAACCTGCAAATATTTTCTCCCATTCTGAGGGCTGTCTGCTTGCTTTACTCACCATGTTCTTGGCTGTGCAGAAGCTTTTAGTTTGATCAGGTCCCAGTAGTGTATTTTTGATACTGCTTCAATTGCCTGGGGAGTCCTTCTCATAAAATATTCCCCCAGGCCGATTCCTTCAAGAGTTTTCCCTGCACTTTCTTCAAGTATTTTTATAGTTTCATGTCTTAAGTTTAAATCTTTTATCCAGTGAGAGTCTATCTTAGTTAATGGTGAAAGGTGTGGGTCCAGTTTCAATCTTCTACAGGTTGCCAGCCAGTTTACCCAGCACCATTTGTTAAATAGGGAATCTTTCCCCCACTGAATATTTTTAATTGGCTTATCAAAGATTAAATAACGGTAAGTAGCTGGATTCATCTCTTGGTTCTCTATTCTGTTCCAGACATCTACTTCTCTGCTTTCATGCCAGTACCATGCTGTTTGATCACTATGGATTTATAGTACAGTCTCAGGTCTGGTAGCGTGATTCCTCCTGCTTTGTTTTTATTGCTCAGTAATGTTTTGGCTATTCGAGTTTTTTTCTGATTCCATATAAAACGAAGTATTATTTTTTTCAAGATCTTTAAAGTATGACAATGGAGCTTTAATAGGAATTGCATTAAAGTTATATATTGCTTTGGGCAGTATAGACATTTTAACAATGTTGATTCTTCCCAGCCATGAGCATGGTATGTTTTTACATCTGTTAACATCATCAGCTATTTCTTTTCTTAGAGTTTCATAGTTCTCTTTGTAGAGATCTTTCACGTCCTTTGTTAGGTATACTCCGAAATATTTCATCTTCTTTGGCACTACTGTGAAAGGAATAGAGTCCTTGACTGTTTGTTCAGCTTGGTTATTGTTGGTTTATATAAAGGCTACAGATTTATGGGTGTTGATTTTGTAGCCTGAGACATTGCTATATTCCTTGATCACTTCTAAAAGTTTCGTAGTAGAATCCCTAGTGTTTTCCAGATATACGATCATATCATCTGCCAAGAGTGAAAGTTTGATCTCTTCTAACCCTATATGGATACCCTTGATCGCCTTTTCTTCCCTAATTGCAATGCTAAAACTTCCATTACAATGTTAAAGAGCAATGGAGACAATGGGCAACATTGCCTGGTTCCTGATCTAAGTGGAAATGATTTCAATTTCACTCCATTCAATACGATATTGGCTGTGGGTTTGCTGTAGATGGCCTCTATTAGTTTAAGAAATGTCCCTTCTATACCAACTTTCTTAAGTGCTCTGATCATGAAGGGATGCTGGATATTATCAAAAGCATTTTCTGCATCAATTGAAAGAATCATATGGTCTTTATTTTTAAGTTTGTTTATGTGTTGAATTACATTTATAGATTTACGTATATTGAACCAGCCTTGAGACCCTGGGATAAATCCGACTTGGTCATGGTGTATAATTTTTTTGATGTGTTGTTGGATTCTGTTTGTTAGGATCTTATTGAGTATTTTAGCATCTATATTCATTAGTGATATTGGTCTATAATTTTCTTTTCTTGTTGGGTCTTTCCCTGGTTTGGGGATCAAGGTGATGTTTGCTTCGTAGAATGTGCTGGGTAATGTTCCTTCTTTTTCTGTATTTTGGAAGAGGTTTAGTAGTATAGGTACTAGTTCTTCTTTAAATGTTTGGTAGAATTCTGATGTAAAGCCTTCTGGTCCTGGGCTTTTCTTTTTTGGGAGATTTTGTATAGTTGATGCTATTTCGGAACTTGATATAGGCCTGTTCAACATTTCCACTTCATTCTGGCTAAGTCTTGGTAGGTGGCGTGCTTCCAGGTATTGGTCGATTTCTTTCAGATTTTCATATTTGTGAGAGTAGAGTTTCTTGTAGTATTCGTTAAGGATTTTTTGAATTTCTGAGGGGTCTGTTGTTATTTCATCATTACCATTTCTGATTGATGAAATTAGAGATTTTACTCTTTTTTTCCTGGTTAGGTTGGCCAAAGGTTTATCTATCTTATTGATCTTTTCAAAAAACCAGCTTTTGGATTTATTGATCTGTTGTATAATTCTTTTGTTTTCAATTTTTAATTCTGCTCTGATTTTGGTTATTTCTTTTCTTCTGCTGCGTTTGGGGTTGAAGTGTTCTTCTTTCTCCAGTTGCTTGAGATGTTCCATTAAGTTATTGACTTCCTCTCTTTCCGTTTTTTAAATTTTCTGAGGTTAAATTTGTGGCTTAGGATGTGGTCGATTTTGGAGTATGTTCCGTGGGCTGATGAGAAGAATGTGTATTCAGTTTTTTGGGGATGAAATGTTCTGTAGATGTCTGTTATGTCCAGATGTTGAATGGTTGAGTTTAAATCTAAAATTTCTTTGCTTAGCTTCTTTTTGGAGGATCTATCCAGGACTGCTAAAGGGGTTTTAAAATCTCCAACTACTATGGAAGTGGAGGAAATCAACTTGCTCATGTCTGTTAGAGTTTCTCTTATAAATTGAGGTGCATTGTGGTTGGGTGCATAAATATTAATAATTGAGATCTCATCATATTGAGTATTACCTTTAACAAATATGAAGTGTCCATCCTTATCCTTAATTATTTTGGTTGGTTTAAAGTCTATTGCGTCTGCAAACAGGATTGCAATGCCTGCTTTTTACTGCTTTCCATTTGCCTGGAGTATAGATGACCATCCCTTCACCTTGAATCTATATCTGTCTTTTAATGTAAGATGCGATTCTTGGATGCAGCAGACATCTGGCTTGAGTTTTTTTATCCAGTCCGCCAACCTATGCCTCTTTAGAGGACAATTTAAACCATTCACATTAATTGAGAGTATTGATAAGCCTTTCAAGAGACTGGTGGACATTTTTAATCCTTTTGCGACTGTGGAAGTTGGAGTTTGATCAAAAATTTTTTGGGTGGGTTTACTTTTGTGGTGGAGAATTACACTGGTCTTTATGGAGGATAGGTCTAAGAATGTCCTGGAGAGCTGATTTAGTTGTGGCAAATTTCTTCAACATGTGAATGTTCTTGAAGTATTTAATTTCTCCATCATAAATGAAACTCAGTTTACCTGGGTACAGGATCCTGGGTTGAAAGTTATTTTGTTTTAGGATTAAAAGTCAATGACCATCCTCTTCTAGCTTGAAAGGTTTCAGCAGAGAGATCTGCAGTTATTCTGATATTCTTCTCCTTGTAGGTAATGGTTTTCTTTCGTCTGGCAGCTTTCAGAATTTTCTCCTTCATATTAACTTTAGTGAAATTGATTATGATGTGTCTGGGGGATGTCTTATTTGGGTTGAGTTGTGCTCGGGTACTGAAACTGTCTGCTATCTGAATTTCAGAATCTCTTGGCATGTCTGGAAAGTTCTCCTTCATAATCCCATGGAGAAGAGACTCTGTGCCTGTGAAGCCACTTCATCACTTTCGGGGATCCCTATAAGATGAATATTGGTTTTCTTCAAATTATCCGAGAGCTCTCTGAGAGAGTGGTCTGTTTTTGCTCTCCATTTCTCTTCTTCTTTGAGGGTTTGAGAGCGTTCGAAAGCTTTGTCTTCAATGTCAGAAATCCTTTCTTCTGCTTGCTCCATTCTGTTACTGAGGGATTCTACTGTGTTTCTCAGATCTTTGAGGGATGCAACTTCTTGTCTCAATGCGTCGAAATATTTGGTCATTTGGCCTTTGAATCCGTTGAATTCTTGAGATAACTTTTGGAATTCTAATTCGATCTTATTTGCTATCCAGATCCTGAATTTAATTTCTGACGTCTCAGCTATTTGTCTTTGCATAGGGTCTTGTGCTGTTTCTGCCCCATTGATCCTTGGGGGAGTTGATCTACTCTGATTATTCATATTGCCAGAGTTTTTCTGTTGATTTTGTCTCATGATTGTTTTTCACCGTTGCCTCTGGCTGTCCTCAGAGTTGGGGAAGTGTCTCTCCAAGATTAGACTCCAGTGGGATCACTCTATTGTTGCTGGATCTTTGTAGGTAGTGACCCTGTGTAGTTCCTCTGGGGCTGCTCTAGCTAGGGAGTTCTGGTTGTGGAAGCAGCTCTTGTTTGTGACACACCCGGATCCAGCAACAGGGCTGCGGTGGTGCGCATGGTTCTGGGAGTGCCAGGCACCCAGTGACTTTGGCACAGAGAGCCCAAGTCTCCAGCGGTCTCTGGCCAGGAGAAGAGCTCTGCGCAGTGGCAGGGAGGGCTCCAAAGGGCACGCAGCTACCAGAGTTCCTGTCCAGATGAACGGGCTAGTGTGGAAGCTGGGAGGACACAGAAGGGAGGACAGAGGTTTGCATGGCTCCTGCAGTTCCTGGTAAGGGAATGTGGAGGCCCAGTGGGTGCGGGTCACTGGTCGGGGGTCACTGCATAGCTCTTATGGAGGTCTGGGCCGCGCCAAGCCCAGGAGTTTGAGGTTGCTATGAGCTGTGACGTCACGGCACTCTACCCAGGGCAACAGCCCAAGGCTCCAGTGTGCCAAAACCGTCTCACTCTGCCCCTAAGTATTAAGGCTGTAAGGCAGCTTAGTCCCCGCCTTTAGGCTGCTCAGTCAGTAGGTTACTTTGACCTGCCCAATCCTTGCTCTGAGACCCTGAGGGTGGACCTTGCCAGGGCAGTTCTTTCACAATGGCTTCCTGCACCCAGCTCAGTGGCTCAGTCTGGGGCCCCAGACAATGCGCAAAGTTCTCCACACTCTCACCCAAGCTCTCCCCAAGGCAGTTCAACTGAGTGCCAAGTCCAAGAACACTGAAACAGTTCACAGGTAAGGCCTTTCCAGTTTGCAGTCTCACTGCTGTTTGTACTTACGGTTGCGCGTGATTAGGTCGATCGAACACATGCAACCACTTGCCAGTTTTCCAGTTTTTGTCCTCCTCTTGGGGTCCAGAAGTCCCTTGCTGGCTCCCTGTATCCTCAAAGGGATCATTATAGTCAGATCCCACCGGCCAGAGATGCCTGGAGTCTTGTCTCCCCAGATTCACTGTTTCCAGTTGCAGGGAAGCTGTTACTCGGCCGCCATCTTTAATCTCTCCGATTTTATTGATCTTTTCAAAAAAACATCTTTTCATTTTGTTGCTTTTCTTTACTGACTTTATGTTCTCAATTTCATTTATTTCTTCTTTAATTTTTATTATTTCTTTTCTTCTGCTTACTTTCAATTTAATTTACTCTTGTTTTTCTAGTTTCCTAAGGTGAAATCTTACATTATTGATTTTAGATCTTTCCTCTTTTCTTGGACATACATTCAATACTATGTATTTCTAAGCATTGCTTTCACTGCATCCCTCAACTTTTGACAAATTTTGTCTTAATTTTCATTATTTAAAAAAAATTTTGTATGGCTGCCTTGCCAGCCACCAAACCTATGGCAAATCCATTCCAAACAGCATTCAAATCTGGTTGCTGTATACTGTTCAAGTCTGCCCACTCTTCCAAGCTTTCCACTCAACACACAGTTTCCCCCAACAACTGAAAACTCTGAAAAGGCTTCCTCCTATCCCAGACCTCTAGGGGAGCCCACCAATCTGAGCTGGTCATAATCACTTGCCTAATTTATCAGATTTCTACTGCTCTGGATCATACACTGTATCCAACTCATCACCTCCTCGCTGTGCTCCCTGAGCTATGACTCTGGGTAAGGTCCCTGCTCCAGGTATGGCTGGGTTCTCTCTTTTCCCCCAGTTCTCCTAGGAGAGCTCAGATGAATGATCCTTCTGG
Organism: Nycticebus coucang; assembly: GCF_027406575.1. Lineage (NCBI taxonomy): Eukaryota > Metazoa > Chordata > Mammalia > Primates > Lorisidae > Nycticebus > Nycticebus coucang. The sequence goes on along the minus strand of NC_069782.1, from coordinate 75,813,264 downwards.
TCCACCATCTTGCTCTGCGCATTTCAAAATATTTAAAAATTTTTCTTGAGATTTCTTCTTTCATATATATGTTATCTAGAAATATGTTATTAAATCTCTAAGTATTTTGGAATTTTCCAGCTATCTTCCTGTTAACTGATTTCTAGTTTAATTCCACTGTAGTCTGAGAGCAGACATTGTATGATTCCATTCTTTTTTTTTTTTTTGATGTTGCTGCAATTTGGCTGGGGCCGGGTTTGAATTTGCCATCCTCAGTATATGGGGCTGGTGCCCCACCCACTGAGCTACAGGGAGCCCTGATTCCATTCTTTTAAATATGTCCAGGTGTGTTTTATGGCTGAGAGTATTATCTATCTCGGTGAATGCTCTTTGTGAGTTTGAGAAGAATGTGTATTCTGCTGTTGCTGAATGAAGTGGTCTGTAGGCATCCATTGTATCCAGTTGATTGATAGTGTTGCTGAGTTTACCTCTGTCCTCACTGGCTTGCTGATCTGTCCATTTCTGATACAGGGGTATTGAAGTCCCCAACTATAAAAGTGGATTTATCTATTTTTCTATCAATGTTTTTTGCCTCACATATATTGATGGTCTGTTGCTAAGCACATACATTTTAAGGGTTGTTATGTTTACTTGGATATTTGATAACCCTATCATAACATAATGTGCCTCTTTATTCCTGATAACTTTCCTTGCCGTGAAGTCCACTCTGTCTAATATATCTATTCCTGCTTTTTTTTTTTTTTTGCTTATGTTGTATTTTTCTCCATCCATTCACTTTTAATCTATATGCGTCTTTATAATTAAAGTGGGGCTTATTTTATTTTATTTATTTTTTGTGATCTACTCTGACAATCTTTGTCTTTTATTTGGTGCATTTAGACCACTGACATTCAGAGTAATCATTGATATTTGGCTTAATATCTGTCATAGTTGTTATTGTTTTCTGTTTGTTGCCATTGTTATTTGTTTTCTTTTTTGCCTTCCATTCTTTCTCTGCCTTTTGAGGCTTTTATTAGGCATTTTATATGACTCTATTTCTCTTCCCTCTTAGTATATCAGTTGTGCTTTTTTCACTTTTACTAGTGGTTGACCTAGAGTTCGCAATATATATTTACAACTAATCCAAGACCTTTTCAAATCACACTATTCTGCTTCATGGGTAATGCAAGCACCTTAAAATAACAAAATAATTCTAATTCTTCCTTCTTATCCCTTGCATGATTGCTATCATACACTTAGATTATACTTTATCATATATGTGTGTGTATGTTTATTTATTCCAATACATTTTGTTATTATTTTGAATAAACTGCTGTTAAATAAATAAAGAATAAGATAAATAAAGTTTTTAATTTTATTTTCACTTATTCTTTCTCTAGTACTTGTCTTTTCTTTATGTAGATCTGACTTTTTTGACCTACGTGATTTTCCATCTCTCTACAAGGAAATTCTTTTAGTATTTCTTGCAAGTTGGTCTACTTGAAACACATTTCCTAAATATTTGTTTCTCTGAGAGTGTTTATATTTCTTTCACTTTTGAAGGATAATTTCACAGAGTACAGAGTTATAGGCTGGTGGTTTTATTCTCTCAATACTAAACATTTCACTCACTCTTTTCTTGCTTTTAAGATTTCTGAGGACTAATGGAAGTTCAAGAGCACACTTTTGCATAGAAAATCTACAGTGAATGAGTCCAACTGAAAGCAGCCCATAATCTCCTATGAAAAATATTCTTGCTCCTTTCCCTCTTGGATACTGATAGGTTGATTGGCTTTCATTCATGTCTTCTCCTTTACTCTAAAAATACCATTGGGTCTGAGCAATTGTGCTGTTGATTCAGCAAACATTTGCTAATTTCCTGTTGTGCATTTGCTAGATTAGTGAGGAAGTGCAAAGTTGAACGAGGCTCAGACCCATCTGCAAAGTAGCTCAGGAGAATGTAGGGGAGTGAGGAAGAGCCATAAGGGAAAAAGCAGTGCCAAAGACAGGTAACCAACCACTCTCCAATTCATTCATCATTAAATTAACATCCATCAAGCCTCTGCGTGTGTCAATCCCCATGCTGGACTCTGGGGACAAAAATGATAAATATGAGATTGCCAATGCCTTAAAGATGCTCAATTTAACTCAGACACTTAAGCAAGAAGTTACAACACAATGTGGTGGATCCCATGATGCAATAATTCAAAGAACATTATGGAAATAGAGAGCAACACCTAAGGGAAGGAGGGAAATAGCTGAGAGTAGAGAGTTATGGAAGCCTCTGAGTTAAACCTCAGACAGTATGAATCAAACAGATGAAGAATACATAAATGGCATTCTGCACAGAGTAGCCAGTGTGAAAATTCACTGAGGCAAAGGAACAAAATAAACAACAAGCCTGCATGCTTGGATGCCAGGGGTGGGATAGGTTACACAAGACCTTGCCTTTCTGGAGGGAAGTTGGGTTTTTATCCTAAAGGCAATGGGGGAAACCATCAAAAGAGTTGATGCTGAAGACTGACATCATTTAATTTGAATTTCACAAATAACACTGGAGGTCTTGTGAATAATAGCTGGGAAGAAACCAGAATATAATCAGAGGGGCTAATGAAAGACAGGGAAGAATATGTTAGGTGTAATATGGAGAAATTTATTTCAGCATATCTTATGTTTGGGGGCCCCAAGAGACACCAGAAGGGACATATTAAGTCAGGTCAGAGTATGGACAGTCACTGTGGAGCTGATAAACAGAACATTTGCCAGGCAGTGGGAGAGGGCTGCAGGGAAGCCCTACCTTCCTGGTGTGGGTTACATTCAGGGCTGGCTCTTTCAGCACCCAACACTGCAGCTAAAAGGGCCAAAGAGATGCAGTAATTGGGGCAACACATGGTTTGTGTTGGCCTTCTATGACTCCCTCAAGCTTGGCCAAACAAGTGGAAGGTGTTTCCAACATTCAGTATGTGAATGTCACAGTTCACATTTCCTGACTCTCCTAACAGAGAATGGTTAAGCAAGCACACCACTTGTCTAAACTGTATGTAAATCAGATGCAAGGTGGTTGACAGGAGATTTTTGTCCAAATAATGGGTCAGACCTTTTCAGGCTCCATAAAAAGAGTCATAAAGATCAGTATCTATGGAAACCTGAATTCCATTTTCCACGAAAGGAAATTTGAGCTCCCCTGGGGCCCCTGCCAACTTCATTTTATTGGTGGACAGATGGAGAGGGATGTGGATCATATCTCATTCCTTCAGTAGATTACAGGATCCAAGAATCACAGAATCACATGGCTAAAGGGGATGTTTGAGGTCAATTTACCTGACCTCCCTTCAGAAACATGAGATAAATCATCCCCAGTTACACTGCAAGGAAGAATTCCTTCAGTGGTCGTAGGAGGAGTCAGAACCAGGTAATGTTCTACGACTGCTTTGGAGAAAAAGAAAGGGCCCTCAGAGGAGGGTAGTATTACGTAAATAAGGAAAAAATGATTTGAGAATAAGGCTCCTCCAGTGTAAGCTGGGTTACATGTACATGTAGGTTTGGGAAGCAAACAAATAAAATCATAAAGAACTCCAGATATTAAAACATGAAAACAAAAATTGGACGGAGATTGTTATACTCTTTCCCTTCTACCTGCATTTGTGGGAGGAATCTTTGCAGATAATATGTCATATATATTAACAAAAACCTATCGCACATTCGAATGTTTATCCTTCAACAAATCATCATTAAATTCCAGTTCTGTTTGATAAAACTAACCCTCAGAAGAGGTAGATAACACACTCAAGTTCAACAGATAGTTGGCTCAAGAATGCAGAAGCAAAACATAGTTTTGCTTAGTGCAGAAGCAAACATAGTTTGTTGCAGTGTAATTTTTTCCAGTAGGACTCAGTTTTTATTAGGAAAGTTTTTTTAATTTTTTTATTGTGGTAAAATGTATATAACATACAATTTGCCATTTTAGCATGGAATTCAGTGGTATCAATTATATTCACAGTATTGTGAAACTATCACCATTACCAACTTCCAAAATTTTTACCAACCCCAAACAGAAACTCTGTAATGATTAAGCAAAACTCCCCCTTTTCCCACCTCCCCCCATCCTCTGACAAACCTTTAACCTACTTTCCATTCCTATGAGTTTTCCTCTAAAAGGAACCATACAACATTTGTTCTTTTATGTTTGGCTTTTTTCTGTTATGTGTAGTATAATGTTTCAAGTTCATCCATGTCATGGCATGTGTCCGAACTTCCTTCAGTTTTATGGCTGAATAATACTTCATTGACTATACCACTTTATGTTTGTCAGTTTAATCTTCTGATGGACACTTAGGTTGATCTCACCCTTTGGATATTGTGAATCATGTTACAATGAATACTGGCATACAAGTATCTGTTTGAATCCCTGTTTTCAATTATTTGGGGTATATACCTAGCAGTGGCATCACTGGGTCATAAGGAAATTCTGTTTAGCATTTTGAGAAACCACCAAAATATTTCCCGTGGTGGTTGCGCACTTTCACAGTCCTGCCAGCAGTGTGTGGGGCTTCCAAGTTCTCTGCAAATACCTGTTGCTAGGTATATATTTTTATTTTAAAATAGCCATCCCAGCAGGTGTGATGTAGCATCTCATTGTGGTTTTGATCTGCATTCCTCTAATGACTGAGTATCTTTTCTAATGTGTTTTTTGGGACATGTGTTTAGCTTTTTTGGAGAAATGTCCTTTGCTCATCTTTTAATCTGGTGGTTTGTTGTAGAGTTGTAGATACCCTTTAGATAGTCTCTACATTCACCCCTTATCAGATATATGATTGCCAATGTGTTCTCTCATACTGTGGGGTACTTTTCACATGCTGTTGAGCATGTCTTTTGATATGCAAAAGTTTTTATTTTAAGTAAGTCCAACTTAACTATTTTATTTTCTTTTGTCGACTATGCTTTTGGAGTCATATCCAAGAAGTAATTGCCAAATCCAATGTCACCAAGCTTCTTCCCCGTGTTTTCTTCTGAGAATGTAACAGTCTTAACTCTTACATTTGAGCATTTGATCCATTTTGATCATAAGGTATAAAGTAAGAATCCAATTTCATTTTTCATACATGTATCTCCAGTTTTTCCAGCAACATCTGTTGAAAAGACTGCCCTTTCTCCATTGGGTGATCTTAGGACCCTTGTCGAAAATCATTTGATCATAAATGTGAGGGTTTATTTTTCTTCTGTTTATTCTATTCCATTGGTCTATACATTAATCTTTATGCCAAACACTGTTTTGATTACCATACCTTTGTGACATTTTTGAAATCAGGAAGCGTTAGGACCTCCACCTTTGCTCTTTTTCTAAGATTGACTATTCAGAGTCCTTTGAGATTCCATATGAATTTTACAATAGATTTTTCCATTTTTGCAAAAACCAGCATTGAGATTTTTAATGGGGCTGCAGAGAATCTGTAGATCACCTCAAGTATTATTATTATTATTATTATTATTATTATTAAGACAGAGTCTCATTCTGCTGCCCCGTTTTAGTGCTGTGGCATCAGCCTAGCCCATAGCAACCTCAAACTCTTGGGCTCAAGTGGTCCTCCTGCCTCAGCCTCACAAGTAGCTGGGACTATGAGTGTCTGCCACGATGCCCTCTTAGTCTTTCTGTTTTCAGTAGAGACAGGGTATTGCTCATGCTCAGGCTGGTCCTGAACTCCTAAACTCAAGAGATCCTCCCTCCTGCCTTCCAGAGTGCTAGGATTACAGGTGTGCGTCACTGCACCCAGCCCACCTTGGGTATTATTAATATCTCAATAATATTAAATTTCCCAATCGATGAACATGGAACATATTTCCATTTTTTAATGTTATCCTCAATTTCTTTCTGCAGTATTTTGTAATTTTCACTATTCAAGTCTTTCTTCTCTTTGGTTAAGTTTATTCTAAATGTTTTATTCTTTTCAGTCCTATTGCAAATGGAATTGTTTGTTTAATTTCTTTTGAAGGTTGTTCATTGTTTGTACATAAAAACACAACTGATTTTTGTGTGTGTTGATTTTGAATTCTGAAACTTCACTGAATTCACTTAATTAGTTTTTTGAGAAAAGATAAAGTGTTTTCTACATATAAAATAATATCATCTGTGACCAGAGATAATTTTAACTTCATTCTTTCCAATTCGTATACTTTTGATTTCTTTTCTTTAACTAATTGTCCTGCCTAGAATTTATGGTACTATGTTGAATAGTAATGGTGGAAGTGGTCATTGGCCATCCTTGCTTTCTTCCTGACTTTAGGGAAAAAATGTTCAATCTTTCCTAAGTCTGACTTCAGCTGTGGGTTTGTCATATGCGGTTTTTATTATGTTGAGAGAGTTTCCTTCAATTCCAAATTTGTTGAGTGTTTTTCTCATATTTTGAAAGAATGCTGGATTTTGTCAAATCCTGTTTTTCCACACGAATTGAAATGATCATGTGGGTTTTCCCCCTTCATTCTGTTAATGTAGCATATTATGTTGATTGGATTTCATATGTTGAACAATCTTGGCATTGCAGGAATAAATTCCCCTTGGTCATGGTGTATCATTTACTTAATATGTTGGTTTGCTAGTATTTACTTCAAGGTTTTCACATCTGTCTTCATAAGGAACATTGATCTTTAATTTTCTTGTGCTGACTATCTGACTTTGTAATTAGGGTGAAGCTGGCATCATAAATTGAGTTGAGAAGTGTTTCTTCCTCTTCTATTTTTTAAAGATCTATGAGAATGATTGATTTTAACTATTTAGCAGAATTTGCTACTGAAGCCATGAACTTCTTTTTCTGAAAAAACTTTTCTGAAAGGGTTTGAGAACTGATTCGGTATTTTTACCTGTTATATGCCTGTTTAGATTTTCTCGATTTTTGATAAAATTTTGTGCTTCTAGAATTTTCTCCATTTCAGCCAGGTTATCTAACTTTTGCATACAAACATTCTTATTATTCTCATGCAATCCTTTTTACATTTCTGTGAGGCTGGTAGTGTCCTTACTTTCATTTGTAACTTTAGTGATTTGTGTCTCTATTTTATTTTTTGTCAGTGCTGCTAAAATATGTCAATTTTGTTGATCTTTTCAAAGACATAATTTTTGGCTTTACTGATTTTCCTTATTGTTTTTCAATTCTTTATTTTACTTCTAGTAGCATCCTTATTATTTGCATTTCTTCTCCTAGATTTGGATTTAGTTTTCTCTTTGGTGGTCGCCAAGGTATAGACTTGGAGTATTGATTAGAGATATTCCTTATTTTTTAAGGTAGGCAGTATGACTATAAATTTCTCTCTGAGCACTGTTTTTATTGCATCACATAAATTTTGGTATGTTGTGTTTTTGTTTTCACTTGTCTCTATAAGTATTTTCTTATTTCCCTTGTGATATCTTCTTTGACCTAGTGGTTGTTGAATAGCGTGTTGCTTAATTTCTACATATTTGTGATTTTCCAGTTTTCCTCCAGGTGTTAATTATCAGCTTCATTTCACTGTGGTTGGAGAAGATAACTTTATATAATTCCAATGTCTTTTTTTTTTTTTTTTGCAGTTTTTGGCCAGGGCTGGGTTTGAATCTGCCACCTCCGGCATATGGGGCCAGGGCCTTACTCCATTGAGCCACAGGCGCCACCTAATTTATTTTATTTTATTTTATTAAATCATAGCTGTGTACATTGATATGATCATGGGACATCATTCACTAGATTTACACACTGTTTACCAAGTTTCACATATACACTTGTAAGATGCACCCCTGGTGTAATCCCACCAATCCCCTTCCCTCTACCCACCTCCCCTCTCCCTCCCCTCCCTTTCCCCCTTCCCCCTATTCTTAGGTTGTAACTGGGTTATAGCTTTCATGTGAAAACCCTAAATTAGTTTCATAGTAGGGCTGAGTACATTGGGTACTTTTTCTTCCATTCTTGAGATACTTTACTAAGAAGAATATGTTCCAGCTCCATCCATGTAAACATGAAAGAGGTAAAGTCTCCATCTTTCTTTAAGGCTGCATAATATTCCATGGTGTACATGTACCACAATTTATTAATCCATTCGTGGATCGATGGGCACTTGGGCTTCTTCCATGACTTAGCAATTATGAATTGAGCTGCAATAAACATTCTGGTACAAATATCTTTGTTGTGATGTGCTTTTTGGTCTTCTGGGTATATGCCCAGTAGAGGGATTACAGGATTGAATGGCAGATCTAATTTTAGATCTCTAAGTGTTCTCCATATCTCTTTCCAAAAGGAATGTATTAATTTGCATTCCCACCAGCAGTGCAGAAGTGTTCCCTTTTCTCCACATCCGCGCCAACATCTCTGGTCTTGGGATTTTGTGATATAGGCTAGTCTCACTGGAGTTAGATGATATCTCAAAGTAGTTTTGATTTGCATTTCTCTGATGATTAAAGATCATGAGCATTTTTTCATATGTCTGAAGGCCGCGTGCCTGTCTTCTTCAGAGAAGTTTCTCTTCAAGTCCTTTGCCCAGTCTGCGATGGGATCCCTTGTTCTATTCTTGCTAATGCGTTTGAGTTCTCTGTGGATTCTGGTTATTAAACCTTTGTCAGAGACATAACCTGCAAATATCCTCTCCCATTCTGAGGGCTGTTTGCTTGCTTTACTTACTGTGTTCTTGGCTGTGCAGAAGCTTTTTAATTTGATCAAGTCCCAGGAGTGTATTTTGGAAGCTGCTTCAATTGCCCGGAGGGTCCTCCTCATAAAATACTCACCCAGCCCGATTTCTTCAAGGGTTTTCCATGCACTCTCCTCTAGTATTTTTATAGTTTCATGTCTTAAGTTTAAATCTTTTATCCAGTGAGAGTCTATCTTAGTTAATGGTGAAAGGTGTGGGTCCACTTTCAGTCTTCTACAGGTTGCCATCCAGTTCACCCAGCACCATTTGTTAAATAGGGAATCTTTTCCCCACTGAATGTTTTTTTTTTTTTTTTGTAGAGACAGAGTCTCACTCTATGGCCCTCGGTAGAGTGCCGTGGCATCACACAGCTCACAGCAACCTCCAACTCCTGGGCCTAAGCGACTCTCTTGCCTCAGCCTCCTGAGTAGCTGGGACTACAGGCACCCACCACAACGCCCGGCCATTTTTTGGTTGCAGTTTGGCCGGGGCCGGGTTTGAACCCGTCACCCTCGTTATATGGGGCCGGCGCCTTACCGACTGAGCCACAGGCGCCGCCCCCACTGAATGTTTTTAATTGGCTTATCAAAGATTAAATAACGGTAAGTAGCTGGATTCATCTCTTGGTTCTCTATTCTGTTCCAGACATCTACTTCTCTGTTTTTGTGCCAATACCATGCTGTTTTGATCACTATTGATTTGTAGTATAGTCTGAGGTCTGGTAGCGTAATTCCTCCTGCTTTGTTTTTATTTCTGAGTAATGTCTTGGCTATTCGAGGTTTTTTCTGATTCCATATAAAATGAAGTATTGTTTTTTCAAGATCTTTAAAGTATGACAGTGGAGCTTTAATAGGGATTGCATTGAAATTATATATTGCTTTGGGTAGTATAGACATTTTAACAATATTGATTCTTCCCAGCCATGAGCATGGTATGTTTTTCCATTTGTTAATATTTTCAGCTATTTCTTTTCTTAGAGTTTCATAGTTCTCTTTATAGAGATCTTTCACGTCCTTTGTTAGATAAATTCCCAAATATTTCATCTTCTTTGGCACTACTGTGAATGGGTTAGAGTCCTTATATGTTTTTTCAACTTGACTGTTGTTGGTATATATAAAGGCTACCAATTTATGAATGTTGATTTTGTAACCTGAGACGCTGCTGTATTCCTTGATCACTTCTAAAAGTTTTGTAGTACAGTCCCTACTGTTTTCCAGATATACTATCATATCTTCTGCAAAGACCGAAAGTTTGATCTCTTCTGATCCTATGTGGATACCTTTGATCACCTTTTCTTCCCTAATTGCAGTGGCTAAAACTTCCATTACAATGTTAAAAAGCAATGGAGACAATGGGCAGCCTTGTCTGGTTCCTGATCTGAGTGGAAATGATTCCAATTTAACTCCATTCAATATGATATTGGCTGTGGGTTTGCTGTAGATGGTCTCTATCAGTTTAAGAAATGTCCCTTCTATACCAATTTTCTTAAGTGTTCTGATCATGAAGTGATGCTGGATATTATCAAAAGCTTTTTCTGCATCAAGTGAGAGAATCATATGGTCTTTTTTTTTAATTTGTTTATTTGCTGGATTACATTTATAGATTTACGTATATTGAACCAGCCTTGAGACCCTGGGATAAAACCGACTTGGTCATGATGTATAATTTGTTTGATGTGTTGCTGGATTCTGTTTGTTAGGATCTTGTTGAATATTTTTGCATCTATATTCATTAGTGATATTGGTCTATAATTTTCTTTTCTTGTTGAGTCTTTTCCTGGTTTGGGGATCAAGGTGATGTTTGCTTCATAGAACGTGTTGGGTAGTCTTCCTTCTTTTTCTACCTTTTGGAACAGGTTGAGTAGTATAGGTACTAATTCCTCTTTAAAGGTTTGGTAGAATTCAGATGTGAAACCATCTGGTCCCGGGCTTTTCTTTTTAGGGAGGTTTTGTATGGTCGATGTTATTTCCAAACTTGATATGGGCCTGTTCAACATTTCCACTTGATTCTGGCTAAGTCTGGGAAGATGACATGCTTCCAAGTATTGGTCAATTTCCTTCAGATTTTCATATTTCTGAGAATACAGTTTCTTGTAATATTCATTAAGGATTTTTTTGATTTCTGAGGAGTCTGTTGTTATTTCGTCTTTGTTGTTTCTGATTGATGAGATTAGAGATTTTACTGTTTTTCTCCTGATTAGGTTGGCCAAAGGTTTATCTACTTTATTGAGCTTTTCAAAAAAACAGCTTTTTGATTTATTGATCTGTTGTATTATTCTTTTGTTTTCAATTTCATTTAATTCTGCTCTAATTTTGGTTATTTCTTTTCTTCTACTGGGTTTGGGGTTGGAATGTTATTCCTTTTCCAGTTGCTTGAGATATCCCATTAAGTTGTTAACTTCCTCTCTTTCCGTTCTCCTGAGGAAGGCTAGCAGTGCTATAAATTTCCCTCTTAGAACTGCCTTTGCAGTGTCCCAGAGGTTCTGATAGTTCATGTCTTCATTGTCGTTTTGTTCCAAAAAATTGGTGATTTCTTTCTTAATCTCATCTCTGACCCAGCTATCATTCAGCATAAGGTTATTTAACTTCCATGTTTTTGTATGAGTATGCAGATTCCTGTTGTTACTCAGCTCAAGTTTTATTCCATGGTTGTCCGAGAAGATGCATGGAATAATTTCTATTCCTTTAAATTTACTGAGGTTAGACTTGTGACCTAAGATGTGATCGATTTTGGAGTAAGTTCCATGGGCTGATGAGAAGTATGTGTATTCAGTTTTATTGGGATGAAATGTTCTGTAGATGTCTGCTAAATCCAAATGTTGGATGGTTAGGTTTAAATCTAAGATTTCTTTGCTCAGCTTCTTGTTGGAGGATCGATCCAACACTGCCAAAGGATTGTTGAAATCTCCGACGATTATGGATCTGGAGGAAATCAAGTTACTCATGTCTGTTAGAGTTTCTCTTATAAATTGAGGTGCATTCTGGTTGGGTGCATAGATATTAATAACTGAGATCTCATCATATTGAGTATTACCCTTAACAAATATGAAGTGACCATTCTTGTCCTTCCTTACTTTTGTTGGTTTAAAGCCTATTGTATCTGCAAATAAAATTGAAACACCTGCTTTTTTCTGATTACCATTTGCCTGAAATATGGACGACCATCCTTTCACCCTGAGTCTGTATTTCTCTTTTAAGTTAAGATGTGAGTCTTGTATGCAACAAATATCTGGCCTGAGTTTTTGTATCCAATCATCTAACCTATGCCTCTTTAGAGGACAGTTTAAGCCATTCACATTAATGAAGAATATTGATAAGTCTGGTGAAGTTTTGGATATCGAGTTTTTCAAAAGTCCAGTGGGCATTTTTAATCCTTTCGCCAGTGTGGAAATTGGAGTTTGATCTGAAGTTTCTGAGTGAGTTTACTTTTGTGGTATAGGATTGGGTTGGTCATTATGGAGGATAGGTCTGAGATTATCCCGAAGAGCTGGTTTTGTTATGGCAAATTTCTTCAACATATGAATGTCATTAAAGTATTTAATTTCTCCATCATAAATGAAACTCAGTTTAGCTGGATACAAGATCCAGGGTTGAAAGTTATTTTGCTTTAGGAGATTAAAAGTCGGTGACCACCCTCTTCTGGCTTGAAAAGTTTCAGCAGAGAGATCTGCAGTCATTCTAATATTCTTGCCTTTGAAGGTAATGGTTTTCTTTCTCCTGGCAGCTTTGAGGATTTTCTCCTCCATATTAACTTTAGTGAAGTTAAATATGATATGCCTGGAGGACGTCTTATTGGGGTTGAGTCGTGCTGGGGTTCTGAAGCTGTCTGCTATCTGAATTTCAGAATCTCTAGGCATGTCTGGAAAATTCTCTTTCATAATTTCATGCAGAAGTGCCTCTGTGCCCAGCGAGGCCACTTCATCTGTTTCTGGAACCCCTATGATTCGGATATTCACCTTCTTCGAATTATCCTAGAGCTCTCGGAGAGAATGATCCGTTTTTGCTCTCCATTTCTCTTCCTCTTTGAGAGTTTGGGAGCGTTCAAAGGCTTTATCTTCGATGTCAGAAATCCTTTCTTCTGCTTGCTCCATTCTGTTGCTGAGGTATTCTACTGTATTTTTCATATCTTTGAGGGCTGCAAATTCTTGCTTCAGTGTGTCTAAGTCTTTGGTGGTTTTGTCTTTAAATTCGTTAAATTCTTGAGACAACTTTTGAATTTCTCCTCGAATTCCTAATTCCACTTTGTTAATCTTGTCTGCAATCCAAATTCTGAATTTGATTTCTGACTTCTCAGCCAGTTGTTTATGAAATGGATCGTCAATTGCATCTGCCATATCTTTCCTTGGGGGGGTTGATCTATTCTGGTTATTCATGTTACCAGAGTTTTTCTGCTGATTCCACCCCATGGTTGTTTTACTCCCTCTGATTTTTTCCCCTGGGGCTTTGTCAAGGGCCTGTACAGTGTTGTAGCCTGGGAAACTGGGGCCCTGTCTGGTGTGGTGGGGCTAAGTGGTTCTGTCTTGTTTTCAGCTGGTTTCTGTTCCACCCTAGTGAAACAGATGCTTTGGATTGAAGTCTCAGCTGAATCGCAAGGAAGTCTGCCAGGCTGCTGCTCTCTGCCTCTCTCCAGCAGGAGGAGGTGAGGCCTGACAACCTCGGGCGCTTGATGAAGGTTGAGGGGTTTTCACTCAGGTCCAGTCTCGCCCCTGATTAATGTTACTGACAGAACAGAACAGAACAACTCTGCGGTTCCCCTTTTGTTTGTATCCTTGTGGTTGCAGCTCGCCTCAGTGGGGTTGACGTGCATTCTACAACCTTCTCTTAGTGCAGCTCAAATCCACCAGGTTACTTGCTGAGTTTTTGTCCTTTAACTCTCCTTCTGGATGGGAGCCTCTGCGGAAAGCTGGCTTCAGTCAGCCATCTTGTCTCCTCCCCCGCCACCTAATTTCAATGTCTTAAAATGTATTGAGACTTTTTTGTGGCCTAATATATGTTCTGTCAGAAATAATATCCTACATATACTTGAGAAAAATCGATTGATTCCTATTGCTGAGTAAAGTGGGTTTTTTATTGTTTCAGATTAATTTGAGGATACAAAAAATTAGGTGACAATGTTCGCATTTTTTAGGTAGGGTCCCTCATGTCATTGTGTCCTGCCCCCAAGATGTGTGCCATACCCTCTAACACTGTACCCATTGTGTCCCTCTCCCAACTCTCTTGTTTCCCCACCCCCCCATCTTGAAGTGAATTACATTTTTCTTTTATGTGGGCGTGTATTAGATCGTCTACTGGTTTCATATCAGCATTGAATACATTGGATTCCTGCTCCTCCATTCTTGTGATACTTTCCTAATAAGAATGTATTTCAATGCCATGAAGTTGTTTCTTTATGATACCTATTAGGATTTGTTGGTTTATAATGTAATTAAAATCTTTCATGTTATCATTTATCTTCTGCCGAGATGTTCTACCTATGATTAAAAGTGGGGTATTTAAATTTCTGATTATTTTTGCAGAACGATTTCTTTTTTTAATTATTTCAATGTTAGCTTCATACATGTAGGAGCTCTATTGTTTGCCTATGAATTTTGTCTTCTTTGTGAGTTGATTCTTTTATCTTCTTTGTCTCCTGTAACACTTTTTGACTTGAAATCTATATTGTCTGATATTATTACAGCCACCCCATTATCCTTTGGCTATTGTTTGCATGGGATATCTTTTCTTACCTTTTCATTTTGACCTTCATTTGTGTGTTTAGATCTAAGGTGAGTGTTTTAGTGTATGACTAACATATAGTCGTACCATTTAAAAAATGCATTTTGATAACATCTGCCTTTTGGTTGAGGAGTTTAATGCATTTACTTTTACTAATAAGAAAAGACTTCTGCCATTATTGTTTGTTTTCTGCATGTCTTTTTTTTTTTTTTGTAGAGACAGAGTCTCGCTTTACCGCCCTTGGTAGAGTGCCATGACGTCACAGGACTCAAAGCAACCTCCAGCTCTTGGGCTTCCATGATTCTCCTGCCTCAGCCTCCCGAGCAGCTGGGACTACAGGCGCCTGCCACAATGCCCGGCTATTTTTTGGTTGCAGTTTGGCCGAGGATGGTTTTGAACCCACTACTCTTAGTATATGGGGCCAGTGCCCTACTCACTGAGCCACAGGCGCCACCCTGTTTTCTGTATGTCTTATACCTTAGTTTTTGTCCCTCTTTTCCTCCATTATTACCTTATTTTGTGTTTAGTTAATTTTTTTATACTGAGCCAATTTATTACTCCTCTCATTTTCTTTTCTGTATATCCTTTAGGTATTTTATTTTTTGTTATCATGGAGATTATGGGTTACATCCTTTATTAAGAGATGTTAAAGAGAAAATTGGTAACAACCTAATTCAAATGGAGAGCAGTGTAACTTCAATAGCATTTAAAAGCTCTGTTGATGTATAGCTCTGTCCTCCCCTTTAATGTTATAGTTACAGGTTGCATCTTTATACACTATGTGCTCATAAAAGATTTATATTTTTATGCATTTTAATTTAAATCATATGTTAAATACCGTGCAAAGTAATTAGTGAAAAATTAATATTACTAGCACTTATATCTACTCATATAATTACCTATACTGTAGGTCTTTATTTCTTCATATAGCTGTGAGTTGTTATCTGGTGTACTTTCATTTCAACCTGAAGAAATACCGAGAAATACCATTAGCATTTCTTGTAGGGCAAGTGAGTGGTAACACAATTCCTCAGATTTTGTTTATCTTGGAATGTCTTAATTTGTTTCTCATTTTTGAAGGACAGTTTTGCCAGATATAAAATTATTGGTTGCCAGGTTTTTTCTTGTTTTTCACTTTCAGCTCTTTAAATATGTCATCCCACTGGCTTGTGTATTTGCTGATAAAAAAAAAAATCATCTGTTGATTTCAATGATCCCTGTATATAATGAGTAATTTCTTTCTTGATGTTTTCAAAATCTTCTCTCCCTCTCTCTCATATCTTTTGATTATTTTATAATGTGTCTCACTGTGGGTTCCTTTGAGATTATCTCACCTGAAGTTCATTGAGCTTCTTGTATTTGTAAATTCATGTATTTTATCAAATTTGGGAAAATTTCAGCCATTATTTATTTAAATATTTTTTGCTCTTTTCTCTGTTTCTTCTCTTGAATATAATGTTCCCCTCGTTGGGGTCCCTTAGTTCACTTTTGCTATGTTCATTTTTCTCCATTATTTTTTAAAAAAAGAAATGCTTTTATTTGTTTTAGATAGGAGTAGACATATTTAATGTGGGAACTCAGAGGTGGAAAGCGTTTTATGTATCAAAGGCATTTTATTTAAATCACAACTTTCTTCAATACTTTTGATTCCGAATATAACTATATTCATTAACATTTTTCTTTATTTTCAAAATTTTATGCTTCCCAGATTTAATACTTTTAATTGTCCTATTTTCAAGGTTTTTGATTCTTTCTTCTGCCAGCTCATATCTGTTCTCAAACCCCTCTAGGGAATATTTATTTTATATAGTACTTTTTACCTGTAAAATTTTGCTCAGTTTCTTTTTATATTATAACCTCTACCTTCTTATTGATATTCTCATTCTGTCCACACATTGTTTCCCAGGTTTTCTTTAGTTTTTTTTTCCTCATGTTTTCCTTTCTCTGTCACCATATTTCAAACCATTATTTTAAAGTTTTTGTCAAATAAGCATAATGTCTGAGTTTTTTCAGGAATAATTTCTATCTATTTACTTTATTTCTTTCAATAGATCATACTTTCTTATTTCTTTGTATGACTGTGATCTTTTTGTTGAAAAGTAGAATTTAGATATTATAATGTGTTACCACTCAAAACAAGATTTTTCCTTTTCTCCAAGGTTGTGGTCTATATTTTACCATTATCATCATCATCATCATCGAAAGTTGTAGTACAGGAAGTCCCCAGATTATGAACAAGATTGGTTCTGTAGGTTTGTTGTTAAGTTGAATTTGTATGTAAGTTGGAACAGGTACATTTACCTAATCCATTGTAATAGCCTCTGTTGGTAAGTGTGAGTAGTAGGTCAGTCAGATGTTTATAACTCAGAGTTACTGTAATGACCGCAATCCCTCAGTGTGAGTTGTATGTAAGTTGACCGTGTGGAACTCAGGGATTGCCTGTAGTTCATTTGTTTAGTGACTTTCCAAATCTACTTTTGCGAAGATTTCATTCCTTGTTGTGTCTGGTCATTGAAGTCTGTAATTCTTAGCTTGTGCTCAGAAATGCTCTCCTTGCATTTTTACAGAGATGTGCCTGAATGCCAAGAACTAAAAACAAGCTAAATTTTCCCACTCTTTTTGCAGATTGACTCTGTGCCAAGCCACTCCTTCTACCCTTAGCCAGCTTACTCTGAGCCCAAGAATCAGCCTGAAGTGAAACCTTAGGGTTGTCACAAGATTTTTGTTAATATTAATCTTGCTCTGTGCATGCACATGGCTTTTAAGATCCCCCTAAATAAACAGCTGCTCTTGAATATCTTGATTTCCATTGTTTTTGAGACAGAGTCTCATTCTGTCACCCTGGGTAGAGAGTGCTGGTGTCATAGCTCTCAGCAACCTCAAACTCCTAGGCTCATACTCCTTGCCTCAGCTTCCCAAGTAGCTGGGACTACAGGTACCTGCCACAACACCCAGCTGTTTTTTTCTATTTTTAGTAGAGACAGGGTGTCACTTTTGCTTAGGCTATTCTTTGAACTTCTGAGCTCAAGCGATCCTCCCACCTCAGCCTCCCAGAGTGCTAGGATTATAGGCGTGAGCCACCCCCCTGGCCAAATGTTTTAATTTCCTAAAGAAACTCTCCCCAGATTTTTTCCCTTTGCTTTATGTGTTACATTGTGTGTTCCAACCATTGCCCCAGTTATATGATGATTTTAATTTACCTTGAGTTGTTTTTGAGCAATGTTCCCCACTTTTCTGACCCAAATTCTGAGTTAGGCAAAACAAAGACAAACACCTTGAGTCAGTATTTTAGGTACCTCCAGCCATGGTAGAACAGATGTACACACTAATTTGTGAATAAGATCTGGTCTCCTCCCCTTGGGACTACAAACCAAGGTCCCACACTGGAAATAATATGCTGATGCTACTTCGAAACCATCGCCATACTGAAAAGGGGATGGAGATTGAACAAGTGAAAATACCACTAAGTTTCCTACCATTTTGAAGTTGCTTTTCTCTTTATACAGCATTCTTTTAGCTTCTGTAAATCTTTCACTGTTTTCCAGAGTTCTGAAAAAAAATAGCCAAGATATGGAATCAATCTAAGTACCCAACAACAGATGAATGTATAAAGAAAGTATACATGCATACATATGGATAAATTCCATTATGTGTATATATACATAATGTATATTTATATTTATGTATTTTTATATACATTGTGTGTGTGTATATACATAATAGAATAATGTTCATCAATAAAAAACATGAAATCCTGTTATTTGAGGCAACATGGATAGAACCAGAGGACATTATGTTAAGTTTAATTTGTCTGGAGCAGAAAGTGAAGCACCAATTGAATCACTCATATGTGGAAGCTAAAAATAGTTGCTCTCAAATAGAAGTAAAAAGCAGATCAGTGGATACTAACAGCTAGGAAGGGTAGGAGAAAGAGGCATTATTAGGAGGAGGCGTTATTAGAAGGTATTTGTTAAAGGATACAAAATAATAGATAGGAAGAGTGAGTTCTGGTGTTCTATACCACTGTGGGATGACTATAGTTAACAATAATGTATGTATTATATCATTTCAAATAGCTAGAAATGGGATATCAAATGTTCTTAACACAGTGAAATGATAAACATTTGAGATGATGGATATACTAATTACCCTGATCTGATCACTATGCATTATATGTAGGCAATCATCACATGCCCCATAAATATAATTATTACACCAATTAAAAATAAAAGGCAAATATCCTTTCCCATTGTGTAGGTTGTCTCTTTGCTTTGGTTATTGTCTCCTTAGCTGTACAGAAGCTTTTCAGTTTAATGAAGTCCCATTTGTTTATTTTTGTTGTTGTTGCAATTGCCATGGCAGTCTTCTTCATGAAGTCTTTCCCCAGGCCAATATCTTCCAGTGTTTTTCCTATGCTTTCTTGGAGGATTTTTATTGTTTCATGCCTTAAGTTTAAGTCCTTTATCCATCTTGAATCAATTTTTGTGAGTGGGGAAAGGTGTGGGTCCAGTTTCAGTCTTTTACATGTAGACATCCAGTTCTCCCAACACCATTTATTGAATAGGGAGTCTTTCCCCCAAGGTATGTTCTTGTTTGGTTTATCAAAGATTAGGTGGTTGTAAAATGTTAGTTTCATTTCTTGGTTTTCAATTCGATTCCAAGTGTCTATGTCTCTGTTTTTGTGCCAGTACTATGCTGTCTTGAGCACTATGGCTTTGTAGTACAGACTAAAATCTGGTATGCTGATGCCCCCAGCTTTATTTTTGTTACTGAGAACTGCCTTAGCTATACGGGGTTTTTTCCGGTTCCATACAAAACGCAGAATCATTTTTTCCAAATCTTGAAAGTACGATGTTGGTATTTTGATAGGAATGGCATTGAATAGGTAGATTGCTTTGGGAAGTATAGACATTTTAACAATGTTGATTCTTCCCATCCATGAGCATGGTATGTTCTTCCATTTGTTAATATCCTCTGCTATTTCCTTTTTGAGGATTTCATAGTTTTGTTTATAGAGGTCCTTCATCAGACAAAAGCTTGATAACTAGGATCTATAGAGAACTCAAATTAATCCACATGAAAAAAGCCAACAATCCCTTATATCAATGGGCAAGAGACATGAATAGAACTTTCTCTAAAGACGACAGACGAATGGCTAACAAACACATGAAAAAATGTTCATCATCATATTAGAGAAATGCAAATCAAAACAACCCTGAGATATCATCTAACCCCAGTGAGAATGGCCCACATCACAAAATCTCAAAACTGCAGATGCTGGCGTGGATGTGGAGAGAAGGGAACACTTTTACACTGCTGGTGGGACTGCAAACTAGTACAACCTTTCTGGAAGGAAGTATGGAGAAACCTCAAAACACTCAAGCTAGACCTCCCATTTGATCCTGCCCATTACTAGGCATCTACCCAGAAGGAAAGAAATCCTTTTATCATAAGGACACTTGTACTAGACTGTTTATTGCAGCTCAATTTACAATCGCCAAAATGTGGAAAGAGCCTAAATGCCCACCAACCCAGGAATGGATTAACGAGCTGTGGTATATGTATACCATGGAATACTATTCAGCTATTAAAAAAAATGGAGACTTTACATCCTTCGTATTAACCTGGATGGAAGTGGAAGACATTATTCTTAGTGAAGCATCACAAGAATGGAGAAGCATGAATCCTATGTACTCAATTTTGATATGAGGACAATTAATGACAATTATGGTTATGGGGGGGGAAACAGAAAGAGGGAAGGAGGGAGGGGGGTGGGGCCTTGGGGTGTGTCACACTTTATGGGGGCAAGACATGATTGCAAGAGGGACTTTACCTAACAATTGCAATCAGTGTAACCTGGCTTATTGTACCCTCAATGAATCCCCAACAATAAAAAAATAAAATAAAAGGCAAACAAAAAATTTGTTATGAGAATTTCTTCTAATTTTTTAATGTTCCCATGAGGAGCTAAGAATTTAGAGCTGCCTACTTTGCCATTTCTTTGGGGTCACTCCTTGAGAAGGTACTTTTGAATGACCTACTTTATTTGCTTCTATGAGGTTCTGTGCACATGGTGGAAAAAACTCACGAATCAAGGGAATTTCTAATATTCTATTTACATTTTTTTGTACTTGAGAGTTTCACAAATTTTGTCACTTTCTCATATTACATAGTACCACAAGATAAATAACTTCCATGTCAAGACTTTGTTTTTTATTTAGATGTAGGATTTGAGAAAACAGAATTATTTTTGAAGTCCAAAGACAATGTCTCCCTTGCACCCAGCACTCTTACCGTGTTATCCTCTGCATTTTTGCCAGGTTCCTAGAAGAGCATAATGTGATTACAAATGTCTCAGTGCCTTCTCAAGTGTAAATCACTGTTCAGATATAATGTTATTTCATTACAAAACATTTCCATTTGCAAAATTCCTTGACTAATTACTTTGTCTTTATTATATTTTTCTCATCTAGTTCTGTGGCACTAGCTGACAAAAATTTTATTGATTGTGGACTAATTTTTTTCTCATAGAAGAATACATAGCCAAATACTCCAAAGTGACACATAATCCAGCTACCACTGTAGGTTGTTATTGCTAAGATAATGTTCATTATTAAAGCAAAAAAAAAAAATCCAAAATATTTTTTAAAAATTAGAACAATTCTACTGTTTTTGTAAAGACTCATAATAAAAACAATTTACAATCATTTTACTTTTGCCATTCTGGAAATTATCCCATCAGAAGGTAGCTATCCCCTTCAAATTTTTTTTCTTCCCCTAATTCATGCCCTACAACAATTGACTCACTTAAATCCAGCTTACATGACTCTTGAATCAATTCCAACTCGTTGCCCTCCAGTTTATATTCTTTTTTATCCCTCCAGAAAGGTCTCTTCCAATATAACTTCTTCTTTTTTTTTTTTTTTGTAGAGACAGAGTCTCACTGTACCACCCTTGGGTAGAGTGCCATGACACAGCTCACAGCATGCTCTAACTCCTGGGCTTAGAGAGATTCTCTTGCCTCAGCCTCCCAAGCAGCTGGGACTACAGGCACCTGCCACAATGCCCGGCTATTTTTGTTGTTGTTGTTGTTGCAGTTTGGCCGGGGCTGGGTTTGAACCCACCACCCTCAGCCTATGGGGCTGGCGCCCTACTCACTGAGCCACAGGCGCCACCCATAACTTCTAATCTTACCCCCCCAAAACACCATTTTGTGGATCTTTACATCCTATGGGTCACGTTGGCAGCCAAGAAGTCTTCCTTAGAACAGGAAGGGAGGGAGTTAGAATGTTCAGGCTGTTATTATGAGTTCTTTAATAATCTTTATTCTTTTCTACAGATGGTTGGCCCTCTCTTGATCCAGCTCTTCCCTTCCATCTTCCAAAAGACTATAGATCAATTTTCCTGGTGACAGGCTTGGAACATGGTCATGCATGTCTTCAAAGCCCAATGACAACACCATAGCTGCAGGAATTCTGTGCTTATTTCTACTGTTGTTTCTGTCAACAATGTAGAAATTCTTTATTCCGATATAGCATATATTATGTATTCAATCTCATACAAATGCCACATAAAGTCTCAATTTTTGCTAAAATAAAGAAGGAGAAATTCCTGAACTTGTTTCCTTTTAACACTCCTACATTGTGGGAGCCATCATTCGCTGTGTGTGTTTCAAGTCACTGAGTTTCAGCAACAAGAAGCTATGTCTACTTCCAGATAATCTTAATTGAACTTCTGTGGAAATATTGAAAGAAGATTTATGAGTCAGTAGATGAAAATGACAGAATAAGAATGAATCCACCATGCCATGATGATGGCACCTTTCCCACCTACTCTTGGGAAATCTTATCACTCAAAGTTTCTTAGAGAAAAATAATAACAGAAAAATTTCATTATTCCAAGAATTTTACCAGTTTTTAAATGGCAAATTAATTTTTATGGCCTTTTAAACCCATAATCCAAAATAAAGGATATTTCTTTTTCTCTCTATTATCTCCTTTTATTCCAACACTGAGAACTGTAACATCACCAGTCATATCCTATTACAGTCACGACTTAGGACTGAGACTAGATACAGAGGATGCAAGCTAATATTCTGTGTTCAAGAACCCGTGTCCTGGCTCCATTAGACTGCCATGGGGTGGGCAGTGCTGTTTTGCAATATAGACATATGATGATAACTGAGGGTCTGTTGGAGGGTGGGACCTTAGAGGGCTGTAGTGAAGCACTTCCTCAAGGCTCTTTCCATACCTATCTCCTCATTTGCAAAAAGATAGAAATAATGCTAGGCCTACCTACCTTATAGCAGGGGTGATTGAAGGAGAGGACACACGGCAAGTTACTTGGGAAAAGTTGACTTTTTAATTTTTTTTTTTTTTGAGACAGAGCCTCAAGCTGTTGCCCTGGGTAGAGTGCTGTGGCATCACAGCTCACAGCAACCTCCAACTCCTGAGTTTAAGCAAGTCTCCTGCCTCTGCCTCCCAAGTAGCTGAGACTATAGGCGCCTACCACAACACTGGCTATTTTTTGGTCGTAGCCATCATTGTTGTTTGGTGAGCCTGGGCTGAATTCGAACCCGCCAGCTCAGGTGTACGTGGCTGGCACCTTAGCCACTTGAGCCACAGGCGCCGAGCCTGCAGTTTTGTTTTGTTTTGTTTTGTTTTGTTTGGCTGGGGCTGGGTTTGAACCCGCCACCTCCGGCATATGGGGCTGGCACCCTACTCTTTTGAGCCACAGGTGCTGTCTGACTTTTTCATTTTTTTAATACTATCTACAAATGTACATATTATTTATACACAGAATTGGGTCAAAGGTCTGATGTCCTAGTATGAGGAAAACTAGCATTTATTTGCCAGGGTAGATATTTTCAAACACGTCTCACTTCTAGAATGGTGGTATGAAAATCTCTGCAAATGTGCTTTACAGTGAATCAATTACAATGTTGAAAGTATGTTGTTGTTTTTTAAAAAAAACAAAACCATTTTAAGTCTCCTTAATTTTTTTTTTTTTTTAGGGCACACAGTAAATGAAGAAATACTTATTCAAGAACATATGTACTAAATCTCGGGTAGCGCAGTCAGTATATGACTCCTGAGACGCCACTGCTGCCTTCCTGCCACCCTCCCTTTCCCAGCTCAGATCTCTGAGAAGCTGTGGCCTAGAAGATGGGGTTCCCTCTCTACCAGCTTCACCAGCACTTTCTATCATTCCTCCTCCTCCTCCTTAAAGTTGCAGAGAATAAATTCCATGTGAGTGTGACTGAGGAGTTGAGAGATTCCTTTCTCCACCAAGACTGTGCTAACAAGATCGAGACCTCAAGCTGGGCAGAGAACAGCAAGAACACTGGGGCCCCACACTGCCCTCATCCTCGCCTGCTCATCAGCAAAGTTTCCATACAGAGAGAGGCAAACTGAGAAGACCAGAGATTACCATACAGGGTGATCACTCAGAGACCACCCTGTAAGTCATGGTGTCACTAAGAGAAAAGGGGGACATTGTGCTTGTCCCCATCCCCAGAACATTAACTCAGAGACTTTTCTCAGGGGAAGGCAAGCCATAGGAACAGAGATCTCTGAAGGTTTCTTCAAAGAAACTGAGTTTATCTGGAGCTGAGAGTGGGAAAGTTAAAGCAATTAAGTTCAGCCTAATAGCTCCATAGGGCAACAAACTAAATCATACACCAATGAGTTTATCAGCAAAAATCAAAGAGGCACATAAGAAAGCCCCCAGAATCTGAAGAAACCTCAGAAGCCACCCTCAAAATGGACCCCCAATACAGTAGAACCTACATAGTTGACCACCTCCCTACCTTGACCACCCCCTACGTCCTTAAGTTGACCTAATTTTCATAGACCAGACATGCACCACATGCATGCATCAGTACAGTAGGCCTCATTCCTTATGTTGACTATTTCTGTATGTTGACTAATTTGCTACAGTCCCTTATGTGGTCAGCTTAACAGAGAGTCTACTATAATTAGATCAGACTATGGAGCAATGTATACCCCAATGAATTGTTGAAAACAATAGAAAAATTAGCTTACAATTAGTGAAGGCTAAGTGCTGAGTGTGATATTAACAGTGGCAGACAGCTAGACAGAGAGAACAAAGACTGCGACAGACAAAGAGAACCCTCCCAAGCCTCTGTTATCCCAGAGTGCCTGTGTGAATGCCCAGGACTCTACTCTCCAACAAACAATATTAGAGGTTTCACACTGTGAGAACAGATGTTACTAAAACAGCCCAGTCACTAAACAAAGAAGAATAGCAACAATCGGGGGAAAGGAATATATGAGTATTCAGAAGGCATCAATGGTAAAATAAACCACACATTTAAAGAAGAAATACTACTTTCCTCTGTAAATTCTTTAACAAAATAGAGGAGGAAGGAACACTACCCATCTTATTTTATTACCTTGATACAAAAGCCAGACAAAGATATCACAAGGCAAGAATATTACCTACCAGTTCCCTCATGAATATAGCACAAAACTCTTGAAAAATAATAGCAAACCAAATTCAAGAGCATATAAAAGATTATACAATATGACCATGAAAGATGTATCCCCAAAAGACAAGTTTGATTTAACACATAAAAATTAATCAATGCTATAAATCATGTTAACAGAACAGAAGGAAAACCTTACATGATTATATTGATAAGACACAGAAAAGGCATTTGACAATATCCAACACTCATGACCAACACCCTTAACAAACTTGGAGTAGGAAAAATCTCTCTCAACCTTCTACAAAGCATCTGTGAAATGACTAGAGAAAACTTTATCCTTAATAGTGAAAGACCAAAAGCTTTCTCCCTAATATCAGGAAACAAGGAAGGGATGGCAACTCTCACCACTTCTAGTTAACATTGAGATTCTAGATAGCACTGTTAAGCAAGGAAAAGAAACAGAAGACGTTCATCTTGGAAAGGAAGAAGCAAACCTGCTCTTACCAGATAATGTAATCTTATATGCAGAAAATTCCATGGAATTTATATATGTACACACGCACAGACACACAAAAACCCAGTAGAAATATGTTACAATAAGGAAAGCATGGGTGAAGGATATAAGACCAATATACAAAAATCAATTGTATTTTCTGTTTAAAATACAGAATCAGTTGTAATTTCTATATAGAAGTAAAGAACAATCCAAATATAAAATTAAGAACACAATTTCTTTCACAATATCATCAAAAAGAATAAAATACTTAAAAATCCCTTTAACAAAAGAATATTCATACATTGAAAATTGTAACATATTTTAAAGGCAATTATAGAAGTTCAAAAAAAATGAGAAAAAAATCCATATTTGTGGTTTGCAAAAGTCAATATTGTTAAGATGGCAATTGTTCCAAATTGATCTATAGAAAATCCATATCAAAATTCTGGCAGGCTTTTTTTGGTAGAAACTTATATCAGATCTTGAAATATATATGGCTGTGCAAAAACCCTAGAATATCCGAAATAATTTTGAAAAGAGAATGAAATTGGGGCACTATCTCTTCTTGATTACAAAATTTACTATCATTATTATCAAGATAACGTGGTACTGACATATAGATAAATAGATCAATACTATTCAGCTACAAAAAAGACAGACATTTTGTATCTTTTATAACAACTTTGGACAGACACTGTGTAGAAGATAATTTTGGACGGCATTGGAGAATATTTTCTTAAGTGAAGTATCATAAGAAAGAAAAAGTAAGCATCCCATGTACTCAGTTCCAATTTGAAAGTAGAGGACTGGCAAATATGTGCTCACATGAGAGAAAATCTGAACTAAATTTGAATAGGGGAGTGGCAGAAGGGGTTGGGTAAGGTCCCATCCAGTAGGTACACATGGATATGTGGGACACTTCCTGGGTGAAGGACATAACTACAAAAGCATTTTATATAACCTGAAATTTAAAAAAGAGAATAAAAAGTGGTTAAAATGCAAAAAGAAAAAAAAGAATTATGTATCAATAGCCAAATTTGGAAGTACATTAAAAAATCCTTTACATTTGTTATTAAAATTTGCAACTTAAAGTGGATTTTTTTTATGATATTTAAGATATGCCCCAATCAGATTAACAAAAATGGAAATAGAGGTTGACTTATTTTAACTAAACTGCAGTCTTGCCCTGACATAATTTCTGATTAGTCATTCCCATTGCCTACCTAACTGAGGAAAGAGTGAACATTCTGGGGAAAGTAATATTGATTTTAATCTCCAAAATTATCTTAAGGGTATACAGGTGTCTGGCATAAGTTTTTTGTTTTTTGTTTTTTTAATAGGATATAGGCAAATGGGAGAAAAATATGACTGGTAATCATAAAAAATTAGATAAATGAAGTATATCCAATTTTTATCTAGAAACAGATCCATTTATTATCCAGTTGGCTAATAAAGACTATTAAATAGTTCTTATAAATATATAAAGAAAAGATGGACAAAATAGATGAAAGGTGGAAGTTTAAAAAGATCATTGCAACATACGAGAGAACTGAGTTGTCATTACAGAAATTCAAAACACAATATATAAACTTAAGAATTCACTGGTTCCAAGTATAAGCAGACTGGACACAGCAGAAGGCAGAAACAGTGAGCTGAAAGGTCAATAAGAAATCATCCGAACTGAACACAGAAAGAAGATAGATAACAAAATATTAGGAAAATCTTCAGATGATCTAATATTATTTAATTGGAATTCAGGAGTGGAGAGAATGGGCAGCAAAAGAGATGATGAAGTACCCAGGCATTGTGGCGGGCACCTGTAGTCCCAGCTACGTGGGAGGCTGAGGGAAGAGAATCACGTAAGCTCAGGAGTTTGAGGTCGCTGTGAGCTTGAGGATGCCACGGCTCTCTACCAAGGGTGATATAGTGAGACTCTGTCTCAAAAAAAAAAAAAAAGAGAGAGAGAGAGATGATGACATAAAATTTTCAAAATCTGATGTAAGATACAAAACTACAGATTTAAGACACTCTCCTTTTAAGAAGGAAAAAGAAACCAACAACATCTAGGCAAATTATAATAAAATTTCAGATTACCACAGATATGGTAGGGCCGGGACCTTATAAATCAGCCATGAAGAAAAGATACATTTATTATTACAAAGGGCCAATATTAAAATTGGCAAATTACTTCAAGTAAAAGCATTCAAGTCATCTTTAAGTGAATGCAGAATGTATGTATGTGAGTGACTACCAAGTAAGAAATTTATTCTCAGTGAAAATATGCTCAAAAAATGAAACACAAATGAAAATATTTTCATATGAACAAAATCTGAAAGAATTTTTTACTCTGAAATCTGTTAATGACATTTTAAAGGAAATTCTTCAATCTGGAGGATAATGATCCCAGATAGGATCTTAAAACTGCTAAAAGGAGTAAAGAGAGCCAGAAAATGTGAATAAATATTTTAAAAAATGTCTATTTAAAGCAGTGACAATAATAATGTTTTGTGGTGTCCATAACATTTGTGAAGTAGAGATGACAACAATAGCACAAAAAGTGGGGAGTAATATATACAGATAGCTCTTGTAAAATTTTACATTATTTTTGACATAATAAAATTACCAACTTAAGGTAGACTATAATAGTTTAAGGGTGCATGTTAAAATCTTCATGACAATCACTAAAAGACCAATGCAAAAAATGAATAACTAAAAATCCAGTAGAGGAGATAAAATGAAATTGGGGGGGGGGGAAACTAGAGACATCTGGAATGTACAGTCAAAGAAAGTTGTATTAATATAATGATTATAAAACAAATGCCAAAATGAAAGACCTAAACCCAATTATTATATATTGATGATGACATTAAATGTAACTGATATAACACTTTAATTAAAAGGCTGAGATTGTCACCCTAGGTTAAAAAAACAAGACCTAAGTGTATGCTGTTTATAAGAGACATGTTTTAAATATAAAAAACATGTAAGTTGAGAGTAAATGGTCCAAGAGAAATTATTTCATCTATCAATTAAAAGACTTTTATAAGAACAATCACAGAAGCTTTATATTCCTAATAGCCCAAACTTGGAAATGACTCAGAATGTATGATACTACATGTAATATATGGACAAATCTAAGACTTTATATTGAGCAAATGGAACTAGGCACAACAGTTTTCATATTATTTGATTTTATTTATATGATGGTTAACAATAGATAAAAGTAATCAGTGGTGATTAAAGTCAGAACAGGTGTTATCTCTGAAGGAAGGTGTGTGTGGACTGGAATATGCATAAGGAAAACCTTCAGGATACATAAATGCCCTCTATCTTTGTCTGGGAAGGGATTATGTGGATATGTATATAAATTTATTGAGCTATATCCTTAATATTAGTTCCCTTTCTTCACTGAAATGAATATATGTCACTGACCTATGAAGATAAAACAAGCAAACAAATGCATGAAGGAGGCCAAGGTGCTTAATTGTATTCTTAATTTTCACTACTAGAAATTTAGGTTATATCCAATTTTTCAATATAATAAATAATATTTGTAGAAGGAAAATGACACTACAGATCAAATCTTACAAACTAAGAATAAATAATTGTCCACATAATATTAATAAAGGCAGTGAGAGTGAATAAAATTATGAAAAATATTTACAAAATTGCAGAGGGACTCATGCTAGAAGCAGGAACAGAATTGGAAACATTTTATACTCATAAATCATAATATGGTATGATGACATCACATTATGCATTGCATATTGTATTTTATATGAGTGATAAGTATGGTGATGCCTGAAAAATAACTATACACATTTATACCAGTAACTTTCAAAATTATTAATAAAACTGACAGTCTCTTGAAAAAGAAATATTAAATGTAATGGACACATTTCATTTGTAGACTATTTCCCTTCATTTTTCTGATACTATAACTTCAATAAATATTAATGCTATCATTATTTCCAATTTTTACCCTCTTTCTTCATCTATACCATGGGGGTAAGGGGGAAAAGATGCTTATACAAGACGATCTCTCCCTTCCATTTCTAGTAAGTCAGTTACTCTACCCATGGGTGCTACCTCCACATAGCTCAGTAACTCCACTTCCACTGAGTCCCTGCCAATTGTTTCCAAATAGTGCTTTGTTTCCACATTCAGATATATAGAGATGACAAGGCCTTAAAAATTTTATTGCCAATATGTGAGATAAAAGGAACAAGTTGATGTATCCTAAGTATCACCTCCCATTCTTCCCCCATGTCTAATGACTAACCTTGCTTCCTAGGACACTCTCTGAGGGCATCCCTCTTTGATACACCTTTGTAGAAGAAGTTGGTATCTCTCCACAATTAACTGAAGGTGAAACCCAACCAGGTAATTGAGTGTATGACTCATTCAGATTAAAGCAATACTGGCAAGGCAGAACCAGTCCACTGTCACCCAGTCACAGATGGCCAGCCTTGAAGGAAACAGCAGCTTGTTACGAGATGTGCCGAGACAAGAAAGTACCCCCAGCACATCCACATCCATCCTGTGGTACATGTGCATATCTGGCACCAATTCCCCCATTTCCCTTTCTAGGGAGGCCAGTGTGTGTTTGTGTGTGTGTGAAGCCATCTAAGCAAACAGGTGAGAACTTCCAGCAAGCACGGCACAGAGGCTAGATGTCAGACAACTGGGACAAGTTGAGGAGGAAGCTGCTTCCAAAACGTGTGCCAAGTCATTGCTCTTGAAAGGTGGCTCTGGAGGGAACAGTGTGTATCAAGCCTTTGATTCTTCACCTTTCACGAGCAAGAAATGTTAACTTTTAAGAAGTTTGGGGAGGTGAAATTCTGACGGAAATATGTGCAGGTAGTTGAATCGGTCTTCATCAGAGCATACTTGCTTCTTCCTGAGGCTCTCTAATATTGCCTGCTCCTCGTGGTCCTTTTAGAGAACCTGATATCTAGCATATGTCATCTCTGATTCATGCCAGCCTAGGCCTCGCACCCCACTTACTACATGTTTCTTCTAGTCTCATGCCTTTGGTGACTCTTACCTCCCGCCCTCCCTTTCTGCTCCACCCTCCTGCCTTGCTCCCTCCCTCTGCTCCCACTAGTTCCTGGGCCGCCCACATTCCATGCAGGGTCTCCAGCAGATCCCTCCTCACTCTCCTCTCCACACTATCTCTCACCTTCTCAGGGCTCTCTCTTGGGGCTTTGGGCTTAGTGATTGGGTGCACTTTGGACTCAAAGGGGAGGAGGATGCTGTGCCATTGACTGTGGCTGGGTTATTCAGACAATCCTGCATGGGACCTTATCAGCCCACTCAGGTACATCCTTGAGTGTTTATTGCCCTCTAGAATTTTACAGACAGACCTTGCTGTGCTTTGAGACAGAGATTGAACATTTCTGGGTCTCAATGAAAAAGCTGTCTAATCTCATCAAAATATGACTTGACTCCTAACATGTATAACAACTATTCAGGTGTGGAAGGTCACCTTTTATTGAGTGTAAAAAAAAAGGCAGCACAGAAAGGCTGGTGTAGAGTAAAAGCCATCTATCCCAGGCTGTGCGCCATCCTTCCACGCTGACTGTGAACTCCATGTCATTGCTCTTGAAATTTAATCCATTAACTTAATGGATCAGTAGGTTGTAAGAATAATATGCATTATTATTATATGTGTAACAAGCATGATTCTTAATGTCAGAAAACACAGAACTAAGTAGCAACCTGGCCATGCAACACTCATATATATGGTGGAAATGTCATTTCCTGACTCTTGGCCTTGTTTTCTGCAAAAATGGAAAGGTTATACGGATCCTAGAAGCTCGTGTATGCTCCTTTAATATCTATATTTCTATGAATCAAAGTTCTGAGATGCAGCCATAAGTATCCTCTTCTTTCCAACATTTTTCCAGAGTTTTGTGGTACCAACCCACAGGATATGTCAGCAATTTAATAAAAGGAATAACAATCATCAAGCAAATAACTCATTTACACCCCTGCACTGAAGATGCAATAAATAGCAGTCCCAGAAAGAGGTAAGCCTTAATTCTCAGAGTTCCCAGGACCCAGAGGAAGGGCACACAACCAACTGCCCCTGGGTGCCCTGTGTCCACACAGAGGCTCTGTCTTCATCCTGCAAACAAAGCCCAGAGATGTTGCATCAAGATCGCTGTGCAGACAGAGCCAGCCCCCCCTCTGGTGCAAGCTCTGGGAAAGTCAGAAGAGAGGAAAACAGCACCGAGGAGCAGGGAGTAAGACCCTACCTCTACGGACATCACTTTGCTTGTATGAAACGTTCAATCTATTTCTGTGTCACTAGGTATCTGTCACTAAGTTAAAGGAGGGTCAAAGGGATTTCCCTTCCTCCTTTCTTCCCTCTCTCTTCTCCTCTTTCTTTCTTTCTTTCCTAACATGTGACAAAGCAGCCTCTCCTTTAGCACCGCTTCTAGTAAGATCTGACATGATTTTCTTTACTGGGACGTAGGTAAGGTGATGTTAAAACTGGGACCTGCTATTCTCACCACCTAGAAAGGACAGTGGAACCCCTAGCTCTCTGCTGTTATGTGTCCCTTTCTAACAGCCTCTGGAAGAGCTGACCCAGCCTCTAACCTAGTCTCTGCTAAGCGACAATGGAACTCATCTCTCAACCTGCCCCTCCCCTCCCCTCAGTGCCACACCTGAATGACATCTTACCTTTCAAACTCAGCATGCCCCAGACAGAATCTGTCTTCTCCTTCCTACTCTCTAATGTCTGTGGGATCTGATTCTTTCCTTATTCTTTATCCACACTGCAGTGTTGTAGGATCACATGGTAGGCCAGAGATCTCGAGGTCAACTCACCTCATTCCCTGTCACCCCAAAAGTGCTCCATCAGGAAGAAGGAAGGCACCACCCACTGCCGGGAGCTCAAGGCCATATATGTTAGCTTGAATCACCATCTGATGACTCCACAGTTTCCACACCTTCTGCCTTCTGGGCCCCAAAGAACAAAACAGGCCACTCCTCCATGTGGCGGCCCTGGAGAAATTTCAAGCATAAGTCTGTCATCACTGAGCCGCTTCTCAGCACCATTCCAATCTGTACAGGACATCGCTCACCTCCTCCCCAGGTCAGGCCTGTCCGCAGTCTCAGCCTGAAACTGTGATGCAAGTGTGGTCTGTTGGTGTGGAGCCCTGGAGGACAGTCTCCTTCCTGAACGCTCCAGGACCCTGTCCTGGGGCCTAAGGGCCCCAGCCGGGAAGCTGCTCTTCTCAGGAAAGCAGAGGAGTTACTTGCAAATCCTGTCCTCCCTCCTGTTGGCTCTCAAAGGCATTCAAAAGCAACTTGTATTCCTGCTGACTCAGTCCAGGGAGTTCATTTTGATGTTCAGTCTTTGTAGGGAAGCATCAAGACACAAACTGAGAATTATCTGAGAACTGCACAGTGTAGCTGGGATTTTCTTTTGTTTTTAAGTAGAGTAACACAAAAAATTAGTATAGGATCCTATACTATTTGTGATGGTTAATTTTTCTTTTCTTTCTTTCTTTCTTTTTTTATTTTTGGTCAACTCAACTAAGTCATACTACTCAAATATTGGGTTAACCAGATGTTGCTGTGAAGATATTTTTTTACATGCATTTAAGATTTAAATCAGTAGACACTGAGGAAAGAAGATTTTACTCCATAAAGTGGGTTATCCTCATTCAGTCATTTAAGTCCTTAAAAGAAAAATCCAAGGAAGAGGGAATTGTGACTCTAGACATTCTCAGACATGAACTTCTTATCAGTTCTCTGCTGGGTCTCCCACTTGCCAGCCCAGCTGCCAGTTTGGACTTGCCAAGCCTCTACAGTAATACAAGCCAGTTCCCTAAAATCAATTTCTTTTTCTCTCTCTCCCCTCCAGACCTCACATACATACACTATTGGTTCTGTTTCTTTGGAAAATTCTAATAGATCTCTTTAAGGTTGGCTTCTTCTCTTCCTTCAATTTTTAGCTTAAAGTTCATCTCCTTAGAACCTCCTTGACCACTGTCTCTAAAGCAGCCAGCTACACAGTACCACCTACCTTAATTGTAATTCTCTGCTGAGATGTGTCCTCAGCAGAGACACATTTCTGCAGATTGATGGATTGACTACAGTGGTCCTACCATTTTGCTTCTATATAATATTTCCTCTACAGAACCATGGCAGGGTGGGTGGAGAGGGGAAGCTAAGGATTCCCTTACCAGACAGACATCTGTGGAATATGAAGTGTGTTTCCGCTTTCAGAGTTTGTGACAAGGCAGCTCTCTGGTCATGGATGTGTTCTCTGCTCACCCTCCCTGCTTAGATGCAGGAAGGGCATTTAATAGAGTACAACACCTATTCCTGAAAAGCACTGTGCAAGAAAACTCAATAGAAAGCAAGTTCCTTATTCTGATAGAGTGGCTATAAAACTGCAGAATCCAGCATACTTTTGGTACACGATAAATGCTTTTTTCTGAGGTTGGGGAGGGACGAGATAAGAGCTCAGGTGTCACCATTTCTACTGAATCCTACAGTAAAAATTGGCACTTTGGGGGTTAGAAGTGAGAGATAACTAAAAGAAGAGGTTCCCCTGGAATTCTGTAAAATATGTTCTTTGATCTGACTTTGGGTATTCCCTTTGTGAAAATTCTTTGAAGTGTACTCCTTAAGATTTTGTGCACATTTTCAGACAAAAATTAGACTTCAATACAGTATGACTTAAAAATAAGAAATAATCTGAATATCTATCAATGGGGGAAAAGATAAATAAGGATACATCCCTATTGTGATCATTTATCCAACAGTTTAAAAATAACAAGGGATCTATATGTGTTAATTTGGGAAAACAAAACCTCCAAGTACATAAGAAAGAAGAGTTGCCTCATGTTCCTGCTTGTAGATATACACAAATATTTAAAAATTTTTAAAAGACTTAGAAAGTAAAATAGGTTGTAGTAGGCAAAAGGAAAATTCTGTGTTTTATTTTTATATTACTTGGCTGTTTAAAACAAATGTACAAGGTGGCCATAAAGTTCCTGTGCAATTTTTAATTGCACACTATTTTGAATTGCACATGAACTTTATAGCCACCCTATACATTCATGTATCACTTGTGTAAGTAGATAGACTTTTTTTTTTTTTTTTTTGAGAGACAGAGTCTCACTCTATCGCCCTTGGTAGAGTGCTGTGGCGTCACAGCTCATAGCCCAGTGCCAACTTCTGGGCTTAGGCGATTCTCTTGCCTCAGCCTCTCGTTAGCTGGGACTACAGGCACCCGCCACAATGCCCGGCTATTTTTTTGCTGCAGTTTGGCTGGGGCCGGGTTTGAACCCACCACCCTCAGTATGTGGGGCCAGGGCCCTACTCACTGAGCCACAGGCACCGCCTGATAGACACATTTTCTAACTGCGTACAGATGAGAGAGCCTATGTTGGTTGGTGGCATGGCGTGGTACATGTCAACAAACCAAATCATATAAAAATAAGAAACAGAATTTTCCCTTTGCCTACTCCAACATATTTTACTTTCTTTTTTTATAGTTTTTTTTATTAATATTAAATCATAGCTGTGTACATTAATGAGATCATGGGGCATCATACACTGGTTTTATAAACAGTTTGACACATTTTCATCACACTGGTTAATATTGACTTCCTGGCATTTTCTTAGTTATCGTATTAAGACAATAATATTCTACATTTACTAAGTTTCACACGTACCCTTGTAAGATGTACCGCAGGTGTAATCCCACCAATCACCCTCCCTCTGCCCATCCTCCCCCCTCCCTCCTCTCCCTCTCCCCTTTCTCCATATTCTTATGTTATAACTGGGTTATAGCTTTCATATGAAAGCCATAAATTAGTTTCATAGTAGGGCTGAGTACATTGGATACTTTTTCTTCCATTCTTGAGATAATTTACTAAGAAGAATATGTTCCAGCTCCATCCATGTAAGCATGAAAGAGGTAAAGTCTCCATCTTTCTTTAAGGCTGCATAATATTCCATGGTGTACATATACTACAATTCATTAATCCATTCGTGGATCGATGGGCACTTGGGCTTTTTCCATGACTTAGCAATTGTGAATTGGGCTGAAATAAACATTCTGGTGCAAATATCTTTGTTATAATGAAAAGACCCAAAAAGAAAAGAAAATTATAGACCAATATCACTAATGAATGTAGATGCAAAAATATTCAACAAGATCTTATCAAATAGAATCCAGCAACACATCAAACAAATTTTACATCATGACCAAGTTGGTTTTATCCCAGGGTCTCAAGGCTGGTTTAATATATGTAAATCTGTAAGTATAATTCAGCACATAAACAAATTAAAAAACAAAGACCACATGATTCTCTCAATTGATGCCGAAAAAACTTTTGATAATATCCAGCATCCCTTCGTGATCAGAACACTTAAGAAAATTGGTATAGAAGGGACATTTCTTCAACTGATAGAGGCCATCTACAGCAAACTTACTTTCTAAGTCTTTTAAAAATTTTTAATATTTGTGCATATCCACAAGTGGGAACATGAGGCAACTCTTCTTTCTATTACTTTCCTACAGTGGTCCTGTTACTGTTAACTAGAAGCCCCAGGGCCCCACTGCCAGAGCCATCTTTCAGTAGCTGAATGACTTCAGCAGGCAGCTGAGTCTGATTTGGTGTCCTTGTGCTAGAGTGAGGAAGTGGAAGGTAATGACGGTAACTTGACCCATCCAATTCTGCTGTGCTCTCTGACTTTAGCCACCTTTCCTGCCCTCCCTCCCTGCCTGCCAGCTCCCCGCTCTTGCGTGGGACTCTGTGTAAACCTACATGGGAGAATCAGACCTTTCAACTGAACCTTGACTTTCAGTCAACTTTTCATTCCAGCCTAAAAGTCAGAGAGAAGAATGATGTTGAGAAGCGTGGCTTTAAGGGGCACTGACTGGTCACTCTGAGCTGGAAGGGGAGCTGGTCCCCACACACCATTCCCGGGGTAGGGGCAGGGAGCACCCTTCCCTTCTTTCTCGAGAGCATTTGGAGACACTGCTGCTGCTTGTCCTGTGGTGCCTGAATGGGGAGACAAAGTCTGAGACCGCTACTTTAATGGGGAGGAACTAGAAACAAATAGGCAGGCATAAATCCAAGTTCGAAAATAAACAGTCTGCACAGACAGCTCCTCAACTCTCTGTGCCTTAGCGTAGTGACAAGCCAGACCTCCCAGCTGCCTAGGGTCAGCCTCACTAATTGTTCAAAGGCAGATAGAACACATCCCCCTGACCTTAGAGCTTACCTTGTAATCTAGCTGATGTTTACCTGGTCTTTTTCCTCCTTCCTGTCTGGGCCGACAGCTCCACTCCTGCTCCCATTAGCCCTCTTCCTTTTTTCTCGGGCAACTGGGCATCTGCCCTGCAACACTGCACTTGCTCTGCGCCCTGACCTGCAGCTGAGCTCAGTGTCATTGTGGGTAGCGAGGTCAGCGTGGTCCCTGCACAGCCAGAGTGGGGCACAAAGGAGCAGATTCCTCCCCACAAGCCACACCTAACTGCTGCTGCTCAGTCTGAGCTTCGGTGAACTGCCGAGAGGGCCAATCTCTCTTTCAGGTGGGCCCTCCGTCCCTCATCCTTCATGGGAATTTAATTGGCACCACCTTGGGGGCACCGCATGTTTATAAAATGATATACAACTCCAGACATTCATTAGCGCTGTCAGTGCCTTTGGAATGATAAATAGTGGGAAGGCTCGGTCAGAAAGCTTCTGGAGCTAATCCCAAATTAACTTTTCTATACCCTGCCAAGAAGAAATACGAGAGCAATGAAGGTTTTATGATAGCCCATAATCTCATGATTAAACAAGAGGCTGAAAAAAATGGGACACTGCTTTATGTTTTAATTGAAATGCAGGAACCAAAATAAACACTAAAGTCCCCAAGTCCTGTCTGGTGACAAGCTCTAATAGGCCTGTGTTAGCACCAACCGCAGCCACTTTGTGGGGAAACATGCATCACTGTGTGGTGTGTCCACCCAGGGAGCACAGCCGGCCCCTCTCAGCACCCAACCCGGCTGGGCTGGTGTCTGCCTGTTTGTTATTAGATGGGTATCAGTGGGCTGCCCCTAGGACTCCATGTTCACACATCCTCTTTACTCCACCAGTTGCACAGATTAAACCCTTGGAATTCTATGGGTAATTGAGTTCAAAGTTTAACCTTACATTCAAGAAAAGAACAATTCCACTAGGAGAACCACCCCCACAGTCCGGAGAAAGTCTGAGAGGAACCACAGGCTCTAATAGGAGAGTTGCCAAAGAGGGGACAGAGGAGGCAGGGGGTGGGTGGATGGGCTGTCCTTTCCCCCCTGGGAGGGCTATGTAAACTAGGGCTTAACTCCCCCTCCAGACCACCCAGTTTTATCTCTTTAGAAAAACATTAGCACATTTGACACTCTGGAGTAGCAGGGGCAACCTCTTGGGAGGTAGTGAACTGCCCTTCACCAAGTTCCATTAGCAGAAGGATGTACTGGGATAATCAGGAGACACCAGAGCAATTGACCAAAAAAAAAGTCTGGATAAATAGTTTTAAGTTGCATCCTAAGGGCGAATTAACTTTGTTCATTTTTCTTCTTTTTAAATTGAAGTCAAATAATCCATTTGGTTACCAACGCTCACAATCAGCCCATTCTGGTCAATGTCAAACTTGTCGGCAAGGACTTTAGAGCCAGTGACTAAAGGACTAAACTTTGCCTTTGCTTTCCCTTTGCATGTTTGAGGGTTTTCTTTTCTATTTTTTAAAAAGAAAGTGTTCTTCTTTGATAAGGAGAAGCCTAAGTAGTGGGCCCTCATTTGAATAACCAGGATGGAGAGCTGAGAACACAGTCTCTGGGCCTCTCTGCATCCCTGGACCCCTCTCTGGGCAGGTCTGGATGCCTTTCCTTTCCCCACAATCAATTACCCAGAGAAGCATCTCGTCATCTGCCTTTTGGCAGCTCTCCATGACCTGCCCTCGCAGAGTCACTTCACATCACTTCACATACTGAACCTCCTTCGCAGCACTCAGTGTGTTTTTGTAAGAAGATGATAAACGTTATTTTCCCCTTCCTTCAGCCTTATTTTAACAACAGGTGATTTGTTACCTGCTTGTCTCCAGCTGCCCGCCAAGACCTTCTCTCCTGACCGGTGCTGAGCAGCAGCGCCAGAAAAATGTTCACGCAGGGATTTCCAGACACCACTGAACAGTCTGAACCTGTGTCAGGAAGCCCAGCCGCTGTGCCCCCCACAGACGCCACCGCAGCACCTCCCTCCTGCCCTGACAGCAGAAGGATGGGTCTCCTGTGAGATGGATCTGCTGGGGATGACGGTTCTGCTTGGGCTCCAGCTTCCTGACTTGGGGCTGGGGGTGGGGGACATGTCCTCTATGTGTGCGTCCCAAGGTGGGCCGGGATCACAGCTGGCAGAAAAGACAGCAGTGGAGGGTTTCTGCTGGGTGAGAATGCGGGGTGGGGAGAGAGGGGAGCAGAGGGGCAGCAGTGGTGTGAAGTACCAGGCACCCCCCTCTCCTCACACAGGTAAAACACAACAGCATCACTGCAGAACGAGTTCCAGAATGCACAGGCAAAAGGGAAGTGGGGTACTGAGAGAAAGGGAGGCTGCGTGTAAAATACCATCTCCCTGCAGCTGTGCCACGCTAGGAGTCTTGACCATGAACTGAAAGAACTAAGAGACAGTCCTGGGCAGAGTGGGGAGCCTGAGAGGACAGCACAGCTGTGTGGACATGTGGAGAAGGTCACTGTCTCCACCTTGCCCCCATCTTCTGGAAATGACCCAACTCTCCAGGCCCTGTTCTGTCCCTGGTCACTGCAAGAGCTGACTGACTGTAGGCGGGGGCACAGCATAGTTTTTCTTTGCAGTCGCAGAGTAGGATGGGAAAGAGACAGGTCTTTATCATCTTAGCCCAGCCTGGCTGAGGCAGGGAAGGTCAGGGGGACTATACTGTGTGAACTAGCTGCTCCAGCTGAACCCAGGTGCCCCTGTGAGACTTGGGCCCGCCAGCCAGGTGGGATCCAGCCCTGCTCTAACTGATGAACCACAACAACTTGGGTAGCTACTTAACTCCCCAGATCTCCAGCTGGGCACAACAATCCCTCCCTGGAATACCGTGGTGTCAACGGAGAGCATGTGTGTGAGCAGTGTTGGCAAGACCCAACCCCAAAAAGCAGGGAAGAAAATGAAGAAGAGGCTGGGAACAGGAAGCCAGAGAAAAAGAGGGTCTCAGTGTCCCCCTGGGTGGGTGGGGGGGTGTTCCTGGGATCCACAGAGAACCCCCTAAATGGTGGTGCTCAGACTTGAGCATGTGTTTATACAGCTTAGAGTGCTCATAAAAGCACTCATGGTGGGTCCCACTTCGAGAGATTCCGATTCAGCAGATCTGGTTGGGGCCTGAGAATGTGTATTTCCAACTAGTTCTCCAAGGATGTCGGCGCTGTTGGTGCCAGGAATTTGAAAACCACAGCCCTAAGCACTTGCCTGCCTGCCTGGGGAAAGAAATGAGCTGGCACCAGGCCTGGAAGGGACGGAGGGGCCTTGGCCCTCAGAGGAGTTGGATTTAGGAGTAAGGGCTGGTTCTGGACCACCCTCCTCCCTTGCCCAGACACCCTGCCCTCCGTGGGCAAGCCTAGGGCTTGGTGGCAGCAGGATTTCTTTAACTTGCATGGCTGTCCATCGGCTGCCCCTTAGACCTGGCCCAATCCTTGCTTGCCCCCTTCTCCTTCCACTCCCAGTGAATCTTACCTCTTCCTTGCCTGAGAATACACAGCCTCCAGAAAAATGATTGCACATCTATACTTAGAGACATGCACAAGAATGCTGCTTACAATACTGTTTATAAAATCAAACAGCTGGAAATATCCTGAATCTCTATCCACGGGGAAATGGCTGAATAGGCTCCGATGCACACCTTCTTCATAACATCACACGGCAGTTAAACCTTCTAGATGCACTAATCTGAGCTACTCCCCATACATTTTATCAGGAAGAAAAGTGCAACTTATAGAACAGTAGACACAGTATGATCTCATTAAGAAAAACTAAATTTAAAAAAAGAAAAACACCGTACAAAAATGCTCACTTTTATAGTCTGTGTTTCTCTAAAGATAAAAAACATGAGCTATGTTGCAGATTAAAAACGTTGACCATCTCTGGGCAGAAGATCAGGATGGTGATGTGGTCAAGGGAAATTTTTATTTCATCTATGTTGTCTGGATTTTTCAAGGGTATACTCACATGTAACTTGAATGAGTTATGTATATTATACACCACATAACATTTCTGCTAACGATGGACTGCGTAGAGGATGGTGGTTTTGTAAGCTTGCAAGGGAGCTAAAGAGTTACTGTCACCTAGTGATGCAGCCAACATAAAGTCATAGCACAACACATCACTTATGTGTTGGTGGTGATGCTGTTGTCAACAAACCTACTAGGCTGCCAGTGGCATGAGTCTAGCACATACAGTGATGCACAGGGCATACCACTTGATGATGATGATAAGGGACCGTGTTACTGGTCTATGTATTTACTATACTATAACTTGTTGTTATTTTAGAGTGTATTTCTTTGACTTAGAAAAAGAGAGTTAAAACTATAAAACAGTCACAGGCTGGTCCTCCAGGAGGTATTTCAGAAGAAGACTTTATTATCAAGGGAGACGGCAGCTCCATGCCTCTTATCGTTTATTATCACAGGAGATTGCAGCTCCACGCCTGTTATGGTCCCTGCAGACCTTCCAGGGGGACAAGATACAGAGGTGGAGGACAGTGATGCTGATGATGCTGACCTTGTGAAAGTCTAGGGTAAAGTATATATGTATATCCTAGTTTTTAACAAAAATGTTGAAAAAGTAAAGAAAATGATGAACATTAAGAATAGAAAAAGGGTTCTAGAATAGACTATAAAGAAAGAAAATATGTTTGTCCAGCTGTACCACAAGTGTTTTAATTGGCATTAAAAAGAGTCAAAATTTGTTTCAAGGTTTGTAAAATGAAAAAGTGACAGTAAGCTTATTGTTGAAAAAAGACAAATTTTAAATACACAGCTAAGTGTCCAGTATAACAGGCCTGCAGCAGCACGCAGCTCTGTCCCAGCCTTCACATTCACTCACCACCTGCTCCCCGACTCGCCCAGAGCAACTTCCCAGCCTGCAAGCTCCGTTCATGGTAAATTTCCTATACAGATGTACCATTCTTTGTCTTTTATACCAGGGTTTTTCAACCTTTGTTATCT
The DNA here is from genome assembly GCF_027406575.1 of Nycticebus coucang. Classification (NCBI taxonomy): domain Eukaryota; kingdom Metazoa; phylum Chordata; class Mammalia; order Primates; family Lorisidae; genus Nycticebus; species Nycticebus coucang. Next base: position 75,771,742 of record NC_069782.1, on the reverse strand, counting down.
CACAGCACACTTGAACCTGCAGCAAAATTTACACGGCACACTTAAATTATGTTGATAAAAAAAAGAGTAAACAGAAGAATATACTGACTGTGCTTTGAACTTCTTTCGAAAAGAATTTAATTAATGATCTTTAAAATTTTTTGCAGCACACCTAAAAGCCTCTATGGTACACGACTGGGCTGCAGCACACCAGTTGAAAATAACTATTTCAGACTGTGTTTTTACAGTACATTTTCTATGTTTAGCTGCATTTGGATACACAAATCCTTACCATTATGGTATAGTTGTCTACAGTGTTCAGCACAGTAACGTGCTGTCCAGGTATGTAGTCTGCGCCCGGGTGTGCAGTAAGTTGTACCATCCATCTGATTGTAAGTATGTTCTATCATGCTCGCGCCAGTACTAAATCGCCTAGGACACATTTCTCAGAAGCAATCCCCATTTTTAAGTGATGCGTATGACTAAGGACACAATATCTAGATTCTAAAAGGTCATTAAGTGTTCAGGAAAATGGGGCAGAGGGATGGCAGCAGGGAGTTAGAATATTAAATAGGGTAGCCAAGGCTCTATATTTCAGTTAAATCTTCACAATTTTGTACAGTTGGCAAATTATTCAAATTTAAAACCCTTTGCACTCTAGGAGTCTTGGCGCAAATATGTGTGTGTGTGTGTGTGTGTGTGTGTGTGTGTGTGTGTGTGTGGACAAAGAGGAAATTGGGCTGAGGACATGGATTCCTGCAATATGCTGCCCGTAACCCCCAATCCGTCTCAGTTTTGTTTCCCTCTAAAGAAGTGTCTCTTCCTTCCAAAATTTATTATTATTATTATTATTATTTTGAGACAGAGTCTCAAGCTGTTGTCCTGGTTAGAGTGCTGTAGCGTCATGGCTCACAGCAACCTCTAACTCTTGGGCTCAAGTGATCATCTTGCATCATTTTTTTTTAAATTTTTTTAGTAAAGATGTGATCTTGCTTTTTGCTCAGTTGGTCTTGAACTTGTGAGCTCAAGCAAGCCACCTGCCTCAGCTTCTCAGAGTACTAAGATTACAAGCATGAGCCACTGTGCCCAGCCTCAAGATTTATTATTATTCCAAGATCTATCTGGTCTCTGAAGTTAACCCCATCATCTCAATGGGGGTTAACAAAAGAGAACTTTTGTTCTTCAGCTGTGCCCCCAGGTTGGCACCTGCTCTGAACTGCTCTTCCTGAGTGTGGCAAGCCTTCTGTGCTCCCTAGAGGCGCTGCTCAGCTCACCACGTAGACTATCAGAGCTGTTTTCTATAAGGGGTGATTCTTCCAAAAAGCTTTCCATTGACACTTCCATGGAAATTCCATGAAGTTTAGGAATGAACTTGGGTAGAATTGTCACTGTTGCAATATTGGGAGACTTTTGATACTTCTCACTTTATCCAAACCCTCCTTCACATCCCTGGAAAAGTGCATTTTTAGTTTTCCTCATTTAGATCCTACACAGACTTATCAGATTTATTACTAGAGATTTGGGGATTTTTGAGATGCTAATGCCATCTCTATTTTCACTGTATTTCATAATTACTGCTAGTATTTGGGGAAACTGTGAGGTTCAACAATTTGGGTCACTTTATTAAACATTTTTATTCTCAAATATTTGATAACCTTGGGTTTAGCTCCCTGACATGCTCAAAACAAAAATTAAAGGAATCTTTTTCAAACTTATCTTTTTTATTTGTAATTCATATCTTATTTGACTTCCAAGACAATGTAAAATCATTGCAGTGATAGATACCGACCTTAGTTCCTTTGCTGATTTTTGTTTTAAGAACTATGTGATGACTTGCTAGTAAACTATAATGCTTACTAGAGTGCATGACCAAAAAATAAAGAAATAAAACTTCTTTCTCAGCTTTTCGGGATTTTTTTTTTAGAATGAAAAAAATGGATGTTGATTTTCATCAAACTACTTCAGCATCCTTTTGCTTTTACTTATGTTCTATTTTTTTGCATTTCTTATTTTAACCTTTTGTTCTTGGGATACACCATATTTGGCCCTATGGAATGATTCATTTCATGTACTGTAAGATTCAAATTGATACTTTATTTTGTTAAGATATTTTTAGCAGACATTTGAAAATCATGAGATAGGTCCATAAACTATCTTAAATCTCCAGATATCCCCTACAAAACACGGTAAAAAGGCTCTCACATGCCTTTATCCCCTATTAGCCTCCAGCCATGTTAGCAGGACTTCTGAGCATCTTTATGAATCATGTATGATCCTCTAGCATTTGTTTCTTGGGAGCACATCTTCATAATATAGATGTGGTCACAGTCCTTGTTGGAATCCCCCAGAAAGCAGGTCCTGAGGTGAGCATTTGGCTCCAGGTAAGGCATGTGAGGCCTAGAGCGCGAGTAGGGGAGGGAAACAGGGCAAGTGGAAAAGCTGGGGAGTGCTGATTAGCAGTAGGTCACCTCTGCGGACAACCAGGGTGAAAGCCTGGGGCCTGGCTGGGAAACAGCAAGCGTCCCTCAGCCTGGTGTTTCCCTGAGACCCAGAAGCAGAACGTGGACCCTGAACTCTGGACCCACTGCCCGAAGGTGGCAGCTCTCCTGGTCCAAGCTGCCTGCAGGCGAAGCGCGCAGCCGGGGAAGCCAGACAGTTCACCAAGCTGACTGTCAGGCTGGAACCTGATGGGAACTTGGGAGCCGACCCCACAGCTGCAGCTGAACGCGGGAGATGCATGACAGTGTCAAAGCAGCTGCCACAACCAGCCTTCCTAAGTGGGCTTTTTAAACGTCTGATTCCTCATTTTATGAGATGATCTTAGCCCCAGTTTAAGTGCGCATTAAAGGTTTCCCAACCAGCTTTTGCCACCAGATTATCTGCAGACTGTATGGCAAAGTTGTTCAGGTCATTGACAAAAACAAATGTAAATTTTAAAGGAGAAGGTAAAGATTTCCTTGGTATGACTACGTTGCTGATGCCCTGCTGTTTTGCATGTGACCACGTATATCCTTAAAACCATCCACCCTTCCTCCTGAGAGCTGGGTAAGTGTCTAGTCTTGTTCTTCAAGAGCACGTCTGGAATAAGCCATCCAGGGTGCTGAGGTCCTGACACTGCACACCCTGGACCTCCACCCTGGTGCAGAGACTCACCTGAGATGCACCCACCCCCCCCAGCTCACCTTCGACCCCACCCGGGCCCATCCTCCCAGGTACGATGAGGAACGAAGAACTATCAGGAAAGAGAACGAGGCTTTCATAACTGGCATTACTTGGTGACGAAATAAACTGCAAATTTAATAGCTGAGACTTTTAGTTCATGCCCACATGGCCCCTGAGCGGCAGGAAGACAGACATTCCTCCTGCCTTGAAAGTCCCATGTAGTTTTGGAAATTTAAAAGGTGCTGCTTGCCCAATTGTCACCTCTGGGTGTCAATCAGCCCTGCTTTGGACAACCAAGATGTGATGATCACGTGATCACCCAGGGATCCCATGTTGTGGCCTTTTGTGTGTGAGGCAAGAAGGGGAGCAGGCTCTAGCTTGCCAGCCTCTGGATCCTGTTTGCCTAGAGCAGTGATTTTCAACTGGTGTGCCACGGCACAACGGCACTCAGTGAGAGGATCTTAGGTGCGCTGAGAAAATTTTTTAAGATAATTAATTCAATTATTTTTGAAAGAAGTTCAAAGTAAAGTATATTCTATTTTTATTTTTTGATAAAATAATTTAATTTTTTGATAAAATAGTTTTATTTTTTGATAACATAAGTGTGCTATGTAAATTTAACTATAGGTTCAAGTGTGCCCTGAGATAAAAAAAAAAGGGGGGGTTGGAAAATACTGGCCTAGAGCAATGTCTGACATTGAGTGGGCGTGGTTGCGTGAGTACCAATAAATCAGTCCATCCAGACACCTGCCTGGCTCAGTCATTCACCTCTGGGCTTTTGTTTAAATAGGTCTTCCCTGACAACCCTTCTTAAAATGGCCAACCTCACTCTAAACGCTCCCTGGCTACTTTCTCTGCTTTATTTTTTTCCACAACACTTATCACCATCTGATACCCTCCATATTTCACTCACCTGTGGTCTGTCTGTTCTTTGTAGAAATCAAGCTCCATTGTAATTAGAGGTTTTGCTGGTTTGGGTTGTTTCTGAAGCCCCAGTAACTGAGACAGAGCCTGGAACACAGAAGCACTCAATACTTCTTATAGAATAAAGAGTATGTAAGTGAATGAGGAAGAGAAATATTGTCACCAATGCTCTGAACTGTGGCCACATTTTTCCCAACTGACATTCTGAGATATAAATATTGAAAATGCCAGCAAACCTTTGCACAACAGAGCGAGCACATTTCATGTGAAGTAATATTGATTTAAGACTAAGTAAATCATTAGAGAATGTCAGATATCCCTTTGATCCAGAACAAAGTTTAGAAAAGATGAAATCAAAATTACCCCCAACGAAACACAGCCCTGGTGGGAAGATCTCAGGAAAACACTTCTCTGAGTGTAGTTGTCAAAAACTCATCAGAGCTGGGCTCAGTGGCTCACTCCTGTAATCCTAGTACTCTAAGAGGCAGAGGTGGGTGCATTGCTTGAGCTCAGGAGTTCAGGGTCAGCCTAAGCAATAGGGAGACCCCCGTCTCTAAAAATAGCCGGGCATTGTGGCAGGTGCCTGTAGTCCCAACTACTTGGGAGTCTAAGGGAAGAGGATCACTTGAGCCCAAGAGTTTGAGGTTGCAGTGAGCTGTGATGCCATGGCAGCCTACCAAGGGCAACAAAGTGAAACTCTGTCTCAAAAATAAATAAATAAATAAGTAAATAAATTCTCATCACAGGAAGCCCCTGCTGGAGAGGGAGACTCCTTCCTCCACCAGGATACAGGAAAATGGGTTATGAACCAACATTGTGCAACTGAACCATGGGATGGCTGGTGTGTGGAGCCAGTTTAAGGAAACTTCCAGAGCTGCCCAGAATGTGGGACCCTAGACAAGGTTTTCTCGCAGGGTATCTGTCACTGTAAAGGTACTTGGAGCATCCTAGGACTTTTCAACTTCTCCTAGACTCCTTGTCTGGAAATGTCACAGTGGAATCTTCTAGACAGCCCTACACAGACAGCAGGTGCCCTGTTGACCAGAAGCAAGGAGGTATTTCATAACCTGGGGGAGCCCAGGCATGTTCCAGGGATCTTCACACTGGCAAGTTCTGACAAAGGTTCTCTGCTTGATCAGAGTCTACTCAGGTCCTTGAAACCTCTCCTGGAAACACTTTCATATTAAATACAGTTTTGGTAAAAAAACTCTGCTAAATCAGTTTAGCAAGAACCCACCCTCCTCCATCCTTGATATCTGATCAGCTTCCTCATCCTCCACTGTCCGCCAGGTGATGTCCGGTCACCTTGTCCTATCTTCAGCAAGAATCTTCTTACTTTGGCTTATCTGGAATTCCCCCTCATCCCTGATGTTTCCTCTTATTAACAGCAATTTTCCATACCAACCCCCATCTTCTCTTTGACTATCAATTCCCAACTGCTCCTGCTATACTCAGAATTAAGCCAAATCTCTCTTCCCTTTGCGATGGTCCTAATTAATACCTATGGTGACTGTTCTGAATAACATCTACCTTACTATGTTTAACGAGTTTCACTGAATAATGTTTTCTTAACAGTTCCTCCAGAGAGATGAAAATTTACCGCTGGGGTACCCTGGACACTACCCTAGTGATGGGCACACCCAAAGCCCTAATGCTATCACCTTGCAGTATATGCACGTAATAGAGTTCAACTTGTACCTTCTAAACCCTTAAAATAGAAACAAAATGAAAACAGTTCCCCTGATTATACCGCAGAGGAAAGCATCCCCAACTCTAAATCAAATGAGCAAATTGGCAATTGTTGTCTGAATAAAATCAGCTTCAGAATTGAATTTGTGAAACGAGATTTGTACAGGGACAACCCACGGTTCAAAATTGTCAGGGTGTTTGTGGTCTCGAACACTCACAAATGAGCAGGCACACACGCTTTCTCCATTTTGTGTGTGTGTGTGTGTGTTATTCTCTCATTTAAGAGATGTCTTCATCTGCTATCAAGGGAAGGTTTATAAAGAGAGTTCTGGAATTTAACATTTTGGCCAAATCTTGCAATTTAACAATTGTCTTGCCATTTCTTAAATAGGACTAACTTTGCAGGGTTTGTGGAGTCTCCTTTGTTTAGAAAAGCATCCTGTTTCACACTGATCATCTCCTTTCACTATCCTGGAAGGAACTAGGGCAGAAATTTGTATTACAATTAGGTGAAATAGTATACCTCTTTATAGGAAAAAAGAACCTAAATCACAGGGTGGTTAAGAGGCTGGCCTGGGGTCACCTAGTACAAACCTGGTACAAACCATTGCCTCTGAGTGATCCCATGAGTAAAGCCAACTCCCCACCAACCTGGGTTCAGCTCTGATTCTCCTTCTCAACCTGTCTGCAATCTCTTTGTGGTTCTCTGTGTAACTGGAACCACATCATATTGCATTTTTGTTCTTCCTCATAGATCTAAAACTGATTCTGAAACTAGGTCAGGGTCCTTACGTTTATGCAGACCAGATGAAGGGTGGAACCATGAAACCACAGTTCCTTGTGAAGCCAACACTTGAGGGTGTCTCTTGCTCCATGGGACACCGTAGGCTACAGGGGCATCAAAAATGGTTCACTTCCCTATCCCTAAATCAGGGAAGGGAAGTTCAAGGCTGCCCAGCTACCTGTATTTCCACAGCACAGAGGTGAGTGGTCACTCTACAGTGTTCCCATCCTGAGAAGCAGAGACAGAAACCTCCCGGGGAGTCACCAAGTTGAGACAGACATCTTGCTCCCTGCCGGGATCCAGGCCAGGTGCTCAGTGTTTCTAGAAGTTTCCACAGTAACTGGAAACTCTGTGGTTGACATGAGCACCCTACCTAGCAGTCCCCACAGATAGTTCCTAGGATGCAAAGCTTCCCCATCGCGTATCCAATAACTGAATAGACTGTTTCTCTTACTCTTGCAGCCACTCACATTTCTTTCCCTGCTGTGAGGAGGGGAGTCCAAGCTGGTATCAAGGAGCCTATAGGCTGTAGTTGCCCTGCAACTGATAAAGCATGGAGTGTCCTGGCTAAGGTTCCAAGGAGGTGGCACAGGCTAGGGGGTTAAGTTTGAAGAGGGGTGGATAATTAGGCAGAGTGAAGGGAAATGTCTGCCTTAGGCAGTGGGACACTGGCACAGTGACCCAGGCCTTGCAGAGCATTCCAGGACTAAGTCTGCTGTGAACTTGCATGTGGGTTGGACACACCAACAGATGTGCCCGGAGGAGGGTGGGCCAGGGAGTGCTGGGGAAGAGGGTCATAGGCCTGCCCAGGGGATGGAGGGATGCCTATGTGAGTGTGGCTGAGCCACTGGCCCTCTCTGTGTCTGCGTTACTTGGTACACACTGCCTTGCCTGCTGAGGGTGCCAGCTGTGAGGCCATACTGCAAGGAGGACATGATAGGGACAAGAGCTCATCTCCTGTCCCTGCCTTGAGGCAACTCTTAAACTATGTATTGTCACTGAGTTTTCCACTTCTACATGTTTTCTCCCTTGATGTCTCCTTGACTGGTTGGTCCAGTTTTCACAGCTCTGCCATCAGGGATCACAGGTTTGGTCAGTGTACATGGGGTCTGGAGCCTCCTGCTCTGCTAACAAGCCACTCTGCCTCCCAGGACTGCCCTGGAGTGGCCCTGCATGTGCCCTGCAGTAAGGCCTGTGCTGTTCTAGGTCCTCAGGCCGTGTCTGGAGGTAAGCTCACTGCCTGGCTGTTTGCTAATGTCTATCTAGTAGAACAATGAAAGTTCAGACCTGAACCCCTCTTCCTAGGACCACGGTGCCTCCCAGGGCCTGTAGACTGGCAGCTTCCCCGCCCTGTGACCATGCAGGGGAGGAGATGGGCGGAGGGAGCCTGACCTTGAAGATGTGGACACCTTTCCACTTTGGGGGCTGCTCCACAGTAAGACCCAGAACCCCCAGGTCTTGGCAGCAGGAGGTGGGACACTAGACAATAGGGGATAAACCTCTGTGTTTGCAGGTCCTCTGTGGAGACAGCACTTCCAGGGAGCCATGTCAGGCTGTAAGACCTCTCTGTAGGTTTAGGGGAGGAAAATAAGGGTCACCACCAGGAGCTGGCCCTCCTTGTCACTGAGGCATGCATGCCCTGACACCCTCCCAGACCCGGGAATGGTCCTGGCTCTCCATAGTCCCTGGCCACCATCCCTAATCCAGAACACTGAGACAGAAGCCAGTGGCATCCCTCCATCCCCTGCCAGACTGTCCTTGTCAGATATGGTGGGGTGGAGGTCAAGGAGCAGCTTCCAGAGTCAGAATCTGATGTTAGATAGGCAGCCCACATATTCCCACCCCTGCCACCCTGCCTGGCTCTGTGACCTGGGCAAGTCACATAAACCCTGTCTGAGGGTTAGTCCCCATGCTGACACCAACCTCATAGAGCAGGAGGGGAGATGAAAGGAGCTATGTGTATAAATGATGCACTTGTCTAGGGCCTGACACAGAGCATCCAAATCGTAAAGAGTGGCTGTTATCACTATTGTCCTTGTCACTCGCTGAGAGTTGGCATGATCCTCCTACAGGGAAAATGGATTTCCTGATGCCATGGACCCAGAGGACTGGCCAGAGAGCCACTTAGTCTGGTGCAGCAGTTTGTGGCACAAGTAGAGAGGTCCAGTGACATTTCTTGCACATCCAAAGAGAGCGACATGTCCCATTTACCCTTAACTGACAGACTGTGACCTTGAGGATATGTTCTCTCTACTCTGGGAGCTGTGAAGTGGAAATTGGGTTATGTTAAAATTCTGTTTGCTGAAGTTGTCAGAGAATAGCTGGCGGTGTCTCTTGTTGGAATGAGGAGAGGATATTCTTTTTTAAGGCAGCCACATGGTTTCTTGGAGACCAGAGAGCAATGCTACTTAAAGGCCACACTTGCCACCAACCTTCGCTATGGGAGACTTGCTATTGTGATGTGGCTACCATAGGCATGCCAGGAGTTTGCATCCCCATCACAGACTGAGGGAGACATGGATCCTTGAAGACTCTTCCCATTAAATCAAAACTTAATCTTTTTCTCCCTTAGCACGTGGCTTCCAGCTCTAATGCCATTTATAAACTTTGGACTTAAGTTAGGCAAATATCGCAGATGAAACCATGAATCACCCTCAGGTTGGAATCACACATCCCAACTGCCCAGGGCTTCATAGCCTTTCACACAAATTTGCTGAATTACATGTGTTCAACTTAAAGCATGTTTTGGTACCAGTATATGCCTTGCTGTGGTGATAGAGGGAAACCAAAAGCATCTTTGCTGTATCCACTACTGCTCTCCAGCCTCAACCTGATTAGGTGCCATGGTGGGGAGGGCCTACCTGTCAATTGGCTGTGAAGAGACAGGCTCTAGCAACCACAGCCACTCACTTTTGAGATGACAGAAATGTATGGAAAATCATCTCCACACATAAGATTCAAATAAACAAAAATTCGTATGTACTGTGGAACTTGGGGTCACTTGTTAATAGAACAGATGTTATGTTCGCACCTGCTGGGGTCTACTGCACTGACCACCAAGAGGGGCTGCCAAAGACATTCCTTTGCAGTTGAAACTTGCATCTTCCCTGGGAAGGTCAGCTTCCTCAAGCCAGGATGCCAACAGAGATGCCCTGGATGACAATGGAGATTGGAAGAAGTTTCCAAAGACCCAAGTCTTAGCAGCTCGAGACCCAGTCCCTCACCAGAATGGACTGGAATCTAACTTCAGCCAACACTTAGTGCACACCTGCCAAGCACCAGGCACACAGTGCCCTCACAATCACATGCACAGTGGGTGTGTACATGCATAGGTGATTTTCAAGTGCCAGGACACACAGAGCAGCACTGCAGTCTTTGACCCTCAGATTGACAGTCTCCAACAGAGAAGTTGCTCCCACAACAGCTAGGGCACTGATGAGAAGGTTTCTTCCCACACTGGTGGGGAAGAGGGACAGTTTGGTCAGTGGAAGTTCCGGGAAAGGGAAGACAGTGCACACAGAAAGATCCTCCTGGAGGAGGGGCCCACATGTAAGCCAGGAGTCCCGCCCATCTTTCCTGATCCTTGTCTCTCCCCAGGTCCCTGTCCCTTTGACCTTCCAAGCACAGACAGCAAGGGTGAGACCTGGGGTTCACTTTGGGGCTTGGTTGGCACTAGGCTGTGCTGGGCCATTGGCCGTCTGGTGCCATGTGTGTCACAGCAGGGCCAATACTTTGTAAAGAGCCATTGCTCTGCTGGGGGAAGTCACAGGTGCAGTCCTGAACTCTGTGGCAACTGGAAAGTCACATGTCTCCCCAGCCATATTTCTGGGCCTCTGCAGGGTGGTGGCTGAGCTCTCTCCCAGGCTCCCTTTATGGATCTCATGAGCGATACTTTCTCCACACCAGAGGCAGCAGCTCTGGGCCAGACCAGATGTTGCTGATCAGCCACAGCGGCAGAAGTGGAGAGCAGCACATTGACGCACACACTGTGCTCCCCAGCCACGGTGCAAGCACTTCTGATTCTGGGGCTGCTACTGGCCAGAAGAAGCCCTATGGACATGGGAATCTGGCCCGGACCAGCTGTAATTACTCCACCCACCCAGCAAACCTCCACCAGTCCACCTTCCCAGCCGGACTCCCTCATCATCACACCATGCTGGAAGATCTCTTGGTGTCTAGACCCTGTGCACAGCTACATCCTGGCCTCTAGGGATTAAAAGGCCCTCCTGGAGCCCAGGCTAAATGGTTTTCCCTGGAAAACAGAGTTGCTGTGTCAATCTGTGCTTCTGCCTGGCACTCTGAGCTGCTGCTGAGACAACCAGGCCGTGAAGGACCAAGGCATGAATGTTCACCACCCAGCTAGGCACCGTGCTGGGTGCACTGCACTCACTGCTGCATGTGGCTCATGTGCTCCGAAGGAAACAGAGACCTCCCGCCCACATCCTCCCTCTGCAGTCTGCAGTCTGTATCTGGGGAGAAGCTCCCCACCCCCAGCCTGCCTTGTGAGATGCTGGCAGACTCCAATGGCTTAGTCCAGCCTGAGAGGAGAATGGACTGACTTTCAACCTCAGGTGCTCTTGCAGGGCTGGGGGCAATCCTGGTCTTGAAACATGGTCACCTCCACTGTCTCAGCCTCATGAATGCTGTGTCCTAGTCTCAGTTCTGGATGCCAGCTCAGCTGCTCCCACAGCTGGCCATGAAACTGGCAGGGACCAGGCATTTCATGTTCCAAGTGCTGTGTTTTCATAGGGGAGGAATGTGTGCTCAGAATTCTTGATTGCCTAAGAATCCTGCAAATATAATTTGGCTAAGTCAGTATTCTCAGCATATGCCACTTAAGGAGCAAATTTCCTGCCATTGTTGGCCTCATTCAGACATTTGTCAATTTCGCGTGGGCAATTACAAATTTTAATAATTTCTCTGTTTCAAATCTTATCCTTTTCCGGTCTGTGCTTCACACATCTTTTGAGAATTGTAATTACATTAGCAATGATGGGCAGAGCAAGCATTGCATGAACACTGTAGACCTATGATCTCATTCATTCCTCACAAAGCATCTACAGGAAAGATCCTCCCATGCTCCCCATTTCACAGATATTAAACATACCTCAGGAGGTTTTAGTAATATCCTAGGTCAAATTGAGTGGAAACATGGAAAGGCTGGTATTGAGTGCAGAACTGACTCACCCCAAACCATTGGCTTTCATCCAAAACATCAATCTAACCTTATCATTGCCCTGCTTAAAAGATGGGGTAGATTTGCTTCTCTCTGCTGTTCTACATCAAATACAGCTATGAACCCTACAAATACAACAAAAGGAAACCAAAGAAGGATTATGAGTGGTGGGAAGAGGACAGTGAGAGACCCCAGGATTAGAGAAACAATCTAAGAGCAGAGAAACTTTTGATCTTCAACCCACAGAAAAGGAAGCTAAGGTGCCATGTCTCCTGACCCCTGCTTTAGCAACAGATGTCCAGGTAGGCTTATTCCTACTCGGGATCAAACAGGAGAACTATCCACAACAGTATGTGAGCCCAGTGTAACTTACAAGGGAGATTGAGCAAGAACATGGTTGAAATAAGCATCTGGAGAATGTTCTCTTTCCCTGCTGGGCTGGAGATTCCTTTCTTCTGACCAGAGACACCTGGGAGGCCAGGCTGTAGTACTGAGGGACGTCTGCTGAGGATGCACTATTTGTTCCCATGGTCTGTAGAATTTTTTCCAACACCAAGAAATAGTAGGTGGTCAGCTGGCTTTAGTGGAGAGTGGGCGGGCAGGTTACTGCACACAAAGTGGCCTGGCTCAGAAAGACTCCTTGTGCCTTTACCATTTCCTTGAAAACCATAAACTATAAAAACTCAACCAAGATGAAATAGACAGCATGAGTAGTCTTATAATCATTAAGGAAATCAAACTCTTAATTAAAAAGCTGTTGAAAGAGAAATCTCCAGGCTGATATAGTTTCAATGGAGATGTCTACCAAACATTTAAATTAATTTTAAAGAACTAACACCAATTTTTCACCGTATCTTCCAAAATATAGAAGAGAAGCAAACACTTTTCTAGTCATTTTATAGGCAAGTATTACCCTGATGTCAAAATCAGACAAAGACATCTGACCAAAAAAAGACAGACTTTTAATAATGCACGAACTCAGACACAAAAATTCTCAACAAATTATTAACAAATTGAATCCAGGAAAGCATTAATAGAACCACATACTTTGTTAAATCTATTTATTCTAGGTATGAAAAACTGGTTTAACATTACAAATCAAAGTAATCTATCAATGCCATATTAACAAGATAAAGAAGAAAAATCATACAATCTGATCAAGTGTTTCAGAAAAAGCATCTGAAAACAACCCAAACAAATCATGATAAAATCTCTTAGCAAGTTGAGAATAGAGAGGGCTTCCTCCAATTTGTTAAAAAGCATCTCCATGTGTTTGTTAGCCATTCATCTGTCATCTTTAGAGAAGGTTCTATTCATGTCTCTTGCCCATTGATATATGGGATTGTTGGCTTTTTTCATGTGGATTAATTTGAGTTCTCTATAGATCCAGGTTATCAAGCTTTTGTCTGATTGAAAATATGCAAATATCCTTTCCCATTGTGTAGGTTGTCTCTTTGCTCTGGTTATTGTCTCCTTAGCTGTACAGAAGCTTTTTGGTTTAATGAAGTCCCATTTGTTTATTTTTGTTGTTGTTGCAATTGCCATGGCAGTCTTCTTCATGAAGTCTTTCCCCAGGCCAATATCTTCCAGTGCTTTTCCTATGCTTTCTTTGAGGATTTTTATTGTTTCATGCCTTAAATTTAAGTCCTTTATTCATCTTGAATGAATTTTTGTGAGTGGGGAAAGGTGTGAGTCCAGTTTCAGTCTTTTACATGTAGACATCCAGTTCTCCCAACACCATTTATTGAATAGGGAGTCTTTCCCCCAAGGTAAGTTCTTGTTTGGTTTATCGAAGATTAGGTGGTTGTAAGATGTTAGTTTCATTTCTTGGTTTTCAATTTGATTCCAAGTGTCTAGGTCTCTGTTTTTGTGCCACTACCATGCTGTCTTGACCACTATGGCTTTGTAGTACAGACTAAAATCTGGTATGCTGATGCCCCCAGCTTTATTTTTATTACTAAGAACTGCCTTAGCTATACGGTGTTTTTTCCTATTCCATACAAAACGCAGAATCATTTTCTCCAAATCTTGAAAGTATGATGTTGGTATTTTGATAGGAATGGCATTGAATAGGTAGATTGCTTTGGGAAGTATAGACATTTTAACAATGTTGATTCTTCCCGTCCATGAGCATGGTATGTTCTTCCATTTGTTAATATCCTCTGCTATTTCCTTTCTGAGGATTTCATAATTTTCTTTATAGAGGGAATGGCTAACAAACACATGAAAAAATGTTCATCATCTCTTTATATTAGAGAAATGCAAATCAAAACAATCCTGAGATATCATCTAACCCCAGTGAGAATGGCCCACATCACAAAATCTCAAAACTGCAGATGCTGACGTGGATGTGGAGAGAAGGGAACACTTTTACACTGCTGGTGGGACTGCAAACTAGTACAACCTTTCTGGAAGGAAGTATGGAGAAACCTCAAAACACTCAAGCTAGACCTCCCATTTGATCCTGCCCATTACTAGGCATCTACCCAGAAGGAAAAAAATCCTTTTATCATAAGGACACTTGTACTAGACTGTTTATTGCAGCTCAATTTACAATCGCCAAAATGTGGAAACAGCCTAAATGCCCACCAACCCAGGAATGGATTAACAAGCTGTGGTATATGTATACCATGGAATACTATTCATCTATTAAAAAAAATGGAGACTTTACATCCTTCGTATTAACCTGGATGGAAGTGGAAGACATTATTCTTAGTAAGGCATCACAAGAATGGAGAAGCATGAATCCTATGTACTCAATTTTGATATGAGGACAATTAATGACAATTAAGTTATGGGGGGGAGGAAAAGCAGAAAGAGGGATAGAGGGAGGGGCGTGGGGCCTTGGTGTGTGTCACACTTATGGGGGCAAGACATGATTGCAGGAGGGACTTTATCTAACAATTGCAATCAGTGTAACCTGCCTTATTGTACCCTCTATGAATCCCCAACAATAAAAAAAAGCATCTCCAAGCAAACAAACCAACAAACCCTACCGTTAACATTGCACTTAATAATGAGTCACTGAATGGTTTTTTCTTAAGTTTTCAGACAAGACAAATATGTCCAGTGGAATTTGTAATCACTGCAATAAGGCAAGAAAGAGAAACAAAAAGGAATATGTAGTGGAAAGGAAAGAATAAAACTATTTTTATTTGTAGAAGACATAATTGTTTGCATGGTATTCTACAGAAACAAAATTTCTAGAACTAATAAGTGAGTTCAAGAAGATTAAGTAACACAAGGTCAATGCAAAAGTATCCACTAAATTTCTATATACTAACAATATGCCTATGGAAGCAGAGATTTAAAATTCAACATCATTTATAATAGCTCCAAAGAAAATGAAGTATTTGTGTAAATCTAACAAAACATGGACAGTATCAATGTGCTGAAAAAACGAAATCACAAAGTGTGAATTAAAAGAAATCAAAAAAAGCAAGGAGAGAAATGCCACATCCATGTGCTGGACAGCTTAACAAACCAGGAACGTTAATTTTTCTCAAACTATCTATAGATCTAGTACAATTTTATCAAAATCCCAACAAAGTTTTCTTTTTGTAGATGGATAAAAGCGTATTCTAAAATTTAAGTGGAAAGGCACAGCTTGTAGACTACGTAGAACTAAGAAGAATAAAATGATTGCAATCATTCTAGCTGGTTGTTACATATATCAATGGAACAAAATAGAGAACCCAGGGAAAAAACCCACAGAAATATTTCCTACTGATTTTGTGACAAAGGTGCAAAAGCAATTCAATAGAGAAAGATAGCTTTTCAACAAACGGCATTGGAGGAATAAGAAAAAAATAAATTAACTTCCACATAGACCTTACACCTCATACAAAAATTAACCCAAAATGGATCATAGACTTATATGTAAAATTTTTAAAAATAAAACTTTTAGAAAACTATATAGGAGAAATTCTTCTGGACCTAGAACTAGAGTTTGTAAACTTGACATTGAAAGAAAAAAAAATTCATAAAAAGGGATAGACTAAACCTTATCGAATTAAAATCTGTTTTTGTCCAAAGATTTTGTTAAAAGTATGGCAAGACAGGGTGGTGCCTGTGGCTCTGAGGAGTAGGACGCCAGCCCCATATACTGGAGGTGATGGGTTCAAATCTGACCCAGCCAAAAACTGAAAAAAAAAAAAAATAAAAGTATGGCAAGACAAACTACAACTGGGAGGAAATATTTGGAAACCATATGCTTAACAAAGTACTGCTATCTAGAATGCAGAAAGAATTCTCAAAATTCAATAGTAATTCATTCTCTTAGCAAATTGAGAATAGAGAGGACTTCCTCCAATTTGTCAAAAAGCATCTCCAAGCAAACAAACCAACAAACCCTGCAGTTAATATTGCACTTAATAATGAGTCACTGAATTTTTTTTCTTAAGTTTTCAGACAAGACAAAAATGTCTAGTGGAATTTGTAATCACTGCAATAAGGCAAGAAAGAGAAAAATCCATTCAGAATTCATATATATATGAAATAGACAAAAAACTCATACATTTCACCCAACATGATCTATAGACAGTAAATAAGCACATGAAAAGGTGTTTAACATTAGTAGCCATTAAAAAGATGCAAAAAACAAAATAAGATGATACTACATATCTATCCTGATAGCTTAAATTAAAAACTGATATCACCTAATGCTGATAAGGATATGGAGAAATGGCTTCACTCATACATTGTTGCTGTGAATGTGAAATTATACAGCCTCTCTTACAAAACTAAACATGCAACTACTATGTTGCATGATACAACAGTAACATGTTGCACAGTAATTGCACTCGAGCATTTATCCCTGAGAAATGAAAAGCTATGTGCATAAAAAACCTGTTGTTCAGCTGATGTTTATAGAGGCTTTATTCATAATAGCCAAAAACTAGGAACAGCCTAGATGCTCTTCAACAGGTGAGATGCTATACAAACTGTAGTATACCCAAATAATGAATATTAGTAAAGTTTCTCCTGTCTCCAGAGGAAGAGAACTAATTGAATGGGGAGGAAGGGAAGGAGAGGAGAGAGAGAAGCTCGTAGTAGAAGCTTCTGGTAGAGAAGCTGATGATATAGTCCCAGTCCGAAAGCTGGCAGGCTCCAGATGTTCAATTTGCATCTGAAATCCAAAGGTGGGAATAAAATCCAATGTCCTAGTTTGAAAGCCATCAGATGGGAAGTATCCTCTCTTACTTTGGAGAGAGTCAACCTTTTTGTTCTATTTATGTCCTCAATGATGAAGCTCACCTACACTGGGGAGGGCCATCTGCCAATTTAAATGTCAAGCTCATCCAGAAATACATTCACAGAAACACACAGAATGTCTGACCAAATGTCTGGGCACCGTGTGATCCAGTCAAGTTGACACATGAAGTTAACCATCACACCATAAAAGGTTATTCTGCAATAAAAAAGAAAAATCTATAAACACACAGAACAACTTGGGTGAATCTTAAGGGAATGATGCTGAGTGAAATAAAATCCAGTGTCAGACTACATGCTATATGATTCCATTCATATATCATTGTTGAAATGATATTGTAGAGTTGTACACCAGACTAGGCTGACAGGCACTAAGATCAGTTTGTGCTGGGGATAGGCAGGAGTGAGTACAGTTATAAAAGTATAAGTGGAGAGATCTCTGTACTCATGGAATTGCTCTATTTCTTGACTATTCTGACATGGCACTATGGTTTTGCAAGATCTTATCATCAGGGAAGACTAGATGAAGTGTATACAGTAACTATCTGTGTTATTTCTGCATATGAATCTATAATTGTCTGAAAATAAAACATTTAATTTAAGACAACAAAAAAAAATCACTAGCAAAAAAGAATGCATCTGCAACAATTTACTCAGAGCATTCAGGGTTTGTCCTTGAGCTGAAATTCAATGTCCTCCTGTAAGAAGAACATGACCATTCTTGAGATACTTTACTAAGAAAAATAGTTCCAGCTTCATCCATGTAAACATGTAAGAGGTAAAGTCTCCATCTTTCTTTAAGGGTGCATAATATTCCACAGTGTACATATACCACAATTTATTGATCCATCCATGGGTCGATGGGCACTTGGGTTTCTTCCATGACTTAGCAATTATGAATTGGGCTGCAATAAACAAAGTATTTCAAGAATGGAAGAAAAAGTATCCAATGTACTCAGTCTTACTATGAAAGCTATAACCCAATTATAGCCCAAGAAAAAGGGGAAAGGTGGGACGGGGGGAGAGGGGAGGATGGGTGCAGGGAGGGTAATTGGTGGGACCACAGCTATGGTGCCTCTTACAAGGGTACATGTGAAATGTATTAGGTGTAGAATATAAATGTCTTAACACAATAACTAAGAAAGTGCCGTGAAGGCTATGTTAACCAGCTTGATGAAAACATTTCAGATTGTATATAAAACCAGCACATTGTACCCCATAATTGCATTAATGTACACAGCTATGATTTAATTTAAAAAGAAGAAGAAGAAGAACATGACCGCACAAAAGCAGGTCTGCAAAGTCAAGAGTGAAAGGATGTTGGGTGAGCAACCAAAGGTCTCTGTCATAACCTACTTCTGTTTCTTCTATTTCTTCTTCTCAAGCCTAGCCCCCTTTAGAATAAATGCATCTAGTTGCCACTGGGAATTTCTATATAAATAGACAAACTTCTCAAATTTGTTCATTGTGAAACTCATCTTCTCTCCAAACTTTCCCTTCCACCCATTTGTCTCTAAATTAAGTGGCTCTTCCTCCTTCCCTGCCCCCCCCAATTCAATTAATGGCACCATCTTCCTTTCAGCCACCTACTGTAGAAAACATTTTCTCTCTTATTCCTAGCACCTAATGCACCATTTCCCTATGCCGAATACTCTCCCTTTACCTCTAACTCCATCCCTCACTCCTAAACTATCCACTTTCGTCTTTGTAACTATTATTGTTTGGATCTCGGCTTGTCATTTCTTCCCATCACACTTGAGCCAGATAGTCCAACATCTGTTACCTGTGTGCCCTGCACATTCCAGCACTATCTTGTTTTATCTCACTATTCTGTTCCTCTCTTGACTGTGGGTTCTAAAGCAAAGCGTCTCACCCTTGGCTACACACAAAAAGCATTTGGAGAGTTTTCAATGTCTTGGTCTGCCACTAGAGGTTTTTTGATTTAAGTAGTCTCACAGTAGAGTTGGCATCGAAATATTTAAAAGCTCCTCATGTAATTCCTATCAATTCTTAGAACCACTATCCCAAACCTAATAAGTCTATCTGTCCACTGTTGTACTCCAAGTTCCAGATGAGAACGTCACGCACAAATCCAGAGATTCTTGCCAAATGAATGGGCTAAGAAGTGAAATCTATCACCATCTTCCTGGAAAATTTCAGGTCTCTGAACCTCTCCAGACTCACCTCTGAATAGGGGAGTTCACATCTAGAGGATGTAATCAGATTCTTCTGGGAGTAGGGCCATATACCCTGGCCCCCTGTATTTTGACCTGAATTCTTTGTGTCCATGGGACAGAGGCCCCACAGTGGTAGCCTGGCTCACGTTGCCTCCATTCATGCCCAGAAGCACTGCAGACCAAGCCTCCAAGGCTCGAGTTTGGCAAAGTTAGACTTTTCCCTTCAAGACATGAGCCAATATGTCAGATTTAGTGATCTGAGAAAGAAACCTACATTCTGCAGAGGCCAGTAAATGTGACTGTAGTACAGCTGCCGTGTTGCTGCTAGAACTAGGATGCAGAACAAAGTCCTGTTGCCAAAGATAATCAAGTCACAAGTGACTGGAGAAACATGTACAACTGATCCAAGTCTAATTTACTCCAGGCAGATGTTCTTATTGTCTCAACTCAAGAAGAATTATATTTCAAATATGCAAAGGAGGGAAGTCAAGTTATTTCCTCTTGTAGAAATGAGCTGAAATGTATACTTTGTGTGGGAAGAATCCTTTATTACAGTGCCCAGAATAGCAGATATTTTAGGACTCAGAAATGTCACCTAGTCCAATGACCTCATTCTACATCTGATGATATTTACACATGAGTAAAGAGAAGTTAAATATTCAAGGTTCAGGGTCAAATGTCTAGCTTCTCACAAAAACAGAAATAGACTGGAATAGCATTAAAAAGTAGTTTCTAGCTCTCAGGTCTTTTCAACAAATAAGTAACTGCCATTTGTTAATCCATGTATTAAAAAGCATTTACTGAGAGCCTACTATAAACTAAACCTAACACAAGGCATCATGGGGGTTCAAAGATGCAAAGCAGAATCCTGTTATTAAGGAAGCATAGGGAAAAATTAGCAGAAAATAACACAGATTGGTAAAGTATGATTGTGGCAAGCAATGGCGCAACCAAGGAACAATAGAAAAAACTCTAAATCAGGGGTGGAAGGAGGGAAGAAGGAGCCAGAAAAAAACAGACTGAAATGACATGAAAACATGAGGAAGTGGAGAGGGTTAGATAGCTCTTTTAAGAAGTAAATCTATGTATGCTACAAGTACCAAAGAGGGATAAGTCCCTTTGTGGAGAAAACATTTATATCTATTTATGATGAACATTCAGAAGTAGATGTCCTTTTCATAAAATGACTTATTTCAGTTTTGGCAAATACCCAGCAGTGAGATTTGTTGATGGAATGGTAGGTCCACATTTGTTGCCTTGTGGAATCTCCATACTATTTTCCATAGAGGTCATACTAACGTACAGTCCCACCAACAGTGTGTGAGTGTGCCTATCTCTCTGCATCCACACCAGCATCCATTGTTTTTTGACTTTTTGGTAATGCCCTGGTAGAGATAAGGTGGCATCTCATTATAGTTTTAATTCCCATTTCCCTAATAATTAGTGATTTTGAGCAAAAAAGACACCTGCGCTTAAATGTTTATCACAGCCCAATTAACAATTGTGCCTAAATGCCTTTTAATTCATATATGGATAAATAAACGTGCATGTATGTATATACACGCATACACACATGCACACACGTATGAGTGCCAGGGAATACAACTTAGCCATAAACAAGAATAAAATGATGTCATTTGCAGCAACTTGGATGGAATAGGGGCCATAATTCTAAGTGAAGTATCTCAGGAGTGGAAAAACAAACACCACATATGCTCTCTAATAATTGGGAACTAAATGATAGATCCATACAGGCACAAAGAGATATAAAGGATATTGGAACCCAAAAGTGGGGATGGTGGGAGGACTGGGCATAGAAACTTACCTGTTGGGTAAAATTAACACTATTCTGGTGATGGGCACACCAAAAACCTTGACCAAAGCATACAAGGTGTCCATGTAATAAAAACATTTGTAGATCCATAATATTTTGAAATAAAAAATGCAGAAGCAATAAGAGAAGTGTTTGATAATTTTGGTTATATAAACTTTACAAAATAGGGAAAAACTTCATAAATGAAGAAAAAAGACAAAAGGTAAAGAGAAAAACTATAACTTCTACTACAAAGGGTGAATGTCCTTAATTTATAAGGAGCTTCTAAAAATAGGAGAAAAGAGCTCATGGGCTAGAGATATGAATAAGATGATTCACAGGTAAAAGAAACTCAAATGGTACTTCAATCCTGATAGTAATGAGAGAAACAAAAATTGAAAGCCGAGAAGAGCAAAAACTCTAAATTTTGACCACATTATTCTGTTGGTGGGACTTTGAAGGAAGAAACACTCTGATGCATCTCTTGTGTTATGTGATGAACATTTGTGTCCCTGCTCCCCAAATTTATATAATGAAGCTCTAACCCCCATAGTGATGGTATTAGGATACGGAACCTTTGGGGAGTAATTATATTTGAATGATGTCATGAGGATGGTGCCCCCAGGCTGGGATCAGTGCCCTTATAAGAAGAGACACCAGAGACCTTGTTGCCTCTCCCTCTCTCTGCCACATGAGAATACTGTGACAAGGTGGCCATCTGTAACCCAGAAAGAGGGACGTCCCCAGAAATCAAATCTGCTTGTGCCATGATCTTGGACTTCCCAGCCTCCAGAAGTGTGAGAAATAAATGTCTGTTGTTTAAGACCTCCACTGGGTGAGCAGCCCAGCAGACTAAGGCACCTAGTAAGAAAGTGAAATCATATATACCCAAAGGAGAGAAACTTGATAATATATAGCAAAAGAGCATATGCATTAACCTTTTCACCCAGCAATTCTGCTCCTAGAGATCTACTTCGATGATACACCAGCAGAAGTGCAAAAATAATTATGCACAGAAATCCAAATTACATTTCTATCAGTCATGTTGGGAGACAACCCAAATGTCTATCACTATGGAATTATTTTAACAAGCTATTATAAATCTACACAATGGAATACTATGTAGGTGTAAAAAGGGAGAAAACTCTATACTATGCTGTGAATGATCGCCTATGTTTAGTAAGTAAAAAAAGTAGAGTACGTATAGTATGTTACCATTTATATAAGAAAAGCCAGTGATATGGAAGGTGTACATACAACCATATACATATTTTAACAGAATTAAGAAAAAAGCAGTGAAAGAAAAAGCCACAACTATTTTTATTTTTATTTATTTATTTATTTATTTATTTATTTTTTTATTGTTGGGGATTCATTGAGGGTACAATAAGCCAGTTACACTGATTACAATTGTTAGTAAAGTCCCTCTTGCAATCATGTCTTGCCCCCATAAAGTGTGACACACACTAAGGCCCCACCCCCCTCCCTCCATCCCTCTTTCTGCTTCCCCCCCATGACCTTAATTGTCATTAATTGTCCTCATATCAAGATTGAGTACATAGGATTCATGCTTCTCCATTCTTGTGATGCTTTACTAAGAATAATGTCTTCCACTTCCATCCAGGTTAATACGAAGGATGTAAAGTCTCCATTTTTTTTAATGGCTGAATAGTATTCCATGGTATACATATACCACAGCTTGTTAATCCATTCCTGGGTTGGTGGGCATTTAGGCTGTTTCCACATTTTGGCGATTGTAAATTGAGCCACAATAAACAGTCTAGTACAAGTGTCCTTATGATAAAAGGATTTCTTTCCTTCTGGGTAGATGCCCAGTAATGGGATTGCAGGATCGAATGGGAGGTCTAGGTTGAGTGCTTTGAGGTTTCTCCAGACTTCCTTCCAGAAAGGTTGTACTAGTTTGCAGTCCCACCAGCAATGTAAAAGTGTTCCCTTCTCTCCACATCCACGCCAGCATCTGCAGTTTTGAGATTTTGTGATATGGGCCATTCTCACTGGGGTTAGATGATATCTCAGGGATGTTTTGATTTGCATTTCTCTAATATATAGAGATGATGAACATTTTTTCATGTGTTTGTTAGCCATTCGTCTGTCGTCTTTAGAGAAAGTTCTATTCATGTCTCTTGCCCATTGATATAAGGGATTGTTGGCTTTTTTCATGTGGATTAATTTGAGTTCTCTATAGATCCTGGTTATCAAGCTTTTGTCTGATTGAAAATATGCAAATATCCTTTCCCATTGTGTGGGTTGTCTCTTTGCTTTGGTTATTGTCTCCTTAGCTGTACAGAAGCTTTTCAGTTTAATGAAGTCCCATTTGTTTATTTTTGTTGTTGTTGCAATTGCCATGGCAGTCCTCTTCATGAAGTCTTCCCCCAGGCCAATATCTTCCAGTGTTTTGCCTATGCTTTCTTTGAGGATTTTTATTGTTTCATGCCTTAAATTTAAGTCCTTTATCCATCTTGAATCAATTTTTGTGAGTGGGGAAAGGTGTGGGTCCAGTTTCAGTCTTTTACATGTAGACATCCAGTTCTCCCAACACCATTTATTGAATAGGGAGTTTTTCCCCCAAGGTAAGTTCTTGTTTGGTTTATCAAAGATTAGGTGGTTGTAAGATGTTAGTTTCATTTCTTGGTGTTCAATTCGATTCCAAGTGTCTATGTCTCTGTTTTTGTGCCAGTACCATGCTGTCTTGACCACTATGGCTTTGTAGTACAGACTAAAATCTGGTATGCTGATGCCCCCAGCTTTATTTTTGTTACTAAGAACTGCCTTAGCTATACGGGGTTTTTTCTGGTTCCATACAAAACGCAGAATCATTTTTTCCAAATCTTGAAAGTACGATGTAGGTACTTTGATAGGAATGGCATTGAATAGGTAGATTGCTTTGGAAAGTATAGACATTTTAACAATGTTGATTCTTCCCATCCATGAGCATGGTATGTTCTTCCATTTGTTAATATCCTCTGCTATTTCCTTTCTGAGGAGTTCATAGTTTTCTTTATAGAGGTCCTTCACCTCCTTCGTTAGGTATATTCCTAGGTATTTCGTTTTCTTTGAGACTATGGTGAAGGGAGTTGTGTCCTTAATTAGCTTCTCATCTTGACTGTTATTGGTGTACACAAAGGCTACTGACTTGTGGACATTGATTTTATATCCAGAAACATTACTGTATTTTTTGATGACTTCTAGGAGTCTTGTGGTTGAGTCTTTGGGGTTCTCTAAGTATAAGATCATGTCATCAGCAAAGAGGGAGAGTTTGACCTCCTCTGCTCCCATTTGGATTCCCTTGATTTCCTTGTCTTGCCTAATTGTATTGGCTAGAACTTCCAGCACTACGTTGAATAGTAAAGGCGACAGAGGACAACCTTGTCTGGTTCCAGTTCTAAGAGGAAAAGCTTTCAGTTTTACTCCATTCAGTAAAATATTGGCTGTGGGTTTGTCATAGATAGCTTCAATCAGTTTTAGAAATGTGCCACCTATGCCTATACTCTTCAGTGTTCTAATTAGAAAAGGATGCTGGATTTTATCAAATGCTTTTTCTGCATCTATTGAGAGGATCATGTGATCTTTCTTTTTGCCTCTGTTAATATGGTGGATAACGTTTATAGACTTGCATATGTTAAACCAGCCTTGCATCCCTGGGATGAAGCCTACTTGATCATGGTGAATGACTTTTTTGATGATAAGCTGTAATCTATTGGCTAGGATTTTGTTGAGAATTTTTCCATCAATATTCATGAGTGAGATTGGTCTGAAATTCTCCTTTTTGTTTGGGTCTTTTCCTGGTTTTGGTATCAGGGTGATGTTTGCTTCATAGAATGTGTTGGGGAAGATTCCTTCTTCCTCAATTTTTTGGAATAATTTCTGCAGTACAGGAATAAGCTCTTCCTTGAAGGTTTGATAGAATTCTGGAGTGAAGCCATCTGGACCAGGGCATTTTTTAGTTGGAAGCTTTTTTATTGTTTCTTTGATCTCAGTGCTTGAAATTGGTCTGTTCAGGAGGTCTATTTCTTCCTGGCTAAGTCTAGGGAGAGGGTGTGATTCCAAATATTGATCCATTTCCTTCAGATTGTCAAATTTCTGGGCATAGAGTTTCTGGTAGTATTCAGAGATGATCTCTTGTATCTCTGTGGGATCAGTTGTTATTTCCCCTTTATCGTTTCTGATTGAGGTTATTAGAGATTTTACTTTTCTATTTCTAGTTAGTCTGGCTAATGGTTTATCTATTTTATTTATTTTTTCAAAAAACCAACTCCTTGTTTCATTAATTTTCTGAATGATTCTTTTGTTTTCAATTTCATTGATCTCTGATTTGATTTTGGATATTTCTTTTCTTCTACTGAGTTTAGGCTTAGATTGTTCTTCTTTTTCCAATTCCATAAGATCTCTTGTGAGACTGTTGATGTGCTCTCTTTCTGTTTTTCGAATGTAGGCATCTAAAGTGATGAATTTTCCTCTCAAAACTGCTTTTGCAGTATCCCAGAGGTTTTGGTAGCTTGTGTCTTCATTGTTGTTATGCTCAAGGAAGTTAATGATTTCCTGTTTTATTTCTTCCTGCACCCATCTGTTATTCAACAGAAGATTGTTTAATTTCCATGCCTTTGGGTGGGGTCGAGCATTTTTGTTAGAGTCGAGTTCCACCTTTAGTGCCTTATGGTCTGAAAAGATACAAGGTAAAATTTCAATTCTTTTGATTCTGTTGATATTTGTTTTGTGTCCCAGGATATGATCAATTTTGGAGAATGTTCCATGGGGTGATGAGAAGAATGTATATTCTTTATCTTTGGGATGGAGGGTTCTATATGCGTCTATCAAGCATAGTTGTTCTAGGGTCTCATTTAAATCTCTTATATCTTTGTTTAATTTCTGTTTAGAGGATCTGTCCAACTCTGTAAGAGGTGTGTTAAAGTCCCCTGTTATGATGGTATTATCAGATATCATATTGCTCAGACTGAGTAAGGTCTGCTTCAAGAATCTGGGAGCATTTAAATTGGGTGCATAAATATTTAGAATTGAAATGTCTTCTTGTTGTAGTTTTTCCTTGACCAATATAAAGTGACCATCTTTGTCTTTTTTGACTTTAGTTGCTTTAAATCCACATGTATCTGAAAATAAGATTGCAACACCTCTTTTCTTCTGAATTCCATTTGCCTGAAAAATTGTCTTCCATCCCTTGACTCGGAGCTTTAATTTGTCTTTTGAAGCCAGGTGTGTTTCTTGCAGACAGCAAATGGATGGCTTGTGTTTTTTAATCCAGTCAGCCAGTCTATGTCTCTTCAGTGGGGAATTCAAGCCATTAACATTTATTGAGATAATTGATAAGTGTGGTAGTATTCTATTCGTCTTATTTGGTAAGAGTCCGTTGCTTAGTTTTATCTTTTGCATCAGTGTGGAGGTTAGGCTCTGTCCTTTGATTTCTGAGTTCTTACTTTGCTGCTGATCCATTGTGGTGGTCAGTGTGCAGAACAGGTTGAAGTATTTCCTGTAGAGCTGGTCTTGTTGTGGCGAATTTCCTAAATGTTTGTATATCCATAAATGATTTGATTTCTCCATCAATTTTGAAGCTTAGCTTAGCAGGGTACAGAATTCTGGGCTGAAAATTGTTCTGTTTAAGTAGATTAAAGGTAGATGATCATTGTCTTCTTGCTTGGAAAGTTTCATTAGAGAAGTGTGCGGTCACTCTGATGGATTTGCCCCTGTAGGGCAACTGGTGCTTACTCCTGGCAGCTTGCAGAATCTTTTCTTTTGTCTTGACTTTGGACAGGTTCATCACAATGTGTCTTGGAGAAGCTCGGTTAGAGTTGAGGCGACCTGGGGTCCGATAGCCCTCTGAAAGCAGTGTGTCAGAATCTTTGGTGATATTTGGGAAATTTTCTTTTATAATATTCTCTAGTATGGCTTCCATTCCTCTGGGGCATTCTTCTTCCCCTTCTGGAATTCCTATAACTCGTATGTTGGAACGCTTCATAAAGTCCCATAATTGTGACAGTGAACGTTCTGCTTTCTCTCTCTTCTTTTCTGCCTCTTTTACTATCTGAGTTATCTCAAAAACTTTGTCTTCTACCTCTGAAATTCTTTCTTCTGCATGGTCTAACCTGTTGCTGATACTTTCCATTGCATCTTTAAGTTCCCTGATTGACTGTTTCATTTCATTCAGTTCTGCTATATCCTTTTTATATTCTTCATATCGTTCATCTCTGATTTGATTCTGTTTTTGGATTTCCTTTTGGTTATTTTCCACTTTATTAGCAGTTTCCTTCATTGTTTCTATCATTTCTTTCATTGTTTTCAACATGTGTATTCTAAATTCCCTTTCTGTCATTCCTAACATTTCTGTATAGGTGGAATCCTCTGCAGTAGCTACCTCATGGTCCCTTGGCAGGGTTGTTCTGGACTGGTTCTTCATGTTGCCTGGAGTTTTCTGCTGATTCTTCCTCATGAGTGATTTCTTTTATCTGTTTCCTTGCCCTAATTTTCCTTTCACTTCCTCTTGCTCTTTAAGATCTTGTGCCTGTGGACTAAGGGTTACAGGACCAGAAGGGTGAGAAGATTGAAGAGCAAAAAAGGGATGAAAGAAAGGAGGACCGAGTGATAAGAAAAAAGAAAAAAGAAAGATAGAGAAAGGAGAGGGGGTGGGGATAAGGAATATTGACAAAAAGAAGAGAGGCACAGAAAGAGGGAGACAGGGCAATATAGGTGTACAGTAGGGTACTTTGACACAACCTTAAAAAACCCCACCTTCTGGGGGTGCCCCAGTTGGGTGGTTCCCTTGAGGTCAGCAGCTCTTTGCTAACCTGATCAGACACAGTACCCCACCTCCACCAAGTAGAGAGGAAAGACAAAAATGCTATAAATCAAACCAAAACAAGCAAACAGAAAACTTTACGGGGATACAATTGGGTGAGAAACCAAATGATAGCGGTAGAAACACTAGCAAAAATGAAGTTGTAGTTATTATAAAAGGCAGCAATGGGAAATTATAATTAAACTAGAAAAATTGAGAAAGAAAAAGGGATCTGTATGGAAAAGATTGAAATTAAAAAACAAAAGAACATCAACAACGTCAAAATAAACAAACAAAAAAAAAAAAAAGAAAAAAATACACAACCAAAAATAAAGCAGTTTGTATATGTTATTGAATATTGTCTGGGCAACACGTGGTCTTATGGGGTATGAGATGTTAGTCACAGTTCTGATACGACTGGAGGCAGCTGATTTCTCAAACCCCAGCAGGTAGACACCCTAAATCTCTCTTCAGCCCACTTAAAAGGCACTTTGAACTTGTAAACTTGCTGAGAAGAAGCTTTCCCAGCTTTCTTGCTGGAATCACTGCTGAAGTGGCTATCCACTTACCCAGTGTGCCAAAACCGGTCTCACTCTGCCCCTGAGGGTTAGGGCTGCAAGGCGGCTCAGACCCCACCCTTAGGCTACTTGGTTGCTGGGTTACCAGGTCCCACCCGTTTCTAGCTCTGTGACCCTGAGGGCGGAGCTTGCCGGGGCAGATCACTGACAATGGATCCGTGTGACCCACCGCCAAACACTATTAGCTCCGTCTGACTCAGCGGCTCAGACTGGGGCCCTAGACAACGGCCAAAGTTCTCGCACTCCCGCTCAGGCCTTCCCCAAGGCAGTTCAACTCAGTGCCAAGTCCAAGGACATCAAAACAGTTCACAGGTAAGGCCTTTCTGGTTTGCAGTCTCGCTGCTACTGAACTTACAGTTGTGGGCAGGTTTAGACGGATTGAACACACGCGACCACTTGCCGGTTTTCCACTGTTTTAGTCCTCCTCTTGGGGTCCAGAAGTCTCTCGCTGACTCCCTGTATCCTCATAGGAGTGATGATAGGCAGTTCCCACCAGCCAGAGATGCCTGGAGTCCTATCTCCCCCGACTCACGGTGCCCAGATGCAAGGAAGCTGTTACTCGGCTGCCATCTTGCTTGCCACAACTATTTTTAAATGGCCACCTATGGGACAGGTGGTAATAGATGGGAGGGAGCAAGTTTAGATGCTAGATTTCTCTAAATATGCCATATTTTAGAGCCTCTTAGCTATAAATGTTTCACAGAGTTTAAAAACAAAATTCAATTCAAAAACTCTCCTTAATAATGTAATTTAAAATAGAACAGATTATCCTAAATGTACATGCAGTTAAAAGGATAATCACAACTATTTCCCAAAGGCTTAAAAGGCTATATATTCCCTGTGAAATATAACTTACGGGTGACAACAACTAAAACCTCTTAAGCTCTTTTCAGAAACCATTGATATTGGTTTGGGTGATGGTGTTTTTATTCTGAGACAGCCATGTGAGTATGTGGGATTTCTCAAATGATTAATTATGTTAGTATCATCTGGATTTAAAATATAAGATCAATGTGTGGCGGGCGCCTATAGTCCCAGCTACTTGGGAGGCTGAGGCAAGGGAATCGCTTAAGCCCAGGAGTTGGAGGTTGCTGTGAGCTGTGTGATGCCACAGCACTCTACCAAGGGCCATGAAGTGAGACTCTGTCTCTACAAAAAAAAAAAAATATATATATATATATATATATATAAGATCAATGTGCTAAGTAAAAACCTATTGCCATAAATTTGAATTGGAAGTATGATCATAAATTATGTGATCATAAAATATCAGATGATATTTTTAAAAGATACTATGTCCTAGCCCTATCCACTAAAATTACCTAGAAACAATTATAATCCAGTAACAATGAGCACCTTAGGTGCCTAGATTGTGGCTTCTAAATAACATTTCCCATGAAAATATATCAGGTTCCTTGGAAAAATGGATAATTCCAGGTCTAAGCTGTGAACTGGACACATTAGCTCAGAGTGTGCCTGCGATGGGGAAGGATTCATCCTTGGTTCTGATAGGAGGTAAAAACAAAGAAGGGACCAAATGCAGTGAGGATGCTGGTTGGACCTCATGGCATGAAATTCTAGTGGTTCCTATTTTCTCTGGTAAAAAATAGTTAAGAGCATTCACAGAAAAAGAAGGTAGACAAAGTGGAGATTTCTAAGGAAGTAGGAAATACTTGAAATTGTCCTAGAAGAAAATAAGACTGAGAAGTAGCCAGGGAATTGCTGTATGACCATCAGTGAGGACCCCGCTGAGGCTGGTGACTGCACATCTTCAGGGGAACCAACATGCAGAGTTGGGCAGTGTGTCCTCCGTTGACTCAGCCATCAGGACAGAGGATTGGAAAGGGTGGATGATCATGTTTGGACAGAAGTGGCTTTATTTATTTATTTTTTATTCTTTTAATGAGAAAAACTTCCCTACATTTAAATGCTAAGTGCAAAAATCAAATAACAGGTGAGAAGTTGAGGATAAGGGAAGGTCAGGGATGAATCGGGACATTTGGGTAGCACTACACACTCAAAAGTGGAGGTTCACAGGGTGGTTCCAGGACCATCAGCTCCAGCATCACCAGAGAGCTAGGTAGCAATGCAAGTTTCCAGGCCTCAAGACCCACTAAAGCAGTGACTCAGGGGGTGGCGAGGGGAAGCCCAACACCTTGCATCCTGCCAAGCCCTCCAGGAGACCCTGGAACATGCTGATGTTTGAGAACCATTGCTTTAAAGCCCAGGTGGGGCAGCTCTGGAAAGGGGGAGATACCTCTCTCTCAAGAGGGCTGAGCAACCAAGCCTTTTCCCACCTGTTGGCCTGGATGGGGTTTTTGGGAGGATAGGGTTTTCGGGAGTAAGAAGCTTTGCATTCTTTCCCAAGGCAAGTGCCTATTAGAGATCTACAATCTACATTCTGCTAGGAAAGGAGTGATGAACAAGACAAGATCCTGGCCTTTTCACATCCTCAAGTCTGAAAGTTGAATCAGGCAGTCAGAAAGGTAAATGATCATATAAAAGGAACATGACAAATGGCATGAAGGTTCAGAAGCTCCCGGCTCACACTTTAGGTGAAGTGTTCAGGGAAGCCCTCCCTGTTGGGGAACATTTAATCCCAGGATGAAGGGTTAGAATGAAGCCACCCAGACATGAGGAAGCAAGCCAAGGAGGTTCCCTGTGGAGGACACTGGTGGATGTGAAGAGAGGCAGGATCCCAAGCCTGGAGATGAGGATGAGAACACAGACGTCTCCACTCAGAGCCTCCGAGCCCTTGGGCCTGGTGAAAGGCCTGAATTTAATTCTTACAGTGCTAGGCCTCGGAAGGATTTTAGGTGTGGGAGTCAACACGCTGTTCAACCCGGGGTTTCTGACTCCTGTGCATTTCATAGATGTCTCACCTGAGCAGTGCCAGCCACATGTACAGTTACCTAAGGACTCTTCTTGGCCTTACTGCCAGAGATTCTAGCTTATTCAGTCTATAAGGGAACCCAGGCTTTGTGTTTGTTTTTGTTTTGTTCTTGTTCGTGCTGGGCACGTGACTCTAACATGCAGCCAAAAACAAAAATCCTGCTTCTACTTAACTCTGATCTTTTCTCCTGCAGCCCCCCTGAGCTGAGAGCCCAGCCCCCTGCCAACCACATCGTAGGATGTGGCTCTATTTATCTTTCTTAACCACTGGCATTGTGTTCCAGCATGGAGGGGATCCAGGCGGCCAGACTCCCAGCTCCCTGATAGCTGGGCCATCGCAGGCCAGGCTTGCTTAGGTATCTGGTACTGGAAAGTGCCGTCCACTCAGCCCAGAATCCCAGGAGGGTGGTGTTGGCAGATGACAGAAGTGAGGTTTGCATTTCAACAGCAGAAATGATGGGTAAGGTAAATGCCCACACACACTGCTAGAGAAGACTCCAGCTGTCGTCAAAAGTAACCCGATGTCTTCATGAAGGGAGATTTTCTTTTTTCTTTTTTTTTTTTTTTGTAGAGACAGAGTCTCACTTTATGGCCCTTGGTAGAGTGCCGTGGCCTCACACAGCTCACAGCAACCTCCAACTCCTGGGCTTACGCGATTCTCTTGCCTCAGCCTCCCGAGTAGCTGGGACTACAGGCGCCCGCCACAACGCCCAGCTATTTTTTGGTTGCAGTTTGGCCGGGGCCGGGTTTGAACCCGCCACCCTCGGTATATGGGGCTGGCGCCCTACTGACTGAGCTACAGGTGCCGCCCGGGAGATTTTCTTGAATGATGCTTTTAAGATCTTCTCATTAAAAATAAGGTGTCAGCAGCTTTTACTCAGAGTATGGGGTATAAATTTTACATAATCTTCATGGCTGGAAGAGTACTGGTATAGGAAGTTATAGAGAAATGCTACACAGTGCAGAAGCCCACCAGAGAGGAAAATTCTAACAGAATGTGCTGCAACGGACAAAAGCCTGGAAGTTCAATGCCATGACACAAAGCACACTCCTTGTTTGTTCACATCTCCCAGTGACCATCAATGACCATCACAGACGCTTTGATCTCATTCCCTCTTTCTCCCCTTATGCAACACTTGGGGCTCCGAGGACTATACTCAGTTGGTCTGCAGCAAGCCAGCAGGGGGAAGGTGATGGACTTGGTCTCAACAGAGACCTGTGAGTGTGAGGTAGGTAGATCCTACCTGCTACCAGGAGGGAGGCCCTGACCTGAACCAGCCTCCCCATGAGAAGCCTTGGGGCAGCTAAGGGCATAGACCAAGGGAAGTCCCCTTCTCCCCATACAGCTCATTGTCACCATCTTTGGTTCACCAGACCCTAGGGAGTCGTGCCCACCAGAATCACCACTGATATCCTCATTACCAAATCCACAGCTTTCTCTCAGCTTCTATGGCCAGTGCAGATTAGACCCCTCAAGCCCAGTCTCTTCTACTCCTGAGCACACAGCTACCTGCATATCCCTTCCCCCTTGCAGTTTTTTAGTGGCCAAGAGATAGTTCCAGCAATTGTGATTCAAGTATGAATCCAAGACCGGCCTGCTATAGACAGAGGCGGTGTCCTTGGAACCCAGGTGTTGAATAAGGTGGGCAAGGAGGAATGGAGATCCAGGGAGATGGGTCCTTTATGGTCACTGGGAGAGCTGTGAACATACATTTTGGACTTCAGCTGAATGAGAGATAGACTTTGCATGGAGTTATAAAATTGTTTGGTCTTCATCTGTTACACCACATACTGTTAGAATTTCCTACCTGATGGGCTTCTACAACATCTGATATTCTTGACCCAAATTACTGTGCTCCCTGCCTTGGACTTTATAGCTAGAGCTGGTGTCCCCTGACTGCTACCATCCCCTAGCGTGGGCAGACAGAGGCAGAGGGACCCCAAGTAAGCAGGGCAGCATGGCCTGTCTAACTCGGCTTGGGAGAGTCCCTCCCAGTGTCCACTGCAGGGACCTGTAGCAGTCAGCCTGGCTGCTGTGGCATTTGAGGGAAATGGGAAACCCAAAGCCTCCTGAGAGGATTCTGGGGGAGTATTTACTTGGTTATTCTAACACCATATTTTCAGGGCTAGAAAGGAACTGGGGGCTGAGCCCCTAATAAATGGTAATTAAACATTTGAATACAGCTGATACAACTGTCACCGGTTTCTCTTTGATAGAGCTGTTGAGCCCAGCAGAGATGAGCCCCTGCAGAGGAATATGGACCACGCCCCTCTGACATGGCCAGCGGCTCTGGGCAGAGTTCTGAGGAAGGAAGCCTGCCAGGCCGGGATGGGTGAAGCGTGCAGTCCCAAGATTGGCTCAGATTTGACAGAATTCTCCAAGTCCATAACCTGATCCCACTTGAATTGAACCCACTGGGGAGAACATCAGAGCTAGCCCCACATATGCTCGGGGTGGTCCCAGAAATACCACAGTTCTGGGTGTCGTCAGTTCTCTGAGGAGGCTGGACCAGACTCTGGGGATTTTGTGCTCAGCCTTTCCTCAAACAAAGCACACCCACCCACACCCACAGAAGCCTGGCAAGACATGCCATGTCCAGTCTAGATTCTGAAGGAGCCCAGCCCAGAGTACACGCCGGCAGTCAGAGGCCCTGGGCTGGGCACGTAGAGCTAACCTGGGTTAGGGTTTGCTGGTGCAATCAGCACAGGAAGTGGTGGGGCCAAGAAAGACTCCGTCAGGGACAGAGACTGGGCAGAGCA
This sequence comes from Nycticebus coucang, assembly GCF_027406575.1. NCBI lineage: Eukaryota > Metazoa > Chordata > Mammalia > Primates > Lorisidae > Nycticebus > Nycticebus coucang. The sequence continues at coordinate 75,737,792 of NC_069782.1, read as the reverse complement.
GGAGGCCCTCAAGGTACCTATCCAGAGGCCACCTGCAGAGCCAAGTCCAGGGGCCCATCAGGGGTGTGCTTAGCCCTCAGCCTGGGTTAGCATGGAGTTGGAGGGATGTGTTTAAACAAGGCCAGATCCATGCTTTGGGAACTCTCTGGATAAACACCCTCTGAAGAAAGCTCTGGCCTGAGCCCTGTTTACAATATACCACAGAGCACCAGTAGCCTGAAGATCAGGGCCCAGAGCCTGTCCAGAGACCATGGCCAGCTGGTCTGAGGGCATTCCACATATAAGGAGCAGAGCAGGGCTGCTGTGCAAGGGAAGCTGGAGCCAGCCCGGATCCTGGGGCACAGCACTCCACACCCTCGCACATGGTTCCCGGACAAGCCTCAGAGAGGGAAAGCTGAGCTTGGGACTGGGAGGATTATCAAAGAGTGCCTAAGTCTCCCACAGGCAGTGTACATCTGTAGGCATCTGGAAAAAATTGTGGTGTCAGCTGGAAATTGCAATCAGAGCAACATTTTTCCATAGTATATCCCTTTCTAAATAGGCACATCATGATGGTTCTAAGTCAGATTTTAAGGTCTGAAATTTGTGCAAATCCGCACTGAATTAGAAAAAAGAGAAAAATACTGAGGGTAGGGAGCAAACTCTGAGGGAAGGTACAGTCTGTCCTCAGCAGTGGCCCTGGCAGCAGGTACAGCGGCCATGTCCAGCCCTACCAGGAGAGGCAGCAGGGACAGGGCAGGGCTCCTGAAAGGTACTCAGACCAGCCCTCACCAAAGGCCCAGTGATGTGCAGCCTTCCCATTCGCCTTTGGAAGAAGGAAGATTGTTTTCTTTCTCTACCCCAGCCAGAGGCAAAGGGAGGGCAACTCAGAGAAGCTTCCATTCCTGAAGGCGGAATGGTACCAAAAATATACAAAAACCCACTGGAGAAAGATTGCAGTTCCAGTGAGGTTCAGAAGACTTTTGCTAATGAGCCGCCTGTGGTTCTGCAGAGCCTATCAGGGTGGGCAGCAGGGAATCACTTCTCAGTTTTCCCCTCTGTTTCTCTTCTGGGGGCCCCAACTATTGATATGAGAGAAGCCCTACTGAGGTTCTTCTGTGACCCTGGGAATGAGCTGGGGTAGAGGCCTCCAGGCTTTCCCCTCTAGGGGAAAAAAAAGAAACTGGTCCCTGTCCACTACTGACATTCTCCTTGCACCATGTGGACATGATTTAAAGCCCTCAGAGTTTCTGTTTCTAACCTCAGTCTTTCCAAGAATCAGCCACAGGAAGTAGAGAACCAGGCTCTCTACTGTCTGGGTCCACTAAGATCTGCTGAAGAAAACACAGCAATTTTCACCAAGTGTCACTGGACCATACTTCCAGATTTTTTTGTCCTCCTCTCCTGGAAGGGACACACAAACATCTCTTTGGCTCCAGTTGGTGCCTGTCTACATCACTGTCATGTCATCCAGGCCTGGTGTTGTCACCAGTGCTCCAGTGGCCTTGGATACTGCTCTGCCTGTCCTCTCACAGGTGAGCTGTGATTGTGTCTGTGGCCCTTAGAGCTCTGGCGGAGCCTCTAGTTACCCCTGACATACAGTTGAGGGGTTGTGACTGGGTTACCTTCCTCTCTATCAGGCTACATATAACTGGTGCCTCTAAATTTTGTAGTGACCCTGGCTATTTCTATCGTATCCCAACGTCAAGGTAGTGGGCATTAATCACAGGAGTTGCAGTCACTTTGTACCCTGTACTTTTTTTTTTCTGATTCTCGATAGTCTTGGCTTTCTTTTATTTTACCAAATTAACTGAAATTAAAAGAAGAACCCAGGCACCTATAGGGCTTTTCAGTAACCCAAGATTTGCTAGTGGGGATTGGCTGAAAACTTCTTTCTCCAGCAATAGGGGAATTCTTGTCTCCCCCCTACCCCATCTGCCCGTTAGTCCATTCTCTCTCCACTGGTTTAGGTAAAGCTGTCTTTAATCTCTTCACATAGCTGAAAACCTTTTCATTCTCATTTTCTCATTCTTTCCCAGGCTTAAGGCCAAAAAATTAGTACACGTCTTCTTACCATGTTCTACCCTGCCAAACACTTAAGAGAAGCCAGCAATTGATCAGTCCCTGAGGACTCTCTCCCCCTAGCAGGCTCCCTACCTGGTCCAGATCCTGCCTATTTCCTATCCAGGTACACACACACACCCTTACCTGTTCTTGAACAGTTCCCTAATATATCCCATCCATGGTAGAATCCTTTTTCACCAGCACCTGTTCTCAACTGGTTTCCTACCTGGGGACCAGCACCTACCTGTTTTAGAGCTTCCATGGCCTACCCATCTTAGGCTATATGTGTCTGGGGTCAGGGGGACAAGATTCCATGTCATTCAGGATCTCCCACAAACCTCCTCTGCCATGCTTGTTATAAATTTTCCTTCTTTTTCAAAGCAGAAACCCAACTTTATCTTTTCACACAGTTATTTGAGGCCCCTACACTTAAGTAAATCTGTCATATAATCCCACACATGGGATCTGGGAGGCTGAGGCAAGTGGATTGCTTGAACTCATGAATTCAAGGCTAACCTGAGCAAGAGTGAGGCTCCATCTCTAAAAAACATAGCTGTATGTTGTGATGGTTGCCTGTAGTTCCTGCTACTTGAGCATCTGAGGGAAGAGAATTGCTTGAGCCCAAGAGTTGGAAGTTGCTGTTGAGCTATGATGCTATAGCACTCTACTAAGGATGACAAAATGAGATGCTGTCTAAAAAAAAAAAAACAACAACAACAACTCACATGGTAAATTGTGACTCCCTATCTCTTATGCCTGGAGCATACATTCCCAGTACAACATTCTCCCTAGGAGAAAAGGCCACAAGCTCCCCTACCTCAGGGCCCTCCCCTGAAAGCTCTTGCTGGTACCCTTCAGGAATGGTTGATGGTTTGCTCCACTCCACTGGTCCTGGGGGGTACAGAGGAACTGCAGTTCAACATCCCAGATGGCAGCCCCCAGAATTTCCTTATTCAATGCCTGGAAGTTCATCAACAGCAGAGAAAAAACACTGCTATTGACCAGGCAGAAATCGTCAGAGCCCCTAAGATGATGATAAACTGTTCTCTTCCTATCAGATCACAGACAGCTCTTCCTGGATGAGCACAAGACATGTTGTCTTTACTCTCCATTACTAATTCCTCTCCTCTGCAAGCCCTGGAACGTCTTCCCCAAGGGTTGGACAGTTTCCTACTTCTACTTTTCTCCTTGGTGAAACCAGATGGGGAAGTTTGCTCTTCTAGATCTTTCAGCACGAGTTCTCTATTAGGCGAAGAAGTCTTTCTCTTGACAACATGGAAGGTTTCTTTCATCTTGGCCTGGGGGATTATTTGCTATTTCTGTGTCTTTCCCCAGCTTTTCTCTTTGTGAAGTGCCAAAGGGGGAAGCAAAACCTCACCCTACTCTTAGGTATAGATTGGAATCCGAGTTCTACCACCTCTGAGGTCTGTGGCTTTTGGGAAATGGATCATCTTCTCTAGTTGCCAGTTTTCCATCTATAAAATGGAGTAGTCAACACCCACCTCACCGGTGTCTCTGATAATTACACAATAGGTAATGAGAACGTTACAGGTTTCACCATCCCAGAGTACAAATTATGTCACATGTTCATTAATGCCATATATTCTGAGTGCTCAGAGGAACCACCTGGCCTGGCAGTGCCTCTGCCTCCACCTGAAGTTCCCCCTCAGCTATGGGTAGAGTGGACCCATTGCTGGGGTGTCATGGGCTGCCTGTTTCTATCCAGCAGACCGTGTCCTCAGCTTCTTCAAAACTGTGTGATCCTCACCTCTCAGCAGTCCTGGACACACGCTTCCCCCATCTCCTCCATTCCTAGGGTGTGTATAGCAGCAGGGGTCTAAACCACAAGGAATGATTTTGGCTCTGTCTGTGTCCTCTGGGTCCACCTCAGTAGGTCTGATCCAGCACCCTTTGCCCCCACCGTCCAGTCTGCTGGCCTATGCTGAGACCACGTGTGTCCCAAAGTCAGATTATTCAAAGTCCTGCCATCTAAATTCAAGTTTTCTCTTCTAGGCCCATTCTTCTTCACTTAGGTTCCTTCTACAAGAAGTGAATGTTGGGTCACCATGTCCTTCCTTTAGGCTCCCAAGTCCTTGTCCTTGAACTACTAGAGAATTCAAATCTTATCCTTTGGCAAAAACTGAAAATAATTTGAGGTTCAAAATGATATTTTTCTCCAAAATACTATCTGTTCTATACTCATTAAAAAAAATAATAACAACACAAAAAGGTAAACAAAACAATACCATACACTGGTTCATATATAAAGAAGTAAAGTATGTTTGGCAAATATACTCAGTTCTTAATTGCCCGGGCAGGGGGATGATTGCTTATGTTTAAAAATAATAAAAGTATAAATATGGAAAAATGCAAATTTCCACCCATCAGAGGAAACTTCTGGAATTACCCAAAGGCACCAGATGTCCTCTACTCCATCAGAATGTCATGGGAACATGGCAGGAATAGGAAACGACAGAAAGGTTTGATTGCTAGCAATAAAGCATGGCATTTTATCTTCATGAGTTAGAACTGCACCTCCCTGGACCCTTCCAGCAGGACTGAGCTGGCCACCCTCCCAGTGGGCGAGGTCTATGTAATGTGGAGGAGAGGGACAGAGTCAGCAGTCAGATAAAAGCAAAGCATGAATATTCATATTTTGCATCCTTTTCCACAACAACAATATTATTAGTCTTTTGGCAGAAAATGGGTGAATGAGGAGGTGGGATGAACTCACAAAGCTAGGAAGTGGTGAGCCACTCCTTCACTCACCAGGCCATCTGCAGGGCTGTGGGCAAAGGGAGGAGGACCAGCCACTGAGTGTAGGTTTCATTTTAGCATTTGAAAAATAAAGAGCTCAGCTGAGCTACAGAAAACAATAACAGACTGTTTCGATTGAGACAAACCTATTGCCTACTTTTCCTCTGCTGCCCATAATGTTTTGTGCTCAGAAATTGGCGTGTTTGTTATTTTTCTTACACTCGAAAGTGACATGTGGAAAGCAATCATTGTGTTCTTAATATTCAATGTAGAATTAACTTCAAATTAATTTGAATCACCCTTGGACCAATTTTACTTCATCTCCAATAGCAATAATCTTTTTTCCTCTGTTGTCTGGTTAATTGAAGGTAGAGAAAAAGAGACTCTTGATGCATCATGGCTAAAGAAAGAGAGAAGCCCAGAGAATCCTTCAGGAGCTTGGGGCCCTTTTCCATGCAGATGAGCATCAGTCTGGTAAACAACATTTCTCCCTCCCCTGTGTTCTCTCTCTTTCCCTGGAACAGCCCAGACTTCACAGACTTACATAGCTTCAGCTCCTTGGAAATGTCTTGGTTGGCTCAGGAAGGGTCTCAGGGTCTTAGACCTCAGATTGCCATGAGAAAGCTTCTAAAGAGACAATGTCTCACAGGGAATTGATCTCGAAACACAGAGACTGAAGCTAACAGGGACAATGTCCTCAGAGGAAGGGAAAACAACAAGAGGATCCTCTCTAAAGAGAAAGTGATTCATGGGGTCACCATGAAATGAACAGTTTTAAACACCTGCAAAGGAGATTGTGCTAAGGGAAGGTTACTAAATGCCATAATAAGAATTAATACTGGTGCCCACAAAATCTTTCCAAGGAAAATAAAATGATTAGAATAATGAGTGTGTACTTTGCAAGTTATGGTTCAAAAATGCTTTCCTAGCTATTATCTCATTTGATCTTTGTAACACCCTGAGAGATAGGCTGTATGATTTATTTCCTCTTTTAGACAGAAGGCAAAGAATAAAAAAACAACTCCGTCAGGCAAACTGGAGTTTGCATCCAGATTTTGAGCTTTATTTACTTAACCTTGCTACATCCTTCCAAATTACTTATGTAAAATGAGACTTTCAATAATGACTTCATTAGACTGTTGTGAAATATGTAAGTCAATTAAAACAATGCCCAAAACTTAATAGACACACACACTCACTCACACACACACACATATACATACACACACATAAACACACAATTATAATAATATAATTATTATTATAATTGAGCTGAAAAACTGAAGTCTAGAGGGATAATTTAACTTGGTGTAGACTATACTGAAAATAAGTTTTCCAAGCAAGTAGGATTTTTTTTAATGCTGAAGTCCAAGACTTTCTCATTATGTCCATTATAGCTGTCCAAAGAGGGGCTATAAAGAGGTAGGAAAATTACATATGTCTTGGTAATCCATTCCAAAGATAGTAAAAATAGGAAAAGGTATAGGTTTAGGTACAAGGCTATTCACTATGGTGCTATTTATAACAAGACTGGAATGAACACACAAGGCTGTCAATGCATAACTGATGGAATAAACTTCAATGGAGTCATGCCATGGAGCAACCTGAAACAATACACAAATTGAGGAACAGCTCTCATACTATTTTTCTGTTCTCTCAGGATATAGTGTGATGTGACTAAAGTGAGATGGGCAAGAAGGTATGTACATTATGCTACTATTTAAGAACAAGGCAAATGCACACACAGATGTTCCCTGACTTATGGTGGGGTTACATGCCAATATACCCATGGTAAATCAAAACCATCCTACATCAAAAATGCATTTAATACCACTATAAGCCCATCACAAATTCAAAAATCATAAGTCAAACCAGTGCAAGTCAGAGACCATCTGTATATGTAAATATTTACCATATTTAAAAAGCTAGAAAGGCTTTCACATTTGGAAAGGTGGAGTAAATGTAGTTTTCCATATTCTTCCTGCTAAGTATAACTAAAATCACTATGTGTTACAGGCAAAAAAACATTAGATGACTCTGGAAGGGAGAGAGAAAGACTAGGCAGGGACTTTAGAAACCAAGAACCACATTATTGTTATTTCTTCAGATTTTCTTGTCACCGTCTGACAAACATGAAACTGAAGAAGTCAGCTATCTAGAATACTGTCATCGTAGACCATAAAAAGCTCCAACAAAAGTCTGCCCTTCTAAGCTTGAGGATCATGGAAAGAATAGCCTAGCAAGACAAAATAATGACTCTTCTCAAACCAAACATCCCTTAGGAAAGAGTGGCTCCCCCCACCACCCCCCACATTCACACCAATAAAGGCCAAGTGAAGATCCTAGATTTTCAACCTCACAAGTCTGTAGGGAGGTACCGCAACACCTCTATTGGGTGTCAGAGAAGGTCCAGGGGTAGCCAAAACTTTTATTCCTACCAGATGACAAAGAGTCACCTTTCCTGTGCAATGTCACTGGAGATCATATGGGGAGTTAGACTTCAACCCCTACATCTCAATAATGAGGCTTCCTTCCCCCCAACAATGGAGGGAATTCAAAGGAGCTCTAGTGGAAAGTCTAGACACCACCACTCAGTGGAAATGAGACCACACTATATGTGGTACCAGATCATCCATGTGGAGAGCAATAGAAAAATACTTCCCTACTCCCAGACAGAGAGGTATCACTGAAGTCTTAATGGGAGACCTACCTCTTATTTCTGCCCAGCAGTAAGAAGATGCTCTTTCCCAACCTTAAGTTCCAGTGGAGGCAAACTGGGGAATCTGGGCTTCTAACTCCATCCGGCAATAATCATAGACAAAACCTTCCTTCCCTTGATGGAGTAGCTTCAGAAAAAGCCAGAAAAGAAAAAACAGAAAATTTACACAACATTCAGAAGCTCAAAAATATAGCTTAGAAAAATGATAAAGTTTTAATCAGAAATCACTCATTATACCAGAGATCAGGAAGCTTTTAAACTGAATGGAAAAAACAAAACCCACAATCAATTAATGCCAAAACAGAGATAACAGAATTAACTGAAATAAATTAAATTATACATCATCAAAATACTTTATTAAACAATTGCGAACATATTTAAAATAAATGAAATGAGAGTCTTGTCAAAGAAGCAAAAGCTATAAAGAAAACCAAATGCAATTTCAAACTGAAAAATACAAAAACCCAAATTAAAAAAAAAAAAAATCCCTTCAATGAATAGGCTCAACAACAGAGTGAAAAATCACAGAAAAGCATTAGTGAGTAGATAGAACAGTAGAAACTATCTAATATGAACAACTGAGATAAGAGAAATTGAACAAAAATTAATAGGACACCAGAGATTTGTGAAACTATAATAATAAAAAATCTCACATTTGTGTTATTGAAGTCCTGGAAGAAGAGGAACAAGATAGGAAGACAGGAAAATTACTCAAAATAATAATGGCTAAAATTTGTGGGGGGAGAAAAAAGAAAAAAGTCTCAGAATTTGTCATGAGCAGACCCAACTTAAAAGAATGGCTAAATGAAGTTCTCAAAACAGGAAAGAAACAAGAAGTCTCAGGATACCATGAAGAATTGACACATGAGATAAAATATAGATAAATACACTTGTCTTACCTTCTACTCTTCATACTTTTCTAAATTATGACTGATTGTTGAAACAAAAATTATAATACTTCCTGATGGGGTTGTAAATGTGTGAGGAGAAATACTTAAGAATTATAAATGGGGACAAATAAAAAGTCATACAGGAAGATAAAATTTTTATGTTTTATGGGAAATGGTAAAACACAAAACCAGGAGACTGTAATATATGTCATATGTAATATTATAGCAATCACTACAAGGGCTATACAAAGATATGTACTCCTAAGCACTATAGAGATATCAAAATAGAATTCTCAAGAAATCTACAACAAAGCAGAAAAAAGAAGAACAACAAAATAAAAACCAGAGAAAATAAGCAGAAAACAACAACAAAAAAGAAACTTAAGTCCTAACATATAAATAGCTAGAATAAATGTAAACGATCTAAACACATCAATTAGGACAAAGATAGAGATAGCAGATTAAAATACACCACCCTACTATATGCGGTCTATAAGAAACTCACTTCAAATATAATGATAGAAGCAGGTTGAAAGTATGAACTATCTATGTGTTATGATGGTCAGCTTACGATTATTTGACATGGTGATGGATTTTAAGGGTATTAAATGCATTTTTAATTTACAATATTTTTAACTTATGATGAGTTTATAGGGGCATAACCCCATCACAAATCAAGCAGCATTTGTAAAAGGCTGGAAAAAATAAACATGGTAACATTAATCAGAGAAAATTGGAGCAACTATATCAATATTAGATACACTTTAGGGCAAGGAAAATTTCTACAGTCAGAAGGAGACATTATATAATGATAAAAGCTGACCTTATCAGAAAATACAACAATCCTAAATTGTATGTAGCAAACAACAGAGACAAAATACATCAGGCAAAGGGTGAAAGAACTGAAAGGAGAAATACACAAACCCACAATTATGGTGGGATTCTTCAATACCTCTTGCTCAACAATTACTAGGATAGTTAGACAGAAAATGAGCAATAATATAAAAAAACTCAACAATACCAGTAACCACCACCAAACAACAACAGAATACATTTTCTTCAGGAACCTTTACCAAGATAGTAGACATCTGGGCAAAAAACAAATCTCAACGAATTTAAAAGAACTGTAATTATACAGAGATTGTTGTCTGACCCAAATGGAGTCAAATTAGCAATCAATTTTCAGAAATCACAAGAAAATTTCCAAATACTTTGGAATAAAAGAAAACACTTTTAAATAATACATAGGTCAAAGAATAATTCTTAAAGGAAACTAAAAATATATATATATAACTAAACAAAAATGAGAATACAACATGTCAGAATTTATAAGACTCAGCTGAAACAGTACTGTAATGGAAATTTATAGCACTTTAGTGATACAAAGGCACACATTACAAAGCAAAAAGTCTCAAGCCAATAATCCAAAATTCCACCTCATGGACCTAGAAATACAAGACTAATATAAGCTCAAAGTAAGCAGAAGGGTAAAAATAATAAAAATAAGATTAGAGATTATGAAAATAGAAAAATAGTAGAGAAAATACTGAATTAAAGAGCGGGTTCTTTGAAAAGGTCAATAATATTGACAAATTGCTACCAGCACTGGCAAAAAAAAAAAAGGAGAGACACCAATTACCAAGATGAGAAATGGATCAGGATAATCACTCATTATATAATCACTGCAAACCTTACATACTCAGAAAGGATGATAGGGAAATGTTATGATTATCTCTATATAAATAAATTGGAAAACTTTTATAAAATAGACCAATTCGTAAAAAGGAAAAACTACTACAGCTGTGAAATAAGTAATTTAGTAGTCTGCAAACTATTAAGGAAATTAAATTCATAATTAAAACTTTACCCACTAAAAATCCTCAGACCCAGATGGTTTCACTGGAGAATTCTACAAAACATGAAAAAATTGTCACTAATTCTGAACAATTTGTTTCAAAACATAGAAGTTGGCAACACCTTCCAACTAATTTATGAAGCTAACATAATCTAGATACCAAAATCAGACAAAGACAGTACAAAAAAAAAGAAAAATACAGACCCATATTGCTCATAAATATAGATACTAATAAAATCATCTTAAAACACTGCATCAGCAAATAAAATCCAATAATATATGAAAGGAATTATGCATGGTGGCTAACCAGAGCCTATCACAGGACTGCAAGGTTAGCTCAATATTAGAATATTAATCAATGTAACCCACTGTATCAACAGGCTAAAGTAGAAACTTCACATGATCTTATCAATTAATTCAGAAACAAAATTATTTAAAAATATCAAACACTTGCTCATGTAAAAATTATCAAAACCGGAGTCAGAGCAAGATGGCAGCCGAGTAACAGCTTCCTTGCAACTGGGCACAGTGAGGCTTGGGAGAAAAGACTCCAGGCATCTCTGGCTGGTGGGATCTGCCCATAAACATCCCTTTGAGGACACAGTGAGTCAGTGAGAGACTTCTGGACCCCATGAGCAGGACAAAAGCAGTGGAAAACTGGCAAGTGGTTGCGTGTGTTCATTCCGTCTAATCCCACTGGCAGCTGTAAGTACAGCAGCAGTGAGATTGCAAACTGGAAAGGCCTTACCTGTGAGCTGTTTTGTATTTTTTTTTTTGACTTGGTACTCAGTTGAACTACCTTGTGAGAACTTGGGCAAGAGTGCGGAGGACTTTAAGCGTTGTCTAGGGCCCCAGACTGAGCCACAGAGCCAGACAGAGCTAATAGTGTTCAAATGTGGGCCTCCCAGAGCCATTGTGGGAGATCTGCCCCTGCAAGCTCCGCCCTCAGGGTGGCAAAGCAAAAATTGGGCAGGAGCGACTAATCTAGTGACTGAGCAGACTAAAGGCGAGGACTGAGATGCCTTACACCCTTAGCCCTCAGGGGCACAAGCGAAACTGGTTTTGGCACACTGGGTAAGTGGATAGCCACTTCAGGAGGGATCCCAGCAACAAGCGCTTTCCTGTGAAAGCTTCTGCTTAGCCAAGTTTAGCGTTTAAAGTGTCATTTACATGGGCTGAGGAGAGATTTAGGCTCTCCACCCTATGGGGTTTTAGAAATCAGCAAAGGCCTCCAGTCACCATTTCGTAAAGGCGTATCAACATTGTGATTAACATCTCATACTCCAGAAGATCACCTGTTGCCCAGACAATATACAGCAAGATATATATACTGCTTTGTTTTGGGTTTTGTTTTTTATTTTTTTCTTTTGGTTGTTGTTGTTGTTATTTTGTTTTTTAATTTCAACATTTTTCCTATAAATTTTTCTTTTCTTTTTTCTTTCTTTTCATTCTTCATTTTTCTAGTTTAAAGATAATTTCCCATTGTTGCCTTTTTCAACAATTAGATCTTCATTTTCGCTAGTGTTTCTACCCCAATTTTGGTTTCCCCCCAATTTTATCCTGTAAAGTTTTCTGTTTGCTTGTTTTGGTTTGATTTAAAGTATTTTTGTCCTCTATACTTGGTTGGAGGTGGGGTACTGTGTCCAAACAGTCTAGCAAAGATCTGCTGACCTCAAGGGAATCACCCAACCAGGCACCCCCAGAGGTTAGGGCTTTTTTTAAGGTTTGGTCAAAGTACCCTACTGTACACCAATAATGCTTTGTCTCCATCTTTCTGTGCCTCTCTTCCTTTTGTCAATATTCCCTTTTACCCACCCCCCTCCCTTCACTTTTTTCTTTTCTTTCTTTCTTTTTCTTTTTTTCTTTTTCTTTCTTTTTTCCCTTCTTGCTTTTCAACCTTCTCATCCTTCTGGTTCTGTACCAAAAGGCCTCAATGAAACCCAAGTCCAGAGGCACAACAACTTAAAGAGCAAGAGGAAGTGAAAGGAAAATTAGGGCAAGTAAACAGATAAAAGAAATCACTCATGAGGAAGAATCAGCAGAAAAATCCTGGCAACATGAAAAACCAGTCCAGAGCACCACCCCCCTCAAGGGACCATGAGGTACCTACTGCAGAGGATTCCACCTGTTAAAAAATGTTAGAAATGACAGAAAGGGAATTTACAATACAGATGATGAAAACAATGAAGGAAATGATGGAAACAATGAAGGAAACTGCTGATAGAGTGGAAAATAACCAAAAGGAAATCCAAAAACAGAATCAAATAAGAGATGAAAGATACGAATACAGAAAGGCTATAGCAGAGCTGAAGGAACTAAAGCAGTCAATTAGGGAACTTAAAGATGCAATATAAAGTATCAACAACAGATCAGACCATGAAGAAGAAAGAATCTCAGAGGTATATGACAAAACTCTTGAAATGGGGGGGGGGCAAGATGGCCGACTGGAAACAGCTTCCGAAAGAGGCTTCTATCCAAAAGGAAAGATAACATCCAGAAACAGCCCAATTAAGCTGAAGACTGGGAGCCCAGCTGAGAGAGAAATGATAACTGCAGTTCACCTCTGCTGAGACAAGCTGAAATTCCAAGAAACCAACCTTCAGTTACAAAATTCATCTGAAAGGAAAAGTGTCTGTTCCTTCCCCAAGAAAACTGTAATTTTTTTGTTTTTCGGTCTCCTTTCTTTATTTTCTCTTCATTTGCTCTGGTGGGTTTTCTACAGACAAGCTGTGAACTGTGGACCTTTTGTCTCACCCTATGGGTGAGTGCTGTGGGAAGTGGGAGCTACTTCCTCAGAGGAACCCTTCTGTGACCCTGAACACTCTCTTGTTAGACAGAAAAATTAAACTAAAGTCTTCCCTGCCATTCTGAACTCCCAGTACCCCATTCCCCCTTCACCTGATGAAACAGAAGCCTAACCCCTGATGCGACTGAGGGAGGAGGTCCTTGAGCATTGCCTCCCCGTCAGCTGGACCATGCGACCCCCCACAAGAGACTCAATGGGCCATGCTGAGCCTCCCCCCATCCCCTGCCAGGGACTCTGCCAGCAACAAAGCACCCCTGCACCTCATGCCCAGTGGGCCTCCGCCCACCCTGGCCATGAACTCTGAGAGCCGTGCAACCTGCATCCTCTCTCCCATACCCTCCCTCTGCCTACACACCAGCCCAGCCTGTCTGGCCAGGGACTCTGGAAGATGTGCAACCAGTGCCCTCCCTCTGGAGCCCTCCCTGCCTCTGCATGGTGGCCTATTCCTGGCCAGAAATTGCTGGGACCCTGCACTCTCTGTGCCAAAGTCACCAGGCACCAGGTACTCCCAGAACTGTGTGCACCATCCCCCGCCCCGTTGCTGGATCCGGGTGTGCCACACTCCGGAGCTGCTCCCACAACCAGAACTCCCTGGTTGGGGCAATCCCAGAGGAGCTACACAGGGTCACTCCCTACAAAGATCCAGCAACAATAGAGTGAGCCCACTGGGGTCTAATCTTGGAGAGACACCTCCCCAACTCTGAGGATGGCCAGAGGCAACGGTGAAAAAGAATAATGAGGCAGAATCAATGGAAAAACTCTGGCAATATGAATAATTAGAGTAGATCAACTCTCCTAAGGAACAACAAGGCAGACACAGTACAAGATCCCATGCATAAACAAATGGCTGAGATGTCAGAAATCAAATTCAGAATCTGGATAGCAAATAAGATCAAATGTGAATTTCAAGGAGCAATCCAAAAGACATCTTAAGAATTCAATGAATTCAAAGACCAAATGACCAAAGATTTTGACACATTGAGACAAGAAGTTGCAGCAATCAAAGATCTGAGAAATGCAGTAGAATCCCTCAGTAACAGAAAGGAATAAACAGAAGAAAGGATTTCTGACATTGAAGACAAAACTTTTGAATGCTCCCAAACTTTCAAACAGGAAGAGAAATGGAGGGCAAAAACAGATCACTCTCTCAGAGAGCTCTGGGATAATTGGAAGAAAACTAATATTCACCTTACAGGGATCCCCGAAAGCAACTAAGAGGCTTCACAAGGCACAGAGTCTCTTCTTCATGAGCTTATGAAAGAGAACTATCCATACATGCCAAGAGATTCTGAAATTCAGATAGCATACAGTTTCAGAACCCCAGCACGACTCAACCCAAATAAGATATCCACCAGACACATCATAGTCAATTTCACTAAAGATAATATGAAGGAGAAAATTCTAAAAGCAGCCAGATGTAAGAAAATCATAACCTACAAGGGGAAGAATATTATAATAACAGAGAATAGAATCTCTGCTGAAACCTTTCAAGCTAGAAGAGGATGGTCGTTGACTTTAATCTCCTAAAACAAAATAACTTCCAACCCAGGATCCTGTATACAGCTAAAAAGAGTTTCATTTATGATGGAGAAATTAAATACTTTAATGACATTCACATGTTGAAGAAATTTGCCATAACTAAACCAGCACTCTAGGATATTCTCAGACCTATCCTCCATAATGACCAGTGTAATCCTCCTCCACAAAAATAAACTCATCCAGAAACTTTCGATCAAATTCTAACTTCCACAGTTGCAAAAGGACTAAAAAATGTTCACTGGACTTTTGAAAGGCTTATCAATAATCTCAATTAATGTGAATGGTTCAAATTGTCCTCTAAAGAGGCACAGGTTGGCTGACTGTATAGAAAAACTCAGGCCAGATATCCGCTGCATACAAGAATCTCATCTTACCTTAAAAGATAAATATAGACTCAAAGTGAAGGGATGGTCATATATATTCCAGGCAAATGGAAAGCAGAAAAAAGCAGGTGTTGCAATCCTATTCTCAGATACGATAGGCTTTAAACAAGGCATCCTCAAACTTATTAAACAGGGGCCAGTTCAATGTCTTTCAGACCCTTGGAGGGACGGACTATAGTTTAAAAAAAAGAAACTATAAACAAATTCCCATGCACACTGCACATATCTTATTTTGAAGTTTAAAAAAAAAAAAAAAAACAGAACAAATGCAATCACACTGCTTCATGTGGCCCATGAGCCACAGTTTGAGAACCTCTGCTTTAAACCAACCAAAATAAAGAAGGATAAGGATGAACACTTCATATTTGGTGAAAGTAATACTCAATATGATGAGATTTCAATTATTAATATTTATTCACCCAACCAGAATGCTCCTCAATTTATAAGAGAAACTCTAACAGACATGAGCAACTTGATTTCCTCCAGTTCCATACTAGTCAGAGATTTTAATACCCCATTAGCAGTGTTGGGTAGATCCTCCAAAAAGAAGCTAAGTAAAGAAATTTTAGATTTAAACTTAAACATTCAATTACTGGATTTAACAGACATCTACAGAACATTTCATCCCAACAAAATTGAATACGCATTCTTCTCATCAGCCCATGGAACATACTCCAAAATTGATCACATCCTAAGTCACAAGTCTAACCTCAATAAATTAAAAAATAATAGAAATTATTCCTTGCATCTTCTCAGACCATCATGGAATAAAAGTTGAACACAATAACAATAAGAATCTGTATACTGATTCAAAAACATGGAAGCTAAATAACCTTATGCTGAAGGACGGATGGGTCATAGATGACATTAAGAAGGAAATTACCAAATTTTTGGAACAAAACGACAATGAAGACATGAATTATCAGAACGTCTGGGATACTGCAAAGGCAGTCCTAAAAGGGAAATTTATAGCACTGCAGCCTTCCTCAAGAGAATGGAAAGAGAGGAAGTTAACAACTTAATGGGACATCCCAAGCAACTGGAGAAAGAAGAACATTCCAAACCCAAACCCAGCAGAAGATAAGAAATAACCAAAATCAGAGCTGAATTAAATGAAATTGAAAAAAAAAAAGAATTATACAAGAGATACATAAATCCAAAAGTTGGTTTTTTGGAAAGGTCAATTAAATAGATAAACTTTTGGCTAACCTAACCAAGAAAAAAAGAATAAAATCTCTAACTTCATCAATCAGATATGGTAAAGACAAAATGACAACAGACCCCTCAGAAATTCAAAAAATCCTAACGAATATTACAAGAAACTTTACTTTCAGAAATATGAAAATCTGAAGGAAATTGATCAATACTTGGAAGCACGCCACCTACCAAGACTTAGCCAGAATCAAGTGGAAATGTTGAACAGGCCTTTATCAAGTTCTGAAAGAGTATCAACTATACAAAAATCTCCCTAAAAAGAAAAGCCCGGGACCAGATAGTTTCATGTCAAAATTCTACCAAACCTTTAAAGAGGAATTAGTACCAATAGTACTCAACCTGTTCCAAAAGGTAGAAAAAGAAGGAAGACTACCAAAAATGTTCTATGAAGCAAACATGACCCTGATCCCCAAACCAGGAAAAGACCCAATAAGAAAAGAAAATTATAGACCAATATCACTAATGAATATAGATGCAAAAATATTCAACAAGATCCTAACAAGCAGAATCCAGCAACACATCAAACAAATTATACACCATGACCAAGTCGGATTTATCCCAGGGTCTCAAGGCTGGTTCAATATACATAAATCTATAAATGTAATTCAGCACATAAACAAACTAAAAAATAAAGACCATATGATTGTCTCAATTAATGCAGAAAAAGCTTTTGATAATATCCAGCATCCCTTCATGATCAGAACACTTAAGAAAATTGGTATACAAGGGACATTTCTTAAACTAATAGAGGCCATCTACAGCAAACCCACAGCCAATATCGCATTGAACAGAATTAAATTGAAATCATTTCCACTTATCAGGAACCAAGCAAGGTTGTCCATTATCTCCATTGCTCTTTAACGTTGTAATGGAAGTTTTAGCCATTGCAATTAGGAAAGAAAAGGAGATCAAGGGTATCCAGATACGGTCAGAGAGATCAAACGATATTACAGACGATATTACATATCACAGACGATATTATTGTGTATCTGAAAAACACCAGGGATTCTACTACAAAATTTTTAGAAGTGATCAAGGAATACAGCAATGTCTCGGGCTACAAAATCAACACCCATTAATCTGTAGCCTTTATGTATACCAACAATAGCCACGCCAAAAAATACCAAAACAGACAAGGACTCTATTCCTTTCACAGTAGTGCCAAAGAAGATGAAATATTTGGGAGTTTCCCTAACAAAGGATGTGAAAGATCTCTATAAAGAGAACTATGAAACTTTAAGAAAATAAATAGCTGCATATATTAACAAATGGAAATATATACCATGCTTATGGCTGGGAAGAATCAACATAGTTAAAATGTCTATACTACCCAAAGCAGTATATAATTTTAAAGCAATTCCTATTAAAACTCTATTGTCATATTTTAAAGATCTCAAAAAAATAATACTTCATTTTATATGTAATCAGAAAAAACCTCGAATAGCCGAGACAACACTCAGCAATAAAAACAAAGCAGGAGGAATCATGCTACCAGACTTCAGACTATACTGTAAATTGATATTGATCAAAACAGCATGGTACTGGCACAAAGACCGAGAAATAGATGTTTGGAACAGAATAGAGAACCAAGAGATGAATCCAGCTACTTACCATTATTTGATCTTTGCCAACCCAATTAAAAACATTCAGTAGGGAAAAGACTCCCTATTTAAAAAACGGTGCTGGGTGAACTGGCTGGTGACCTGTAGAAGACTGAAACTGGATCCACACCTTTCACCATTAACTAAGATAGACTCTCACTGAAAAAAAGATTTAAACTTAAGACATGAAACTATAAAATTACTAGAAGAAAATGCAGGGAAAACTCTTGAAGGAATCGACCTGGGTGAATATTTTATGAGGAGGACTCCCCAGGCAATTGAAGTAGTATCAAAAATACACGACTGAGACCTGATCAAACTAAAAAGCTTCTGCACAGGCAAGAACATAATAAGTATAGCAAGCAGACAGCCCTCAGAATGGGAGAAAATATTTGCAGGGTATGCCTCTGACAGAGGTTTAATAACCAGAATCCACAGAGAACTCAAACGTATTACCAAGAAAAGAACAAGTGATCCCATCTTGGGGTGGGCAAGGGACTTGAAGAGAAACTTCTCTAAAGAAGACAGGCGCATGGCATCAGACACATGAAAAAAAATGCTCATCATCCTTAATCATCAGAGAAATGCAAATCAAAACAACTTTGAGATATTACCTAACTCCAGTAAGAATAGCCCACATAACAAAATCCCAAACCAGAGATGTTGGCATGGATGTAGAGAAAAGGGAACACTTCTACACTGCTGGATAGAATACAAATTAATACATTCCTTTTGGAAGGAAGTTTGGAAAATACTCAGAATCTAAAACTAAACCTGCCATTTGATCCAGTAATTCATTTACTAGGTATATACCCAGAAGACCAAAAACCACACTATAACAAAGACATCTGTACCAGAATGTTCATTGCAGCCCAATTCATAATTTCTAAGTCATGGAAGAAGCCCAAGTGCCCATCGACGCACGAATGGATTAATAAATTGTGGCACATGTATACCATGGAATATTATGCAGCCTTAAAGAAAGATGGAGACTTTACCTCTTTCATGTTTGCATGGATGGAGCTGGAACATATTCTGCTTAGCAAAGTGTCTCAAGAATGGAAGAAAAAGTTTCATTGTACTCAGCCCTGCTATGAAGCTAATTTATAGCTTTCATATGAAGGCTATAACCCAACTATAGCACAAGAATTTGGGGAAAGAGCCAAGGAAGGGAAGGGAGCGGGGAGCTTTGGGTGGAGGGAGGGCAATTGGTGGGGCCACACCTACAGTGCATCTTAGAATGGGTACAGGTGAAACTTACTAAATGCAGAATACAAATGTCTTCATATAATAAATAAGAAAATCCCATGAAGGCTATGTTAAACAGTTTGATGAAAATATTTCAGATTGTATATGAAACAAGCACATTGTACCCCATGTTTGCACTAATGTACATAGCTATGATTTAATAATAAAAAGAAAGAAAGAAAGAAAAAACTCTTGAGATAACTGAGATCATTAAAGAGGTCAAAAAGAAGAGAGAGAAAGCAGAATGTTCACTGACAGAATTATGGGACTTTATGAAGCATTCAAACACACAAGTTATAGGTATCCCAGAAGGGGAAGAAGAATGCCTCAGGGGAATGGAAGCCATACTAGAGAATATTATAAAAGAAAATTTCCCAAATATCACCAAAGATTTTGACACACTCCTTTCAGAGGTATATCGGATCCCAGGTCACCTCAAATCTAACTAAGCTTGTCCAAGGCACATTGTGAAGAACCTGTCCAAAGTCAAGACAAAAGAAATGATTCTTCAAGCTGCCAGGAGTAAGCACCAGTTGACCTACAGGGGCAAATCCATCAGGGTGACTGCTGACTTCTCTAATGAAACTTTCCAAGCAAGAAGACAATGGTCATCTACCTTTAATCTACTTAAACAGAACAATTTCCAGCCCAGAATTCTATATCCTGCTAAGCTAAGCATTAAAATTGATGGAGAAATCAAATTAATTACTGATATACAAACACTGAAGAAATTCACCACAACAAGACCAGCTCTACAGGAAATACTTCAACCTGTTCTACACACTGACCATCATAATGGATCAACAGCAAACTAAGAACTCAGCAATTAAATAACAGAACCTAACTTCCACATTGATGCAAAAGGTAAAACTATGGAATGGACTCTCACAAAATAAGATGAATAGAACACTACCACACTTATCAATTAACTCAATAAATGTTAATGGCATGAATTCCCCACTGAAGAGGCATAGATTGGCTGACTGGATTAAAAAACAGAAGTTATCCATTTACTGTCTTTAGGAAACACACCTGGCTTCAAAAGACAAATTAAAACTCCAAGTCAAGGGTTGGAAGACAATTTTTCAGGCAAAAGGAATTCAGAAGAAAAGAGGAGTTGCAATCTTATTTCAGATACATTTCAGACATTTAAAGCAACTGAAGTCAAAAAAGACCAAGATGGTCACTTTATATTGGTCAAGGGAAAAATACAACAAGAAGACGTTTCAATTCTAACTCTTTATGCACCCAATTAAAATGCTCCCAGATTCTTGAAACAGACCTTACTCAGTCTGAGCAATATGATATCCGATAATACCATAATAACAGGGGACTTTAACACTCCTCTTACAGAGCTGGACAGATCCTCCAAACAGAAATTAAACAAAGATATAAGAGATTTAAATGAGACTCTAGAACAACTGTGCTTGATAGATGCATATAGAACACTCCATCCCAAAGATAAAGAATATACATTCTTCTCATTGCCCCATGGAACATTCTCCAAAATTGATTATATCCTAGGACACAAAACAAACCTCAACAGAAAAAAAAAATTGAAATTTTACCTTCTATCTTCTCAGGCCACAAGGCTAAAGTTCCACTAAAGGTGGAACTCAACTCAAACAAAAACATTCAACCCAACACAAAGACATGGAAATTAAACTACCGTCTGCTGAATGACACTTGGTTGCAGGAAGAAATAAAACAGGAAATCATTAATTCCTTGAGCATAACAACAATGAAGACACAAGCTACCAAAACCTGTGGGATATTGCAAAAGCAGTTTTCAGAGGAAAATTTATCACTTTAGATGCCTACATTTGAAAAACAGAAAGAGAGAGCATCAACAAACTCACAAGCCATCTTATGGAATTGGAAAAAGAAGAATAACCTAAGCCTAAACCTAGTAGAAGAAAAGAAATATGCAAAATTAAATCAGAGATCAATGAAATTAGAAACAAAAGAATCATTCAGAAAATTAATGAACCAAGGAGTTGGTTTTTTGAAAGAATAAATAAAATAGATAAACCTTTGCCCAGACTAACTAGAAATAAAAAGGTAAAATCTCTAATAACCTCAATGAGAAATGATAAAGGGGCAATAACAACTGATCCCACAGAGATACAAGAGATCATCTCTGAATACTACCAGAGAGTCTATGCCCAGAAATTTGACAGTGTGAAGGAAATGGATCAATATCTGGAATCACACCCTCTCCCTAGACTTAGCCAGGAAGAAATAGAGCTCCTGAACAGACCAATTTTAAGCACCGACAGTGCTTAAAGACACAGTAAAAAATCTTCCAACCAAAAAATGCCCTGGTCCAGATGGCTTTACACCAGAATTCTATCAAACCTTCAAGGAAGAGCTTATTCCTGTGCTGCAGAAATTATTCCAAAAAATTGAGGAGGAAGGAATCTTCCCCAACACATTCTATGAAGCAAACTTCACCCTGATACCAAAACAGGAAAAGACCCAACTAAAAAGGAGAATTTCAGACCAATTTCACTCATGAATACAGATGCAAAAATTCTCAACAAAATCCTGGCCAATAGATTACAGCTTATCATCAAAAAAGTTGTACATCATGATCAAGTAGGTTTCACCCCAGGGATGCAAGGCTGGTTTAAGGTCCATAAGCATTATCCACCATATTAACAGAAGTAAAAATAAAGACCATATGATCCTCTCAATACATGCAGAAAAGGCATTCGATAAAATCCAGCATCCCTTTCTAATTAGAACACTGAAGAGTATAGGCATACATGGCACATTTCTTAAACTGATCGAAGCTATCCCTGACAAACTCGCAGCTAACATTTTAGTGAATGGAATAAAACTGAAAGCTCTTCTCTCAGAACTGGAATCAGACAAGGTTGTCCTTTGTCACCATTACTGTTCAACATAGTGCTGGAAGTTCTAGCCGATACAATTAGGCAAGACAAGGAAATAAAGATCATCCAAATGGGAGCTGAGGAGGTCAAACTCTCCTTCTTTGCTGATGATATGATCTTATGATTAGAGTACCCCAAATACTCAACCACGAGAGTCCTAGAAGTCATCAAAAAATACAGTAATGTCTCAGGATATAAAATCAATGTCCGCAAGTCAGTTGCCTTTGTATATGTCAATAATAGTCAAAATGAGAGGCTAATTAAGGACACAACTCCCTTCACCATAGCTTCATAGAAAATGAAATACCCAGAGATATATCTAACAAAAGAGGTGAAGGACGTCTATAAAGAAAATTATGAAATCCTAAGAAAGGAAATAGCAGAGGATATTAACAAATGGAAGAACATACCATGCTCATGGCTGGGAAGAATCAACATTGTTAAAACGTCTATATGTCCCAAAGCAATCTACCTATTCAATGCCATCCCTATTAAGATACCAACATCGTACTTTCAAGATTTGGAAAAAATGATTCTGCATTTTGTATGGAACCAGAAAAAAACCAGTATAACTGAGGCAGTTTTTAGTAATAAAAACATAGCTGGGGGCATCACCTTATCGGATTTTAGGCTGTACTACAAAGCCATAGTGGTCAAGACAGCATGGTACTGGGACAAAAATAGAGACATAGACATTTGGAATCTAACAGAAAACCAGGAAATGAAACTAACATCTTAACAACCACCTAATCTTAAAAAACTAAACAAGAACATACACTGGAGAAAAGACTCCCTATTCAATAAATGGTGCTGGGAGAACTGGATATCCACATGTAAAAGACTGAAACTGGACCTGCACCTTTCTCTACTCACAAAAAATTGATTCCAGATGGATAAAGGACTTAAATTTAAGGCATGAAACAATAAAAATCCTCAAAGAAAGCATAGGAAAAACACTGGAAGATATCGGCCTGGGGAAAGACTCCATGAAGAAGACTGCCATGGCAATTGCAACAACAAAAATAAACAAATGAGACTTAATTAAACTGAAAAGCTTCTGTGCAGTCAAGGAGACAACAACAAAAGCAAACAAACAACCTACACAATGGGAAAGGATATTTGCATATTTTGAATCAGACAAAAGTTTGATAAGTAGGATCTATAGAGAACTCAAATTAATCTGCATGGAAAAATACAACAATCCCATATATCAATGGGCAAGAGA
Source organism: Nycticebus coucang (assembly GCF_027406575.1). NCBI lineage: Eukaryota > Metazoa > Chordata > Mammalia > Primates > Lorisidae > Nycticebus > Nycticebus coucang. The sequence goes on along the minus strand of NC_069782.1, from coordinate 75,714,614 downwards.
CATGAATAGAACCTTCTCTAAAGAAGACAGACGAATGGCTAACAAACACAAGAAAAAATGCTCATCATCCCTATCTATTAGAGAAATGCAAATCAAAACCACCCTCAGATACCATCTAATCCCAGCAAGAATGGCCCACATCAAAAAATCTCAAAATGCTGATGCTGTTGTGGATGTGGACAGAAGGGAACACTTTTACACTGCTAGTGGGACTGCAAACTAATACAATCTTTTTGGACGGGAGTATGGAGAATCCTCAAAGAACTTAGGCTAGACCTCCAAGTTGATCCTGCAATCCCGTTACTGGGCATCTACCCAGAAGGAAAAAAAATCCTTTTATCATAAGGACACTTGCACTAGACTGTTTATTGCAGCTCAATTTACAATCTCCAAAATGTGGAAACAGCCTAAATGCCCACCAACCCAGGAATGGATTAACAAGCTGTGGTATATGTATACCATGGAATACTATTCAGCCATTTAAAAAAATGGAGACTTTACATCCTTCGTATTAACCTGGATGGAAGTGGAAGACATTATTTTTAGTAAAGCATCACAAGAATGGAGAAGCATGAATCCTATGTGCTCAATTTCGATATGAGGACAATTAATGACAATTCAGGACATAGTGGGGAAGGGGAGAGCAGAGAGAGAAAGAAGGAGGGAGGGGTGGAGAAAGCAAGAGCAGAGAGAGGGAAGGAGGCAGGGGGGTGGGGTCTTGGTGTGTGCCACACCTTTTGGGGGCAAGACACGATTGTAAGAGGGACTTTACCTAACAAATGCAATCGGTGTAACCTAGTTTCTTGTACCCTCAATGAATCCTCAACAATAAAAAACTTAAAAAAAAAAAATTCTCAGAACCTGGGGATACAAGAGAACTTTTTCAACCTGACAAAGAGGATCTACAAAATAACTTACCACTACTATCCCACTTAATGGTAAGTGACTAACTACCATCTCTGTAACTATGGGAACAAGGCCAGGACGTTCTACCTCACCACTTTTATTCAACCTAGTTCTAGATGGTCTGGCAGTGGAATAAGCAAGAAAGGAAAGTAAAAGAAGCAAGTATTAGAAATAAATAAATAAAATTCATTTCTATTTTAAGACTGCAAGATTGTCTACAGAGAAAATTCTCCCAAAATCCACCAATAAGATCGCAGGATAAAATATAAATATGCGATAATCAAATATATGTCTATACACTAACATGCGGCAAGTAGAAACCAAAATTAAAAAATATACAACCATTTATAATTGCCCCCCAAAATAAATATTTAGGTATAAATCTAACAAAATGTGCAGAGTTTATATACACTGAAAACTAAAAAACTTAAAAGTAAGTAAAGGAGACACAATTTCTTATATCACTTAAAAAAAGCCAATTCCCCTTTAATCAATACACAGGTTTAACATTTCTATTAAAATCACTTTACACTGTTGATGGGATTGCAAACTAATACAGCCTCTTTGGAAAGAAGTATGGAGAATCCTCAAAGAACTCAAATTAGACCTTGCATTTGAACTTGTAATTCAATTATTATGTATCTACCCAGAAGGAAAAAAAAAATCATTCTATCATAAAGACATTTGCAGTAGATTGTTTATCGCAGTTCAATTTACAATCACCAAAATGTGGAAACAACCTAGCTGCTCACCAGCCTGGAAATGGATTAATAAACTATAGTATACAGCTCAGCACCCATAGTTCAGCGGTTAGGGTGCCAGCCACCTGCACCAGAGATCGAACCCGGCCCAGGACTGTTAAACAACAATGACAACAAAAACAACAACAAAAAATAGCTGGGCATTGGGGTGAGCACCTGTAGTCCCAGCTACTTGGGAGGCTGAGGCAAGAGAATCACTTAAGCCTAAGAGTTTGAAGTTGCTGTGAGCTTGATGCCACAGCACTCTACCAAGGGCAACATAGTGAGACTCTGTCTCAAAAAAAAAAATAATAATAATAATAAATAAATAAAAATAAACAGTGGTATATGTATACCATGGAATACTGTTCAGCCATAAAAAAGATAGAGACTTTACATCTTTTGTATTAAACTAGATGGAGTTGAAACACTTTCTTCTTAGTAAAGTATCACAAGAATGGAAAAGCAATGTTCTCAATACTCACATGAAGTTGGTAAATGATCTAATGCATGCCCACATAAGAGAAAAGCTCAATGGGCACAATGTAATGGTGTATGGCCCATCTTTTGGGTACAGGACACAAATACATGAGGGAGTCTACCTAACTAATGTAAATATTGTGCCCTAGGTGTTTGTATCTCACATTAAACCTAAATAAATAGATAAATAAATAGATAAAAAAAAACTCCCAAAAGAGTAAAAAAAAGAAAGAAAGAAAAGAAAAGAAAACCACCATAGTAATTTTAGATATAAGAAAAATTTTACAAATTATTTGGGAAATCAAAGGAATTGCAATAGTTGAAACAATTCTGAGCAAGAAGATTAAAGTGAGAAGAATCAGCCTACTTTTAAGATTTATGTAGTTAGCAATAATCAAGCATGTGTGGTATTAGCAGGAAAATAGACACACAGGTCAATGGAACAGAATAGGTGCCCCATAAATATATTCACACAAAGTGTGAAGCTGATTGTTGAGCAAAGGGGAAAAAATTTTTGATGGAGGAAAGATATTCTTTTCAACAAATGGCACTGGAGAAAAAAATAAATGAATCCTTGGAATAAAACTCACACCACACACACACACAATGGCTCTAAATGGATTGCTGACTTAAGTGTAAAAATGCACAGCTATAAAATTTAAAAAAAAAAATGGAGAAAAACTTTAGGAACTATTACTAGGCACAGAGTTAACACACAAAAATGTAATCTATAAAATAGATTACAGTGGCTTGTGCCTAAAATCCTAGCATTTTGGTAGACTGAGGCTGGAGGATCACTTGAGATCATGAGTTCAAAACCACCCTGGGCAATTTAGCAAGGCCCCAGCCTTACAAAAATTAAAATTAAAATAAATAGTCAGGTATGGAAGGGCATATGTATACTCCCAGCTACCCAGGCTAAGATAGGATGATCACTTGACACCCGGCTGTCACTTCAGCCTGGGTGACAGAGCAAAACCCTGTCTAACAAAAAGAAAGGAAAAGAGAGAGGAGAGAGAGAAACAGAGAAAAAGGAGAGGAGGGGAGAGGAGGATATAGGAGAAAGAAAGGGAAGGGAGGGGAGGGGAGGGGAGGGGAAGAGAAGGGAAGGGAAGGGAAGGGAAGGGAAGGGAAGGGACGGGAAGGGAAATAATTACCACATTGAATGCTATTGAGGATCCTGACAGATTGGATTATTATATATTGCTTATGAGAATGTTCATTTTTATTATTTTTTTATAGATTTGGGGGAACAAATGTAGTTTTGTTACATGGATATATTGCATGGTGGTAAAGTCTGGGCTTTTAGTGTAGACCATTAAATAGTCTACATTGTACTCAGGAGGCAATTTCTCATCCCTCCCCGGCCTCTCATCCTCCTACCTTTTCCATCCCTATTATCTCTCTTATCATTCACTTTCTATGTCCACATGTACACCTTATTTAGCTGTATTTGGCTCTCTGATTTTCTGTTTCTGAGTTATTTCAATTAAGATAATAGCCTACAGTTTCATCCATGTTGCTGCAAAAGGCATGGCTACAGTCCAGTTTATGGCTGAGTAGTATTCCCGTGTGTGTGGGTGCACACATGCGTGTGTATGAGTGTGCAGTGGGGATGTTATGTGGTACATCCATCTGCAAAATGGTTTGTCATCTTTTTGTATGTGAAATTAAACATGCAACTATGATACAACCAAGAATTTGTAGTCATGGGCATTTATCCCAAAGAAATGAAAATTTACATGCATACAAAGTTTGTATGCTTGGATTTGTATGCAAATTGTCATGAGATTTGTATGTGGGTTGTACATGGATTTTCATAGCAGTTTTGTTCATAATGGGCCAAAAACTGGAAGCAGCCCAGCCTTCAGTGATCGAATGGTTTAACAAACTGTGCCTGGCATGATGAAAAACTATTCATCAACAAGAGGAAAATGATCAGCAATGTATGCAACAAGTAGGATTTATTTCAAGAGAGTTATGCCACATGGAAAAAGTTGATCCCTAGAGGTTAAAGGCTGTACTATTCCATTTATATAATATTGCTAAAATGACAACATCATAGGTTTGGGGGATGGATTAGTGGTTTCTAGGGATTAAAGAGGAGTGAGAGCAGGAGGGAAATACAAAAAGCAGATGAGAGGAGTCCTTGAGGTGGTGAAGATGTTCTGGATTCGCACTCTCCGTGACAGTACCCTGTGTATCGCACTGGACCGTGCTGTATTTTACACACTGCAATGTATTGTAGGTTACACTACCATATTGTGTGTTGTACTGTACTGTGGAGGGGGAGTGTGATTTGCAAAATGTTAGCTTTTGAGGAGCCTAGGTAAAGGATACGCAGACTTTCTCTGTATTGTTTCTTATAGTTACATGTGAATAAGTAAAATTTTAATGTTAATGTTATGCAGAGGTGGTGGTGCTCGTAGCACAGTGGTTATGGCGCTGGCCTCAACGAGGCTGAACCCGGCCTGGGCCAGCTAAACAACAATGACAACTGCAACAAAAAAATAGCCAGGCATTGTGGCAGGCGTCTGTAGTCCCAGCTATTTGGGAGGCTGAGGTAAGAGAATCACTTAAGCCCAAGAGTTTGAGGTTGCTGTGAGCTGTCATGCCATAGCACTATACTGAGAGCAACATAGTGAGACTCTGTTTCAAATATATGTGTGTGTGTGTGTGTGTGTGTGTGTATTATCCAGAAGTGGAAACATACCAACTACATGGGGATCAGCAATTATCTTAAATAATAAGTTTAATATTCACTGTGGACAGTGATAGAAACACGCCAAAGCCTGCCGATGTAAAAATGGATAAACAAAACGTGGTGTACAAACATAATGGAGTATTGTTCATTCTTGATAGTGAATGAAACGTGGATAAACCTTGAAGACATGCAAAGTAAAATAAGCCATGTACGAAAAGTCAAATATTCTATGATTCCGTTTATGTGAGTAGTCAAATTCACAGAGACAGAAAGTGGAACAATAGTTACCAGAGGAGGGAAAATGGGTGGCTATCACTCAATGGATACAGAGACTCAATACAGGATGGTGATGTTGTGGGAGGGACAGTGGTGATGGATGTGAAACAGTATGAAAAGAATTTATGCCAGTGTATGTGAAACTTGGTAAACGGTCTGTGAAGCTAGTGAATGATGCCCCATGATTATATCAATGTACACAGCTATGATTTAATAAAAAAAAATAATAATTTATGCCAGTGAACTCTACACTGAAGAGGTTAAAATGATACATTTTATGTTTTTATATATTATTACATTATAAAGGGGAAGATCCGAAAGAAACACCAACAGGGAAAAAAAGGTTTACCTTTTGGTGAAGAAGAGAATACGACAGAGGGAACAGGGATGGGTGCTTTCCTTTGGCAGATTTAACTTTGTAAAGCACTTTTGCATAACTATAGTGCAATTAAATTTAGAATTCAAAATCCCTATAAAAGAAAAGTTTACTAAATGAAATACTATATATTGACTTGTGCCCTAGCATACAGAAAGGAAATACTATAAAAATTGGCTTTTGGTACTAGTGCAGACCACCACCTGCCATGGCAGAGAGAGCTCTTAACCCTCTTCTCGGGAAGGAATTTAGGCACAGGTGCGTGCATGAGAGAAGAGTTGAGATGTCAGATGTCAACAAAGGCAGGGAGGTGTGCAGAAAGCAAAAGAGGAGCTCTTAAGAGAAGAGTGAACTGACCCAGAGAGGTCAGTTCTCTCAAATTGAATATTAAATGCTATGCTCAGCTGGGGACCAAACATTCATGGTTTTCCTGGGAAAGGGGTGCAGATTTCCTAGAAGTGAAAGCTTTCCACTTTCTTGACCTCAACTTCTGGGAGTTGCCATGGCATTAGTAAACTATCATGGTGGTCATGGGTGTGATTTTTATTTAATACTATGTTAAATGGGAGTAGTTCATTTAGGGACACTGTCACTTCAATTGTGCCTGTGTCCTAATTAAAGGAATCCTTCCTTTTACTGTAGATAAAGATGTTACAGCTAAAGAAAAATAGCTAAAGGTTACCTTTGTCTTAGCTAAGCTCATTTATATTCTGGTGATTTTTTTTATCCTGTTGGCTTCCCCCCTGGCCCCACCCTAGTTCCCTGCAGGCTGTCTGACTCCTGTCTTAGTTTCAGTAACTATATTCTTGGAAATAGTTTTTGTGTTGTTATTCTGAGACTACTGTTTATGTGTTGTAAGATAGAGCAAATGAGTGATTTTGTTGAGTTTCTGGAAACTGGGAATTTTAGCATGAGGGAACGAAGATACAAATGCCAGATTAATTAGGTGAAGTAAAAATTCTGTCATCTGAAGACTGCAGAAAAGATGGCATAGACTCCTTTACATAGAGGATAAAAAATGTTGCAAACAATTTCACCTGCAACCAAAACATGTCTGTGTAAGGTGGAAAGAAGGCAGGATGGCTGGGGACCTTGAGATTTAAGGAATACTATGGCAGTGTGTATCCTGAGTCTTGATTTACCATATATTTCAGACTGGGTTCTGGAAAGGAATGCAACCTGGGACTTTCAGCAGGTATAGACAGAGAAAACTCCTAGAAAAGTTTGGTTGATCATGTCAAAGGACAGAGGAAGGGGTGGCCCAGCAGAGTTACACTGGAAAGCCCTGGTCCCACTTCATACCCAGGGGCAGCAGGTGTGTTTGTGCCACCTGCCTGGGCAATGCAAGGAAGACCGGAAGTGTTTGATTTCCCATCCCGCAACCAGCAGCAGCTGCAGGTGGACCCCTGCCACCACCATGCCACTCACAGCAGAAGCAAGGGCACAGACTCCATGCAGAACCTCCATCTGGCCAGCAGTGGCATGCTGTTCTTTCTCCTGGAAATGGTGGCAGGGGAGGTCTGGGTAGGGACTACTATCCCCCACACACCCAGCCACCAATGTCAAAAGCAGAGATGAGCAAGGAGCTCTGTCTTCTGTCACCTAGGCAGTGACAGAAGGAGGCCTGCTACCAGCAGCACCAATAAGCCTAGAATTTCCTATCCAGCAGTAGAAAGTGACACAGTCTGGGTCTCCTGGCCCTCCACCTACAGAAGAGGGTAACCAAGACCTAGAGTTCCCTGACCCTTTGCCATTTAGCTCAGGGTTTCTGATTCCCACCTCCAGTGACAGATGGCAGCACAAATTGGCATGTTCCTCCCCTAGTGGCACCAACAGAGACTGGGCAGGAATCCATCAGCACAAGGAGAACCAGAGAGGAGTCCTGCATCCACCCTGCAGGACTAGCACCTGCCAGCCCCCATGTAGCAGTTCTGGGAGGCCCAGGGGAGCACCTTCCATCTTGCCAGGCAACACCATAGGGGTCAGGTGGGATTCTCACCAGCCCTGGGAGGCCAGGGGCACAGACCTGGGGAAGTGCTCACTGCCCGGTAGCCCCAGTGACTCCTGTACTCAACAAAGCAACCCATCCGCCACATGGTAAGGTAGTCTAAGCAGCCACTGGAGAGCTGAGGCCCCAGCTGAGTCCCTGATGGGCTGTCAATCAAGCCTCTAGATGACTTCACTATCCTAGTCCCCAGCCATTGCTACCTGGAACAAAAGAGTCACCAGGTCAATCCAAAGAATGGTAAGAGATAATCAAATGCTATTTTTTTTTATTAAATCATAGCTCTGTACATTAATGCATTTATGTGTGCTGGTTTTATACACAATTTAAAATACTTACAGCTAAACCCAATTCATAATTGCTAAGTCATGGAAGAAGCCCAAGTGCCCATCAACCCACAAATGGATTAATAAATTGTGGTATATGCACACCATGGAATATTACGCAGCCTTAAAAAAGATGGAGAATTTACCTCTTTTATGTTTACATGGATGGAGCTAGAACATATTCTTAGTAAAGTATCTCAAGAATGGAAGGAAAAGTATCCAATGTACTTAGCTCTACTATGAAACCAATTTATAATCATCCATACTTCCATATGAAAGCTGTAACCCAACTACAGCCCAAGACGATGGGGGAATGGGAAGGGGAGGGGAAGGGAGGGGGAAGGATGGGTGGAGGGAGGGTGATTGGTTGGACCACACTTATGATGCATTTTACAAGGGTACATGTCAAATCTACTAAGTGTACAGTACTAATGTCAATGCCATTTTAAGCCACCAAATTGACTTAGTTCCCAGCAATAGACAACTGAAACACTTTTCTAGATAGCCTTCTATAATAAAGCATGATGTTTACAGCTGACAGTAATTGCATTCTCCTGTGCCATGCCTTTGCATGTCACTGTAATCACTGGTGCATTTTTCATTTACTGCCACAATACAGGTATTTCTTTATATACTTTACCTTAGTCACAAAACAAATGCTGCCAAAGCAGGATCCTAGAACCATTATAGATATGGGTATGAGTATAGGCTTTGAAGTCAGACTCACAGGATCAGCTTTAAGCTGTTTACCAGTTCTACAATCTTGTCATTTAACGTCTCTGTACTTTAGTTTCCCAATCTGCAAGATGGGCAACTGTAAGAATGAACTGCGTTGCCATATGTAAAGCACTTCTATTTACTGAGAGTTACGTGCCAGTCACTGATCTGAGTGTTAAAACTTCCCCCTTCATTCAACTCAGCATCTGATATATTGTAAAGGCCCACAAAGTTCTGAACAAATGAATAATTGATGGATGTGAAGGTGGGTGCGATGGATTCAGGATGCCTACAAATTCTCTGGTGCTCCTCCTATACAGAGAGGCCTTTTTTCTCCCACTCCTTGAATCCAGGCTAACCTATGACCACTTGGACCAATGGAGTATGGTGTAAGTGACACAGTGCCGGTTCTGGAAGCCCCAATCCACTGGTAACAAGTCCAGCTACATCATTGGAGGCGGGGGTGGGGGAGGGCCCCTTGATTCACCCGTCTATCTCTCTCTTCTAAGGCATCTGTCATGTAAGGTGTAAGGAAAGATATATTAGACGTGTGACATATATTGGAAAGACATATTGGACCCCCGAGGACCACCAGAAGAACGTAGTCCACACTCTGAGAAGCAGACCTGCCAGCTACACTCTGACCAATTCCTGACACACAACATCATGAGATGTAATAAAATGGTTGTTACCTTGAGTTCGAGTTTGGGGGAAGTTTGTTATGGAACAGCAGCTCTCCCCGGCATATTCCACAGTACGCTTGAGGTGCCAGCCTTGGGGACGCAGCTCAGGACAAAGTGAAGAGGAAACTGGGTCTTCCTCTAGGGCTTACCACCAAAGATCGACAATGACAGTGATCTCTATCTGCAGCTCAGGGCCTGCTACTAAAATGCCATTCTCCCAAGAGTATCAGAGCCTATGACCAGTCATCCATAAGACACTAAAGAAACCCCCTACCCCTGGAGTCCAGGCTACTTTCCCTCTAAGTGAGTCTGGAAGGCACCCTGCCCACACCCATCTTGACCGAAGGGCCATGAAGTTGGTCTGCCCGTGTTTGCAGCCTGACCTGCTGTCTCCAGCCTCATCAGAGCTGGTTGCCCATCCATCATGCTGCCTGTGCTTTGGACTTTGAAGGACAATCTACCAAAGGTCAGCTGTGTTCTCACTCAGTCACTCTACTCCCTAAAGGGCTGGACTTGTGGAGGGGACATGGAGGGAACGGGGACAGCAGATAACAGAGGGTGCCCAGAACACTTAAGATCCAATGTGGTAGGGGGAGACAAAACCGATCACAGTTCGCAGCGAGCTGCCTCTGATGGCTTCACTCGGGTAGGCTTTCCCATTTTACTTTATGGGATTCTGTGGTCTGAAATACTCCATAAATCTGCACAAGACTTTCAGAGTCCTACTCTGTGTGTCATTCACACATCCTGACAGTTCCTGCTCAAGTGAGGAGTTCTGTTCAGGCCGCAGCCCGCCTGGGCCCCCCGAGCTCAGAGGGATAAATCCATCAGTAGCCTGGCAGGACTGTGTCCCTTCCCCAAGCTTTGAGCTTTGTACACAAGGCTAGGACCTGGGATAATCAAAAGTCTGGGAATGTTTAATGACACCAACACTTTCCAAAAGCATGAGATGGGGAGCATGTTCCAGATTTTCCCCTTACATCTTTAAGATAAACATTGATTGCAATGATGATGGTAAAGCCAAATGTACATTTTCTTGGCTTTCATGCAATGTCTGGTATTAATATGAGCAGGCCTAAGACAAAGGGCCTAACTTGAGACACTAGTGGACTGTACGGATTCTTGTACTTGGTGGCAAGCTGTGGCCCAGGTGGCAGGCGCAGTGGAGAGAGAGACAAATGCCGTGTTGTCTGTGTGCCCCTACCATGTGCTGCCACCCTCCTAAGGGACACATCTACCCACCAGTTCATCTTACCTCTTCAGTCGCATCCTTCAGACACCCCTGAGTAGAGTCTGTTTTCTACCCTGAGCACATGACTGGGAGTTGGGGGAGCAAATGCCATCAGCCTCCCTCCCCACATGTGTGTATTGGATTTGGGAGGACAGGCTCCCTAGAAAAGATAACGTAGACAGGCCACAGCCGTTGGGATCTTTGGGCCCTTAAACGTGTGTGTGGAAGATTTCCTGGGACTGACAGGACATTTATCTTCTTCCTCCTTCTTCTGATGACCCAGGCAGACCACAATGAACTCCTGATGAGTTTTAAATAAAGCCTACCCTGACCAATCTCGCTTTCTCTTCTCTTTCTGCTCAGCCCCTGCCCTCGGCTGGAAATCATAAACTCAGTGATGAGAAGGGCTAATCTGTTTCACTGTGGAGATGACCAATGCTTTCTTTTATGTGATCTTTAAATAATACAAGGCCACACTCAGAAATTCAATCTCTATTTTTAATCAAGTGACTCTTTATAAAGGTGCGGTGTCAGACACCGTGGCAATTCATATCAAGATGTGCGGAAACCTCAGATCACTTGAATAAGCAGCTTCCTAATCTAAGCAGAAATTGACCCTGCTCTCCCTCCCACGTTGTAAACTCAGACATGCTCTCTATTTTCCCATTTTCCTAGAAGCCAGATTCCTCCGGGGAGGCTTTACCATGAATTCCTCCACAAAGACGTCTGATTCATAACCACTTCTGCCTTTGTCCTCCCAGTACCTGGCCTCTCTTCTCAGTCACAGCACAGGAGCAGACAGCAGGGGTTCCAGTTCCCAGCTGTGTGTCCTGGGCCATTATGGATAACGTCTCTGTTTCTCAGTTTCCCCATTCATAAAGTAAAGCAATAAGAGCACCTGGCCCCCAAGATTCATAGCAAGGATGAAATGAGGTAATTAATGCTCTGAACACATCCAATAGCTTTCAGGACAGGGGAAGCATGCAACTGGCACGGACTATTCCTGACTCAACTGGAAGGTGGCAGATTGTTACCTTGAACATGTGTCTTCATCTGGAGTTATAGTCATGGGGATGGGACTCAGAAAGACCCAGATGATCATCCCATGCTGCATCCATCCTGGGGAGCACTGTGTCCCAAACTGTGCTCTGTAGAACACAGCTGAGCCCTGGAATGTTCCTCCTCCACCATGCTATGCATCAGGAAGATGCGCATGCCTTAAAAGTGCTGTGCCACCAAATCAGTGTGCAGGGCAGGGCATTTCACCCCCTCCTGAGAAAATCTGCAGGAAAGACACCTGCTAAACTTAGTTTAAGCTAAGATTTCTAAACTTTGATATTCTATAGAATATGTTCTGAAAAACAGCTCGTACCCTGTTTTCCTGAAAATAAGACATCCTCCGAAAATAAGACCTACTTACAGGAAAGATAAGACGTCCCCTGAAAATAAGACCTAACACATCTTTGGGAGCACACCTTAAAATAAGACACTGTCTTATTTTGGGGGAAACAGGGTATTATCATAGTGAACATTAGTTTTGGTAAAAGCAATGAATAAGAATGTTTTCAGAGAGAGGGAGGGAGGGAGGGGGTGGGGCCTTGGTGCGTGCCACACTTTCTGGGGGCAAGACATGATTGCAAAAGGGACTTTACCTAAAAAATGCAATCAGTGTAACCTGGCTTATTGTACCCTCAATGAATCCCCAACAATAAAAAAAAAGAGAATGTTTTGTGACCTTGATTCATGTGACTATCCTGTTTACCCTTGAATCTTTGCAGTACCAGAGGACTCACCACTTTACAAGGCTTAGGATGCCATCACAGAAGGCGGGCCCTTGGAATCCTCTTCGTGTTCAGCAGCCTCTCTGCAGCCTCCACTTGGTGACCCTAACTCTACACAATAGGGCCCCATAGAAGATGCTTCCTCTCTGTCTTCCACTTTCGTATGGCTACCAAGACACCTCATACCCTAACTCAAACAAAATAAAAGTATAGGGTGGTACCTGTGGCTCAAAGGAGTAGGGCGCCAATCCCATATACTGGAGGTGGTGGGTTCAAACCCAGCCCCGGCCAAAAAAATAAATAAATAAAATAAAACTATACAAATAAACTTCTATCCATGAATCTCTAGTTTAGGGGGGAGGCATTGTTTGTTGATTGGTTGGTTCCGTTTGTCGGTTTGTGACATGATTTTAATCATCCTGGCCACTGTCTCTGATGCCCATTCCCATTTCTCTATATCCTCTCCCAGTGTGAGATCTGAGGTACTATTTCTCTGTTCTGAAAAACCATAATTCATGATTTTCTTAATGCAATTTTAAAGTCATGGGTGCAGTTATAACAATAGCATCACTGCTATTAGGAAACCTCGAGCTGCATAATACTCCACGTCACAGGGAGCAGCAAGGCTGGGTCTTCCCCCATTCTGTTCTTCTGTGAATGAGCACACTGAAAACCCACAGCCTGGGGGGGCATCACTATTACTTTCCACCTTGTTCTCCAAGGTATGGTGTAACTGAATAATCAAAAAAAGGAAAATAAGTACACAGAAGAATTTCATAAATATGGTCCTATTTGTGTAAAAAAAAAATTAGAGATGTACATATAAACATGCATGTATACGTGCATTTACGTTTTTGTGTTTACATATGCATAAAAATTTCTGGAAAGTTATACAATAAACTACTAATACAGTAGTCTTCCCCCATCTCCATGGGGGATGTATTTCAAGACTGAATCCTGTGTATACTTCGTTTGTTTGTTGTATACATACATATCCATGATAATCTTTTTTTTTTTTTTAAGACAGAGTCTCACTTTGTCACCCTCGGTAGAGTGCTGTTCTGTCACAGCTCACAGCAACCTCAAATTCTTGGGTTTAAGCAATACTCTTGCCTCAGCCTCTTGAGTAGCTGGGACTATAGGTGCCCTCCACAATGCCTGGCTATGTTTTAGAGACGGGGTCTCACTCTTGCTCAGGTTGGTCTCGTACCTGTGAGCTCAGGCAATCCACCCGTCTCAGCCTCCCAGAGTACTCAGATTACAGGCATGAGCCCCTGCACCTGGCCTCCCTGGTAAAATTTCATTTATGAATTAGTCATAGTAAGAGATTAGCTTTTTTGTTTTGTTTTGTTTTTTTGGCTGGGGCTGGGTTTGAACCCACCACCTCTGGCATATGGGGTCGGTGCCCTACACCTTTGAGCCACAGGCGCCACCCCCATATAGTAAGAGATTAGCAACAGTAACTAATAAAACAATTATAACAATATACTGAAAAAAAAAAGTTACATGAGTGTGGCATCTCTTTCTCAAAATTCCATATTGTACAGTACTCATCCTTGTTCTTGTAATGATGTGAGGTGATAAAATGCCTATGTGATGAGCTGAAGTGAGTGCATTGCAATGTAATGTTAGGCTGCTACTGACCTTCTGATATGTCAGGAGAGGGGATTCCTGTTATAGGATGATTCTGAATCATCGAGCTGTGACCATGTTGATGGTTGGATGTGAGGCGAAGGCAATGTCCATCACTAACGGGGAGCTTATACAGTGTGGACGCGCCAGAGAGAAGGATGATTCATGTCCTGAGTGGGATGGGACAGGACAGAGTGTTCATCATGCTGTCCAGTGTAGTGTGCAATTTAAAACTTGCAGATTGTGTATTTCTGGAATTTTCCATTTAATATCTTTGGACTTCAGTTGGCCGAGGACAACTGAAACCATAGAAAGCAAAATTTAGGATAAGGAGGGAGACTCCTTTAATTGCTGCCTCAGGCAAGGAAGATTAGAGGATCTGGGATTAGATGGTATTGTGTTACTTCGACACTGGTTAGTATTACCACATGCGTAAGATTTCTTCCTTGGTAAAAAGTGAACCAGATAAAAATATCTCATTTCATTGGAGTCACCTCATCAATCCTGCATATCAACTTTGCTTCCTTCCCATTCTCAACTTGATGAGTTTGCCTTCTCAACCTTCATCCAAATTTATTTGCTTTTTTTACACAGATGTTCAGCGGAGGCCTCTGCAGCACGCACTGCAGAGGAACAAGAGTGCTTCCTCCACGCCGTCGGGGGGCTGCGCTCCTGGCCTCCCAGACTGCGATCCACTGAGCAGACCACTTTATTTTCTGATTGGAATTTTCACTCCACTCAGGATCCTTTCAGTTCAGAAAACCTTAAAGAATGATGCCAGCCAGAGGTCCCTTGGGTTATAAAATGTCCTTTCACTTACCCAAATAAGACAGATAAAAATCTGTAGTAGGAAATGAGAGACATTTGAGGGGACATCCCAGCAACATTTTGCACAGTCCCTGCCATCCGCACAGCTGGGTGTGACTCAGGTGAGTGAGAAAGCCGGGGCAGAGTGGGACTCACCACTCAGCATTCCCTAGGGACAGTGGGCGATTTCCCTTTCCCGTTAAATCTCCTACGTTGCCCCACACTCTGTAATACATTCGTCTTCTTGTTCTCAGTGAGTGGCACTGAGCCTAGGGACCACACGTTTATGAGCCCAGAGGGAATCAGTGTGTGTTCTCTTCCATAGATCATTCCATATTCTCTCTGCCTTGGAGATAATCCACAATTAGCTCCCAAATCCAGTCCCAATAGGCTCGTTCATTCCACGGCCTCGATGTAATAATCCCCGAGGCACTCCCTAAGGATAGGCTTGCTATGCGTTCACTCCTAATTACCCCCAGGATCACAAGACACATTATCCAGGGTAACATGACGTCCAGCACTGAAAACACTCATCACATACACAGAATTTATACCAAAATATTGCTCCAACGCTGGTGTTATTTGAAAATAGGAGACCTGATAGAATTTAGTGAGAGTGAAGCTATATTTAACTTGTTTGGATGGAGTTAACCTCTGTGTGGACTTCCTTAGGGATCTGTTGCATTTATCACACACCAAAGCTATTCATGCCACAGCAGATTGTTGTAATATAGCATACACATGCTGTCATCGTCTCGCAATAATACAAAACCAAGATGTTAACTTGGACCAGCAAAGACCCTTCATTTTGGCAGTTCCAGCTCAGCGCCCACTGAACTCGCAGTGCAAATCCACATATTATTTCTAGACTTTGATTCACATTTCTGTCTACATGAGGCCAATGTCCATGAGAAAACTGCAAAGCTCTATTTAAAATCTTGCTTTTTCAAAATATCCAGATGTTTGACTTTGTCCAGCAAAAGCATCTAAAATTTGTACTGTTTTCTTTCTCCCCCTCCAGGCTTAACCTGTGTCTGGAAGCCTATAAACCTATGTAAGACCTCTGGGCATTCAAAGCTCAGACTGGAGGCTTAAATTCAAACATGACCAATAAACAACTCCAAGGTGTGTGGGGCTATATCTTTCTTTCCTGGGCTTTGTAGAGCAGTTTTTTATGAACCCAGAGATGAGAGGAACACAGCTGTCCAGAAGGTCAGAAACAGTACCCTGAGATCTCAGCAAGGTTTGGCTATTATTGAATGCTAGGTGGCAAAGCCTTGTTCTCAGATGATTTTTGGTGCTAATCTTGTGCCATACACAGAGAAAGACATGAGGGAAACTCCTGGAGGGCATGGCTGATCAGTGGTTCAGATTCTCTTCCTCTGACACCACTGTTATGATGAGGAAGTATGACCTCCCCACCCAGAGATCTGATGTGTCTTTGTGATTAGATTCCATTGCAAGCCCATCTGTCTCCTTGCCACAGCCCCCTACTGTGAGGTCCTGTAACAGCCACCTGCACTGCCTTACCTGGCATTCTGAACTCTAAACTTTAGTTGCCCCCTCTGCAAAGTGGGGAGGCATTTTCACAGGTTTGCTAAGGATTCAATGTAACCACTTATGTGAGGTACTCAGCCTTGAACATAGGAAGTCCCCAGTAAAGACCCAGGGCCATCCTTTATGGGCTAGTTAGGGCCAAAGCTTAGAAGTCAGACTGAGTCTCTACCTGGGTAACCTTGAGCAAATTAGGAGCCCATCACATAGAATGGTTAAGTGAGTTAGTCATGGAAGCACTTTGGACAATGCCTGACACCTAAAAAATACTTGATAAATGTCAGCCATTTGGATTATTATCCTGTAAAGTTCTCTGAGGAAGGCTTGCTCTCTCTTTGTTGTATGGCTCCCTCACGAGCAATGTTAGTTTGGCAAACTAAGTCCTTCCAGGATGACGTCACTTGATGCCTAGCTGTATCTTGTATTTTGAGTGTCTTTTTCGCTTTGAAGAAAACTCATCACTTGCCTTTCCAGTAGCTGACCAGACTGTTTAACTGCTCACGGACTACTGATGAGGCCGTGTATGCTTTAAGACCCCCTCACCTGCCTTCAGAAACAAGGAAAACTTCCATTCTGAATGACTAGCCTGGGTGCTGGGGAGTTTTCATTGGTCCTGTGGGAGCCCAGGCTCTGGCTGCTGCAGAGCAGAGGGAAGGCTGGACTTCAGGAAGGTGCTAGACTGGACTCCCACTGACTGGCATTGTACCCAGGGCAAACCTCTTTTCCCCTGAAGTGTGGACCATGTTCCCTGCCCCAGTGAGGTGAATAGATAATAAAACATCCTCGAAGCCCCCAAAGATGCCAATAAACCATAAGCCTTCTTCATCAATCTGTGAATCTTCATTTTTCCCCCCATTATTTGGATTCCAAGTGATTTACTGGTTGAGACAGAAATCATTTCCTAAGTCGCCAGGGAAGTAGTCTCATTTACTTTTTTTATTGTTCTTTTTTTCTAATGTGTGTATTTTCTAATTGACAAATAAAATTATACATATTTACCATATACAATGTGATATTTTGAAATATGTATACATTGAGAAATGTCCGAATTGAGCAAATTAACTTGCATTACTTATTTTTTATAGTGAGAACACTTAAAATCTATTTTCTTAGCAATTTTCATGAATACAATATATTGTCCCACTGAAATTCCCCCTCCCTACTCCAGCCCCTGGTAGCCCCACCCTGCTCTCTACTTCTTTGGAGTTCTTATTTATTTTTTAAATTGAGGTATAATTCTGTGTTCCTATACCATAAGTCTACCCTGCCTATCCTCAGCAGCCTGCTGGGTGCCCTGAACAAAGGTCTATGCCCGAGTGGATAAAAATGCCCGCTTGGAAGAAGTTGTGCCATTCACGGGAGCAGAAAGTGCTGGAAAACTGATTGAGATTCTTCCATGCTTGGACTCAACATATTCCACCTCTGAGCTAAGAGGAGGAAGGGAGACCCCATGTCCTGTCCTGCTGAAGGCCCTCTGCGTGCCTTTCTCCCTGCTTGGGGAGTCCCACCTTCACAGATATTAAAGCATCCTTCACTTTCTAATCACTGGTCTCCTGCTTAATCCCAAGCCTGTTTACCACACTGAAAACTGAGGAGAGAAAAAGAGAAACCCCAGAAGTCAGAGCTCTTATCTTGGCAGACCCCCAGCCTAGCAGAGACACCCATGGGCAGTTAAGAAAATAAACAGCCCTTGGGTGGTCCTGTGGCCCTGGGTGGAACTCTGTCTCAGCCTGGTGATGCCCTCATCAGGGCCCTCTCTGCCAGAGGGCAGCAGATGCAAGGGGGCCCAGCCCCACTATCCCCAAGGACAGGTGAGGAACCTGTTGCTTTCTGATTTAAAAATTTTTCCTTTTTTAACACCAAAGAAGGCAAGAAATGCTTCATATTTCTCTGCTGCATCCCTTTTAATAAAAGAATTTGTTCCATAAAATTTGGGTTCAGTCAAAAGGCAACAGTTAAGGACTTAGAAGGCCACAGAGTCCCCATTCCCCCCTCCACCCCTCAAAGGCAGCAATTCTCTCCCACTGCCAGCACCTGCTACTCTGACTGATCTCATTGCCTGGGCTCTAACAGGGACAACAGCCTTTGATTTGCTGTCTGAGCTTGCTGGCCCTATAGACACACTCTCACCTTGAACTACAACCTATGATTGCTTTTCTCAGAGGCTCCTGGGTTCCTCCCTGATTAAGGCCAAACACCTGACATTACCACAGTCCCAAACCTCTAGGACTTTAGCTTACCTACCATTCTCCATCCAGCACTAATGCCACCCCAGAGATAAAATCTATCCCAAGGAGATAACCAGGCCTAGCACCCACCCCTGCCTCCACCAAGGACAACATGGCCACAAAGCTAAGGGTTTGGGCTCTAGGATACCAAGCAGTGTAGGTGGGAAATGGAATTGCACTCTCTTCCCAGGTATTCTAGAAAGGAGGGGGAGCATTGTTTTATCACAAAGCCAGGCCTGACCCTTAATATCCAAGGGAAGGCCAACCTGGTGGCAACTCACCTAAAATTAAGCATTCTGAGGAAAAAATGTGGAAAATCACCATGGAGGCCAGGGGCCTACATTTGGATAAGTGTAGGGAATAGATTTCCCCAAAGTTTGGCCCCATACCTTGGTGCCAACTTCTAACCCCAACTTTGCAGGGGAGCCCCCAGGCAGTGTGGTGCCATACAGACCCACAAGGAGCCATGCGGGGTTGAGCTCAGAGCTAATAGAGGCCAAAAGCATGACATACACTCTACTCTTTTTGATGGAATAATATATTTAAATCTATTTTATTATGTCCTTTTCTTCGAAAACCTCTTGTCTTCCTCTTCTTAATTGCCACTCTCTCAGGGCTCTCCTCCTATAATTTCCGGCTCTCCTCAGTCTTTTTTTTTTTTTGAGACTTTTACTGAAATAACTGTAGATTCACATGTAGTTGTAAGAAATATTACAGAGAGATCTTATATATTATTTACCTAATTTTCCCCAGTGATAACAATTTGCAAAACTATACAGCAATATCACAAACATTATATTGACATTAATAAAATTTTCAGTCTTATTCAGATTTCACCAGTTTTTACTTGTACTTTTTTTCTTTTTTTTTTTATTGTTAAATCATAGCTGTGTACATTAGTGCAATCGCCTGTACCCATTCTAAGATGCACCAGAGATGTGGCCCCACCCATTACCCTCACTCCACCAAAACCTCCTCCCTCCCTTCCCCTTCCTTGGCCCTTTCCCCATAGTCTTGTGCTATACTTGGGTTATAGTTCATGTGAAAGCTATAATTTAGCTTCATAGTAGGGCTGAGTACATTGGATACTTTTTCTTCCATTCCTGAGATACTTTGCTAAGAAGAATATGTTCCAGCTCCATCCATGTAAACATGAAAGAGGTAAAGTCTCCATCTTTCTTTAAGGCTGCATAGTATTCCATGGTATACATGTACCACAATTTGCTAGTCCATTTGTGGGTCGATGGGCACTTGGGCTTCTTCCATGACTTAGCAATTATGAATTGGGCTGTAATAAACATTCTGGTACAGATGTCTTTGTTATATTGTGACTTTTGGTCTTCTGGGTATAAACCTAGTAAAGGAATTATAGGATCAAATGGCAGGTATATTTTTAGGTCTCTAAGTATTCTCCCAAGATCCTTCCAGAAGGAACGTATTAGTGGGCATTCCCACCAGCAGTGTAGAGGTGTGTCCTTTCCTCCACATCCACGACAACATTTCTGGTTTTGGGATTTTGTTATGTGGGCTACTCTTACCGGGGTTAGGTGATACCTCAAAGTAGTTTTGATTTGCATTTCTCTGATGATTAAGGATGATGAGCTTTTTTTCATGTGTTTGTAGACCTTGTGTTGGTCTTCTTTAGAAAAGTTTCTCTTCAAGTCCCTTGCCCACCCTGAGATGGGGTCACGTGTTCTTTTATTGTTAATACGTTTGAGTTCTCTGTGGATTCTGGTTATTAGACCTTTATCAGAGGTATAACCTGCAAATATTTTCTCCCATTCTGAGGGCTGTCTGCTTGCTTTACTTACTATGTTCTTGGCTGAAGAACCAAGAAAGCTTGGCTGAAGCTTTTAGTTTGATCAGGTCCCAGTACTGTATTTTAGATACTGCTTCCCTTGCCTGGGGAGCCCTCCTCATAAAATATTCCCCCAGGCCGATTCCTTCAAGAGTTTTCCCTGCACTTTCTTCAAGTATTTTTATAGTTTCATGTCTTAAGTTTAAATCTTTTATCCAGTGAGAGTCTATCTTAGTTAATGGTGAAAGGTGTGGGTCCAGTTTCAATCTTCTACAGGTTGCCAGCCAGTTTACCCAGCACCATTTGTTAAATAGGGAATCTTTTCCCCACTGAATGTTTTTAATTGGCTTGTCAAAGATCAAATAACGGTAAGTAGCTGGATTCATCTCTTGGTTCTCTATTCTGTTCCAGACATCTACTTCTCTGCTTTTGTGCCAGTACCATGCTGTTTTGATCACTATCAATTTATAGTACAGTCTCAGGTCTGGTAGCGTGATTCCTCCTGCTTTGTTTTTATTGCTCAGTAATGTTTTGGCTATTCGAGGATTTTTCTGATTCCATATAAAATGAAGTATTATTTTTTCAAGATCTTTAAAGTATGACAATGGAGCTTTAATAGGAATTGCATTAAAGTTATATATTGCTTTGGGCAGTATGGACATTTTAACAATGTTGATTCTTCCCAGCCATGAGCATGGTATGTTTTTCCATCTGTTAACATCTTCGGCTATTTCTTTTCTTAGAGTTTCATAGTTCTCTTTGTAGAGATCTTTCATGTCCTTTGTTAGGTATACTCCCAAATATTTCATCTTCTTTGGCATGACTGTGAAAGGAATAGAGTCTTTGACTGTTTGTTTGGCTTGGCTATTGTCAGTATATATAAAGGCTACAGATTTATGGGTGTTGATTTTGTAGCCTGAGACATTGATATATTCCTTGATCACTTCTAAGAATTTTGTAGTAGAATCCCTAGTGTTTTCCAGATATACGATCAAATCCTCTGCGAAGAGTGAAAGTTTGATCTCTTCTGACCCTATGTGGATACTCTTGATTGCCTTTTCTTCCCTAATTGCAATGGCTAAAACTTCCATTACAATGTTAAAGAGCAATGGAGACAATGGGCAACCTTGCCTGGTTCCTGATCTAAGTGGAAATGATTTCAATTTAACTCCATTCAATACGATATTGGCTGTGGGTTTGCTGTAGATGGCCTCTATTAGTTTAAGAAATGTCCCTTCTATACCAGTTTTCTTAAGTGTTCTGATCATGAAGGGATGCTAGATATTATCAAAAGCTTTTTCTGCATCAATTGAAAGAATCATATGGTCTTTATTTTTAAGTTTGTTTATGTGTTGAATTACATTTATAGATTTATGTATATTGAACCAGCCTTGAGACCCTGGGATAAATCCGACTTGGTCATGGTGTATAATTTTTTTGATGTGTTGTTGGATTCTGTTTGTTAAGATCTTATTGAGTATTTTAGCATCTATATTCATTAGTGATATTGGTCTATAATTTTCTTTTCTTGTTGGGTCTTTCCCTGGTTTAGGGATCAAGGTGATGTTTGCTTCGTAGAATGTTCTGGGTAATATTCCTTCTTTTTCTGTATTTTGGAAGAGGTTTAGTAGTGTAGGTACTAGTTCTTCTTTAAATGTTTGGTAGAATTCTGACGTAAAGCCATCTGGTCCTGGGCTTTTCTTTTTAGGGAGATTTTGTATAGTTGATGCTATTTCAGAACTTGATATAGGCCTGTTCAACATTTCCACTTGGTTCTGGCTAAGTCTTGGTAGGTGGCGTGCTTCCAGGTATTGGTTGATTTCTTTCAGATTTTCATATTTGTGAGAGTAGAGTTTCTTGTAGTATTCGTTAAGGATTTTTTGAATTTCTGAGGGGTCTGTTGTTATTTCATCATTACCATTTCTGATTGATGAAATTAGAGATTTTACTCTTTTTTTCCTGGTTAGGTTGGCCAAAGGTTTATCTATTATATTGATCTTTTAAAAAAAACAGCTTTTGGATTTATTGATCTGTTGTATACTTCTTTTGTTTTCAATTTCATTTAATTCTACTCTAATTTTGGTTATTTCTTTTCTTCTCCTGGGTTTGGGGTTGGAGTGTTCTTCTTTCTCCAGTTGCTTGAGATGTTCCATTAAGTTATTGACTTCCTCTCTTTCCGTTTTCTTGAAGAAGGCTTGCAGTGCTATAAATTTCCCTCTTAGGACTGCCTTTGCAGTATCCCAGAGGTTCTTGTAATTCGTGTCTTGATTGTTGTTTTGTTCCAAAAATCTGGTGATTTCCTTCTTAATCTCGTCTATAACCCATGTATCCTTCAGCCTAAGGTTGTTTATGTTCCCTGTTTTTGTATGGGTATGTAGGTTCCTGTTGTTATTTAGTTCAACTTTTATTTCATGATGGTCTGAGAAGATGCAAGGAATAATTTCTATTTTTTTTTAATTTGCTGAGGTTAGATTTGTGGCCTAGGATGTGGTCAATTTTAGAGTATATTCCATGGGCTGATGAGAAGAATGTGTATTCAGTTTTTTTGGGATGAAATGTTCTGTTGATGTCTGTTAATTCCAGATGTTGAATCGTTGAGTTTAAATCTAAAATTTCTTTGCTTAGCTTCTTTTTGGAGGATCTGTCCATTACTGCTAAAGGGGTGTTAAAATCTTCAACTACTATGAAAGTGGAGGAAATCGAGTTGCTCATGCCTGTTAGAGTTTCTCTTATAAATTCAGGTGCATTGCGGTTGGGTGCATAAATATTAATAATTGAAATCTCATCATATTGAGTATTACCTTTAACAAATATGAAGTATCCATCCTTATCCTTAATTATTTCAGTTGGTTTAAAGCCTATTGCATCTGCGAACAGGATTGCAATGCCTGCTTTTTTCTGCTTTCCATTTGCCTGGAATATAGATAACCATCCCTTTGCCTAGAGTCTATATCTGTATTTAATGTAAGATACGATTCTTGGATGCAGCAGATATCTGGCTTGAGTTTTTGTATTCAGTCCACCCACCTATGCCTCTTTAGAGAACAATTTAAACCATTCACATTTATTGAGAGTGTTGATAAGCCTTTCGAGAGACCAGTGGACATTTTTAATCCTTTTGCGATGGTGGAAGTTGGAATTTGATCAAAAATTTTTTGGGCGGGTTTACTTTTGTGGTGAAGAATTATGCTGGTCTTAACGGAGATTAGGTCCAAGAATGTCCTGGAGAGCTGGTTTAGTTGTGGCAAATTTCTTCAACATGTGAATGTCATTGAAGTATTTAGTTTCTCCGTCAAAAATGAAGCTCAGCTTAGCTGGCTACAGGATCCTGGGTTGAAAGTTATTTTGTTTTAGGAGATTAAAAGTCAATGACAGTCCTCTTCTAGCTTGAATGTTTTCAGCAGAGAGATCTGCAGTTATTCTGGTATTCTTCCCCTTGTAGCTAATGGTTTTCTTTCATCTGGCAACTTTCAGAATTTTCTCCTTCATATTAACTTTAGTGAAATTGATTATGATGTGTCTGGGGGATGTCTTATTTGGGTTGAGTTGTGCTCGGGTACTGAAACTGTCTGCTATCTGAATTTCAGAATCTCTTGGCATGTCTGGAAAGTTCTCCTTCATAATCTCATGGAGAAGAGACTCTGTGCCTTGTGAAGCCACTTCGTCACTTTCGGGGATCCCTATAAGATGAATATTGGTTTCCTTCAAATTATCCAAGAGCTCTCTGAGAGAGTGGTCTGTTTTTGCTCTCCATTTCTCTTCTTCTTTGAGGGTTTGAGAGCATTCGAAAGCTTTGTCTTCAATGTCAGAAATCCTTTCTTCTGCTTGCTCCTTCCTGTTACTGAGGGATTCTACTGTGTTTCTCAGATCTTTGAGGGCAGCAACTTCTTGTCTCAATGTGTCGAAATCTTTGGTCATTTGGTCTTTGAAGTCTTTGAATTCTTGAGATAACTTTTGGAATTCTAATTCGATCTTATTTGCTATCCAGATCCTAAATTCAATTTCTGACATCTCAGCTATTTGTTTGTGCTTGGGGTCTTGTGCTGTTTCTGCCCCATTGATCCTTGGGGGATTTGATCTACTCTGATTATTCATATTGCCAGAGTTTTTCTGTTGATTTCGCCTCATGATTGTTTTTCACCGTTGCCTCTGGCTGTCCTCAGAGTTGGGGAGGTGTCTCTCCAAGATTAACCCCAGTGGGATCACTCTATTGTTGCTGGATCTTTGTAGGGAGTGACCCTGTGTAGTTCCTCTGGGGCTGCTCTAGCTAGGGAGTTCTGGTTGTGAAAGCAGCTCTGGTTTGTGACACACCTGGAGCCAGCAACAGGGCTGGGGGTGGTGCGCATGGTTCTGAGAGTGCCAGGCGCACAGTGACTTTGGCACAGAGAGCCCAAGGCTCCAGCAGTCTCTGGCCAGGAGAAGAGCTCTGTGCAGTGGCAGGGAGGGCTCCAAAGGGCACGCAGCTACCAGAGTCCCTGTCCAGATGAATGGGTTAGTGTGGAAGCTGGGAGGACACAGGAGGGAGGACACAGGAGGGAGGAAGCAGGGTTGCATGGCTCCTGCAGTTCCTGGTCAGGGAATGTGTAGGCCTGGCGGGTGCAGGTCACCAGTCGGTGGTCGTTGCACAGCTCTTATGGAGGTCTGGCGGCACCAAGCCCAGGAGTTTGAGGTTGCTATGAGCTGTGACATCACGGTACTCTACCCAGGGCAACAGCCCAAGGCTCCAGTGTGCCAAAACTGTCTCACTCTGCCCCTAAGGATTAAGGCTATAAGGCAGCTCAGTCCCCGCCTTTAGGCTGCTCAGTCAGTAGCTTACTTTGACCCGCCCAATCCTTGCTCTGAGACCCTGAGGGCAGAGCTTCCCGGGGCGGTTCTTTCACAATGGCTTCCTGCGCCCAGCTCAGTGGCTCAGTCTGGGGCCCCAGACTATGCCCAAAGTTCTCCACACTCCTGCTCAAGCTCTCCCCAAGGCAGTTCAACTGAGTGCCAAGTCCAAGAACACTGAAACAGTTCACAGGTAAGGCCTTTCCGGTTTGCAGTCTCACTGCTGCTTGTACTTACGGTTGCCGGCGTGATTAGGTCGATCGAACACACGCAACCACTTGCCAATTTTCCACTGTTTTTGTCCTCCTCTTGGGGTCCAGAAGTCCCTTGCTGGCTCCCTGTATCCTCAAAGGGATGATTATAGGCAGATCCCACCGGCCAGAGATGCCTGGAGTCTTGTCTCCCCAGACTTGCTGTTCCCAGTTGCAGGATAGCTGTTACTCAGCCGCCATCTTTAATCTCTCTGTACTTTTTTTTTGAGACACAGTTTCACTCTGTTGCTCTGGGTAGAGTGCCAGGGCATCATAACTCACAGCAACCTCAAAGTCTTAGGCTCAAGTGATTTCTTGCCTCAGCCTCCCAAGTAGCTGGGACTACAGGTGCCCGCCACAATACCTGCCTATTTTTTTTATAGATGGGGTCTCACTCTTGCTCAGACTGGTCTCATTAATCCATTCATGAGCTAACCATCTTCCAAAAGGCTCCACCTCCCAACTCTGCTGGATTGGCGATTACATTTCTAACACAAGTATTTCAAAGGATAAATCCAGCCCATGGCAATAATTAATTAGGTCTTGAGGTCAGAGCCCTTTTGAATAAGATTAGCACCATGTGGAGGCGGAGAGAAGATGGATGACTGAAGCCAGGTTTCCACAGAGGCTCCCATCCAGAAGGAGAGTTAAAGGACAGAAATTTAGCAAGTAACCTGGTGGATTAGAGCTGCACCAAGAAAGAAGGTTGAAGAACACACATCAACCCTGCTGAGGTGAGCTGCGATCCCAAGAATACAAACAAAAGGTACAAAATCCATCACCAAGCAGACAGGAGTCCCCTCCCACACGAGAACGGCTCAGAGTGTCCCACAAACAAACAAGCAGAGTTCAAAGTTCCTCCCACTACACTCCACGGGAGAGACCCTCTAAAAACTGGACCTACCTCCCCTACTAGGGTGCCATTGCATTCTCCTGCCAGGCATAAAACTGTATATATTCTCTACGTGCAACTCTGAGCTGCCAGCACTCCCTGCCACTCTCAATCTGAGGTCTGGAGGCCTGTCCCCCAGGAGTCCAGATTCTTGGGTGACTTCTCAAGGGGTGTGGACAGAGCCTAAATTGCAGCTGTTCAGTGCTGACTCTGAGGCACGGGAGTGAGGAGAGGACGGTCGACTGAGAGGGAACCACACCGGAAGGCAGGGCCCTGAGGTACAGAGCAGCAGCCGTCATTTGGCAACAATAGGGCTCACTCCCGGATATTCCGAAGCCACACCCCCTGTCTCCCTGGGCAACTAGAGGAGGCTGGGCATCTACTCAGGTGGCAACCACCACAGAACAGATCTGGGACGGAAACACAGGCCCAGTGAGAAAAGGGTTTGCCTGAGCCTGTACCAGCCTGGGTGGAGCGGGGGAAGTAGAAATGCACAGCAGAGCTGGGAAGTTCCCAGGACACGGCTAACCCACAGGACCACTTTACTGAGCCTAAGACGCACCCGGCCCTCAGGAGATCATCAGCCTATAGACAAAGGAAGACAGGAGGCTAGAACTGACAGCTAACCGAATACAAACCTGCAGCAGCAAAGACAGGGCATGAGGCACAGGCTCTGGGAACTCAAAACAGCTTCTCTTCTGCAGGGGAATTTAGCAGGAACAGAAACAAATTCCTGCAAAGTTGTTCTGTTCTGTTCTGTCAGTAACATCAATCAAGGGTGGGGCTGGAACTTAGTGAACACCCCCCAGCCTCCATCAAGCACCCGAGGTTGTCAGGCCTCACCTCCCCCTGCTACATACAGGCAGAGCACAGCAGCCTGGCTGAACACAAATAGAATTCCTTGTGATTCTGTCAGGCGCAAACCCGGGAGTATCTGTTCACTACAGGCAACTGGGTCACAGCCCTGCAGGGCTATCAGTGACTGGGTGTGACAGAGGTGCAAGGTGGGGAAGGTGGCATCAACATTCCCAGACTGATCTATTTGCTGGGTGGGTACTCCTGACTCCAATGCAGCAAGCCATATTTGAATAGTCACCAGACCCCTGTGATCCAGTTGCCAGAGACCTTTTAAACTCTCCCACCTGAGACAGGGCTGACTGAGACAATTGATTTGGACCTTTTGAACTGAGCCAATCGCCCAAGGACTATTCAGGTGGTGCCCTGGGTATGTGGTTGTAGGAAGGTTTTATTTCCTTTTCCAATTGTTGCCTGTCGGGGGCAGGGTGACTTAATTGCTGGTATTTCTCCACAGCTGAGACTTCAACCCAGAGTAACTGTTTCACTAGGGTCAAACAGAGACCAGCTGAAAACAAGACAGAACTACTTAGCCCCACCACACCAAACAGGTCCCCAGTTTCTCAGGCCATAGCACTGCATGGGTCCTTGACAAAGCTCCAGGGGAAAAAATAAAACAATGTAAAACAATCATGAGGCGGAATCAACAGAAAAACTCTGGTAACATGAATAAATGGAATAGATCAACACCCCCCCCACCAAGAAAAGATGGCAGATGTAACTGGAGATCCCATTCATAAACAGCTGGCCGAGATGTCAGAAATCGAATTCAGGATTTGGATTGCAAACAAGATTAACAGAATGGAGGAAAATTTGGAATTAGAAATTTGAGGAGCAATTCAAAAGACGGAATTAGAAATTCAAGGAGAAATTCAAAAGTTGTCTCAAGAATTTAATGAATTTAAAGACAAAACCACCAAAGATTCTGACGCACTGAAGCAAGAATTTGCAGCCCTCAAAGCTTTGAAAAATACAGTAGAATCCCTCAGTAACAGAGTGGAGCTAGCAGAAGAAAGGATTTCTGACATTGAAGACAAAGCCATTGAACACTCCCAAACTCTCAAAGAAGAAGAGAAATGGAGGGCAAAAACGGATCATTCTCTAAGAGAGCTCTGGGATAATTCGAAGAAGGCTAATATCCACTCACTGGAATCTCTGAAAGTGATGAAGTGGCCTCACAAGGCACAGAGGCCCTTCTCCATGAAATTATGAAAGAGAATTCTCCAGACATGCCAAGAGATTCTGAAATTCAGATACCAGACAGTGTCAGAACCCCAGCACAACTCAATCCGAATAAGACATCCCCCAGGCATATCATAATTAACTTCACCAAAGTTAATTACTAAAGGAGAAAATTCTGAAAGCAGGCAGACGTAAGAAATCCATTACCTACAAAGGGAAGAATGTTAGAATGACTGCAGATCTCTCTGCTGAAACTTTTCAAGCCAGAAGAGGGTGGTCATTGACTTTTAATCTCCTAAAGCAAAATAACTTTCAACCCCGGATCCTGTATCCAGCTAAACTGAGTTTCATTTATGATGGAGAAATTAAATACTTTAATGACATTCATATGTTGAAGAAATTTGCCATAACAAAACCAGCACTTCAGGATATTCTCAGACCTATCCTCCGTAATGACCAGCCCAATCCTCTACCACAAAAGTAAACTCACTCAGACACTTGTGATCAAACTCCAACTTCCACTGGCGAAAGGATTAAAAATGTCCACTGGACATTTGAAAAACTTGATACCCAAAATTTTACCACACTTATCAATATTCTCCATTCATGTGAATGGCTTAAACTGTCCTCTAAAGAGGCACAGGTTAGCTGACTGGATAAAAAAAACTCAGGCCAGATATTTGTGCATACAATAGTCACACCTTACCTTAAAAGATAAATATAGACTCAGGGTGAAAGGATGGTCAT
Organism: Nycticebus coucang; assembly: GCF_027406575.1. Classification (NCBI taxonomy): domain Eukaryota; kingdom Metazoa; phylum Chordata; class Mammalia; order Primates; family Lorisidae; genus Nycticebus; species Nycticebus coucang. Next base: position 75,685,619 of record NC_069782.1, on the reverse strand, counting down.
CCATATTTCAGGCAAATTGTAATCAGAAAAAAGCAGGTGTTGCAATTCTATTTGCAGATACGATAGGCTTTTAACCAACAAAAGTAAGGAAGGATAAGAATGGTCACTTCATATTTGATAAGGGTAATACTCAAAAGGATGAGATTTCAATTATTAATATCTATGCACCCAACCAGAATACAACTCAATTTATAAGAGAAACTCTAACAGACATGAGCAACTTGATTTCCTCCAGCTCCATAATAGCTGGAGATTTCAACACTCCTTTGGCAGTTTTGGATCGATCTTCCAACAAGAAGCTGAGCAAAGAAATCTTAGATTTAAACCTAACCAACCAACATTTGGATTTAGCAGACATCTACAGAATATTTCATCCCCAAAAAACTGAATACACATAATTCTCAACAGCCCATGGAACATACTCCAAAATCGATCCCATCTTAGGTCACAAGTCTAACCTCAGTAAATTTAAAGGAATAGAAATTATTCCTTATATCTTCTCGGAACACCATGGGATAAAAGTTGAACTGAGTAACAACAGGAATCTGCATATTCATACAAAACCATGGAAGTTAACTAACTTTATGCTGAATGATAGCTGGGTCAGAGATGAGATTAAGAAAGAAATTGCCAAATTTTTGGAACAAAACCACAACAAAGACACGAATAATCAGAACTTTTAGGATACTGGAAAGGCAGTCCTAAGAGGGAAATTTATACCACTGCAAGCCTTCCTCAAGAGAACGGAAAGAGAGGAAGTTAACAACTTAATGGGACATCTCAAGCAACTGGAAAAGGAAGAACATTCCAACCCCAAACCCAGTAGAAGAAAAGAAATAACCAAAATTAGAGCAGAATTAAATGAAATTGAAAACATAACAATTATACAACAGATCAATAAATCAAAAAGTTGGTTTTTTGAAAAGGTCAATAAAATAGATAAACCCTTGGCTAACCTAACCAGCAAAAAATGAGTAAACTCTCTAATCTCATCAATCAGAAATGACAAAGACTAAATAACAATAGACTCCTCATAAATTCAAAAAATCCTCAATGAATATTACAAGAAACTTTATTCTCAGAAATATGAAAATCTGAAGGAAATTGACCAATACTTGGAAGGACATCACCTTCCAAGACTTAGCCAGAATCAAGTGAAAATGTTGAACAGGCCCATATCAAGTTCTGAAATAGCATCAACCATACAAAACCTCCCTAAAAAGAAAAGCCCAGTACCTGATGGTTTCATGTCAGAATTCTACCAAATCTTTAAAGAGGACTTAGTACCTATATTACTCAACCTATTCCAAAATGTAGAAAAAGAAGGAAGACTTCTATGAAGTTTTGAAGCAACACGTTCTATGAAGCAAACATCACCCTGATCTTCAAACCAGGAAAAGACCCAAAAAGAAAAGAAAATTATAGACCAATATCACTAATGAATATAGATGCAAAAATATTCAACAAGATCCTAACAAACAGAATCCAGCAACATATCAAACAAATCATACATCATGACCAAGTCGGTTTTATCCCAGGGTCTCAAGGCTGGTTCAATATACGTAAATCTATAAGTATAATTCAGCACATAAACAAATTAAAACCAAAGACCATATGATTCTCTCATTTGATGCAGTAAAAGCTTTTGATAGTATCCAGCATCTCTTCATGATCAGAACACTTAAGAAAATTGGTATAGAAGGGACATTTCTTAAACTGATAGAGACCATCTACAGCAAACCCACAGCCAATATCGTATTCAATGGAGTTAAATTGAAGTCATTTCCACTCAGATCACGAACCAGACAAGGTTGCCCATTGTCTCCACTGCTCTTTAACATTGTAATGGAAGTTTTAGCCACGCAATTAGGGAAGAAAAGGTGATCAAGGGTATCCATATAGGGTCAGAGAGATCAAACTTTTGCTCTTTGCAGGTGATATGATTGTATACCTGAAAAACACCAGGGATTCTACTACAAAACTCTTAGAAATGATCAAGGAAAACAGCAGCGTCTCAGGTTACAAAATCAACACCCATAAATCTGCAGCCTTTATGTATACCAGCCATAGTCAAGCTGAAAAAAACAGTTAAGGACTCTATTCCATTCACGGTAGTGCCAAAGAAGATGAAATATTTGGGCGTTTATCTAACAAAGGACGTGAAAGATCTCTATAAAGAGAACTATGAAACTCTACGAAAAGAAATAGCTGAAAATGTTAACAAATGGAAAAATATATCATGCTCATGGCTGGGAAGAATCAACATTGTTAAAATGTCCATACTACCCAAAGCAATATACAATTTTAATGCAATCCGTATTAAAGCTCCACTGTCATACTTTAAAGATCTTGAAAATATAATATTTCATTTTATATGGAATCAAAAAAAAAACTCGAATAGCCAAGACATTATCAGAAATAAAAACAAAGCCCTACTATGAAACTAATTTATGGCTTTCACATGAAAGCTATAACCATTTATAACCTAAGAATAGGGGGAAGGTGGAAAAGCAGGGGAGAGAGGGGGGAGGTGGGCTAAGGGAGGGTGATTGGTGGGATTACACCTGTGGTGCATCTTGCAAGGGTATATGTGAAACTTAGTACATGTAGAATGTAAATATCTTAACACAATAACTAAGAAAATGCCAGGAAGGCTATGTTAACCAGTGTGATGAAAATGTGTCAAACGGTCTATAAACCCAGTGTATGGTGCCCCATGATGACATTAATGTACACAGCTATGATTTAATAAAAAAAGAAAGAAGAAAAAAGATTAGCACCCTGTGAGAAGATGCCAGACAACTCCCTTCTCAAATCTGCCATATGAGGCACAGGGAGAAGACAGCCATCTAGGAACTAGGAAGCATGCCTTCTCCAGACATGGAATGTGCTAGTGTCTTGACTTGGGACTTTTCAGCCTCCAGAACTGTGAGATGTAATTTTCTATGGTATTCTACTGTAACAGCCCATGTAGACTAAGATACTTGGCTTCTTAGATCAGTTGGCTATTATTTTTCAGCACTTATTATTTCCTTGAGTACTTTCAGCATCTCTCTTTTTGTACTCTTTTCATGAACTCTGAGAGTACACATACTGAATCATTTATTATTACCATACAGGTCCTTTTAAGTTCTGGTGCTTTGTTTTGTTTGTTGTTATTTTCATCTATATTGTTTTAGTTGTTCAGACTGGGTCTACTGTGTCTTCAAGATCACTCAGTTTATTCTTTGTCATCTCTACCAGTGAGCCCATATAGTTAGTTTTTACTTTGATTACATTTTTCATTTCTGCAACTTTCATTTAGTTCTTATCACTTCCATTTTTTTGCCAAAATTTTCTCTTTTTTAATTTTTTTCCAAAAAAAACTTGTAATTGATGGTACATTTTTATAATGGCCTTTTAAAAATTTTCAGCAGATGATTTTGACAGGAGATTCATCAAGAGGTGTTGGTGTGCTATGATTACCTTTCTCATTGTGATGGTTAATTTTATGCATCAATTTGGCTACAGTGCCTAGATGTGTGGCCAAACATTATCCTTCACATTTCTGTGAGAGTGGGTTTAGATGAGATTAGCAATTAAACTGGTGGAATTTGACCTGTATAATGTGGTGGTCTTCCCCCAGTCATTAGAAAGCCTGTTAGAACAAAAGACTCACTTCTCACGTGAGAGGGAGTTCTCAAGGCAGGTGGTCCTCAGACATGAGCCATAGCATCAGCTCTTCCCTGGATCTCCATCCTGCCAGCCCACCCTGCAGATTTTGAACTTGCCAGCCTTCACAATCACATGAGCCAATTTCTTATAATCAGTACCTTTCTATATGCATACTACACACATGTCCTGCTGGTTTTGCTTCTCTGGAGAACCATGACTAATATATTAATTCAAATGGCAAGTTTCTTTGTTCTTTGATGAGGGATGATGTTAGGAGGCTCTGGTCTTATTTAACTCTTTTATTTTAGTAGGAAGTCTCCTGGTTTGGTTTTAGCTAATAAGTACTGGCCAACTTTGGTGAACTGTGCTACCAATGACAGTCTAATACATAGAGCTTTTGCTGTGTCATCGGTCTATTTGTTTATTCGGTGATTTTTGGGCCTCTGGTGGTGCTGCTTACAGGACAAAGAGCTCCCCCTAGATGAACCCTTGTGATGGTGTCGTCCTCTCTCTCTGTTGAGAAATGGGCAGAACTTCTTAGACCAAGTGTTTGTTTTGGTGTAACCTGCACCCAACTACTAGACACCCCCTGCTCCCCAGGGCTGCTGCAGTGTCTCTGGTACAGGAGAAGATTCTCAGGTCCACAGGGACCAGGGTGCTCCCAGACTGACGGTGCAGGGCTGTTTGTTGCCTCTGGGTTCACCTGCCCTCCCTGGGGTTTCCCAGTAGATAGGAGAGTACTGTGCCCAAACAAGGGTTCAAAGTGGCTTCTTTGGTTAGATGCCTATGGTAGTAGAAGCCTCCTACCATTGTATCTCAGCCACCCCTGTTTCCTGGATGGGGAAGGGAAGTCTCCTACCCATAGAGACATTCAGGTTTCCTGGACCAGGCTGTTTATTATAGCTTCACCTCTTACCAGTTTCCTTTGGTTGCTCATGGATTTCCCATTCAAGGAGAGGATTCTCAGTTTCATGCAGAAGAGGCTTGTTACCCTGGCCAGGCACTTGTGGTGGAAGTATTTCCCTTACTTCTGAGGAAATGAGAGTGGTTTCCAGGCCTGGCTGTTTGTTGTGATGGGATCCCTCTACCTGTGACCCCTGGCTGCCCTAACATCTCCTGTGGGAGAAGAATGTCTCAGCCCCACAGGGACAAAGAGTCTCTTTTGGCTGTGCCAGATATTACAGGGAGATTTCCACCTTGCCTACACTGCCCACACTGCCTAGCCCAGGAAGCTTCACCAGTGGAGGAGAAAGTCTCAGGCCCAGGTGGGGGTATGGAGAGCTCTTCCCTTTGCTGTTTACTGGTATTGAGGACCCCCCAGCTGATCATATAGCAGGTCATTTTGTCACAGGAACCATCCTCCAATCCTACCTGGTGCCTTCTGCTGCTGGGTGGGAATTAGGAAGCACCAGATGTGTGTCTCTTTTTAATATGGGTTGATAACATCTAAGACATCCTGCCACTGTGTTTTTCTTCTAGTCCTGGCACCTGAATTCAGTTCACCCTTTCTTACCACCTTGAAGAATTCATTTTGGTAATATCTGCTTATTGTATTATATCCAGGGTCTAGAGGTCTACCTAGTGCAGAAGAACAGAGAGAGAGGAATCTGTATCAAAACATAAATACTCTCCTCAGTCTTCTTGATTCCCTCTTTTTCATTCGTTGACTCTCCTTTGTTCTCTTTTGAAATACAATTTGCTTGCTCTAAAAAACACCCATCTCAGTCTACAGTTTAGTTGGTTTTAGTTTAGATTGTGCAAGAAACACCATTACTAATTTCAGAACAATATTTCATCACCCCCAAAAGAAATTCGATATCTATCAGCAGTCACTGGTCCTTGTTCTTCATTCCTTTCTCTCTGTAGCACCTAGAAATCAGAAATCCACTTTCTGTCTCTGAAAATTTACCTATTTTGGACATGTCACATAAATGATATTATATTAAAAATGGTCTTTCATGACTGCCTTATTTCATTTTGCATAATATTTTTAAGGTTTCTCCATGTCATAACATGTACACTTACTTCATTCCTTTTTATGGGTGAATAATATTCCATTGAATACATTTACAGCTTTTGTTTATTTACTCTTCTCTTGATAGCTACTTAAGTTGATCAAACTTGTGATTTTATTCTATTTTTTTCCTGTGATTCCTCCTTTGACCCTTTGGCTGTTTAAGAATATTTGGTTAATTTTTACACATTGAGGATTTCCCAATTTTTTTTCTGTTATTCATTCTAATTTTATTCCAATGAGGTTGGAGAAAATGTTTTGTATGATTTCAAGTCTTTTAAATGTAGTAAGACTGATTCGTGGCCTACTACATGATCTACATGATACTACTATACAATAACGTATGCTCTTTTAAGAAGAATAAATCGTTGCTATTGGGTAAAATGTTCTATAGACATCTGTTAGTTCTATTTTGTTTATAACATCATTCAACTCTTCTACTTCCTTGTTGAACTTCTGTCTAGTACTCTCAATTATTGATATTGAAGTGGAGAAGTCTTCAATTATTATTATTGAATAGTCTATTTTTCTCTTTTAATTCTGTTAATTTTTCCTTCATATAGTGTGGTTCTCTATTGTGAAGTGCATATATGTTCATATTCATTATATTTTCTTGATGGATTAATCCTGATATCATTACAAAATATTCTTTGTCTCTAGCAAAAATTTTTTTATCATAAAGCTCTCTTTTGTTTGCTTCTTGTATATAGTATGACTTTTTTCATTTTTTACTTGTGTCTTTGAACATAAAGTATGTCTGTTGTATGCAATATATAGTTGGAACAGTTTCTAATCCATTCTTCTAATCTTTGTCTTTTGACTGGTGTATTTAATTCATTAATATTTAATGCTAATATTGATAAAGTAGGATTTATATCTGCCATTTTTGAGATTATGTCACAAAGAAATCAGCAGTTTACAAATGGATAACTCATCATGTATCAAGGAATGAGACTGTTGAAAATAAAGCCTGAAGTGGTAGACCATCCATGTCAATTTTCAAGAAAAAAATTAATCTTATTTGTGCCCTAATTGAAGAAGACCAATGATTGACATCACAAACAATAGCCAATACCATAGACATCTCAATCGATTCATCTTATACAATGCTGACTGAAAAACTAAAGTTGAGCAAATTTTCCATTTGTGGGGTAGCAAAACCCTGGCACCTGGATCAGTGGTGGACAGGAGCAGTGGTATAAAAAGAAATTTTAAACAAGTAGGCATAAATGCCTAGTATTGTTGCTTATAAAAATGTCTTAAACTTAATGGATTTTATCTTGAGAAATATTATTCTTTTATTTTTATCTTTTAATCCTTTTTTTCATGAAGCATTTCTTCATCTTTATGGCAGGAGATGAATCATGGTTTCACCAGTACAATTCTGAAAACAAAGCACAATCAAAGCAATGGTTTCCTAGAGATGAATGGTTCAAAGAAAAAGAAGACCAGTCAAGAATAAAGGTCATGGCAACAGTTCAGGGTGGGGGAATGCTTAAAATATTTTGCTTGTTGACTTTTTGGAGATCCAAAGAACAATAGCATCTGCTTAATTATGAGATGTGGTGAGAAGGGTTGCCAAAACTTTAGCATAAATACACCTAGGAAAGCTTCCCCAAACAGTCCTTCTGCACCACCATGTTCCTGCTCAGTCCTCCTCTTGGATAAGGGCAATTTTGTGAGAGTTTCTACCTTAGAATCCTGATTTGACTCCTTCTGACTTCTATTTGTTTCCAAGTCTTAAAAAAATCTTCCAAGGGCACCCCCGCCCTTTTTTCTTTAGTTAATAATGTAAAAAAGAGTGCATTAATCAGGTTAAATTTGTAGGACCATCAGTTCTTTAGAAATGGATTAAATGTCTGATTCATCACTTATAAAAATGTCACCGACTTGATGGAGTTTATATTGAGAATTGGCTTATATTTTTAATTTTCACCTTTTAAATCCTTTTTCTCATGACTTTTTTGAGGTCCCTTGGGTGTAGATATATTCATAGTATTTTTTTCTCTTTATTGATATTTTCTATTTGATAAGGCATCATGATAAACACATAATACTTTTTTTAAAATTTTAGAATATTAGATAAATGCTTATATTTACGTTATATACATATATAACATAGAAATATTCATATGTATATTTACCTTTAAATATTTTTATAATAACTGATTAAAAGTCTTTGTTTAGTAAATCCAAACTCTGTGCCCACTAAGGACCTTCTCTGCTGCCTGCTTTTATCCCTGTACATGTGGTATACATTTATGCTCTTTGCACGTCTCATAATTTTTCATTGAAACCTGGACATATTAGTTTATACATTATAACAACTCTGGTTTCAGATTCCTCGCTCAGGATTTATTTTTTTGTTGCTGGTTCATTGTTATTTTTTCTTTTTGTTGATAATTTGTGTTGTGTAGTGACTGTTCTGGACCACGTTTGTAGATTCTCTGTTCCTTGTAGTGTGCAGCTACTAAGTTCTCTGCTACATTTTTGTTAAGTTCTGATTTCTACTTTTTTTTTTTTTATTGTTGGGGATTCATTAAGGGTACAATAAGCCAGGTTACACTGATTGCATTTGTTAGGTAAAGTCCCTCTTGCAATCATGTCTTGCCCCCCTGATTTTTACTTTTAAGCCCGAGGTCATACCTGGGTCGGTATAATAGCATAATTTATCAGTCAACCAATGATTAGTGAGAAAGTTTACTTAAATGCCTGACCCATATGTCTTCTATGCTCTGCCAAGGAGATCATCTTGAGAAGGTGGTCTGCAAACTTCAGGCAATGTTCAAGGTAGCAGCAACTTTCACTTTCTGCTCAGGGTTGGCCAGAGGTGGGTGACGGTTTGGGGGTAACTTCTCCTTTCCCAGATCTTTCCTGTCCATATGCATAGCCATGTGTGCATCTATACAGCCTTTTAGAGCCCCAGGAACATAACAGAGTTTCTCAAAGTTTCCTATGGTAGTCACGTTATCCCTGATTTCCTCTTAAATTCCCAGTCGGACTCTTGTTTGCCCTAAATAAAATTGCAGCTTTACACAGCTGAGATATTGCCAGCAGTTTGCTGCTGGTTCAGGACAGTCCTGGGAGTAGCTTTCCTCCCTGCCTACCCCGCTTCTCCAGCTGAGCTCTGAGCTGCCACACTCAGAGAATAGAGACTTCCCAGGGAGCTGCAAGTTCTACTGGACAAAATATTGACTCTCTTCCAGGTAATGCTTCTCTCAGGACTTTTCCTCCCCACCCATCTGTTAACAATGGACGTGCTTTGGGTCCCATCCTAGAATGACTTTTCTTCTCTCTGGACCTGGTCTCTGCACTCATTTCTCTGCCCCCACTTGTGGATCAGGTATGTGCTGGTAACTTTGAAATATAAGTCTGCCTCCCAGCACATGCGGGATTCAAACTCTCAACTGGAACGCTCCTCTTGAATGTTTCTTTGGCAACAAAAACAAAATTTCTAAAGCTGAGCTCACTCTTTTCCCTGCCCTTGCTCCTCCAAATGGCTCACCCTCCTAGTTCTTATATTAATAATGGAGCTCCCCTGCACTCTCCTCCCACATCGCTGCACCTACATCCACAGGGTCCAAGGTCCAAGCAGCTTGCCTCACCCCCAGCTCTCTCCCACGCTCCCTTTCCTCTCAATCCTTCCTCCCACTGGCCAGCCTATGCAGCTTGCCTCGATTTCCGAGGCTGGGGTAGACACCCTGGCACAGGCTCTGTGTTACCCTGGGATTAACCCACCCAGATTGCTAATGTGTTTCTTGCCCAGAACATAATCTCCAGGGAACAGCCAGGCCTTGTTATTTGTCCTCATTCCCTTAGCTACAGAGCTCCATAGGCACTCAACAAATATAGATTGGATATATAAATATTTGTTGCAGCAATTTGAAATTCTAATGATGCTCAAGTGACACTGTGTGTTTGGGTTATCCAGGGGGAACAATAGGTGATAGCTCATAAAAACAAGGAGAGGTGCTGAAAATGCCTGGACATGAAATAAACGTGGAAGGCGGAGGTCTCACCAAGCTTGCATGAAGGAAGGAGATATGAGAACACCAGGAGAAGCCAGGAGGTCGTTCTTCACTCTGCAGAGTAATTTTGTGGTTCAGCTGTAATTTAAGGAAGATGTGACTACACAGCTCAGGACACCATCTTTCTGGACTCTAAATCTTTGTTACTTGGCTAGAAACCCCACAGAGAGTTGACTTCTGTTTTCTTGAGATTAGAAATGTGAAAAAAAAAAAAAAAGGAAAGAAAGAAATGTGTTTCTTCCAGTTACTGGCAGGTTAAAGTATTATTTTTAGCAAAATTAAAACCAACTCTGCCTTAACTGTGCCCCCCAAAAATGTAACCTTGACCAATAAGAACTTTACATTTGGATTTAAACTGAAGTCATTGGAAATTAAAAATTTTAAAATGCAAACACCTTTAGAAGGCATCTATCTCCAGATCTGGAATTTGCAGGCAACTTTCCCAAACTTATGGCCCTCATGCTTTCTGCTGAGGCCTGGGAGGAATGCATTCATTTACCCCCACTGTACTGGGTTGGATGGTTTCACACACACACACCCCCAAAAAATCATGTCCAGCTTAAGAAATAGAGCGTCACCCGTACCTTTGAATATCCTGGGTATACCTCCCCTATAACCAAAAGGCCTATTTTAAAGGAAGAAACCTCCATAGAAGTGCTGGCTGTGGGAGGGTCCCACTGTGACTCCATTCTGTCCTCGGAATTCAAAAGGCCCTGCTAGTTCATCCTCTCTGTGTACCACTATCCAGAGTGCAGGCAAATGAGCTGGACTGGGCCCTCAGTTACTCCCATTTACTACTACTTTGAATTTGGAAACAGTGATACAAACATTTAGGGACACTTGAGAAAACATTCAGGGCAACCAAAGGCCCAGTGATGACTTCCAAAACTGTGCCCTTGGCACATCCCGAGTGCTCTTCCCCTTGCCTTGACCTCCCAAGGGCCAGTCAGTTCTTCAGGTCTTGAGGGCCAGCCTGCCTAGGAATCCTGGGAGATTCCCTATACACATTCGGTAGTCTCCTTTGCTGCTTAAAGCTTGCTTACTTGTTTGCTTGAGCTTATTAAACCTCTGCTCCTGTGTCTGCTTGTAGAAAAAATCCTCTGCAACATGGCCACTCCTGTCTGACTCTTCTCTGAGCTCCAGCTCCTGGATTCAGCCCCGAAGCAGCTCAGAATCAGAACCAGGATATATCTATTGACTAAATGAAGCCTCAGGGTAAAAAGGAAAAAAGAAAATATCTTGGGACTTAGACCTAGGGGATTTGGGAGAAAACTTTCCTGGTTCCGGGAACTCTGCCTGTCAGGGGAGACGCCATTGTGTCTGTTTATTTGGATTCTCTGGCACGAAGCAAGGATCACGAGTCGCTCGTCCTTCTCCTCGGTAATGCTGAACAGCTGCTCCGAAGTGAGCACCAGATGAAGTGCCAGTAACCTCCTTGTCTAAGTTAAATGCAATAAAGATGACTTTCCCTTTCATAAAGCAGGGGTAGGAGACACGCCAGAGGATCCCTCTCCTCTCCCTGCTCTGGCAGCTTTCTGGCATCTCAGGCGTGGCACAGCAAGGGCAAGCATTCCCCGGGGACGCCAGCCTCCGCCAGACAGCTGCAGTCCAGCTTCCCTCCAGAGCTGTGAGGTTGGTTGCTGTGGCTGGTCCATCCCACCCATCAGTCCTTCCAGAAGCATTCATTGAGGCTGAGGCTGGGCTGGGATCTGCAGTCTAACCAGGAGACAGACACCAGACATGAGAACACATTTGCCCAACAGATGGCCCAGGCTTCTCCCTGCAGCTTGCACTGAGTGCTAGGCAACTCAGTGGAGGTGGCGAAGGGGGTCAGAGAAGATGCACACAGATGTCTATGGAGCTGGGGCTTGCTGTCAGAGTGCGGTTTGCCAGTGGGAGGTGTTGGATGGACTCCTCAGACTGAGAAACCACATGAGCCAGAGCAGAAAGCCTGGAGGTAAAAGAAGGAGTTGGGGATGGGAGGTCAGAATTGCAAGGTGTCCTGCACCAAGCCTTCTCGAGAGGCCAGAAGTGGCCTTCCTTTATGGTGGGGTCTGGAGGACCCAGGCTGAGTATCCATGTGGACACACCGGAGAGCCTTCCACACGGGAGCCACAGTCCCCCTGGAGACTTCTCACCAGTCTGCACACAGGCTCTTTCCTTCTCTCTAGGGCTAGGCCAGGAGACGTGAGTGCCCAGCAAAGGACGCAGCAAGCATTGTGGCCTTCAGCCTGGCCACACAGCTCCGTCCATTTATTCATCATTCAGCACTCACAGTGTACTGTGTCAAGGCAGCTGGTCCAAAAGTAACTACATATTCTCTACAGGAATGGCATTAAATACTATGCAACCACTAAAGTGATGCAGAAAGAACACTTAATGATTTGGATAAGGAGCACAGCACACAGAAAATATGTTCATATTTGTATATAAATATGTAATGTTTTATACAGAAGAATGCTATTTTCTGTAAGGGAAAAACTTCTTACCTACAAATGCAAGTACGCTGGAAGGCTACATGAATAATATGGATCCTACACACGTGTACACATCCATCCTGCATATATATATTCTCTCCCCAGTGGGATTATAGGTCACCTATCATTTCTTTATTACTCTTTATTTTTCATATTTTCTACAACACACATGTATATCAGTTAGCAATCTACAAAATAATGAGTGAAAAAATTAAAATAGAATAAAGACGCAGTCCTTATGGTCCCGATTTCACAAGACAGTGCAGAACTTAGGTGTGCCCACACACAAGTGGATTGCTAGCCAACGTCAGGAGACTCTTGATCCTATGAACACATTGTTGACTGGCAGTTTTATGCAAAAACGATCCACATTACTAGGTAACTCGTGACCAGTCAGCAGTGTGTTAAGATCATTTATTTTAGTAGGTGGTTACCCCACTTGGTTTTAGCACATGGGAACTGGACTATTTTGTGGGCTGTGGTTCCAATGACGGTTTTTGCCTTGTCATGGTGGTCTGCTCATTCATCCGTTGCCTCTGGGGCTGCCCTGGTATCGCTAGTGGGAGAAGAGTGTCTCAGCTCCATGGGGTTTCTCAGTCTGAGGAGTCTATCCCATGTTTCCCCACATCCCCACATATTCCAGGGGGTGCCACTTATTGTGGGGTCATTCCCCTCGCCCACACGGCCTGAAGTCTCAGGCCTGGGGATGGGAGTGGAGAGCTCTTCCCTTTGCTGCTTATTGGCAGTGGAGCTCTCAGATGATCACCTAGCAGGTCACCTTGTCACAGGAGCCCTCTTGCAATCCTAGGGAAGGAGCCTACCTGGGTGACTTCTGTTGCTGGGTGGGGGGTGGGAGACACCAGGTGTGGTCTCTTTCTGCTGTTGTGTGAGACCTGAGACACTGCAGCTGTGTTCTTCCCCCAGCCCTGGGGTCTCAAGACGAGACCACTCTCATTCTTCTGGCCACCTCTGCATTTGGCTCCATGTCATGCTATTTCCCAGGCCTGCTGCTGTACCTGGTGCAGAGATCAGGGAGAAACAGGTTTACAGCATCTTCTCTGGACTGGGAGAGCTCACCTCGGTCTTCAATTTCTTTTTACCCCGTACACTCATTTTACAAATTTTCCACTGAAGTGCACTTTATTTTCTACAAGATTCACTCACGTAGGATGTACTGTAAGTGCTTTTTAATTCAGTACCAGGTTGTACAACCAACACCACTCTTTAATAGCAGAATATTTTCATCACCCCAAGAAGAAACCCTGTATTCCTTAGTGGTCATTCATCCTCATGTCTTCCCACAGTCCTGGTGATCCCTCATCTTTCTGTCTCTGCAAATTTGTCTTTTCTGGATATTATACATTCATGGATTATGCAACACATGTTTTTTCATGGCTGGCTTCCTTCATGATGTCTCCAGGTCCCCCCACGTTGCAGAAAGTGTCAGTACTTCAGCCTTTTTATGGCTGAGTCATAGCCATCCTATAGGTGCCCCAATCTATTTATCACCTAATGAGCGTCTACAGTGAGTCCACTTTTGGGCTGTTGTGAATAACGCTGCTGTAAGTGCTCGCTCATGTCCATGTTTTTATGTAGATGTATTTTTATTTCTCTGGCTCAGATGGAATCTAGTACTGATACTGCTACAATGTGGACGGTGGGCCTTGAAAGCATACCAGGGGAAAGAAGCCGACCACAGAGGACCACATTGTGCTTGACTCCATTTGTGTGAAATGTCCTCACTTGGCAAATTCATGGACACAGAAAGTGATGGCCTGGGGATGGGACCAGGCTCAGGGAGGGGGAGTGATTGCTAATGTACATGGGGCTCTTTGGGGGGTCGTGAAAGTGTGCTCCAACTGCTGGTCGTCATGGTTGCACAAACTGCGAATATACCAAAACCCACTGAATTACCTACTTTAAATAGGTGAATTGTACGGTATGTGAGTTTTATCTCAATAAGGCTGTTATTTCAGAAAACAGTTGGTGTGGGGAGACAGGGCTGGGCCTGGGTTTGCTTCCCCAGGGTGAGTTGTTATTGTCCCTGAGAGTCTCGGTGCTCTGGCCTCATTGCCTCTTTTGACTAGAGCTGCCATAAATCACAGGCCTAGGAATAGCTCTGTAAACACCACCCAGCCAGCCTCAGGGATTCTGCATCCTTCCACAAAGATTAGCTGTGATTATTGCTTTATTGATCCTCTGATACCTTCCAGGTATTGAGTTGCTTGGAACTTTCCTATTTGCCCCCATAAGTCTCTATGCAAGTCAGCCAGCTCCCAGCCCAGCATTCCCAACGCCCCCAGTCTTCCTGCTATAAATGTCAGAGATGATAAACTGGGGGGAAATCTCCTGTAGGAAATAGTGGAAACCCTATCTCTGGAAGGGAGGAAAACAAGACCAGACAGAGCTCTGGGGAATTCGCCAGTCCTGCCCCACACACAGGTGCCCAGGTGGGGGAGAAGGACGGCAAGAAGGGAGGTTGGGCTTAGGGCTTTTTTTTTTTTTTCTTTGCAGTTTTGGCTGGGATCAGGCTTGAACCCGCCACCTCAAGTATATGGGGCCGGCCCAGGGGCTTGCTTTTCTAAAACCCCCTGTCCTAGTGGCAGCACCCATAACATGATAAAAACAGCAGGGGCCAAGTGGAAGATTTTATCATGAGTTAAAGGTTCAGGAGAGATGTTTGCCTCCTCTATAGAGAGAATCTGGTCATATTGACCTAACACAAGGCCCTCCTGGGGGAGGGGACAGAGTGGGGTCTTGAAAACCCACAGAGCCTGTAGGTGTGTGCTGCTGCCCATGTCGCAGCCCCTTCAGGTAGAGTGCGTCAGCAAAGTCTTCTTCTTTAATACATCAACTTAAAAGAACAACTTGCTGCAGAAATCAGAAGTATGTGGTCCTGGTTCTTCTTTCAAATAGAGTGGTTTGCAATCCAGATTTCACTTATCTGTCTCTGTTTGCCAATCTCATGAGGCTGAAATGAAAGGGGCCTAGAGAACGTTTTAGAAACTTTAAAGCATGAGAGAAATACTGACATCATGCCTTCTATCTTTGGGTGTTTTTACTCAGGGCCACCTGCAGACACAGCAGGAGAGTGACAAGGCAGTTGCATCCTCCATCCTCCAGAGAGGAGCAGACCAGCCCTGGAGGCGGCACCCCCTGCTCTTGGTCCCGACTTCCCAGAAGCCCACATTAAGATTCTGTTTTCCTAGGAATTGCTCTTATCAGGCAGAATGTAACAGTTGTCAAAGTCCCCCAGCTGCCTACTCTCTGATTTGCTGACTTAACAGAAATGGTGAAGTTGGGAGGGTAGAGGAAGCACCAAAGGGTCTGCAGGGAGAAACTGAGGCTTAGAGAAGTTTGGGGTGACTCTGCATGTCTCCCATAACCTGGTTTCACAGGTAGGGCCTCTGTTGGAGGCTTGTCCAAGGGGCTCCGCCTCCTGTGCCCCCAGTGCCAAAGCTGTCACCCACACCACACTGCGCTGGGGGCCCTGAGCGCTTCTGTTCCAGCCCTCTGCTCAGGCCGTGGGTCCTAGTCCCCTGGGCTCTCCACAATTGTGCTACTCACAAGTCAGGCACCCAGTGGTCTGGGAGATCCTCATCCCAGTACCCCAATTGCCCACTGAGGGAGCACTAATCACACGCCCTGAGTGCTGCAAGGGCCAGGTAGCAAGTGAGGGAATCAGCTGGGTGGGAGGAGGACATGCTGGTGGGACGTGCACCCAACCCATCAGGATGCTCTTCCTTAGAGACCCCTATCATTCTATCATCTGGGGGGAACACATGCCTCTTTTAATTTCTCATTTTCAGTAGAAACATTAATACAGAGAAATAGTCCTTTTCTAAAAGGGAAAAAAGCAATGCAAGTATGATGATGAATGAGCGACAGCCCTCCTCTCCTTTTCTGGGGATGTGGCGAGGGGAGCTGCAGTGAGGCCAAGGGGGCCCCTTAGGGGGGTTTCTCACCTCTGCATTCTTTTCCCCACACCCTGCAAGGTTTGCCCAGTTTTATACGATGTTCCGATCTTCCAAGGGAACCTGGAAATGAGTGCTTTTACGTGCCACGTCCCCGCATTCATATGTGGTGCACATCTCGTTTTCTCCTGAAACTGCACGGGGACCGAATGTGCAAAATGCATTGCTGGCCAAGTTTGGCGTGTGAGTTTGGACATCTGTCTGCCTTAGGTTTTATATTACATTGGCTGTAAAGGTCTCCCTTGGAAGGTTACTGGCTCTCAGACAGTAGGCTTGTGTACCCCCAGCAAACATGTCTCAATACGAAGTAGAGCACAGGGATGGCTCCCAAATCTCACCCACTGGGAGTATTCAGGGGTCGTCACCCCATCTCTCTCTCACCCACCCTGAGAAGCAGCCACATATGCCCTGATTGACTTTTTTTCTGATAAAATAAAACTAAATTAGTTGATCATACTTCTTTAAACTTTTGGTTTCGTGATAAGAAGAAAATAAAAAATCCTCATCCCCAAAGACCCAGCAACGATTTAATGGGTTTTGTTCAAATGTCCCGCCCTGTTAAGTTGGTGATGTAGCTTTCTTAACAAACACTGGTATCAGTTAATGGGAAGTTCAGACTTAGCCCCTGAGAATTCCAGGTTCAGAGGCTTATGTCTTAACATAAACAGGCTGTGGACTTGCGGCTAAGACAGGTAAAGTAACGACACACAGACTATGATGAAATGAAAACTAATCCGAGGAGAATAATTTTCTGGATTTTCCTGAGAAGCCCTGCGAATCCTGGAGGAAATGATATCACGCTCCAGCCTCGCAGCCTCTGTCACACAGGGCAGTTGAGCATGCTCCAGGATGGTGAGTTCCGAGCACGCTGCCTGCTCCATGCACAGCCGCCGGCGCCTGCTGACCCCCGGGAACCCGGCCGGCACGCTGGGTTTTCCAACCACGACTTTCCCTTTTCCTTGTTTATCACTGAGCCCTATTTTGGGGGGATCTCTTAGGTGCTTCTCCACAACTATACTTTTTAGTCCTTGCTCACATCATCACAGAGTTAAGTTTAAGAAAGAACAAAAGGAATTGAGGAAATTAGGACAACTCTTCAGTTTGTTCAAAAAAGAAATAGATTCTTTTTCACAGATTCTTTCTTCATTCCCTTCCCCACATAGCAGCCAGAGTGGTGCAGTTCAAAGCCAAAGATTCTCCCCAAACTCTGCAAAGGTCCTAAAGTGGCTCCTTATTTCTCTGATGAAAGTCCTTCAAATGTTCTTTGGGCATCTACAATTCCCTCCTTCCACTAACATTTGTGGCCTCATCTCCTGCTCTCTCCTCCCTCATGTGCTCATGGAGGCCCACAAAGGCCTCAGGACCTTTGCACTTGCCTGCCACTCACTCAACTGTAAAGGGACCATGTTTTTCTGTTTAACTTTCCCTGCAGCTGTGTTAGTCTTCTTCATGAACCTCACCACCTGCTGGGGAGTGGGGCCAGGGGGCCAGGGCAGGTGACTGACCTTCCAGTCAGCTCCATTACAATTTGTTTCTGGCAGGAATCATCTCTTTGGATAATCCAAGTTCAGTTCTCCATAGTCCTTGTTCCCACCCTCTTTCTCTAAGTGGTGGTCTAGATATGAGTCCTGGGGATGAAGGAAACGGTAGCTGGATGATTTAAAAAAATCCCTCTTTCTTCTCTTAGAAAGCCTTGCTTTGTCTCTGCAAGGCAACAAGGAACTTTTGTGAGAACCAGAAAGTTATGTTGCCCACTCTCAGAGGATGTGGCCAAACACCATGACACACAGCTTGGCAAGCCAACCCAGGCCCGTTCCTTCCCCACACCCCTCAGGGAGGAATCCTATAGCCTGTCCTAAATAAAGGCCCAACTGGCTGTCGAGATTACTGCACCCGTAAAGGGCAGAGAAAGTCAGCTTGGGGACAAATATTGATCAACAACCTATGTGTCAAGAAACACTAGTACTAAACTTCTCTGGGATAACATGTTTCACATTATAGCCTTGGAGGAGCAGACACTCGGAGAATGAGATTTAAGGGAAGAATTAAAATATTCTTTTTATTACATATACCAACATTTCCAGAAGAGCCTGCAGGATCCATTTAAATCTTCAGAATAGCTTTCTCCTTTGTCTATTCCCTCATGACCAGGTCCAATCTAAATATTTCTATGCTGTCCCCGGAAGTTACTGTTGGAAGAAATAATGGACACGGTAAGACAGGTGTGCATGGAGACTTCTGGAATCCAGGCTTGGGTAAAGGAGGACAGCATGGGGAGAGGATGATGACATAATTAGTTGACATTTGAGAAAGGCAGTTTGTATCACAAATCCCAAAGGGGCTCAGGTCTGAGATTTCACCCAATTTACAAAGTAACAAGTTAGTCTTAGCCTGTCACAGTTTCACTGGTGATGGCAGAAGATACAGAGATATGACACTCCCAGGTCAGAAACAAAAGACTTTATTACTCACAGCACAGCAAGCAGCATAAGCATCAGCATATTGGCATCAATTCCCCTTGCTCTCCAAGATCCCACGGAGGTGATACAGAGGGGCCAAGTGGGTACTGCACACATAGTGAATTTGCATCACAGCTGAGAAATACTGAGTGTAGGGAGTCCGAGTATTTTATAACATGTAGTCAATAAACCTGCCTAACCTTTGCCCCAGAGGGAGATATTATTTTTATTTTACTGGACAATAAACAAGCCTGCCCTTTGCTCTGGAGAGACACATTCTCCTCCAGGGCTCCTTTCTATGTCAAAACGTTCTTATAAAGACAGTCTGGAATAAAGGCAGCCAGTGTCTTTGTTCACAAGAATCATGAAAGACACACACAGAATTGTTCCCCAACATGGCAAGGGAGAACTCAGTCTGAGACGTAGGTGGAAGTGTAGGCATTGGTCATCCCAGAGTTCTTGTTGTTGGTAAGAAAAAAATGAAAATTATAAAGCTGAAGTTCCCCCTTATGTTACCAGAAGACGACCCTGGCCTTTTTATCTCTGATACTGTCTCATAAACAAACAGAAATAGGCTCCCATACAAAACACGGGCAGGAATGAGGAGTTCAAAACTCGAGCACACTCCCCATGGGCACTTCTGTAGGGAGCTTTTTCTACCGGCTGGTGGGGACAGCAAACACCTCCATCCATCACGGATGACAGCTCCCGGCAACCGCCAGCGAGTCGCAGCCTCTGGAGCCACATCTCCAGGCAGAGACCAGTGATTATGTGTTTAGATTCAAATAAACCTTTAAAATGGCCTTGAGAGAGTTCTCAGCACTCCAGGAGACCAAGTAAGCATCAATAATATCATATGAAGTAAAACTGCATGAAGAGAAATTTGTCAGTTCTACTGATAGAATTGTTTTGACAATAAAATTTAGTATATTTTTCTTATGGCTTCCTCTGCTTCTGTAAGAATACAAATTATTCACTAATCCATTAAGTTAAATTTCTTAGAAAATTAGTGCAGCATTTTCTATGTCAAGTTGGTCTTAATTAAGTACTGGGGTAAGTGTCCATCCATCTCTTCGAGAGGCTCCCAGTGACAACAAAGTCACTGACGAAGTCGTCAGAGGAGAAGAGACAGTGCCAGGGTCACGCAGAAGTCAGCACCTGACTCACAGGAGCAAGAAAAATCCCTTCACCCTTGCTAACCCCCCTCGCTGCCTTCTCCTTTTCAGTTTCTGAGTGGGCTTCATCCTGCTTGGGCTGCAGATATTTTTAGGATAAACTGGCCAAAAATATGAAAATCTAGAATATTTGGCCTACTGGAGTGCCAAACACAGATTGAGCAAGGCGTTCAGATAAAGCTACCATCATACACGATGGGTTTGAAGACATTGAGAGGCTGAAGGAAGGAAGGAATGAACATGTAAAAATGTAAATTCTTGCAACACGTAAAAAAGGAAAGGTAAACTTCACATCCCTTAGTATGGCTATTATTGAGAAACGAAAAGAGTAAGAAGTGTTGATGAGGCTGTGGATACACTGGAACACTTGTGCATTGGGAAAGTGGGGATGTGAATTGCTGTGATTGCTGTGCAAAAGAGCATTGTGCTTCCTCCAAAAATAAAACAAAAGTAGAATCAGCTTATGATCCAGCAATGCCACTTCTGGGTGTGTACCCAAAAGAAGTGAAAGCAAGCAAGGACTTGAACAGATAACATGCACACCCACATTCAGAAAGGCATCGTCTGTAATGGCCAAAAAAGGAAGAAGCTCCGCAAGTGTTCATCAGCAAATGAATGGATAAATACAATGTGGTGTGGACACACAACGGAGTATTACGCAGCTTTAAAAAGGAAGAAAACTCCGACCTGTGCTGCAACATGGATGGACCTTGAGGACATTATGCTAATGAAAATTAGCCCTTTACAGAACGACCAACACTGCATGATTGATTCCACTTATATGAGAAACCAAGAATAATCAACTTTAGAGGCAGAAAATAGAAGGGTGGTTAGCGAGGGGCTTGGAGGAGGGAGAAATTGAAGTCATCACCTTAATGGGTACTGAGTTTCTTCCGCAGATGATGAAAAAGTTCTGGCAAGGGTTGGTGATGATAGTTGTACAGCAATGTGAATTTACTTAACACTACTGAACGGTACACTTAAAAATGATTAAATAGTAAATATTATAGGTATTTTACCATGATTTAAAAAAATTGGAAAGGTAGAATATTCGGTGAGTCATCAGTTGAAAAATGGATGGCATTTTTCACTTTTTAGCCAGATGTTTTGGCGTCCCACAGACATAGCCCAAATGAAATGATGAAGGATTGGGGAATTGAAGCCAGGACGCCGAGGTCTCAAGTGACGGCCATAATTACTGCATTTCATTTCCTGTGTATAAGGCAAACTGAGTTCAGGACCAAAAGCAATATTCCAAGGAGCCGTGATTAATTGCTCCTCCTATGTTTAAACGGACCCCCCTCCTGGTTTTTTCTAATTAATTGTTCTGCACAAGTAATTAGAGCAGTTTCCACCGCAGAGGTCATTCATGTGCATGTCCTGATGGAAGAAAACCAAAGGGCAATTTCTGCTTAGCGTTTCTGAGATTTCAAATGTGGAATATGCTAATCCACATTTACATAACGAACCTGCGGGTTGAACTGGGGAGGGGAAGGAACAGCCCTGTGGCGTGCTCCAGGCTTTGCACTGGCCTCTCATTCCCCCACACCGTCTTGTCTAATTTTCTCAGTAATCCTATGATGTATGTGTTATTGCTTCTTTCTTTATACCTGGATCTCAGAGAAGCTGAGTAACTTTACCTGAGTCACACAGACAGTGATGGAAGAGTGGCCGAAATCCAATCCTTTTAAGCTGTTCTGAACTCTGCATAGTGACAGGCAATAGAAACCATGGTGCTCCCGGAATCCGTGTTACTCATTCACGTATTTATTCACCATCCACCAAACACTTGTTCTTCACTTCCTTATTCCAGACACAATGATAGGCTCTGTAGATCTAAACATGGAATCATCTGTTGCTATTTCTAGAACATTCCATGCTAGTGACCAGCAGAATCACAGTGAGGACAGGAGTGACATGAGTCCAGACCACTCTGTAGATGTTGGGAGGATGAGAAGAAGTCAACAGTCAACAGTGAACAGCAGGCATCTCCATCACAAAGAACCAAGACAGCCTCAATGGGACGCTCAGAGCAGAGGAGAGGCAAATGAAGAGGAAAAGCTTTGGGGTTTTATTTGCGCGTTTTTGTCTGTCTGTGTGTTTGTTCTTTAAGACAGAGTCTCACTAAGTTGCCTGGGCTAGAATGCAGTGGCATCACTATAGCTCACAGTAACCTCAAACTCCTGGGCTCAAGCAATTCTCCAAGAGACTGGGACTATAGGCACATGCCCAGCACCAGGCTAATTTTTCTATTTTTCATAGAGATGGGGGTCACACTCTTGCTCGGATTCGTCTCAAACTCGTGGCCACAAGCAATCCTCCTGCCTCAGCCTCTCAAAATGTTAGGATTACAGGTGTGAGCCACTGCGTCAGCTGGCTTTTAAATATTATACTGAGGTAGACAGTGGATGGGGAGCCGCTGACATTCCTAAATGAGAAAATGATGAAGGCAAATCTGCAACTTAGAAAAATCACTGTGGACTTTTCTTTTTGGAGGCGGAGCAAGATGGCAGCCGAGTAACAGCTTCCTTGCATCTGGGCACCGTGAGTCTGGGGAGATAGGACTCCAGGCATCTCTGGCTGGTGGGAACTGCCTATCATCACTCCTATGAGGATACAGGGAGTCAGCGAGAGACTTCTGGACCCCAAGAGGAGGACTAAAACCGTAGAAAACCGGCAAGTGGTCTCGTGTGTTCAATACGTCTAAACCCGCCCACAACTGTAAGTTCAGTAACAGCGAGACTGCAAACCAGAAAGGCCTTACATGTGAACTGTTTTGATGTCCTTGGACTTGGCACTGAGTTGAACTGCCTTGGGGAAGGCCTGAGCAGGAGTGCGAGAACTTTGGCCGTTGTCTAGGGCCCCAGTCTGAGCCGCTGAGCCAGACGGAGCTAATAGTGTTTGGCGGTGGGTCACACGGATCCATTGTCAGTGATCTGCCCCGGCAAGCTCCGCCCTCAGGGTCCCAGAGCTAGAAACGGGTGGGAGCTGGTAACCCAGCAACCAAGTAGCCTAAGGGTGGGGTCTGAGCCGCCTTGCAGCCCTAACCCTCAGGGGCAGAGTGAGACCCGTTTTGGCACACTGAGTAAGTGGATAGCCACTTCAGCAGCGATTCCAGCGAGAAAGCTGGGAAAGCTTCTGCTCAGCAAGTTTACAAGTTCAAAGTGCCTTTTAAGTAGGCTGAAGAGAGATTCAGGGTGTCTACCTGCTGGGGTTTGAGTAATCAGCAGCCTCCAGTCGTATCAGAACTGTGACTAACATCTCATACCCCAGAAGACCACGTGTTGCCCAGACAATATTCAATAACATATACAAACTGCTTTGTTTTTGGTTGTGTATTTTTTTCTTTCTTTTTTTGTTTGGTTGTTTTTTTTGTTTATTTTGACGTTGCTGATGTTCTTTTGTTTTTTTAATTTCAATCTTTTCCACACAGATCCCTTTTTCTTTCTCAATTTTCCTAGTTTAATTATAATTTCCCATTGCTGCCTTTTTTAATAACTTCAACTTCATTTTTGCTAGTGTTTCTACCGATATAATTTGGTTTTTCACCCAATTTTATCCCTGTAAAGTTTTCTGTTTGCTTGTTTTGGTTTGATTTATAGCATTTTTGTCTTTCCTCTCTACTTGGTGGAGGTGGGGTACTGTGTTTGATCAGTTTAGCAAAGAGCTGCTGACCTCAAGGGAACCACGCAACTGGGCACCCCCAGAAGGTGGGGTTTTTTAAGGTTGTGTCAAAGTACCCTACTGTACACCTATATTGCCCTGTCTCCCTCTTTCTGTGCCTCTCTTCTTTTTGTCAATAGTCCTTATACCCACCCCCTCTCCTTTCTCTATCTTTCTTTTTTTCTTATCACTCGGTCCTCCTTTCTTTCATCCTCTTTTTTTTTGCTCTTCAACCTTCTCACCCTTCTGGTCCTGTAACCCTTAGTCCACAGGCACAAGAACTTAAAGAGCAAGAGGAAGTGAAAGGAAAATTAGGGCAAGCAAACAGATAAAAGAAATCACTCATGAGGAAGAATCAGCAGAAAACTCCAGGCAACATGAAGAACCAGTCTAGAACAACCCCACCAAGGGACCATGAGGTAGCTACTGCAGATGATTCCACCAGTATAGAAATGTTAGGAATGACAGAAAGGGAATTTAGAATATACATGTTGAAAACAATGAAAGAAATGATGGAAACAATGAAGGAAATTGCTAATAAAGTGGAAAATAACCAAAAGGAAATCCAAAAACAGAATCAAATAAGAGATGAACGATATGAAGAATATAAAAAGGATATAGCAGACCTGAAGGAACTGAAACAGTCAATTAGGGAACTTAAAGATGCAATGGAAAGTATCAGCAACAGGTTAGACCATGCAGAAGAAAGAATTTCAGAGGTAGAAGACAAAGTTCTTGAGATAACTCAGACAGTAAAAGAGGCAGAAAAGAAGAGAGAGAAAGCAGAACGTTCACTGTCAGAATTATGGGACTTTATGAAGCGCTCCAACATACGAGTTATAGGAATTCCAGAAGGGGAAGAAGAATGCCCCAGAGGAATGGAAGCCATACTAGAGAATATTATAAAAGAAAACTTCCCAAACATCACCAAAGATTCTGACACACTGCTTTCAGAGGGATATCGGACCCCGGGTCGCCTCAACTCTAACCGAGCTTCTCCAAGACACATTGTGATGAACCTGTCCAAAGTCAAGACAAAAGAAAAGATTCTGCAAGCTGCCAGGAGCAAGCGCCAGTTGACCTACAGGGGCAAATCCATCAGAGTTACCGCAGACTTCTCTAATGAAACTTTCCAAGCAAGAAGACAATGGTCATCTACCTTTAATCTACTTAAACAGAACAATTTTCAGCCCAGAATTCTGTACCCTGCTAAGCTAAGCTTCAAAATTGACGGAGAAATCAAATCATTTACGGATATACAAACATTGAGGAAATTCGCCACAACAAGACCAGCTCTACAGGAAATACTTCAACCTGTTCTGCACACTGACCACCACAATGGATCAGCAGCAAAGTAAGAACTCAGAAATCAAAGGACAGAACCTAACCTCCACACTGATGCAAAAGATAAAACTAAGCAATGGACTCTCACAAAATAAGACGAATAGAATACTACCACACTTATCCATTAGCTCAATAAATGTTAATGGCTTGAATTCCCCACTGAAGAGACATAGATTGGCTGACTGGATTAAAAAACACAAGCCATCCATTTGCTGTCTGCAAGAAACACACCTGGCTTCAAAAGACAAATTAAAGCTCCGAGTCAAGGGTTGGAAGACAATTTTTCAGGCAAATGGAATTCAGAAGAAAAGAGGAGTTGCAATCTTATTTTCAGATACATGTGGATTTAAAGCAACTAAAGTCAAAAGACAAAGATGTTCACTTTATATTGGTCAAGGGAAAACTACAACAAGAAGACATTTCAATTCTAAATATTTATGCACCCAATTTAAATGCTCCCAGATTCTTGAAGCAGACCTTACTCAGTCTGAGCAATATGATATCTGATAATACCATCATAACAGGGGACTTTAACAACACCTCTTACAGAGCTGGACAGATCCTCTAAACAGAAATTAAACAGATATAAGAGATTTAAATGAGACCCTAGAACAACTATGCTTGATAGACGTATATAGAACACTCCACCCCAAAGATAAAGAATATACATTCTTCTCATCACCCCATGGAACATTCTCCAAAATTGATCATATCCTGGGACACAAAACAAATATCAACAGAATCAAAAGAATTGAAATTTTACCTTGTATCTTTTCAGACCATAAGGCACTAAAGATGGAACTCAACTCTAACAAAAATGCTCAACCCCACCCAAAGGCATGGAAATTAAACAATCTTCTGTTGAATAACAGATGGGTGAAGGAAGAAGTAAAACAGGAAATCATTAACTTCCTTGAGCATAACAACAATGAAGACACAAGCTACCAAAACCTGTGGGATACTGCAAAAGCAGTTTTGAGAGGAAAATTCATCGCTTTAGATGCCTACATTCGAAAAACAGAAAGAGAGCACATCAACAATCTCACAAGAGATCTTATGGAATTGGAAAAAGAAGAACAATCTAAGCCTAAACCCAGTAGAAGAAAAGAAATATCCAAAATCAAATCAGAGATCAATGAAATTGAAAACAAAAGAATCGTTTAGAAAATTAATGAAACAAGGAGTTGGTTTTTTGAAAAAATAAATAAAATAGATAAACCATTGGCCAGACTAACTAGAAATAGAAAAGTAAAATCTCTAATAACCTCAATCAGAAACGATAAAGGGGAAATAACAACTGATCCCACAGAGATACAAGAGATCATCTCTGAATACTACCAGAAACTCTATGCCCAGAAATTTGACAATGTGAAGGAAATGGATCAATATTTGGAATCACACCCTCTCCCTAGACTTAGCCAGGAAGAAATAGACCTCCTAAACAGACCAATTTCAAGCACAGAGATCAAAGAAACAATAAAAAAGCTTCCAACTAAAAAATGCCATGGTCCAGATGGCTTCACTCCAGAATTCTATCAAACCTTCAAGGAAGAGCTTATTCCTGTACTGCAGAAATTATTCCAAAAAACTGAGGAAGAAGGAATCTTCCCCAACACATTCTATGAAGCAAACATCACCCTGATACCAAAACCAGGAAAAGACCCAAGCAAAAAGGAGAATTTCAGACCAAACTCACTCATGAATATAGATGGAAAAATTCTCAACAAAATCCTAGCCAATAGATTACAGCTTATCATCAAAAGAGTCATTCATCATGATCAAGTAGGCTTCATCCCAGGGATGCAAGGCTGGTTTAACATACGCAAGTCCATAAACGTTATCCACCATATTAACAGAGGCAAAAATAAAGATCACATGATCCTCTCAATAGATGCAGAAAAAGCATTTGATAAAGTCCAGCATCCTTTTCTAATTAGAACACTGAAGAGTATAGGCATAGGTGGCACATTTCTAAAACTGATTGAAGCTATCTATGACAAACCCACAGCCAATATTTTACTGAATGGAGTAAAACTGAAAGCTTTTCCTCTTAGAACTGGAACCAGACAAGGTTGTCCTCTGTCACCTTTACTATTCAACATAGTGCTGGAAGTTCTAGCCAATACAATTAGGCAAGACAAGGAAATAAAGGGAATCCAAATGGGAGCAGAGGAGTCAAACTCTCCCTCTTTGCTGACGACATGATCTTATACTTAGAGAACCCCAAAGACTCAACCACAAGACTCCTAGAAGTCATCAAAAAATACAGTAATGTTTCAGGATATAAAATCAATGTCCACAAGTCAGTAGCCTTAGTGTACACCAATAACAGTCAAGATGAGAAGCTAATTAAGGACACAACTCCCTTCACCATAGTTTCAAAGAAAATGAAATACCTAGGAATATACCTAACGAAGGAGGTGAAGGACCTCTATAAAGAAAACTATGAAATCCTCAGAAAGGAAATAGCAGAGGATATTAACAAATGGAAGAACATACCATGCTCATGGATGGGAAGAATTAACATTGTTAAAATGTCTATACTTCCCAAAGCAATCTACCTATTCAATGCCATTCCTATCAAAGTACCTACATCGTACTTTCAAGATTTGGAAAAAATGATTCTGTGTTTTGTATGGAACCGGAAAAAACCCTGTATAGCTAAGGCAGTTCTTAGTAATAAAAATAAAGCTGGGGGCATCAGCATACCAGATTGTAGTCTGTACTACAAAGCCATAGTGGTCAAGACAGCATGGTA
Source organism: Nycticebus coucang (assembly GCF_027406575.1). Taxonomy (NCBI): domain Eukaryota; kingdom Metazoa; phylum Chordata; class Mammalia; order Primates; family Lorisidae; genus Nycticebus; species Nycticebus coucang. The sequence continues at coordinate 75,658,073 of NC_069782.1, read as the reverse complement.
CTGGCACAAAAACAGAGACATAGACACTTGGAATCGAATTGAACACCAAGAAATGAAACTAACATCTTACAACCACCTAATCTTTGATAAACCAAACAAGAACTTACCTTTGGGGAAAGACTCCCTATTCAATAAATGGTGTTGGGAGAACTGGACGTCCACATGTAAAAGACTGAAACTGGACCCACACCTTTCCCCACTCACAAAAATTGATTCAAGATGGATAAAGGACTTAAATTTAAGGCATGAAACAATAAAAATCCTCAAAGAAAGCATAGGAAAAACACTGGAAGATATTGGCCTGGGGGAAGACTTCATGAAGAAGACTGCCATGACAATGGCAACAACAACAAAAATAAACAAATGGGACTTCATTAAACTGAAAATCTTCTGTACAGCTAAGGAGACAATAACCAAGGCAAAGAGACAACCTACACAATGGGAAAGGATATTTGCATATTTTCAATCAGACAAAAGCTTGATAACCAGGATCTATAGAGAACTCAAATTAATCCACATGAAAAAAGCCAACAATCCCTTATATCAATGGGCAAGAGACATGAATAGAACTTTCTCTAAAGACAACAGACGAATGGCTAACAAACACATGAAAAAATGTTCATCATCTCTATATATTAGAGAAATGCAAATCAAAACAACCCTGAGATATCATCTAACCCCAGTGAGAATGGCCCACATCACAAAATCTCAAAACTGCAGATGCTGGCGTGGATATGGAGAGAAGGGAACACTTTTACACTGCTGGTGGGACTGCAAACTAGTACAACCTTTCTGGAAGGAAGTATGGAGAAACCTCAAAGCACTCAACCTAGACCTCCCATTCGATCCTGCAATCCCATTACTGGGCATCTACCCAGAAGGAAAAAAATCCTTTTATCATAAGGACACTTGTACTAGACTGTTTATTGCAGCTCAATTTACCGTTGCCAAAATGTGGAAACAGCCTAAATGCCCACCAACCCAGGAATGGATTAACAAGCTGTGGTATATGTATACCATGGAATACTATTCAGCCATTAAAAAAAACGGAGACTTTACATCCTTCGTATTAACCTGGATGGAAGTGGAAGACATTATTCTTAGTAAAGCATCACAAAAATGGAGAAGCATGAATCCTATGTACTCAATCTTGATATGAGGACAATTAATGACAATTAAGGTTATGGGGGGGAAGCAGAAAGAGGGATGGAGGGAGGAGGGTGGGGCCTTAGTGTGTGTCACATTTTATGGGGGCAAGACATGATTGCAAGAGGGACTTTACCTAACAATTGCAATCAGTGTAACTGGCTTATTGTACCCTCAATGAATCCCCAACAATAAAAAAAAAAAAAAAAAAAAGAAAAATCATTGTGTTAATTCCATGAAGGACAGGTGGTGGCTGGCAAATCTGGAGGCAAGGAGATGGTATTCATTTTCTGGAGCTGTCCTAAAAAATCACCACAAACAAGGTGTCTTCAAATAGCAGAAATTTAATCTCTCACTGTATGGAGGCTGAGTTCTAAAATCCAGATGTCAGCGGGCAGGGCCATGTTCTATCAAAAGGCTCTAGAACAGCGGTTCTCAACCTATGCTTGTGACCCACAGGAACTGTATTAAAGGGTGGTGGCATTAGGAAGGTTGAGAACCACTGCTCTAGGGAATAATGGGTTCCATGTCTTTCCCTTAGAGTCCAGAGCCGCTGTGATCCTTGGCACTCCCTGGCTTGCAGAGTCACAGCTCACCCTCTGACCCTGTCATCACAGGGTCTTCTCCCTGTGGGTCTGTGTGTTTTTTCTTCTTCATGAGAAGACACCAATCATACTGGATATGGAGCCCATCCTATTCCTATAAGACCCTGATGACATCTGCAAAGGCCCAGTTCCAAATAAGGTCACTCAACAGGTACCAAGGGTTACCTAAATACATACATAACTCAGTTCACAACCGAGACCAGTCAGAGGACACTGCAATTGGCCAGCTGAGAAAATGAGGAGCTGACCAGCAGCACAGATGTGGAGAAGGGAGTTGATGAGAAAGAAGAACCAGCCAGGCCCAGCAATGAAGGTGAGATTCGTGTGGCCAGCCATCTTCCTGTGCCTGGCTCAGGCTGCAGAGGGTGAAGGAGAAGAGTTGTGGTGGAGGGAAGAGGGTGAGGGTGGTGGGGTGTCAGGACTCTGCTAAGCCTGTCTTTTGAACTTGGAGAAATACTGTTGACAGGGATCATGTGGATTCTCCACTGTTTAAATGACAGGGCTCTAAGGCCTGCATGATAAAATGCCAACTTTGAATTTGATGCTCAGGATCATCCAAGTGTGGCTCACAGCTCTCTCTCCAGCCTCATCACTCACGGCCTTCCTCTGCCTGCAACGTACACACAGACACGCACACACACAGGGCAATTGCTCACTCCATTTGCTCAAGTTTCCATAATGCGCGTGCCAGGAATCACGTGATCCTTCCGGATGAGACTTGTCTGTCTTATCTCGTCTGTGTCCACCCAGTGTGGAGAAGGCACCAAGGGCAAGCAGATTCCGCCCTTGCCCAGGGTGTGTCCCTACCTGCTGGACTCCTATTTGCTTCCATTCCTCTGCCTACATGTCACCCTCAGGGAGAAATAAATGAATCCCTCCCACCTCTCAGTTCCATCCCCTGTTGAACAGGTGACGGACGTGCTGTTTCATCACCCACGACTGCACTACCAGTCTAGAGAAACTGCAGAAGCCAAGATCATGGTTCTACTCCTCTTCAGGCCTGCAAGGCCTCACAGGGCCTACCCTAGAGTAGGTGCTCACGAAATATTTGCTGAAGAAAGCTAACTGCGTGGGCTCTCAGAGAGAAGCCTCTGGAGTCCACTGCGGGGATCAAGTGTAAGGGCTTTGAACTCAGACAGCCTGCAGTGGAGTCCTGGCTCCAGCCCTCAGCAGCTCTGTTCATTTAAGGGGATTTTTAAACTCCTTAAGCCTCCTATCCTCCCTTGAATATACAGTTCACAGCAGTAGAGCTACTGTGACGACTCAGTGAGCTCACTCACAGAAGCGTCTATCACCCCGCCTGGCATGGGCTCAGAACCAGGTCACTTATTACGGGCAGTCCTCAGTGGCCACCCAGACTTTCTGATAGCCAGCTCCCCTCCTGAGGACAGACCAAGGCAGCTTGTGAGTCTGTGTAGACTCAGTCCCTCCCGTCATTCTCTCCCCCCCTCCAGGTAACCACAGAATTATGACCTAATTAAGAGGAACATACCTGCTTCTCTCTGCTTCTTTACGCTACAGGTATTGAGCAATTGTGAGACATTAGAATGCTATCGAGAACCACTATTTCCAGCAGAAAACTCCAGGAAGGGAACAAAACCAAAGAACATTCCAAGAGAACTTGTGTAGGAGTTGAGAAAAGTGCTGCACAGCTTGCAGATGGGGTGGCGGCATGAGGTTGTGGCAGAAGCCCAGCTCTGTCTCCTGTGGACTGAGACCAGGCCAAGTGATTTGCCCTCCCTAACCTACCCTGTCTCCGCCTTATCATACCAATATCATGAAATAATATGTATGAAATAATGTGTATGAACTGACCGACCAGTGGGTGAGGTACAGCAACGATTCAAAATCCAGTACCTCTCCTGTTCTTCTGTCCTTAGAGATTATGGTGGGGCCAGAGAGAGGTGAATTACACTCCATGACCTCAGCCTCCCGCTTCTGGACACCAGGAGAGAGCTCCGTGACCTGCCCCCTAGGAGACCACAGGCAAGGCCCCTGGACCCGGTAGGGCCCCACTCGTTGGCCCTGCTGGATTGCCAGGCCCAACAGGCTGAGGCTGCAAACTCCACAGGGAACATGGGCTTGAGCTGGGGTTTGGGAGGGCGTGTGAGTCTGGAGTCAAACTCATAAAGGACCTAGGAGGACAAGAGTAGGTGGGATGTAGGAGGAAGAGGTTTGGACCAAGGAGGGTTTAGGAAAGGGAAAGCAAGTCACCCCAACACAGGGATGACTCTGCGGTTTTCATCTGGGCATCTTGGGAAGTGTTTGCTCAGAAGAACACAAAGTATAATAAACTGCCTGAGGGATATGCAGCCTTAAAGAATCCAAGGGCTCTTTTGTAATTCAAATGAGAATTGCTATCTGCCTAGGGAGACCTTTGAAGCTCAAGGTCATGAATTGCAGGCTGGGGGACTTGGCCTCCCACCCTGCTCTGGCACCTTGCAGTTGAATGACCCCAGTCAGACCCTTCACCTCCCCAACCCAGCTTCCTTCTCCAGCAGTTTGGAGAACTTGTTCTCTTAGGTTCCTGTTAACAGATATTTTGTAACATTTAGTTTCAGATTCCCAACCTCCCTTTCTTTCTTTCTTTTTTTTTTTTTTATTAAATCATAACTGTGTACATTTATGGGGTACAGTGTGCTAATTTGATATACAATGTGGGGATCAACCTCCTTTTCCTCCCAGTTCTGATTGTTTAAAGAATTGTTAAGAACTGTAATGTAGGGGGGAAAGTTGCATTCATTTTCTGTCTAATTTCCTGGACACTTAGATCTGAATCACAGGAAGCACATCGCAAGTACTTATCCAGGGGAAGGGGAAGGGACCGAGGAACATCTGTAACTTTAGCTCCATGGGTGATTTTTTATGATCACCCAATCATTAGCCTCAGCTGTCTGAAAATAAAACCTCATAAAACAGCTGCTGAAAATTGAATATGATTCAATCCTGAAAAGGCACATCTTTAAACTGTAGCAAAAGCCAAGGTCTCAGCCAGCAACTTGAAGCCAAGAATCTGAGAGATGTATTATGAGGAACACCAGCCTTCACCAGCTGGGCGGAGGATGTTTGTGAAGCCGGGGAGCTGAGATGAGTGCAGGCCACAGGTCCCCAGGGGTGTGGGCTGTCCTGTGACTGAGGGCTTCCACTGAGTCTCCTTTCATGTTGCCCAGACATGCCTTTGTCCACACTAGAGTCTAGAGTGGTTCTCAACCTTCCTAATGCCCCGACCTTTTAATACAGTGCCTCATGTTGTGGTGACCCCCAACCATAAAATTATTTTCGCTGCTACTTCATAACTGTAATTTTGCTACTGCTATGAATTGGAATGTAAATACCTGATATGCAGGATGTATTTTCATTGTTACAAAGGGGTCGTGACTCACAGGTTGAGAACCGCTGCTCTAGACCAAGGGGTCTTGGCTCCAGGCTGCAAGGATGGGCACTGCTTTCTAGGAGCAGAAGAGAACACACAGCCACGTCCGTGCTGTAGCTCTCCTTGGGAAGGCAGGTGGCTGGATCAGGGCATCCTCTTGGCCACAGGCTGCAGCATCACCAGCAACCCACAGGCCCTCAACCCTGGCTGCCCAAGAACAGAGCTCTGTGGTACCTGGTTTTCCAGAGCTTAGTGGCCTCCCTTTCAGGAGGTTGTGGCTCCTATGACTCACCAGAGGCAGTAAATGCAACCTTTCACCCGCAACTGCAGTCCTGATGCTTGCCTCTGACTGTGCAGGAGAAAGCCAGACAGAGCAAGAGGCCCTTCTTGGCGGGTTTAGTCGGCCGCCTCTGCCTCTGGGGACTTCAGAGCTCACCCACCCCATCATCCTCCACCAGGTCAAGGCTCTCCTCTGATGTCTTCCCTCTGCTCATTCGAGGTAATTCCCGTTGTCCTCAACAATAGACAACGCATTACCAGTAGAAAGCACAAATAATTTTGCTTACCCTGTTTTCCCAAAAATAAGACAGTGTCTTATTTTAAGGTGTGCTCCCAAAGACGCGCTAGGTCTTATTTTCAGGGGATGTCTTATCTTTCCTGTAAGTAGGTCTTATTTTTGGAGGATGTCTTATTTTCGGGGAAACGGGGTAGTTTGTGCTTAGTGACGAGGAAATTTTCCACTGGAAGCAAAGGCAATGGGATAAGACTAGCATTGTAAAGTGCAGTAGGCCTAGGTTAGGCTGCAGTCGGCCTCCCAGTAGTTCCCAAATCCTTTATTTTTTTTTTTAAGACCTTCTGTGGCGGGTCATTCCTTCTGTCCCCATCTCTCCCAGCGAGGCCTTTGCACACATGGTGCCCCATCATCTCCATTTCATCCCCACTCCCTTATCTTCACTTGCATAATCCCTATTCACTTTTTCAAAAAGAAACCTTTAATTTTAGAACGATTTTAGATTTATAGAAAAGTTGTAAATACAGTACAGGAAGTTCCCATATACCCAACACTCTCCAGACTTTATTCATATTCCTCAGTGTTTACCTAATATCCTTTTTCTGTACCGGGACCCCATCCAATGGGAAAAGATGTGACATTTCTTTGCTCTAGGCTGTGGCAGTTTCTCAGACTTCCCTTGTCAGGAGAGCCCTTTTTGGATGACCTTGATAGTTGGCCGAGTTCTGAGGAGACTTGGGTGTTTTTGTAGAAGGTCCAGTGTGTGGCTTCGTCTGGTATTTTCCTCATGATCATACCTGGGTTGTTCATTTAGGGGAGAAAGCCACAGAGGTCAAGGTGCATGTTATCAACATAACCAAACCTGGCTCTCTTGGCTTGCCTGACTGAGATGTTTGTCCAGCTGCTTTACTCTGAAGTGGCTCTTCCCTGTTTTCTACATGGTAGCTTTTGGAGGACCGTCACCCTAGGTGGCCCACACTTAAGGAATCAGGAGTCACAGTCCACCGCCTTCAGAGGAGTATAGCTACATAAATTATTTTGAATTCCTCCCTATGGGAGGTTTGTCTGTTCACTCCATTTTGAATTATTTATTCAATCGTGTATTGATGTCAATATGACTTCCTGGATATTCATTTTACCTTTTAGGTTATAATCCAGGACTGCTTTACGTTGTAATTTAATCAATTGTTTAAGCTATGGTCACTGGTGGTTCTCTGCCTTGACTCCAGTGTCCCTTTGACACCTTCATCCCTGAGTGCACACATGTCTGTGTGTGTGTGTGTGTGTACACGTGTGCAACTGAGCCCTTATGCTCTTTAGTACACCACTCGCCAGCCCCAAAATCAACTGTATTTCTAAGGGTCCTTGGTATTGGTATTAGCACTCAAGATTTGGGTGATGGTGACATGTTGCTTGTGAATACTGGGATGCCCTTGTTTCTAAGCCCTCCTAAATGATACGGCAAAGAAAAATACATGAACATACAAACACATGTCTATCCACGTATCTACAAATAGTCCTATATGTGTCCATCTGTATCTATATTTAAGTAAACAGGAGTTAATACTAAAATCTCTAATCCAAGACCACTTGTGTCATTCTAACCTTCCTTGTCTGTCTGTAACCTCATCCTCCAACAGTGAGAAAACTGGGATCCACCATCTGTCACCATTCATTATCGGGCTTCACTCTCCATGTATTATGGTTTCAGAATCATTAACCCATACTTTTGCAGGAAACAACTTTACCGGCTTGAGGTCAGTGCTTACGTATGGTTCCTTCTGACTTTAGTTTTACAGTCTCCGCTCACTTCTACGTTACCTTTCAGCACGTTTTCCCCCATCCCCTGCAGGGAAGTTACTTCATACATTTGTAACACAATTACATTATTCATTTGTTTATTTATTTTGTCATAGTGTGCAGTCCATTCTGGTACCCACCAACCACCTCGTTGATTTTTTTTTATTTATGTTAAAACTCACTTTTCACTGCCTATAGTTTTATGAGTTTTGACAAATGCACAGAGCCATAGAGCAATCTGTCTATCATTACAGTGTCATAAAGAAGACTACCTTACTAATCACCCAGACTTTGTCTATTCAATCCTCCTGCCTTCCCGATCTTTCTGGAAATCACTGCTCTATTTATGCTACTATCATTTTGCCTTTTCCAGAATGTCATATAAATGGAATAAAAAATTTCCCAGGACAGAAAGTAAATGTGGCCCAGCATGGATTATGACCAGAGTCTTACCCATACCTGACTTACCTGATTTAGATGATGAGATTTGAGAGTTCTGCGTAAAGGAGATTTAAGGTGACATTTTGAACCTTGGTTAAAGCTGTAACAGATGGGATGTTACAAGGGGAAAGTGTATTTCCTTATGAGACTGATGTGCTTTAGGGCCAGAAGGTAGACAGTTATAGGCCAAATAATGTCTCTAAAGAATTCTGAAATCTGTAGATATGTTATCTTACATAGACTAGGAGATTTCATAGATGTGATTAAGGTTCTTAAAATGGAGATACTGTCATGGGTTATCAGGATATCAGGGTTGGCCTAATGCAATCAAAATGGTCCTCATAAAAGAAGAGGGCAGGTGAGTCAGATCAGAGTAATATTATATAGGACATACTCAGCAGGCTGTTCGTGGCTTGGAAGATAGATGAAGACAATGAGTTAAGGAATTTGGGCAGCCTACGAAGCTGGAAAAGGAAAAAAAAAAAAAAGTAAAGAAAAAATGGAAGGAAGAGAGAGAGGGAGGAAACTAACCCTATCAACGCCTAGATTTTACCCCATGTGAGACTCATTTTGGATTTTTGACCTCCAGAATTGTAAAATAAATTTTTGTGCATGAAGCCACTAAATTTGTAGCAATTTGTTACAATAGCAATAGGAAATTGCTTCAAAATCTACTACAGCCCCAAGTTAATTTTTATAAGGTGGGCCTCTGGTTCCATACTTAGCATATAGATGTCCAATTGTTCTAGCATCATTTGTGGAAAAGACTACACTTTGTCCATTGAATTGTCTTTGTACCTTTGTCAGAGATCAGCTGATTATATTTATATGGGTTTATTTCTGGGTTGTATGTGACAATTAGTTAGCCACTACTCCATCATCTTGATTACTATAGCTTTATAGTAAATCAGATAGTGTGAGTCTCCAAAACTACTTCTTCTTCTTTAATATTATATTGACTATTCTAAGTCTTTTGTCTTTCCAGACACATTTTGAAATTAATGTGGTGACATCTAAAAAACAGATTGCTGGAGTTCTGAATGCAATTACATTCAAAACTAAACAAGAATTTGGATTACATTTCTGAAACTGAAAATTATACTGTGGAGAATTGACGTTTTAGCAATACTCAGTTAATATGTAAACCTGGAATATCTATCCCCTTTAGTTATATTTTCTTTGGTTTCATTTGTCAGAGCTTTATAGTTTTTAACATATAGAATCAGGCAACCTAAAAGAAGAGACTAAGGCCAAGGTCTTAATCCATAGAGTTTTAATAAGGAAAACTTTCAGGACACACCTAGGAAAAACACAGACTCTTAGTGATTGTTTTCCCAAAGGGTGATTTGGGGACTTCAGTCTTTCAGGGGAATAAAGCATACAGAAAGAAAAAAGGAAGGAAAGGGTGAGTAGGGAAGCAAAACAGCCACATTCTTGTGAGGCCCAGTAAATCTACATTTACATAAGATAAGGTACATGTTTGAAGAGAAAAAGGGAGTGAAGAAAGCATCAGTTATGGAGCTGTCCCTGGATGGGTGGGAGAATGATCTTATCTTGTCTCTGTTGTGCCCCTGGGAAGATAAACTTGTAACCAACATCATTAGTGTGAAATCAAACAGTCTGTAGTTTAGGATCTAGATTTAGCCTACAGACTCAAAGTTACAATTTGTAGGCCAGCAAAAAATTTTCTCATGAATGCCGTGTAGGGGCAGCCCTGGTAGATGCTGGAGTCTTTTACCTTTCTGTGGGGATCTGGCTGATGCATAATGTTAGTACAGCTATCCATTTGGAAGGAGGTGTCACACAGCTCAAGCTTGGGTCTTGACATTCCTTTTTGGGTGTTGGACTGGGGAAAATGGTCCTGGGATTTTTATTTTCGGGTATAATTCTGAGTATTTTTTATTTTAGATTTATTAGTGAATATTTTTTGGTACTATTATAAATAGTATTTGGGTTTCACTTAAAATTCCAAATGTTTGTTGTTGCCATATAGTAAATGAATTTATTTTTGTATGCTAATTGTATATTCTGCTACCTTCTTATTTGCTTATTCATTCCAGAAGGATTTGGGGTGTTTTTTGTAGATTGTGAGTGCTTTCTACCTAGACAATTGGGCATATGTGAACAAATAATAGTGTTATTTCTATCTTTCAAATTTGTATACCATTTATTTCTTTTTCCTGTCTTATTGCATTAGCTAGGACTTCCACTATGATGTTAAGCAGAAATGTTGAGAGAGTACATCTTTGTCTTATTTCTAGTCTTAGGGAAAAGTATCAGTCTATACTATTAAGTGTGGTGTTAGCTGTAGGTATTTCACATGTACCCTTTATTAAGTCAGGGACGTTCTCTTCTATTCTAATGTGTTGGGAGATTGTAGAGTAAATGGGTGGTGAAGTTTGTTGCATGCTTTTCCACATCAATTGTTATTATTATTATTTATTTTTCTTCTTTAGTCTGTTAATTCAATGAATTCCATTGATTCGTTTATGAACCAGCCTTCTGCTGCTGCACCAAGTGCTACATGATTGTAATGTGTTATACTTTTTTGATATTGCTTACTAAATTTTCTAATATTTTGTTAAAGACTTTTGTGACTATGTCCTTGAGAGATATTGTTCTCTAGTCTTACTGTGATTTTTTTTCTAGTTTTAATATTTAAGTAATAGTGGCCTCAAAAGAGTGATTTAGGAAGTGTTGACTTCTAATTTCTACAAGAAATTGTGGAAAATTGATATTATTTCTCTCTTAATTTTATTTGCTAAGCCTGGTGCTTTTTTTTGTTTCTTTTTCTTTTAGAGGGTTTGTAATTATCAATTCAATTTATTTACTTAATTAGAGCTATTCAGGTTCTCTGTTTCTTTTTGAATGCATTTCAAACGTTTGTGTCTTTCAGGGAATTTTCCATTTCATAGAAGCTATCAAATTTGTGGATGAAGTGTCAGTTGTGGCATTCTCTTATTCCCATTTGATGCCCAAGGGATCAGTAGTAATAACCTTTCTTTAATTTCTGATACTCTTAATTTGATATTTTCTCTTTATTCCCTAGTTACCAATTTTCTTGATCTTTTCAAAAAATTGGCTTTTAATTTTGCTGATTTTGTGGATTGTTTTTATTTCTTCAATTTCATCAATATTTTCTCTAATTTTTATTATTTTCTTCTGCTTTTTAATGTATAATGTGTCCTTTTTCCTCTCAATTCACAAACAGGAATCTTAGGTCATTGATTTTCCATATTTCTTCTTTTCAAATATATGCATTTAGGTTGCTTCATGACTTGCCAATTACGAACTGAGCTGCAATGAATATTTTGGTGCAAATGTCTTTGAGGTAAAATGAGTTTTGTTCTTCTGGGTACATACCTAGTCATGAAATTATGAGATTAAATGGAAGGTTGACTATTAGTTCTTTAAGAATTCTCTGTACTGGGTGGTGCCTGTGGCTCAAAGGAGTAGGGTGCTGGCCCCATATGCCAGAGGTGGTGGGTTCAAACCCAGCCCCAGCCAAAACTGCAAAAAAAAAAGAATTCTCTGTACTTCTTTTCATAAAGGTTGCATTAGTTTGCAACCCCACCGAGAGTGCAAAAGTGTTCCTTTCTCTCTACATACATGCCAGCATCTGCAGTTTTGGGACTTTGTGATGTGGGCTATTTTACTGGAGTTAGGTGACACCTCAGAGTGGTTTTGATTTACATTTCTCTGATGATTAAAGACTATGAACGTTTTTTCACTTGTTTGTTGGCTATTTGTCTGACGTCTTCAGAGAAGTTTCTATTCCGATATCTTGCCCACTTCATAAATGGGATTGTTTACTATTTTACTTTTTGATTAATTTGAGTTCTCTGTAGATTCTAATTATCAGGCCTTTGTCATATTCATAACATGAAAAAATCTTCTCCCATTCTGAAGGCTGCCTGTTTACCTTGGTTATGTTACTCTTAGCTGCACGAAAGCTTTTTAGCTTGGTCAAGCCTCACCTATTTATTTTTGGTGCTGCAATTGCCAGGGGGTGGTTGTGGCAGTCTTCCTCATAAAGTCTTTTCCCAGGCCAATATCTTCAAGTATTTTCCCCACACTCTTGTCTAGAATTTTTGTTTTGTGTCTTAAATGTAAATATTTCATGAGCAAGAATTAATTTTTGTTATTGGTGAGAAGTGTGGGTCCAGTTTCAGTCTTCTACATGTGGCTAACCAGTTCTTCCAGCACCATTTATGAAAAAGGAATTCTTTTCCTCAATGTATTTTGGGGGGGGGGGTTTATCAAACATCAAATAGCAATACGTGGCTGGGTTCATCTCTAGAATCTCTGTTCTATTCCATAGGTCTGTATCTCTATTTTTGTGCCAGTACCATGCTGTTTTCATCACTATAGACTTGTAGTATAACCTGAAGTCTGGTAACATGATGCCTCCAGATTTGTTTTATTTCTAAGAATTGCATATGCTACTTGGAGTTTTTTTCTGGTTCCATATGAAGCCAAGTACTATTTTTTCAAGTTATTCAAAGTATGATATTGATGCTCTGATGGGGATTGATTAAATCTATAGACTGCTTTGGGTAGAATGGACATTTTAATGATGTCGATGCTTCCTAGCCGTGAGCATGGTATGTTTTTCCATTTGTTAACATCTTCTGCTATTTCTTTTCTAAAGGTTTCATAGTTATCTCTGTAGAGGTCTTTCATATCCTTTGTTAGATGAAGTCCCAGGTATTTCGTCTTTTTTGGAGTTACTATAAGAGGTACAGTAACTTTGACTTTATTGTCAGCTTGACTGTTACGGGTATATATAAAGGCTACTGATTTGTGGATGTTGATTTTATATCCTGAGATGCTTGTATATTCCTTGATCACTTCTAAGAGCTTTGTAGTTGAGTCTCCGGGGTTTTCCAGGTATAAGATAATGTCATCCATAAAGATTGGGAGCTTGACCTCCTCTGTCCCCTCTTTGAATACCATTGATCTCAATCTCTTGCCTGATTGCAATGGCTAGGACTTCCAGCACTATGTTGAATGGCAGGGGTGACAGTCAGCATCCTTGTATAGCTCCAGATTTGAGTGGAAATACTTTCAGTTTTACTCCTTTCCATATGATATTGGTTGGGGGTTTGCTATAGATGGCCTTTATAAGTTCAAGAAATGTCCCACCTAAGCCTATTTTCTTGAATGTTCTTATCATGAAAGGATGCTGGATATTATCAAAAGCCTTTTCTGCAGCAATTGAGAAAATCATATGGTCTTTGTTTTTTATTTTATTTATGTGGTTAATCATATTTATGGATTTATGTATGCTGAACCAAACTTGCATCCTTAGGATAAAACCCACTTGATCATGGTGTATAACTTTTTTAATGTGTCACTGTATTCTGCTTGCTAAGATCTTATTGAATATAGAATAATCATTCATAATTAATGAATATCAATTATATCGTGCTATTATTTTCTTTTCTTGTTGACTCCTGGTTTGACTCTATACCTGTTGACTCTATACCTGGTTTGGAGATCAGGGTGATATTAGCTTCATAGAATGGGTTGGGGAGTAAGACTAGTTCCTCTTTGAAGGTTTGATAGAATTCTGGTGTGAAACCATGAGGTCCAGAGCTTTACTTTTGGGGGCAATTTTGTATAGTTGATGCTATTTCAGCACTTGATAACAGGTATATACAAAATTTCTAATTCTTTTTTTTTTTTTTTGGTAGAGACAGAGTCTCACAGTACCACCCTCGGGTAGAGTGCTATGACGTCACAGCTCACAGCAACCTCTAACTCTTGGGCTTACGTGATTCTCTTGCCTCAGCCTCCCAAGAAGCTGGGACTACAGGCACCCGCCACAACGCCCGGCTATTTTGTTGTTGTTGTTGCAGTTTGGCGGGGGCTGGGTTTGAACCCGCCACCCTCGGCATATTGGGCCGGCGCCCTACTCACTGAGCTACAGGCGCCGCTCCAAAATTTCTAATTCTTAAAACCCTGAATAGCCAATACAATTCTTCGAAATTGAAACAAATTTGGATGGAGTTGAAACACATTTTCCTTAGTAAAGTATCTCAAAATGGAAAAAAAATCCAATGTACTCAATAATAATATGAAACCAATATATAAACAATTGCATATCCACACAAACAATAAAAGGCAAATATAGTCTAGCAAGGGAAAAGGAAAAGGAGGAAAAGGAGTGGGGAGAGGGGAGGGCAATTGGAGGAAGGAGGGAGGGCGATTGGCAGGATCTCATCTAATCTATCCATTCCATGAGAGTGCTCAGCATGCCCCCTGGGTGAAGGGCTCAACCTCAACTTGAACTTAAACTTGGAAGTGAGAACAATGTAACCTAAAAATGTGTGCCCTCATGTTAATTTAAAATAAAAAAATAAAAATAAAAATATATGCATTTAATGCTATCATTGTTTCTTTCAGAGCTACTTTTCTGCATCCCCCAAATTTTGAAAAGTTGCATTTTACTTTTTATTTGGTCCAAACTTCTTTTTTTCCTTAATTTTTGAGACTGCTTATTTCACTCATAATTTATTTGGAAATTTTCATCTGTTCTGAATTTTATATTTAAAGTGAAGTTCTTGTCGTTGACCAACTATAGTTGGTCAGTTTTGTTATCAATTTCTATTTTAATAAGAAGGTGTAAGAACATACTTGGTATGGTTTTTATTCTTTAAAAAATTTAAGATATGTTTTATGGGCTAGAATGTGTATAAATTAACATGTGAGCTTGAGAAGAATGTATATTTTGCTACTGTTGGGTGGAATTAGACAAAGTTGATTCTTAACAGTGTTCAAGTGATCTCTGTCCTTACTGATTTTCTGCCTAATTGTTTAATCAGTTATTATAGAGGGACAAACAAGCCTCCAGCTATAACAGTGGATTTATCTAAGTCTCCTTTTATTTCTATCTATTTTTGTCTCAAGTATGTATCTTGGTGCTCTGTTGTTAGGTGCATATAGAGTTAGGGTTTTTATGTCTTCTTAGAGAATTGACTCCTTTATCATTACACAAGGCTCTCCTTACTCCTAACAATCTTCTCAGTTCTGCTGTTTTCTCTCTCTGAAATCAATACAGCTATTCTGGCTTTCTTTTGATAAATATTAGCATGCTATATATTTTCTCCATGTTTTTCTTTTCTTTCTTTTTTTTTTTTAGAAATAAGACTTTATTATTCTCCATGCAGACAAAACAGAGATCAGTGCTTTATAAACTCTTTGTTAGGAATAACATTTAATAAAATAAAATAGTTTATTAGCTCTTTAATTTATTAGTCATAAATAAAAACATACATTCATTGTATTTCACTGGTTAAATTAACTTCCACTTTTCATCATTTATATTATTGTCACAATATCCCTGGTAGGTAGGAAGGCACTATTTATACCCTTTTTTTAAATAGGTAAAGAGACTCAAGTTCAGAGATGTTATTTTCTTTCAAGGTCACAAGCACAGAAAATCACCAAACTAAGATGAGCCTATTGTCTTAGGATTTCTTATCTAAAGTGGAATTTTTTTTTGTTTGTTTGTTTTGCAGTTTTTCGCCAGGGCTGGGCTTGAACCTACCACCTCTGGCATATGGGGCTATATATTTTCTCTATGTTTTTATTTTCAACTGGTTTGTTTTATATTTAAAGTGAGTTTCCTGTACCCATCTACACGGTTATAGTTGGTTTCTCTTTCTTTTTTTTTTTTAAATCTGCTCTGATAATCCATCTTTTAGTTGGTGCGTTGAGACTAATCTTGTGTAAAGTGACTATTTATGTAGTTTGTTTAATACCTACCTTATTTATAATGTTTTTATTCTTTGCACTTGTCCTTTCTTTTTCTATTTTCCTATCTTCTCCAGTTTTAATTGCACATTTTACATGATTTCACTTTAAATCTTCTCTTCATATATCATTAATATTTCTTTTCAAGGTTTTTGTGATTGCCTCAGAGTCTACAGTTCATATTTTTAGCAATCTCAGTCCACATTCATTTACTACTTTACATGTAGTACAGGTAACTTATAACAGGATATTCCCGATTCCTTGCTGCCACTCCCGAGGGGCAGGCACATGCCAGGTACTAGTGCAACATTCAGTGCATGTTCAGTATTATATGAATACTGGAATGTATAAATGAACATGTGAGCTTGAAAAGAATGTATATTTTGCTCCTTTCTTGAGTAAAATAGCAAATAAGGCCTGAGACTGCTGGAACTCCAGAGGGCTGAGGGGCTAGAGGCTCGGCAAGTTAGGGAACCCGTATGTGCAGGATGACGGATGTCTTGGTGAAGGACTGGGACATAGCAGGAAGGATATGGCCTGGCTGGAGTTTGGGAGGAAGAACTGGGGACAACTTTTATTTTTGTTTTAAGATTTTGTTAAACTCCAATTAACAAATGTGTCTGTCCTACTTTCTGGCCTTTCACTGAGGATCAATTTTTGTCTCACATTGTGGCAGGTGAGTCCTCCTGCCCTACCTGTGACTTATGTTCTCTGTTGCCACAGAAAAGAAAAAGAGACGGAGGCTCAGAGAAGTAGATGTTTTGTCAAAGGCCACAGACTCCTCAGAAAAGCTGGGACCTGGACCTGACTCGCCTACCTCCAAATCCTGCTCACATGGCTCCCTTGTGTTTCAGTCCAAGAATAATGGCTCCCATGTCTTACCTCCAACAGGATGAGCAGAAAATGCCAAATGAGGCTCCTGTAGGGCCTGGAGCCTTCCAGGCTCCCTCCATGTGATCTCCCTCCAAAGCTATAGCAACAGGCTGACAGATCCATGTAACGACCCAGACTTGGACCTAGTGGGTCCTATTTTGTGGCATAATTAAGTCCAGAGACCTCAAGAAATGCTTGATGGAAGCAAGTACAGTAGGCCCAAACACTGGCCAGGGGACAGTTTATTAGACCACCTACGAGGTAGAAATCCAAGCCTGGGCCCTTTGGAGGCTGCACCTGGCACAGCAGACCAGGCCAGGGCTCTCCAGGATGCCTGAGAGACCCCAGCAGTCTGCACCCCTGTGATAAGGCCCAGGCTCTGCGTGTGTGTGGTGGCAGAATTGTGACCTCCATCTGCACCCTAATGGGCTCCTGGGAGGATCTGCCTGGTCAGTGGACTAGACTGAATGACCTAGTAGGCCCTCCTGAAACCAGGGCCAGACTGTTGAGCTGAAATGAGGAGTGGGAGCCACAATGCGTGAGTGACAACACCTCAGCCTCCGTGTCTGTGCAGACCCCCTCACAGCCCCTGGTGACATGTGGTTCCAGGCACTGGGCTGGGCCTGTCCTTGGTCACTGTCCAGGTGGGTGCATGGTACTCAGGGGTTTGGCTGCCAATTCACAGCTGCACACTCATCCAGTAATTGGTCTGGGAGTCTTCAGGAGAAAGAGTCCAGAATTTTCGAATCC
Source organism: Nycticebus coucang (assembly GCF_027406575.1). NCBI lineage: Eukaryota > Metazoa > Chordata > Mammalia > Primates > Lorisidae > Nycticebus > Nycticebus coucang. Next base: position 75,640,816 of record NC_069782.1, on the reverse strand, counting down.
ACACTGGTTTCCTATAAAAAGCAAGCTGGCATGAGGAAGGGGGTTGCAAGGGTCCCAGACAGCGTCTAAAGCCGACCTCACTTCCAGAGTGATAGCCTCTCCCAGAGAGGGAGGAATGGTATCTGGCATTCAGCAGCCCCTGAGGGATAGCTCTGTGGCTTGCCTCTCTCCCATGAATGGAAAAGATATAATCTGAGGATATATCAAGGGGCTGCAGAGCTAAGGTCCAGGTCTCTGATGTACCCAGAGTGCTCCTGGCCTTGTACACTCACCCTGACAGCCCACGACTCCCTGAGCCCACCCTCCTGGAGATCCCACTGACCTAGAGAGCTAGTGCTGGGCTCTGGAAACACTTGGATCTGTTAGAGTGAGTGAGAGAGAAAGTGAGAGAGAGAGAGAAAGAGAGAGAGAAAAAGAGAGAAACGTATTAGGGGTTGAGGAAAGCTGACTAAGGAAAGAAAACCACTACTGCTCAGGAATAAACTAAGAATTTCCCAGTTGAAGCAATGTACCCCGGAAGTGTGTGTGCTTTCAGTTCATCATATCCCTGCAGCACTTTTTCTTCTGCTCCAGTTACAGAAAAGAAATTGAAACTTGGAGAGTAGTAGGAATAACCAAGCTCTGGACACTGCCGGAGCCAGGAAGACAGGCCCTGCAGGGGTGCTGAGCTCCGGCCACCCTGGTGGAGGGCTCCTTTCAGAAGGCTGGGCTCCTTTCAGGATGCATGGGCACCCTCAGGCTTCTGCCAAAGGGAACCCGAAAGTGCGAAGTAGTAATTCCTGAATGTTGCAAGATGTTGTTCTCTTTAAACAGAAACATAAGAAGTGAAAATCTAAAAAGCAGCTGACAAAGCAGCAAATGTGCTCAGTCTCAATGCCCTCACCGGAGTAAGAGGCAAATTCCCTACGCAAAATAAGTTATCATCAGTTATAATCGGAGTATCATAGGGTACCCAAAGCCACACAGCCAGTCAGCAATTCCTAGTACATATTCTAGAAGCATCCATCCCCTCTTGTTCTTTTTTTTTGAGACAGAGTCTCACTATGTCACCCTGGGCAGAGTGCTATGGCATCACAGCTCACAGCAACCTCAAACTCTTGGGCTTAAGCCATTCTCTTGCCTCAGCCTCCCAAGTAGCTGGGACTACAGGCGCCTGCCACAATGCCTGGCTATTTTTGTTGTTATTGTTGTTATAGTTGCATTGTTATTTAGCAGACGCAGGCCAGGTTTGAACCTGCCAGCCCTCGTGTATGTGGGCAGTGCCCTAACCACTGAGCTATGGGTGCCGAGCCTCTTTTTTTTTTTTTTTTTTGAGACAGAGCCTTACTCTATCACCCTGGGTAGAGTGCTCTGGTGTCATAGCTCACAGCAACCTCAAACTCTTGTGCTCAAGTGATCCTCTTGCCTCAGCCTCCCAAGTAGCTGGGACCACAGGCGCCCGGCACAATGCCAGTTGTTGTTGTAGTTGTTGTTGCAGTTGTCATTGTTGTTTAGCAGGCCCAGGCCTGGCCCTGGTGTGTGTGGCTGGTGCCCTAACCACTGAGCACGGGCACCGAGCCTGTTTTTTTTTTTTTTTTTTAAACTCTTTTTATTTTATTTTATTTTTTTGCGGTTTTTGGCCGGGGCTAGGTTTGAACCTGCCACCTCTAGTATATGGGGCCAGCGCCTTATTCCTTTGAGGCATAGGTACCACCCTTGTTCTTTTTTTTTTTTTTACATGAAAATATTTTCTTCCCCAAGAGATCCATAAATTCCTTGAGTGCCAAAGCTTCTCAAGTGACTGCACAGGTGGGCCATTTAGATGTTCTGTGCATGCTTGGTGCAGAGCTAAGTGCATGACAATTGGGTAAAGAATCATGGACTATGTGGAGCAGGTCGTGGGGGCACAGGGGTGAGGAGAAAGTCCTGGGGGCACAAGAATAATGGGCAAGGTCCTGCCCCAGACCTCACAGAACTTCGAAGGCATCAGAGAGGTACAGCTCTCAGCCCCGTGGTCTTGCCTGGTTTCCTCCTCATGGTTCTACTCAAGCACTTAACCAAATGATCTTATAAGTGGTTGATCAAACCTACAAGTTTTATATAAACTAGTGGTTAGAAATTGGGGGGTTTTGAATAAGGAAAATTGTAACGATACAGGAGAAACAAGTGTAAGGGTTCTCTCCAGCTCTCTCTCTGCAGAATGTCATTTTTATCTAGCAATATATATGCAGTCCCTGAGTTACAAATATCTGACTTATGTGACATTTGCACCTACAAATGGAGGCTATTACAAGTAATAGGTAAATGTACCTGTTCTAACTTACATACAAATTTAGCTTAAGAACAAACCTATAGAACCTATCTCATTTGTAACTCGGGGACTAGCTGTATTACCTGCATCCATATACGGGGTGATCATAAAAACTAATTTAAAATGGCACAGTATTTTAAATTGCACATGAACTTTATGGCAACCCTGTATAAGCATTTATTAATTCTCTGTTAATGAAGAGACTGTCATTTTGGTTATGCTATTCCCAGCCTCTCATGCAGAAGGTGAGTGGTGGGCCACATGGTCAGCTGGGAGGGACATCCGGTCTCACAGGATTCTCCTGGCTTAGGTGATGAATAAGGCTCATGAAGACCCTTCCTGGGAGTCTACTTGTCCAGGAAGAGAGACAGACGGTAAACAAGAGAGCAAATAGATCATTTCGGATCCTAAGAAGCTGTGAGTAAAGGAAAACTTCCAGGGAGTATGAGCAGGAAGGGCAGGGAGACACCAGGTCCAGAGTGAGGGGACATGCTTGAGTGATGTAAGGGACAATGCACCCTGAGCCACCCTCCCTGACAGCTGGAAGGCAGCCAGAAAGGAGTGGAGTCAGTGCAAATGTCCCGTGACAAGAAAAAAAGCTTCACGCTGCATGCTTCTCAAGATCAGCTTGGCTGGAGCTGGGTGAGCAATGGCAGAGCAAGAGATGCTGAGAACCCTACAGATCATGGTGTTGGGTCCGGATTCTGTTCCGGGAAGAATGGAAAACTGTAGGTAGTTCTGAGTAGGAGCTTATGGAAACCACACCCCAAGATCTAGGAAACAGAACAGGCAGCAGCAGTGTAAACTCTCAGGCATGTGGCTACCAGAACAGGATGAAGGCAATGTCCCTGGTAAGACAGGGACCCTGTCTGGGTAGAGTGGGGCTATTGAGGAAGCAGTGAAGCAAGAGCCAAAACTTAGTACGCAGCAAGCCACTTCTGAAAATGTCCCTTTCAAGAGGAGCAGAGAGGATGGATGGTGGTTGGAGGAAGGATGTGGGGCCAAGATGCACCCTGAGAAGGCCCTCTGGGAAGGAGTGAGGTCCATACAAAGATCCTGGGGTAGAAAACAAGCTTCACCTTCCTATTTTTAAAGGTCAAGCTTTCACCAAAGATGTGTGTGCTGTTGGAAAGACCCAGTGGCAAGGGAACACCTGCTGATCAGTTGATATGAATGGTTCTGCAGGAGCAGTCACAGGTCCATAGTAGATACTTTGAGGAGCAAAACTTTTCTTTTTGCCCCTTGTTTCTCCATGTGTAAAAAAGTAAGGACAGAGCACTGAGGAAGCCAGAGCCAGCATGTAAGACCCAGGCTGAGAGATCCTTGAGAGCTTCCTGGGAGAGGCCACACAACATTGTGCTGAGAGGGGCGGGAGCAGCAGCAGCCTGCCCGTGTTAGGAGGCAGGGGGATGCTCCAGGAAAAGAGAGTGTCATGTGCCAAGGCCAACACCCAGGAGAATGAACTGGGGATGGTTAGCCTCAGGATGTACAAGGATGGAAGGAGAACCAAGCGGGAGACTGGATTGTGTCACCAGACTAATCAATCACCGGGCAGCAGTAGGGATCATGCCCGGCTTAGAAGACAGGGGACAGGGCAAGGCAAACACAAATAGGAGGAATGGCTGTTGGGAGGCAACCCCAGTGGTCCAGAGGGGGCAGTGAGCCAGGAAAGCAGAAGGCATCAGGGAGCTACCTGCACCCAGAGGCTGTTTGAAGAGCTGCGTCAGGGGGAGAATGCAGCTAAGGATGGACCAGAGTTCCTCATTTGGGTGAGGGGTGGGCAGAGCTGTTCATTAAGAAAGATAGCTTGGTGGGAAGGAGGATGATGGAGGCCGTCGTCAGACCCCTGAGATGCACAGACCATGGGTGCAGGGAAGAGCAAGCGGCTGGGGGACAGCAGAGGTTTCTCTCCCAGAAACTCCTCAGGGGGTAAACAGCCCGATGCTCCCTCTCTGGCCAATAAAAGCAATAAGATACATGGATTCCCATTTCTCCCTCAATAATTATGAATAGCAGTCAAGAGATGTTGTATTTTAGTTTTTAGGAAATGGGGACCCCCCCAGCTATGCTTTAGAAAGGCCACTTTCAAAAGTGGCCACTAAAGAAAGGTGCCCTGGAGAAGGGAGCCAGGGTCACCAGGGTCACTGGTGGCTGTTAAATGAATAACAGGGGGTGGGGGGATGATGAGGCCACACCCGGGAGAGGGCAGCAGGGCATGAGGGGGCGAGAGCTCCTGTCCTGGCAGAGGAGGCTGGATCAGGATGTGGCATAGAAGTGGTCAGAGGGGAAAGAAAAAGACCACGGACTACGACAGTGCCATTGAGCTGTGAGTCCCAATGTCCCCCATGGCTCACCAGGACCAGGGTGCAAGCCACAAAGAAGCCCATTGAAGTTATTACGCTGCAGATTTCAGACGTGGGCAGAAGCCAGTGCATCCAGCCCAGTCCTGGCCATAGCCAGGGGTCATCACTGCCACCCATCATCCTCGGGGTTTCTGACCTTGGGTCCACTGGACAGAGACCCGAGTGGAGAGGTGAGCAGTTCTCTCACTCCTTGAGTTGACTCCTTACCCAGGAGTGGGCATGGTGTGAAATACCTGGGACATGGCCATGGAAGGAGAGGCTAAGGCTGAGTGCCTGGCCTTCAGACTTACTGCGAGCCTCTGGGAGCCAAGGACACACGTGCCCCCTGCGCCTACTTGATTTTCACCAGCAACACTTCAGGGAAGGAGACAGGAGGCTGGTGGTGTTAAAGGAGAACCACCACTGAGCCACCCTCACAGAGGGTAAGGGTCCCCTCAGATCCAGCTGCAAGCCCAGGTCTTGTGGCCCCAGCAAAGGGCCTGGGGAGGAGGTCCAGGAACTCCACAGATGCTGTCCTGGAACAGGCCTGTGAAGAGACCCTGGCCTGACCACCAGATTTACCTGGCTCAGTCTTTCAGAGAGCAACAGAGGGTGCAGGGTCTGGGGTCTGGACACTCACCAGGGCCAGGCGAGAAACCATTGCCATAAAACTCATCTGTCCTGGGACCCTCAGCCCCTCAGGGGTTCCCAGGGATTTCTCAGGGGACCACATGGCTCCCAAACTGCCCTGAAGGAAATGACCTCGGCTGTACCCCTGGCTGAAGCCAGCCTGCTTCACAGACCCCCCCACCCCCGCCAAGCTGGCACACCTTGAACTTGAGGTTCCTATGCAGGAAGATCCCTTGTGTCTAGGTTTGGACTCCACAGTTCACAGAAGGGCCGGCTGTCTCAGAGCCAAACGGGTCTCTCCACCTGTGTACTCAGGTTGAAGGGTGTCCCAAGGTGTCCTGAAGTCAGGGCAACCAGGCAGGGCAGGGCTAGGGGAAGCCTCCTGTCCCCTCCTATTCATCTCCCCAAATCCCCAGGCCATGGCCCCTGGCCATGGTGACTGTGCCCATGTGTATGGGATATCTAGGTGAGCTCACAGTATTTGCAGGACAAAAGGCAGTAACTCCCCACAGGAGTCAGGGCTGACCTGGGAAGGCAGTGGCTCTTTCCCACTAGCAGAGCTGATGTTAGCTCAGCCCCTCTCACATCCCACCTGAGGACCAGATGACCCCTGCCAAGTCACCCAGCCCTCCCACAAACCTAGCCTAGAGGTCCTGGTCTCCTGTCTGCTCACAGTCCAATGACTCATTTCTATACATCGACCACAACCTAAGACCTGTGTGACCAGGCAGAAGACAGGAATGGGGCCCCGGGGCTCTGCAGAGCTCCTTGGCCCACAGCCCCACGCAGACTTCTATGAGCCCTAAGGCCATTTTGGCCCTTTTTCCAGTGGGGGGAGGGGAGCAGAGAGGCGGAGCCTAGGATCTGCCAAGATCAGAAACTCACAGCTGACAGGGGACCGGAGAGCAGAGGCACCTGGGAGAGATGCTGAATACGCAAAGCACCTGGGCTAAAACCCTGAGCGCAGACGATGTAGTAGTCCCCCTTTTTGGCCCATGAATCCCAGTTAGCCCCAGTGCACCCCCAAATCTGCTGCCAAGGTGGGCAAGGCTCCATGCTCACAATTCTGACAATCTGTGTCTGCTCAAATACCCCCGTGTTCACCACCCCACTCTACAGCCCCTCCTGAAACACCCAATTACGCAGCATTGGCATCATGGAGCTCCCCAGCCCTGCTCTGGGCACTGTGGGGGGCTCTGGAGAGAAGCAAACTGGTATCCCATGGGCCACAGGTGTCTTCAGACCTTTTTGCTCTCCCTGAGATCCTGTTACCTTTACTCAAGAAAGGTGGAAGTGAAATGATCCCCTAATCCTGCTCCACCCCTCGGAAGGGCAGGGCTGCTTCCCTCATGGGCTTCACATGTGCATGGCCCCACAGGTCATAGACACATCCTGACCCAAACAGCCACACCACGAGAGTGACTCAACGTCAGGCCCTCCACTCCTTACCTTGGTGCTTGAACTGCCCTGAACTCCTGTCCCTTCCTCCAGCTCTGGGAAGGCCCTGGCCCCCTCTGTAAGGTGAGCAAACCCACCTGTGGGGAGGGGGGCTCTCTCAGCGGATGTCAACAGGTGGGACTTTGCACCTTCTAGGAAGACATACAGATCAGACATGGAAGAGGATGGATGTTACCAGGGCACAACAGGGGAAAGACAGAATGAATACAAGGGAGGGAAGCCTGTGTTCATCTGCACTTCTTGGGTACTAGAAACAGTGACAGGCCCTGCCATAGATGGTCATCTCACATAGCCCCTGTGACAGCTGTAAGGTGGGCATTGCCCCCACCCACACAAAGTAGGGTGACACAAAAAGCTTGAACACCCACTCAGGATGGTGCACCTGGTGAGTGCTGCCCTGTGACTTCCCCCCAGGGACACTCGCCCACCAAGCTATACTCCTCCCTCCCCAACTAGCACTCCAGGCAAGAGGCCTGTGATGACCTGAGTGAGGCCTTCCCCAGTGGAGTTACCCCCTTATCACTTCCCTGGGAAACCCAGTGTGACCCAACGACTCCTCAGTCCTGTGTGAGCCCGCTCTGAGGACAGCCGCGGGGAGCTCAGCAGCTTCTCCCGGGTGTCACTTGCAAGCTGCAAAAGGGGACTTGGATGTGAAATCAGGTTCTGTAGTGTCTACAATGTCCCTTTTATCGCGTGGTAGCATCTGGAGTTAAGAAGAAATAACAGATTTCTGCCTATGGGCTGTTGTTGGAGAACAGCCACATTTATCTCTGGGCTTGTGGCCAGAGTAATAATCATTTCTTAAGGTTGACGCTGAGAGAGGGGAGCTGCCAGGCCACCAAGGCAGGGGTGGGCACTGAGGAATTCCTCCTCAGATCACTCAACAGCACTGAGACCTGACGAACGCTCTGTTCCAACGTGGCCACACAGGGGCTTCACGTAGTGGACGCCACAAATGTTTTCTAAATATGCAGTGAGGTCTCAATAATGGATCTCAAGTAAACTGTCAGATGTCTTATTTATCTTTATTGTCAAAATATGAAAAGAAAACTGCCTGGGGGTACCACCAACACACAGCCCTCCCATCAGGCTGTATTAGTCCTGCCTCTGACCACTTTCAAGAGAAGAGGACTAGGAAGGCTAGCGCAGGTCCCAAGGCCGAGACTTCTTGCTCCCCCACTTGCAATGTGTGTGCTGAGGGTCATCATGTCCTAGCCATGTGCAGGGTTCGGGGTGGGATAGGACATTTCTGGATTTGGAGAGGTTTGTCTCTTACTCCAGCTCCTGGCCTGGAGGCAGAGGTCAAAGGCGAGGCCCCAAGAGCAGAGAAAAAGAACACCTGAGCATGAAATGAAAATTCAGACTCCAGTAGTGGGCAGGGCACAGGGCAGGGAACCAAGAAGGCATGGACAGGGAGGGGCTAGGGTGGCTGTGATGGACCAGCTGTCCGGAGCCCGGGGAGCAGACCCACCTGCTACCCCTGCGGATGTCAGGGTGTGGAGCAAACTGGGCTTCTCAGTCCCACCTGGAAGCTGTAGGGGAGGTTGTGGTGGGGGAGGCCTTTCCTCCTGGCTACCCTCTTCCCTGATAAGTGTCAGGCTGGGCTTCTTTCCCAGGCCTCTGTCCAGGATGCCCCCCCGGCTCAATTGCCCTTCCCACCCTCTGTGTTAGACACAGCCCAGGCAACTTATCCGCTGGAACCCTCCAACCAAGCCCCCAGCCCTCTCCATCCCCCGCCCAGTCATGCACTTCCCCTCAGGCTGCCCTCAGCACCTTGATCTTTGTGTGTCCCTGCTGTATCCTGGCTGTCTCTCTACTGGGCTTTTGTTCATCCCACTGGTGGCTCCCTGTGGGCAGCCATCAGCTCATACTAACTTATATACATATTGCTCCCCAGAGAGTGGGCTCTCAGCCACACTTGTGGGATGAATGGATGAGGAGCCATGGCAGCAGCTCAGGGAGGGAGGCCGGGCTCTGACTCAGGTGCTTACTCCTTCGAACTCCAACATCTCCAAAGAAAACAGACTTCCAGGCCCCGGGTGAAAACTTCTTTAACTGCCTTAATAAATGTCTCAGTTGTGACAGCAGGCGCAATGTCTGACAGAAAGTGCAGAGATATCAGTGGGCAATGCCATGGTAAGCATCCCACGTGCCTTGGGGTCTGACTTATAAACTTGGGCAGTGTCCAGACTAACAAGCTCTCATCTTCCCCACCAGTTACCCACACTTGGGCTACCCAACCCCAACCCCAGTTTTATGTTGGTGTTGTGACATAAATCCTTCTGCAGTAACTCACTGCAACTCCCAGGCATGAAGATATAAAGGTGGTCAGAGGGTTGTTCATTAGGAAGGGAAAACATCCCTTTATTTAAACTGGATAGTGACTTGGGTTGTGAAACAAGAACTGCTTAACTTGAGAACATGAAATTTCAGTGACTATTTGGAGACACATGGGTGGGATTTGCTATGGGGATGAACAACGCAGATGCCTTTGAGGCCCTGGCCCGAGCCCAGATGTTCTTTCCCCATCCCACACACATGAGAGTCTTTTCACAATCAGAGAGGGTGGGAAGGCTCTAGAACACAGAGACCCTGTGAAAGCCGAGCACAAACCTCATGTCTCTAAACTGTATCCATCTCTCACAGCTTCGGGCCACTCTTGTGGCCTGACAGGCTTCCCAGGCTCCTCCGCAGGCTGCCTTGTCTGGGCACATTCCCTGGCAGACTTTATTAACTGGGTTCTAACTTTCTCTATTAAGCTTTCTCTTCCTTTGAAAGGCATTGAGCAGTGGGGACTTGCACATATATAGGTATTTGTGTGGGTGTTTGAGCAAGGAGTATTGAGGGGCGCTTTCCTGTGAAGGAAAGGGAGGGAGGGGCAGGCAGTGTCTCCTCTGCCCAGTACACAAAATTCTCAGCAGATACTGTGAAGGGACCAGGAACAATGGGGCTGATTCTCATCTACAGGGGAAGGGTCCATTTAACTATGAGTGATGCAATCTGGGTGGCAAATCTTAGAGTCAAGGATCCCAGGGATTCCAAGATCTTTATCAAAGCTGGCAAATGATGGAACTCAGTGTATGCAGAAGAAAAATCTGCCTAGTCTGGTCCCAAGGGTGAATGTTCAGTGAAAGACACAGAAGAACAAATGAAATGTGAAAAGAGGAAACAGGCCTGGGCACAGAGGTCACCCTGATCAGGGGACAAAGCTGGTCCCTGGGAAGGTGCCCTCTGCTGTGGACCCTGAAACCAGCCCAGCTCTGCCCTGCAAGGGCCCTGGGCTTGCCTGTGAGTAAGGAAGTGGCCGGTGGGGCATGGACAACTCAGATATAGGCCCTGCTCCCCAAGTCTGAAAATGCCTACCCCTGTTTTACTAACTGAACTGGGCTTGGCCATCATTTTCCTGATCATCCTGGGGGACCAACTATCCCTCTCCAAGATAAGTTGATGATTTCTTGCCATTAGTCTTTATTTCTCACAACAAACCAAATCTAATCCCATTGGCAAGAAGCCTACAATAAAAAACTATCAGCTTTTTTATTTTTATAAGCTTTACTGGTCCTACCAGGGCAAACAACCAGATAAACCAATCCCAGGAAAGGTATGCGATGTTGTAACATCTAATGACTGTGTATTCTTAACACACACACAGCAGGACAGGGAAGGAGATCCCTCTTCAGCTCCGCCTTGTCCTGGTCCCCTGGTGTGACTGGGACTGATGGCATGCCAGCAAGCTGGAGAGGGCAGTCTCTAGAGTAGAGTGCTGACACCTAGGCCAGGGCAACCCAGGAAAGCTGCCTCTGATGGTGGCCTTGAGCCCTGCATTTCTCTTCCTATTGTCCTGACCGGTTCAATCATAGTTTCTAATTTAATTTTATATATACAAACAACAATCATGCTTGCTTAGTGTTTTTCACCTATAACCTAAACACAGTGGGAAAATTATGGGAACTTACATGAATTGAATGTATGAATGTGCTGTGTCACACACATTCTGGTCAGGGCAGGCTGGGACAGGTCGGAGGACCCATGGGCAGCTCTAAGAAGGTGCAGCTGTTTGCTGGCCAGAGATAGAGGCGACAGGCGGGTTCCCACGGCAGACCAGAATGGAAGGAAAAGAAATGCAACATCGAAAACACAGTTGTGGCACCGGCCACATACACCCAGGTTTGAATGGGTTTGAATCCAGCCCGGGCCAGCTAAACAACAATGACAAGTGAAACAACAACAACAGAAACAAAAAACAGCCAGTTGCTGTGGCGGGTGCCTGTAGTCCCAGCTACTTGGGAGGCTGAGGCAAGAAAATACTGTAAGTCCAAGAGTTTGAAGTTGCTGTGAGCTGTGATGCCACAGCACTCTACTGAGGGTGACATAGTAAGACTCTGTCTCAAAATAAAGGAATATGTTCCAGCTCCATCCATGTAAACATGAAAGAGGTAAAGTCTCCATCTTTCTTTAAGGCTGCATAATATTCCATGCATTAATGTACACAGCTATGATTTAATAATTAAAAAAAAAGTTTCAAAAGACTCCTGTCACCTCTCCTGGGTCTCTCCCCACTGTAGCTCTTTTAGTGAACACTTAATTGTACATTTAGGTCACCCAGTCCCTGAACCCCTAACTCCTGGCCCCATAGAATGCCTGGCCACCCTGCCATCTGGTTTTATAACACAGTAGCACTCAGCACTCTCAGGTCCCTCCCTTAATGTCTGTGATTAACAATCTCTTCCTTTACAGTTGGGATCCCCAGGGCATTTGTCTTCCTGTGCTCACATGGCCCGTTAACAGCCCCGCCCAGCATGGATCCACAGCTCCAAGGTTTTCCAGGCTGGTGACAGACTGAACCAGACTTAAGTACAATCTCTGGTCTAATTAGTAGCCCTAATTAGTAGCTGTGTGATCTCTGGCAACTTGCTGAGCCTCTCTGTGCCTCAGACTCCTCATCTCTAATATGGAAATCATCACAGTGCCTACATGCAAGGGTTACCTTGACAGTGAAGTGGGCTGATATATGTAAATCCTGTACCCAAAATGCTCCCCACATGGAGGTTCTCAGTCAGCAGTAGTCACGAAGATTGTCATTGTTTTGTTACAAAGTGCTGCACGGGTGCACGCACCAATAGAAAACAATTGGTTCAATGAGTCTAAACAACGGTTCTCAACCTGTGGGTCGTAACCCACAGGAACTGTATTAAAGGGTCACAGCATTAGGAAGGTTGAGAACTACTGGTCTAAGAGGACTTTCTGGAGAAACTGGGTTTCCAGGAGAGTTTTGATGAACAAAGAGCAAGGGGAACTGAAGAAGGTATCGTGTGTCCTGGGCCCTCCTTCCAGACACAGGGCAGATCATGTGAACCCAACTCTTAATAATTTCCCATCTGATGACTACTTTATACAATATCGCAAGATGGAATGCGATCACCTCCTCCATGTCTTTCCAACAGTTCTCAGAATATCTGACAGACATGAAGAAGTTTACTAAGTAGAAAAGGCTGTGTAATGCAGACAGCACACATGAAGTGCGAAGACTTGATCTCAACTTCAGTGCTCTAAGTTCACTTTCTTTCCCTGGAATCATTTGTACATTTACTAAGCAGGGAGCTCAGTCCTGACGTGCACAAGCTCCTGTGTAACCCTGCTGTTCCTGCACCCCCTCTATTCATTGCATGGAAGAGTTGCACGCAGGCAGGGGTTCCCGCTCAGTTGTTTCGGTGAAGCTCAGTTCTCCTGGCTCATCAGACACATGGCCTTGTCACCTCTCGTTCTTCCACTAAAATCTAATGTACATGCCTGGGCTATGCTCTCCTCCAGGCATGCTGCTTACACAGTCAGGGAGGCAGGGAGTGACAGAGCCCCTGGGCATGTCCTCCAGCCACTGCCCCTCTGAGCCTGTGCAGAGGACGGGCTCCTCTGGCCTTCAGTCTCTGCACACTTGCCTAGGCCTGCAGCCCCAGATGCACTTGCCTAGCTATGAAAAGACAGCCTTCTCCACACCCATGGAAAATTCCCACTGCAACAATAACCAGCCCAGACTTAGCATGTTACATAAACATATGATCCTTTGCATCTCCCCATGAGGACCTGGCGTCAGTGAGACCAGCGACCCAAGTGCAGGTCACAGAGGCCTAGAACTGGCCCCACTGGTGCACAGCACCACACCCTGGGGTGAGGCAGCCAGTGATGAGGGTTCACCCTGAGCAGCAGGCACGCAGGAGAACATCTCTTGGCCTGAGAACCACACCAGAGGGGGAGTGCGGCACTTAGACAAGAAGAGAACAAACGCCTTTTGCTCACTTGCCATGTGCCAAGCCCTTCAGTGGGAGCAAGGCGCCGATACCTGCCCACTGAGCCATAGGAGGGGCTCCCAGCATTACAAGCAGTACCTGGATGGGTCTCAAGCGGTCCTTCCACCCAGTGTCCCTGAGAGCTCTGGCACCCCCACATCACGTGGCTCACTGTGGGAATGATTTTTGAGTGGGTAGGAGGAGGGGGGAGAGGGCCAAGTGCTCCTATTTGGAACTACATCATCATCTCGCTGAATATTCACAAAAGCCTGTGCAAGGGGGCATTGTGGTGAGAAAACTAGGGCTCTGAGGGGTTTGGCAACCTGCCAGCCAGTTCAGAGCCAGGACTCCTCCCTGCTTAGCCCGGGTCCAGAGCCCTGGCTCTGTGCAACACCCAAATCAGGCTGCAGCACAGACATGCTGCTCCCAGCTTCCACCTGTTTCGGGCTGTGGGACAAAGGACGACAGGGAGAATTGGCTGCTCGCATGCCTCCCACTGAAAGGAAGCAGTCCGAGCCAGGTTTCCTGGGAAAGAAGAAAGATCTTCAAGGACAAGTGTTCATACCCAGCAATCAGACCTCTGGACATCCTGGGGAAACGTGGTAATGTCTGCTCTTGAAAGCAGAATTTACAAAAGGTGCTCAAGACAAGAGAGCTTCCCTACAGCACCCAAGCCCCTCGATGGGACAGAACGATAATGACCTGATCCTCTCTGAACAACAGCAGTGAAGGAGGTGGACAAGACCCTTGTCCCCACGTGGAGATGAGTACCCAGTACCCCACGTGAGGGCAGGTGCTGGTGCCTGGTGGATCCAGGCTGCCAGGTAATCCTTCACCCGCACCCTGCCCTGCCTCCGTGTCCTGCCTGATAGTCACTGAAACTGCAGGTGTGCTGCCCAGGACAGGAGATACCACCCCACCATAGAGGCCAACCTACTCCTAAAATGTGATGCTAGCATTGGATTAGCAAATAACATCTCTTCCTTCTTCCTTCGTTCTTTTCTTTCCTTCTTCCATTCTTTCCTTTTTCCTCTTCTCCTCAAACACTGCCCCAGCCCCTTCCCTGCACAGGGGTCTAAGCAGACCAGGACTCAGCCCTCAGGCACCTGGCTCCCGGGAAGATAGTCCCTGCGTGGACTTCTCCATGTGGCGGGTATACACGTGCCAGGAGGGGGAACCACTGAGAGCTGCGAGGCCTACCGATAAAGGACCTGGTCTCTCAACAGGGAAAGTGACATTTAGTCTGGGCCTGAAGAACTCCTAAAGGCGAGGCAGTAGTTTGAGAGAGATGAAAGGAGAGAAAGCTAAACTCCAATCACCCTGCAACTAGAGAGAGAGATGGGACAGTGCCATGGGGGTGGGGTCTAGAAGGGACCTCATGCACCACTTTGTCCACTCACCCCTCCCTCCAGCCTCCAGAGTGGTCTTTTTTAGAAGTAAATAGGATCAAGTAAGTACTTAATTCCAGTCCATCCACTGGCTCCTTCCCAGGGCCCCCATGGCCTGCACTAGCTACTCCTGGCCACCTTTGCAACCCCAGTCCCTCTTGCCTCACCACTTCACTGCAGCGACACTGACTTTTCTCCCACATGCACCAAGTGTGTTCCCACCTCAAGGCCTTTGCATAAGACGTTCCCCCTCTCTGGAGCTCTTTCCTTCCAGGTGGCTTTGTGGCTGTCTCCTTCTCACAGTCCAGGAGTCAGCTCCAATCTCCAGCCTCAGTAAGTCCCCCATTCTTCTTGGCAGCAAGACCCTCTCTTCAATGCATGCAGGTGAGCTAAAGAAGGGCCTCATCTCTTTTATGCTTTTCAGTATACCCATCTCTTCCTGGAATTGCCTTTGTTTTCTATGGGTTGTCCTTATCTTCTCACTAAATATGGAAACACCACAAGAATGAGTAGCAGGTTAGGTTTGATCCTGGTGCTAGCCCCAAAGAGTGCCACACAATCAGGTCTTCCTCCGTGAATCTCTGTTGTTGAATATTCCACGCCCGCTTCCCCTTTTGGGCTTCAACATTCCATCTCTAAAATGGGAAATGCTGTGAGACAAATTGTGCCCATCCCACAGGCAAAATCATGTGTGGAAATCCCAACCCCTAACATCTCAGTATGTGACCAACTGTGTATGGAAATGGGCCTTTGCTGATGAACTTAGTACTGGAGTAGGGTGGGCCACTAAGCCACATGGCTGGTGTTCCCATCAAAAGCAGAACTTTGGGTATGGAGACAAATGTGCATAGAGGGAAGACAATTGAAGTGACACATGGGGGAGATGGCCATCTTCAAGCCAAGGAGCGAGGCCTGAAGCAAGTCCTTCCTCACAGCACCAGGAAGGAACCAACTTTGCCAACACCTCCATTTCAAACGTCCAGCTTCCAGACCTGTGAGACAGTATGTTTCTGTTGTTTAGGCCACGCAGTCTGTGGCTGTCTGTTCCTGCCACGTAAGTAAATCCATACAGAAGTGTGGAAGGTGATCTCCACGTTGCCTGCCCGTGAACCCCACTCTCTGCTTTCCCTGGTCCTATGTGGAGGGCCCTTGTCAGCATTCTCTCTGGGAGAGGATGGTAAACAGTCTCAGGTCCCTTCCTGAGCTGGCTTGTTTAACATTCTTCAGCAATTGGACATGTTCACTTCCCTCAGGTGAGATTAAATTCCTTGGCTGGACAGAGTCCTAATCTCCCCACACTATTTTTTAAACAGTATTTGTTCTACCATTTCCTATGAATGTCTTTGCTGAAGGAGTTTATGATATAGCTTTAAAGGGAATCTTTCACTTCCTCTCTCAAACTGTTGTTACATGAGCTTAGCTAGAGCCCTCCTGCTCCTGCACTAGGGCACTCGCCAGCCCTCCAGGACCCTGCTTGGCTTCTCCTTCTGCCCCATTTAGCCCAAGATGATTCTTCCAGCCTCATGTCGGAGTATCTAAACCCCGTCTTAGAGTACAACCCAGTCTTCATTCATATTTTCCAAAGCTTTTTCCAAAATGGAAAAATGACAGTGCTCAGGAGACTGGCTGGACAACTTGAGGTTTCTGGCAAGCAGAGACATGTGCAGATGTGTTTTCAAAACAAGAGCAAAGCCTTGCAAACCCGTTTACATAGGTCTTCTCTCCAGGAAAAGGAGGGAAGCCGTAGTTCTGGCACACACATCTGAGAAAGTGTCATTTTCTAAGTGTTTAGACCTGAGGAAAAGGCTTCCTGTGTTAGCTCAGGAAATGTGGAAGGCTTGAAAAAAATATCACCCTTGCAACCAGAAAGAAAAATGCTAGACAAATCGCAAACTCATGACTTCTTTCAAATCCACCAAGAACTGGGAGAGACAAGCTCATGATGGGAGAATCGGGATTTGTGTGTTGGGTAACCTGAGGTGCCATATAAGCTGGTTAAGAAGATTCAGCTAGAAGTTTTTAATAAATTGTCTGCATAAATATATATATAGAGAGAAATCTCTAAGTAAAAAGGTTTTATTTAGAAATAATATACAAAGAGTAGGACTGCAATCTAGGACTTACCCACAGACCAGGACATGGTCTAGTATGTCTGAAGATCAATGGAACATGTTAGGGTTTTATGAGGGAAAGAAAAGGTCCCATGAATTGTTTTGAAAGGAAGTTCATTGCCCCTGACAGCACCTACAAGAGCTGGTGAGTTCTGATTGGTGAGTGTCAGGAGACATAGTCTTGGGGGTTGGCATTGGGCTTGAGAGACATTGTGCCAGGCAAGCATTCTCTTATAAGGGGCTGGCTGTCCTTGTGCTGTTAGCTGTCTCTGTGTGACTTATGTAGTAAGCTGCAGTTTGGAATAATTTCTGGTGATAGTTCCTATTACCAGGCAAATCCTATGTGACAGTCCTTCCCCTCATGGCCCTCCTTGGCTCCATTCTGCCAGGATTTGACCCAAGTAAGTGTGCTTTGAATCTTGCAACTTTTGCATGATGAACGCCATACATGGGCTAGCATGAGAAGGTGAATTCTTGGAGAGGATGGAGATACAGGGGCATTGGCGCCTCTTGAAGATTTTTATCTCCATGAACCCCAAAAGGCACTCATAGGGGAGATCAGGGAGAATATTGAGATGGCCTTGCTCCTAGCACTGGGTAGGGGAGGGAGCAGTAGCAGCCCTGATCTGCAGAGGAAGATCAAAGAATGCAGCTGCTTCATTGATTGAAGATCAATCGATGGACTCCCAATGGGTGGGAGCCCATTGCAGGTGGGGGAAGGAAACAGTGAAGAAAATCTGTGTGCCAGAAAAGCCCAGAGAAATGTGTCAGACCCAGTATTATGGCTAGAGAAGGTATGAAGGCCAGCCAGCCTCCCTGTGCCTTCCTGAGACGGAGGCCTACTCAGAACATCCCAGATGCCCTTTCCCTCTTTCCCTTAACACCACACTGTCAGATGCCAGAGCAAGGGCAGCAGAATAATATACCTTGGAGAGCTACAACACACAGAGTCTCTGTAAGGAGAATACAGGGGAGGACCCCAAACCACCCACCAGGACTCCCCAGAGCCAAGCGGAGTACAGATAATGGGAAAACCCTGCTGGCAAATTACACCCAAAACACAAGTTATAACCAGAGGAATTGAACTCTATGATGCCCTGAGTATAACCAGAGGAACAACAAACTCCAAGTGTAGCCAATATATGTTAATACATGACTGTATGAACACAACCCTCGACACTGCAGGCCTAGCCAAAAAGAAAGGATGTTCACATCCAAGTCTTCAAAAAATAAAAATAAATAAAAATAAATTGTCTCAACATCCACTACTTCTGAAAACTAAAAGCAAAGAGAAAAAAGACAGTCAGAAAAAAATGGCATATTAGGGAAACAAGGGTAAGAATTCTTGTCAGAAACAGGAACGGTCAAGTGATATATTGACAGTACTAATTGGAAAAATACGTCAGCCCAGAATTCTATAGACAGTGAAAATATCCTCCAAAAGTGAAGAAAAAGTACTTTCTCAAGCAAACAGAAACCAACATACATCATCCTAGTAGATTTCCTCCATAAGAAACATTAAACAGACTTCAAAGAAACAAAAAAAGGCATTGGTTAGAAAACTGGATCTGCATAAAGAAATGAAGACTGTTGGTATAAGTGAAGGTAAAGAAAAAGGCTATTCTTCTTAGTTTTAATTGTTCTAAAAGATACCAAATATCTAAAGCAATAATGGTAACAATGTATGGCATATCCATAGCTTATATAAAAGTAAAATAATTAACCACAACAGCACAAAAATCAGGAGGAACAACTGGGAAGAAAAGTCTTTGCACTAGATCCCTAGATGTGGACTGCTGTAATATTACTTCAAGGCAAACTCAGATTATTTAAAAATGTATATTGTAAACCCTTGGGTAATCACTAGTACTCCCCCAGATGACTAAGGGGAATGCAATGAGGTAGGTAGCACTTTTTCTAGAATGAGTTCCTGAATTTAGTTGTCTCACCTCATATTTAAATTTACATAAAAGGCATATTTTATATACATCTGTATGAAAAAGTAAACTATTTTAAATTGTACGTGAACTTTATGTCCACCCTGTATATATACATATGCATATATACACTTACAATATATATAACACCAGTCAATGTAAGAGAAAAAATTGACTGGGTGAAGATTTCTTTTAACCTAGTCTGAGCAGGCAAGGCTCCAAGGAAAGGCAGGACCACTGGGTTAAATTCAAGTGTTGCTTATAATCAGTATTCACAACTAACTGGCTTTTCCCTTCCTTGTGCAAAAATTCTGAGAAGTTGTCAATTCATAGAATGAATTACCTGATTAATTTCCTTTATCTTTCAGTTCTAGTCTTCCAAGTCAGCAATGCCTCGTGGTTTCATCAAAAATATCAGACATATCTGATAACACTTTGTTGACCAAACAAAATCTACATGATTTGTGGTGTTACTGACAAGCTAGGATACAATAAACCTTATATACCCTGTTTTCCCGAAAATAAGACCTACTTACAGGAAAGATAAGACGTCCCCTGAAAATAAGACCTAGCGCATCTTTGGGAGCACACCTTAAAATAAGACACTGTCTTATTTTCGGGGAAACAGGGTAGTATATCACACTGATGGCTTTTATCTTTTAATCCATTTTTTAATGTCTTGTTTCTAAACAATAAAAATTACCAAGGAGAGAAATAAATATGTACAAAAATATCTTCTTACTGGTGCAACATTCACTCCACCAAATTCATTGATTCATTGATCACTCATGACAGCCAAATAAATAAATAAATAAAAGAAGGAGGAGAAAAGAAACTAAAGTGACTTCTCCACCGAGATTGTCAGAATTGCTGAAGTAGAAACTAGAAGTAGTCTTATAAAATTTGTGTCAGCAATTTCATTTAGAAAAGAAAGGATATCAGGGCGCTGCCTGTGGCTCAGTGAGTAGGGCACCGGCCCCATATACCAAGGGTGACGGGTTCAAACCCAGCCCCGGCTGAACTGCAACAAAAAAATAGCTGGGTGTTGTGGCGGGCGCCTGTAATCCCAGCTACTCCGGAGGCTGAGGCATGAGAATCGCCTAAGCCCAAGAGCTGGAGGTTGCTGTGAGCTGTGATGCCACGGCACTCTACCGAGGGTGACAAAGTAAGGCTCTGTCTCTAAAAAAAAAAAAATAAAAATAAAAAAAAAGAATATCAATGTTTCAGGAGACTCTATCAACTGAAGGCACCATCTACATATGGCCAAGGTACTGACTCCCTCATAATGAGATTTGGAATTCCAGTCACCACATAAGCCATGTCCACATTTAAATAATGTCACCAAAGGAAGAAAATTTCTCACGAGAAACCAAACTGAAAGTACTAAAATAAGCCATCTAACTATAAATTTTCATATGGAAACCACTTCTCCAGATGGTTGAGGCTCTTGAGTACAGTAACATTGCTCCAGAGGCTAATTTACTGTCTTTCTGAATATGAAAATGGTTCTTCTTCAATGAAAGTTAAACTTTCCATTCCGAACGCTGGCCATTAATTATTTTTCCCAAGGAATGTTTGGACTTTTCTCATAATAAAACCAAGATCACAAGAAAATACACCCTAAATGTTTTTAAATGCCTGCTTTTACAAAAGTAAAATTTTCTTTTTATTTAATAAAATTTTTTTTTAATTTCCAAAGAATACTATGAGATACAATAAAAAAGAAAGACAAAGGGCCAAAATGTCCAAATTGGGTATTTATAACAAAGAAAGTATTCCAAGCTGCTACACAAGTGCCTATGGCCTGGTCGATGGCAATGGTGACATGAACTCAGAGCCTAGCCATGACTGTCTGGGCTACAGAGCAGAAGCTTCCACTCCCTAATTCAGTCCTGCATGCTGTTGAGAAAGGTCTTCACTAAAACAGCTCAAGAACTTTGCCTACCATGAGAAAGAAACTACTCCTATTTCAAAGCCATCCCATCCTAGAGAAGAGACAGACTGATTTAGAGGCAATGAAGGATGACATTCCAAGTATTACTTCTCAAATGAACCAAAAGAAGTCAATGTAGACAAAAGGAAAACTAGTCATCGGTGTGGAACTAAGAAAGTCTTAGTTCATTCTACAATCCCTGGAGACTAGCCCTCAGACATACTCCAGTGGGGACTGAGCTCAGGGATGTAGAGTCATCACAAAACAAGCCACCCAGGATGGTATTATGAGGTCCAAGGAAAAACCCCCTGAATGTCCCAGTGACCCCATGGTGGAAGAGGAAGCCCTGAGGCTGGGGCTGGTTTTAGCTAGGAGATTGAATCTCCCATGGTACCCACCCCCCAGCACTAAAGCAGATACTTTCAGCCAATAGGGTTATTGTTTCCTGTGACCAGGTTTCATAGATGAACTAAGGTCAGGAAACATAACTTCATAGTAATAGATCTCAGGTGACTCTAGAGAGAAAAAATTCCACTGAGGTCAAACCAGAGAAAGTTCCAGAGCCACAGGCAGGTGTCTAATCTGACTTGTCACCAAGATTTCAAATGTTACAGTATTGTACTATCTATAATGTATCCAATTTCATCATTTTAAGTTATGAAATAAAACTAAAAACCAATATTATTGCTTCCAAATTACTGGTGATGGTTTTGGAGGCAGGAGAACATAAACCACAGTTCAAAAGAGAGAAAAAAATTAAAAACCAAGAAAGCTTTAAAATGGAAACATCAGTGGTAGATCTTACAGCACACATCTTGTGCAATAAATATAAACATACAGACCCAGCCCATAGAAGAAAGGCTATCAGTCAGGACCAAAACAAAATAACCCACAACCAGACCGTGGCATTCTGAAACATTGACAATTAACATAAAGGTATTTAGAAAGGCTGAAAGCAGATGAAGAGCAATAATATTCCAGTTCAATGTAAATAAATAGAAACCTGGTGTGAATTATATGCAGAGGTACATTCAGAACCAAAATATAACCAATTATATGCAGAGGTACATTCAGTAACCAACATTACTATGTCATAATAATATGGGATTGTATTAGACATAAAAATATGTAATACAAATGTTCAACATAAAATGTACAATATTTTATACTTATTGCTCAATTGATTTAAAGATAGCTGTTGAGAGTCTTTACTGTAGTGCACTAATAAATGAAGCAAAGCTTCAAAGTAAATAAAAGGAAAAATTTGGCATTTTGTAGAGACAGAGTCTCACTTTATGGCCCTCGGTAGAGTGCCGTGGCCTCACACAGCTCACAGCAACCTTCAACTCCTGGGCTTAAGCGATTCTCTTGCCTCAGCCTCCCGAGTAGCTGGGACTACAGGTGCCCGCCACAACGCCCGGCTATTTTTTGGTTGCAGTTTGGCCGGGGCCGGGTTTGAACCCGCCACCCTCAGTATATGGGGCCGGCGCCTTACCGACTGAGCCACAGGCACCGCCCTCATTTAATTCTTTATATCAAGAAATTGAGGAAGGGTGAAATACAGCAATTCTAAATAATATCATTAAATACATTGTTAATACATGTAAAAGGTACATATATTTATATAAATATATGTCTATTTATCTTTGACCATAACCCCATGACTTGTAAACACAGAGTTTACATCCTTTTCCGTTGTTCACTATACTTACATTATTTCACAAAGAAATAATTCTCAAATTCAAAAGAAAAAAGAAAATATAGCAAAAATCATTTTCTTTAATATCAATAAAGTAAAACTAGTAACAAATATCAAAACTTTAGTCATTACAATAATGATAAGGAACAATTTGGGAATTTTAAAAGCTGTTCCCCCCAAAAAAGACTTTGGTCAAAGAAAAACTTAGAATCACTCACACAATTTCTTTAAAAACAACACTCATCGAATGCTGTCTGTTGTTGCTGAGGCAAACACATCTAGCTTGCTCAAGTCACTTCAGCATCCTTACAGAAAGTCTACACAACCAAACGCTAGAGCCAGGAGATGCCCAACATGTTCACTTGATAAACCGACCTTTCCAGGAGTTGATAGTTACAATGACAATCTCTCCAAGGCCGAGAGAAGTTTCTAAAAGCAGCTTTTCTTTGACTTAACATGAGATAGGATGTTAGAGTTTTGCAGATCAGAGAGGAGAGTAGGAGGGGCAGAGGGGTAAAGGGATTAGAAGGGAGGGCATAGGGAATAGGTGCTGTGGTTTTCCAGGAGGAACAAGCCTCTGCAAAATAAAAAGAAAAGTTTAAAAAAAAAAAAAAACGCTTATCAAAATCTTTGGGATACTATTTAAGGTGCACTCATAGAAAAATGCACAGCCATTAATAATTTTCAGTAACAAATGTAAGTCAGTAAAAAATAAAAAATGTTTTTAAATTAAAGTCCCTTAAAAATATTGAAAATAGAATCAGAATCAAATTCAGAAGTGAAAACAGAAAAGCACGATATTATTGATCATGTTATAAAAGGTATGTCTTTCGTTGGAGGAAAAAACTAGAATGAATGGAGTGGGATGAAACAAAACGTGATACAAAAAAAAATATTAATTATCCCAGTCAAGGAAAACAAAATCAACCTAATAAAAGAAAATAAAGAGATAAAGTAAGGAGTAAGGGAAGAAATAGAATTTGAGAAAGCACAAATATCCAAACTTAGGTATAAAAAAGATAAAAATATTAGGTCATTAAGTAAGAAATGTCCAATTTCCTTCAGTACTAAGTTTGACAATTGACATCGCTGACGCTTCACTTTGACACTTCTTGCTTTTCTTTTTATTGTGAAGGTACATCCTCATTCTTTCAAATGCACATTTTGGCTTGTGATTATCTTTCGTTTTTTAGGGACAATTTTTGTGAAACTATGGATAAGTCAAAAATTTGTGTTATATTTGAATAGGAGTTCCGTGGTGGAATCAATGCAGCAGAGACCCGTGGAAATATCAATGAAGTGTTTGGGAAGGATGTGGCTGATGGATGCACAGAATGCTGATGGTTTGAGAAGTTCTGTTCTGATGATTTTAATCTTGAAAATAAGCCAGGTAGGCTACCTGAGGCCATGGTGAATAACGCTGAGCTGAAAGCTATCATGGAAGTGAATCCATCTCAACCTACTCTTGAATTAACGGCAAGTTTTGATGCTCCTAGCCCAACAACATTGGACCATTTGAAACAAATCAGCAAGGTAAAGAAGCTGGGTAGATGGATTCCACATGAATTAAAAGGGCATTAGAAGATAAATCGTCTTGAAGCTTGCCTTTCCTTGCTGTCATGACATAAAGGCAAAACAACTTCTATACCTTATTGTTATGTGTGATAAAAAATGGATTGCTTTTGACAATTGTGAGCAATTGGCACAGTGGCTGGATAAAGATGAAGTTCCAAAACATAGTCCAAAACCAAATATTCATTAATAAAGATCTAATGGTGTCCTTGGTGGTCTAGCACTGGTATTATCCACTACAGCTTCATGAAAACTGGTCAGTCGATTACAGTAGATGTCCCCTGCAACCAACTGGATGACACGTGATGATGATGTTCTCCATTAAGCAGTGAGATTGGTCAATAGTGAAAGGCCAATACTCTTGCAAGACAAGGCTGTGGCCCAAACAATGCTGCTCAAACTACAGAAGTTGGACTTGTGAACTATGTCATCTACTACATTCACCAGACATTGCACCAACTGACTTCTTCCAGGCTTTGGACCACTTCTTGCAAGAAAAATATTCAGTTTTCAACAAGCTGTGGGAAATACCTTCCGTGATTTCATCACTACTCACTCTCTAGGCTTCTTCCCTGCAGGCACGGACAAGCTACCATTCAGGTAGCAGAACTGTGTTGATAGTTCAGGTGCATGCTTTGATTAATCGGACTGCTTCTTGTTGGAGATATAATAAACTAAACTTTTGATTTGCCATCAAACATTTCAGGTTTAATGACTTTATAGAATTATACATTTTCAAGACTCTGAAAACTTGAATGAAATTTCCTATTTTCTAGGAATATGCAAATAATAAAAATGGGCTCAAGAGAAGATGCCTCAAAGGGCAAATCAGTCATCAAAGAACCACACCCTAGAAAACACCTACACTGAGTTTTATGTTTGTGGACAAGGAAGTGGGGGAATCTCCTGATCATTTTCTAGAAAGCTAACACCATGCTGACATCAAAACCAAAAAAGATAGCATAGGAAAAGAAAATTGCAGGCAACTCTTACACATGCTGATGCATCTATCCTAAATTAAATATTAGCATAAATTCTTGGAGAAATGAAAATTGGGAAATGCACTCATGTCAGTTACTGTCATGAGCATCTTGTTTGATCACTGGACCCAGCTATGTGCCTGAGGCTGAGTGTTGGGACTTACTGAAGGGAATGTGTGGGCCCACTCAATGCAATGAAGCAGGGGGAGCACTCAGGATGGGGCAGAGGGTTTGGGGGCGAGAACATCAAAGTGTGGACAAGCTGGTGCCTTTTTGAAGAGCTTTAGGTTGGGAGCAAGGTAACAGATGGCCTAGGCAGAGACCCCAGGACAAGCATGAGTCTAAGGGGTTGCAGACTCTTCTGTGAGTTATTCTGCACCTGTGATCTGGAGCTCTTCTGGATAGTACAGGCAACAGCCGATACCTGCTCTCAGAGGCTCAGTGGAATGAGGACTGTGCTCATACTGAGGGGAGAGGTATGGGGGACAGGATAGGTGACCCCAAGTACTCACAGAGGGAGAGATCTCCTCTGGCCTGCCACAAGCACACAGGACTTATCCTCCATGATTGGGAGGTACTTTGAGGGAAAAAGAAGTATAGAAAGTGAAAATGCCAAAGTAGCATAAAAGAACAAAGAGAAGGGTGCCATGTTTCATAATTTACCAAGCCACTGTCTATCTGTTAACCTGTTTTTCACCAAGGTTCAAACAATGACCACTCCCAGGGCACACCTCAGGCAGGCTGGGGAGTTAGGGAACCCACCCCTGCCCTCCTACGCTCCCATACACCCTCATGCCAGACCCCTGCCCAGGTATGGGCTGGCCTAAACCAAGCTTGTCCTTCCTGATGGGCGCTTCTAATTTGATGAGCTTTCTTGGGGGCCTGTGTGTGTACCTAGTTTTGGGTGTACCCAGCCCAGGAATGCCCGAGCTTCTGCACCCCATGGAAGCTGCCCTATGTTTAACTCCATGGGTTCCGTGTCCTCCTCAGGGCTCTGTAGAAAGTGGTTTGTGTGAATGACGCAGTAAACCAAGAAGGTTATAAGGCAGAACATGATTGATTCCTTGGGGCTTTATTGTAATAACTTTAATCTTCTAGAACTCATCTGGTATGAATTTAGAAGCCATGAGGCATTCTGCTGAAATTCCCCATTAATGCGGCTCTCCCTGCTCTGCAGGCCTTTGCGGGCTGTAGATTTTGCCATGTTTATGATTTAGCCCCAAGGTCCTTATTAAGGGGACTTGAAAAGAGGGTGTAGAATATGGGGACTTTCCTTCCCTGAGAAGAAAACAAACAGAAATACCTGCCTTGAAGTGCATCTGGGCTCTGCCTTCCTTGAAACAAGTTAATCAACATGGGACTTCCAAGGTCTCTTGAGGGGTGGAAAAGTGTCTGACACCTGTATTGTCTCTGGGCTTTTGGTGTTTAGGTTGGGAGAGGAGGCATAATTTCTGAGGTCTTTGTTCTGCACTGCTGGTGGGAATGCAAGCAGAATACTCAGGGATCTAAATGTAGACCTGCCATTTGATCCTGCAATTCCTGTACTAGGTGTATATCCAAAAGACCAAAAATCACTTTGCAACTAAGATATTTGCACTAGATTGTTCATTGCAGCTCAATTCATAATTGCCAAGTCATGGAAGAAGCCCAAATGCCCATCAACCCAGAATGGATTAATAAATTGTGGTATACGTATACCATGGAATACTATGCAGCCTTTAAAAAGATGGAGACTTTACCTCTTTCATGTTTACATGGATGGAGCTGGAAAATATTCTTATTAGTAAAGTATCTCAGGAATAGAAAAAAAATATCCAATGTACTCAGTACTATTATGAAACCAATTTATAGTCACTCACACTTTCACATGAAAGATGAATCACAACTGTAACCCAGGATGAAGGAGAGAAGGGGGAGGGAAGAGGGTGCTCAATGGAGGGAGGGTTAATGGTGGGACTACACCTACGGAGCATATTGCACGGGTACAAGTCAAATCTATCAAGTATAGAATACAAATGTCTTAACATAGCGATTAAGTAAATAAAGTGAAAGCTATGTTAATTAGTTGGATGTAAACACTCCAATTTGTACAAATAATCAACACATGGAATCCCACACAGGCATAAATGTATTCATGAATCTATGTATATATGACTTAATGAAAGAAAAAAAATAAAATCAATTCTTTTCACCACCAGACACACCAGAGTTGATTTTTTTTAAGGGCATAGAGTTTAGGGGAGCAGCTTCTCCTATTTTCACAGCTCTCCTGGCCAGATCTGATGACCCCGACGTCCTGGATCACACACCATCTGATAAAGCCTTACTGCCTTCGCATGGCCCTCTAGCTTCTTACCTCATAGTTATCCATTTAATGACCCCTTCCTGGTGTGGCCTCAGAGGGTCCCTCTGAGCTTTGCAGCCCTGGACCTTGGGGCAGGGAGACAAGAGAGCAGAGGCGCTAAGGGACATTATGGCTAGCTCACCCTCTAAGATTCAAGGTCAGAACCATTTTGCAAAACTTCCTGTCTTCAGACAGAAACAAGAGCTGCAGTCAAGGGGCCAGTAGTTGCCCGTGTTGTCTCCTGCTACAGGGGCCTTTGTTTATTCTTATTTCAGAATCTTCTAGGGTACACACATTTTGATTACATAATTTGTGTTACAAGGGTGCCCTTCACCCAGAATGTGTGCATTGTACCAGTTAGGTGTGAATTTACCCTCCCTCCACCTGCTTAATTTCCTTCAAGTTTTATTTCCGTATATGCATGGTAAGTGTTGATTGACTAGTTCCAATTTAGTACTGAGTACATGAGGTGTTTGTTTTTCCATTCTTGTGATACTTCACCTGGAAGAATGGTCTTTTAAAATAAAAAGAAAGCAAATAAATAGGTTTGCCTGTGTTAGTGCTTTAGCCCAGTGTAGTGACCAGCTGAGATGGTGAGAACCGTGACACCTGTGTGCCCCGTGTACTGCTCGTCAGTTTTCAGCAGAAAGCTTCCCTCAGCCCCGTTTGCAAGTGAGGACCCTGCTGTGAGGCTCGGTCTGTTAAGTGACTTTCCCCAGAACACAGCAGGAACTGCTGCCTGGAAGATGCAGGCGGTGTGGCTGTCACACTCTCCAACCAGACAACCCAGACTGGTGGTGGCCACTCACCAGCTTGAGAGCTAGGCAAGTTGTTAATTTCTCTGAGCTTAACAGGTGGTGATAAAAGTGCCTGCTTCGTAGAGAGTGAGCGTGCCCGTGTCCTCAGAGTGCATGGACACAAGGAGATGCTCCTAAACCACTTCTTCCCACCACTGTGCTCACATGCTGAAGGCATCACGCCCACATGAAAAGATAGTGGTGGGGAAGAGAGTGGTCAGTCAGGGGCTTGGTGACACGTCTGTGTGCACGCCGGTGGTGCCTGGACCTGGTGGCTGGTGTCATCCCTTCTATCCTTGTCTGCCCCTGCCCACTATAATCTCAGGATCAAGGAGCCCCTGTGGACCTGGAGCTGCAGAACCCACAAAGCAGCAGGGTGAGCCCCCAAGGCCACTCCTCACTCACACTGGGTCTTGCCAGGCAGATGATCCAGAGGTCAGGCATCGCTGCCTCTTCCCAGATCCCCCCAAGAACCCTATTAGGTGCTAATGGAGCCAGCCAGTAAGGATGGAAAACAGTGCTTTCCTAGAGCCATGCTGCAGCCCCTGGCCAGCTCGAGGGCCCTGTTAGAGTCTAGACCTTACTGAACCTCAGAACTGCTCCCACACCTTTCCTGCTCTGGGCCAGACCTCATCTACATCCTTTCCAGCAGCTAGATGGGGACGGGGCTAAATGCAAGGACCCTCCGCCAGCACCGGGTCAGTGGTCACACCACCCAGGTTTGTTGCTCCCAGCTGAGCCCAGCGGCCAGTTCCTCCTGGGATGCCAGACCAGCCTGCTGGCTTTCCTCCTCCATTTCAAACACGCGGAAAGGGACACCAAAGGGGAACAGAGGGAGATCTAGTCTTCTCTGAGGCCAAACCATGCTCCCCTTCCTTTCCCTAGTCTATTTACAAGGACTAGTAAATTCCTCTGCTTTGGCTTGAGTTAATTCAGTTAGACGCTAGACGCTTGTGACCGTAAAGCTATTTGACTAACACAAAAGGCTTGCAGGCATTCTGCCCCAACAACTTGGTGGCATTTTTATGTTCCTGCTATTTTCATGATAAGGGGTCCTTAAAATTATATTTCATCTTGAACTAATCTGCCCATGAAATTCCACCAAGCACCTTGAGACTTCCCAGAAGTCCCATCCACTTAGCTTGCCACACACAGAGCCTCCTGCAGGCAAGGACTCATTGAAGTCCAAGTCCAGCACTATCATTGGTCTTGTTCTCTTTCTAACACAAACCCTTCCTGAAACATGCTTTGCCAAGGCCAGGGCAAACTATAGAAGATGCTGGGATGTCCTCCTAGTCTCCTTCAGACCTGTAAGACGGGTTTCTCCCAAAGGCTGGGAAAGCCTGGCTGATGGCCACCTGGCAGGCCTGGGCTGGATGCCACGGAGGGAGCAAGGTTGCCCACAGCCAAGTCTCTTCTCCAGCAGAAGCAGCCAGCAGCCCATTAGGGCGGGTGCACAAAGGCCTGCTCCTTGGGGCCGGGGCCCCCTGCAGTGGACTGGGGACTTTCTAAACCTGCATCTCAGCCCAGCTTTCCCTATGCCCCATCCTGCTTCCCTCCCTCCCTCTCCACAGACTGCCCTGGAAGCACTACCAAATAAAGACATCTCTCACCACCATCATCATGTGCTCAAACCTTGCCAGGGGCTCCTTCTTGCCTCCTGAACTCAGAAGTAACCCAGCTCTGGTCCCCTGGGCTACCCTGGGGTTCATGTCATCCTGGACATGTCTCACCACACTCAACTGGTAGAGTGAGGGGGCCGAGAGGGCATCTGGAGAGAAGAGCAAGGTGGCAGAAATCTGTAGGTGGCATTCTTGTTCTTGGCCAGGCCCCTCTGCTTGAGTCTGAGATGGTTGCAAGGGAGTTGCAGACAGATGTTGGCTCTGCAGACATGTCATCTGGCTCAAGCTGGCACAGGTGAGAAGAGGGGACCTCGCCACACCATAAGCAAAGAAAAGCCTACTCATGTCTCAGCAACTAGATAGCCAGCAGCTGGAGAGGAGGTGTGGGCTCAGCCAGGCCCATGATGGCAGTGGCTTTGGGGTTAGCCCCGCAGTAAGACAGAGGTCGGTGTGTCCTTACCTGGCAGGGCTGGCTGGATAAGACAAGGCAGGCTGGAACCAGACCCCTTGGCATTCCTCAGGCACACCAGAAGCAGGAGCAGGGAGTATTGGGGAGTGGGTCTTCAGTAAAACAGAGGCTAGTTACCGTGTTCTGCAGGTGGAAACCCATTTGTGTCCACTTGCTGGTGTTATAGAGACACAAAGATTTGATGGACAGCTCCTTGCCCCTTGGTCTGATACTCAGGCCTCTGTGATCTGCCACCTGCCTTCCCCAGGCAACTCCAGGATGGCCCCTTGGGCACCTGATAGTCCACCAAACTAAGCTCCCTGCTGCCCCCAACACCACACCTGTGGCCTCACCCTCATTCTGTTGGGTTTCGAGGAAGCTGTCTATCTCCTAAAATGTTAGGTTTTCGGGCAGCTTTCTGAGTCCTTGGGCCTTGTAGTGTTCTTAGTCAAGAAATGACCAGATACCCCAGAGTTCAGGGGTAAAATAATGTTTACTGAGGGACCACTTCAGTGGTCACACCACCATGAAACCAAGTTTATGGAGGAAGAGAAGGATAGATTTACAGAGTAAGAGCAAGATCTGGGCTTACAGAGCAAGATATGTTTGCCATAGACAGCAAAATGCCCCCAGTATTGCAACAAGGAAAAGGCAGGGGTCACGGCCAGCCATTCTTTTTCATGCCACCTGGCTCTGGCCTACCTCATGATTGTGCAGCGGGAATGGAGGGGAAGCTGGGATTTGTAGCTCTAGTTAACTGTGAGTTCAGACACCGTCTTTTCCATTCACTGGTGACAAACTCCCTGTGCCTCAGTTTCTGGAACAAGCATGCAAGTCAGTCCTTTCTCCTGCCTGTGCCCTTTCTGGGACTCTAGGTCTACTCCTCCAGGAAAGGGGGGAGCTTCCTGGACATTTGGGCTGTCACTCCGACTTCTGCACAGAAGCTGTACCTTTGGGGTCAGCTCCCTCTGGGGCCAAAGGTCTCCCTGTGAAAGTGAAGAAGGAAGAGCCCAGGAGGCTGCAGGGAGAGAGAGTCTGCCCTCATCACAGCAGGGCCAGGAGGAGCAAGGGCAGGGCGCTGGGTGCCCAGCAGGTGCAGGGAGAGGGCAGAAGTCTGGGGCTAGGGGAAGGAGGGACACTGGGAATGGGGCTATGGTGCCACTGAGGTGACCTGGCTTGGACTGGTCACTCAAGGAAAAGCAAACACCCCCCACACTTGGTGGGGGGAGGGCTGTAGAGAGACTGTGGAATGTCCCAGGATGGAATGGAGGTGCCTTTTCAGGTTCTTTCCCCAGAGAGATCCTGGGAGGCAGGGGTCTTCCTGGTCAGGAGCCGAGAGCCCAGAGCCATGGCTGCCAGCTGGCCTTGCTGATCACTGGCCCACCCTCCCCAAGCCAACTTGCTGGATGTAGAAAATGTGGGGCTTATACCATGTTGGGCTCCAAATTACCCCAAATCTGCAGCCAAATAGGTGAAATGAGTCCTGTCCTAGGTGTCTGGGTGGAGACACTGGCTGGCCCCAAAGTCTAAGACACCACTCTCCTCCACGGTTATGATGTGAGCTGCGCTGGCACCCACCCAGTGGTCCCTGGGTCCTTCAGGGGATGCTGGTTTCCAGGCCAGGCTGGGTGTGAAGGCTCCTCCCTGGGACACACAGGGTGCCACCACCCAGTGGCAGCCTTCCTCACAGGAGCTGCACAGCATGAGAGTGGGCCACTCTGAGGTCCAGGTGGTGGCTCTCTTTCCAACTCCTTCCTTTTTCTTATCTACAAACTAAACACATCTACCATCTGGCAACCTGGGGAGATAGAGGTCAAATTTTGCAAGCATGAAGTATTTCCGCCAGAATAAACAAGTTCTTTTTTATTATTTTTTTTTTTCTTGGTTCCCTGTCATTCCCAAATCCATCCAGCTATTCTCAGCCTGGGCTACCTCCTGGCCCCAAATGTCTAATCTGTGGTAGAAACTGTCACACACCTGGGCTGACTGGGTGGGGAAGGAGAGAGGAAGGTCTCACTTCTCTGGCCTGGGAGGGAGATGCCTGCACTTGCCTGGCGTGGTGGGAGGCACAGGTGGAAGCCCACTCCCAGCCTGGCCCTGCCTTCAGCTTCTCTCTCTGAGCTCTTGGAATTGGAGGCTTTGCCCAGCGATGCAGATGGGCACAGGCACCCTCTGCCTCCTACCAAGTTGCTGCTCCTAGAAAATGAATTCCCAACAGCTCCTTTCTCCTTCTGCTCCTTTCTCCAGCATTTCCTCCTTTCCTGCCCCTTCCCCATACTGGCCCCTGGGTAAAGAGACCAATTGTCTTTGCTCCCCTCTTCCATGGGCTCCTGGGCCTGAAGAAAGGCCAGTTCTCACAGAAATCGTGATCGCCAAATTCCAAGGGTTGGAGCTTGCAGAAAACAAGCTCCCTTTCAAGGATTGGTTTAGAGGCCAAGCTGAAAACAGCAGGGATGTGGTGGGAGGAGGCTCAAGACCTGTTTTTCTTGACATTCAGGTGTGACTCTCTGTGCAGACACCTTCCTGAAACCCCCACTGTTAAGACTGGGGTGGCTTGAGAATCACATGGAGCCTGCGGGAGCCAGGCTGTGACTGTGGGTGTCAGGGGACTGTTTTCCTAATGTCTTGTGAAGGTCATGTCTACCAAAGGATACTTCACGAGTTCTTTCACCAGCCAAGAGCTGCTCTTTCCAAACCCTCTATGGCACTCCAGCCCTATCTCTGCACAAGCCTTGAGAGAACACAGAGTCCAGTGGGGCACACCCCTAAGAGCCCTGCCCCACCACCTGAGGGGGTCCGTGGGAGGCCTAAATGTACAAGAGGGCTGCTTCCCAAACCAACTAGAGCTGTAAATTGGATAGAGAAAATTATTATTAATAGTAACAATAGTTACGATAAATGCTGGCATTCACTGTACTTTTGCAGAACCGAAAAGTATCTGGTGCCACCACTAGGGAAGGACAGATGCTGCCCCAAACTCAAGGTCCTCTAACCCAAATACAAAGCCCATTGGCATATGCTAGCCTAAGCATCTGGTGTCCAGGCATTACCTTAGTCCTATGCATTTTGGGTCTGCAAGGGCAGGGCTGAGGGAGTCCCTCTTTAGGAGTCCTGAAAACCATGCCTGTGGCCTCCATGGACCAGTGGGAGCAGATGCAGTGCACACCCAGGTGGCAGCTCCCTGCCAGCCTGGGCTTGCAAGACCCTACAGTCCCCCTGGCAGGCCGTGGCATACACAGAAGGGACAGAGGCCTCACTCTGGTCTTTGCCATCAGTTGCTCTGCAGGCTTATTAAACTGCTCCTCTGGGCCCTCGGGAAGAGCCTGACTGTGTGTGATGCAAAAGGCCCCACCTCACAGCAGCAAGTGCACCCTGATGGAAGCAGGCTCGGGAGGGATCTGCTTTTCCGCACTCACAGCAACTAAAGGCCAAATACTTTTACAGCCAGACCAGACACACAAGGGCCACATCATGAGCCCTGGTCAGAGCACCAACTGCAATACTGGCTCAGGTCATGTTGGGAAGTGACTTCCTTCTCTGATCCCGGCTACTGCATCTGAAAAGTGGGGTAAGCATGCTTACCCTGCAATGCCCTTTGGAGGCAGAGGTGGACTGGTGATGTGGCCTGTGTCCAGGTGATTGTTCATATCTGTATAGCACTTGGCCACACTGAAGTTGTACAGGAGCTGGCACAAGGATGCCCAGGTAGCTTGGTGCTTAGCTCCTGGAGAAGAACTGCTTGTGCTCACAAGGGAAAGCTTTGATTCCCCTTCAGAATTCAAGAATTTTGCAGGGTCTAATTGACTCTATCAAATACATGAGTCAGCCACAAGGCTGAGACTTCTCCAAAAGGATGGGTCTCCAGGAGCTCTGGGATAAGATACAGCCAATGCATGCACCAACTGGGGGTGCTGCTGGCCCAAGTACAAAGTTGATAATGGGCTGAGTGTGCAGGGACCCTCACCCATCCGGCCAGGACAGGACAATGTGCTTTTCTTGGCACACTCTGGGCAGAGGTGTCTTAGCCCTCTTGAGTTATGAGCACTCAGGGGTTGTGCTTCCTGCTCAAAACCTCACCTCCAGCAAAGACGTAGACAGAATTATACCCACACTGCCCTGCTGAAGAAGCTGCAGAAGTAAATATTGCCTCAGGTCAGCGCCTCTCCTGGAATCCCAGAACTCTGTTGAAAGCTGCTGGGGCTGGGGCAATAGATCACTAACCACCCGCCTCTGTTTACAGCCAAGTAATGTCTTTTATGACCGACCCTCTCTAGCCTGAATATTTGCTTTATTGCCCCTGTAGGGAGATTTTTCCATTTGGTAAAAATCATCAGATGGTTTCAGTCATGTTAACAACCGCTCATTAAATGCAGAGAAGTAAACAGAGAAAGAAAGGTTTGTTTCTTTGCTATTTCTTTTTCCTTTCTTTTGTAGTTTATGGAGGAAACTCCTGGGATGGGCACAGGGGGTGCAGGATGCCCAGATGCTGGTCCCTTTAGCTCCTGTCCTGTGGTCACACCCCAGGGATCCTCTCTGCCTCTCAACCAAAAGAACGTTTGGATCTGTTTTAAGGCTAAGGCTTGCTGCATCAAAGCCAGGTCTTGAGCCCTTGATACTTGGTCCTTTTCTCTGAGGTCCAAGAAGCAGGAAGCATGTCTTTCTCTTTCTGGTGAAAAAGATCTCTCAGGACTACAGCCAGAAGAAGACTGATCTGTAATGGCTCAAAGTGGAAAGCCAGATGGATGGGTGGACAGAGGGATGGTGGATAGGTGGGTAGATGAATACATGGATGGGTGGATGAATGAATATGTGGAAGACTGAGTGGACAGATGGATAGAGAGATGGATGGGTTAGATGGATGGATGGATGGTGGATGAACAAGTAGATGAAAGATTAGGTAGACAGTTGGATGGGTGGATGGTAGTGGATAGATGGAGAGTGGGATGGAGGGTAGATGGTTCAGTGAATAGGTAGATGGGTGGATGGAAAGATGGATGGATGGATAAAGGGATGGGTGGATACCTCAGAAGTGCTAGGTGATCTACCCTCCTGAGTCCATCTCTCACTTACATTCCTTGGGCTAGGCTACCAGTGGGGCCTGCCTTTGCACTCAACCTTGAAAGCCTCTCTCAGCAGTCTCTGAGTGCTGTTTAGCCCAATGCATCTGTGCAATAAGACTCCAGACACCCAGTTGCAGGGAGGTAAACAGAAAGAAGTACAAGTCCCTTCTCTGAACAATGAGGGCTAGTGGGGCTGGAATACTGGCTTCTGTGTCTGGGAGGGGGACCGGCTGTGCAGGTAGCAGGCCCAGCCCCTCCTCCAAAACCCACAGCAGCTCTCAGGCTCTCCTCAACTGCAGAATCCTGGCCAGGACACTGCTCATGTCTGCTGCCTAACACAGGGGGAAGGGGTGTCAGTAGCCGGCTTCCTACATATCTTTTGGGACCAGAGGATGAGGAAGCCTGGCCATGCCAGGGAGAAGAGACCCTGCCTCAGGCATGCCAGGACTACTTCCAGAAGGGCAGGGCTGCAGCAGCAGGGGCTGTGTTAAACTGCTCATAACAGAGAGGGGAGCACCCAGTAGTCACTCCCTCATTGCTTTAATACACCATTTTCTAGCACCTCTGTCTCAATAAAACTCAAGAATTGCCCTCGATGAAAAATGATAATCCCAGAACATGTCTTCCCAAACTCAACCCACACTTCCGCAAGGCCCAGGGGGAAGCTCACAAAGCTAGCGGGGACTACGGTGGTGTGGTGTGGCAAGTGTAGGCTCAACAAACGGAAATCCAGTTAAAGCTGAATTACAGATGAACAACAAATAATTCCTTTCAGTAAGCATGGCCCATGTAATATTTAAGACATACTGATACTTAAAAAAAAAAAAAACGCACTTATTTGAAATTCACATTCAGGCGGTGCCTGTGGCTCAGTGAGTAGGGCGCCGGCCCCATATGCCGAGGGTGGTGAGTTCAAACCCAGCCCTGGCCAAACTGCAACAACAACAAAAAAAAATAGCCGGGCGTTGTGGCGGGCGCCTGTAGTCCCAGCTGCTCGGGAGGCAAGAGAATCGCGTAAGCCCAAGAGTTAGAGGTTGCTGTGAGCCGTGTGACGCCAGGGCACTCTACCCGAGGGCGGTACAGTGAGACTTTGTCTCTACAAAAATAAAACTGAAATTCACATTCAATTGGGCATCTGTGTCCTGCATGGCAAACCCACTCTTGCCACTCTCCCATCCTTCCCCAGAAGCAGACCTACTTTAGATTTAAATCTCAGGCCAGGTCTGCTAAATAACCACTGTATGCCTCTGTCCTCAAGTTCAGGGAATGGGGAAGCTCCTCATAGGGCAGGTGTGAGACAAAAGTAGCACAAGATGCCAAAGCCAAGTGACTCACACCCCAGGGCTCACACCACCTGTCATTCAGGGGTGTTGATAGGTCCGGCTGTCATTTGCTCTCATTTCGGGACTGCTACTCTGAAGCCCAGCTCATGACCCCGCTCAGAGGCGGGGCTAATAGAAGAGTGGGTGGGGCCAGGAGGGAAGGCAGAAGGAACCCACCCAGGCCAGGGCCACAGGGGCCAGAGCAAGCAGTCTGTGCTCAGACTGGTGTGGAGGTTAGGGGCGCAAATTTGATCTTTTGAGGCTGGTGGATCCGATTTGCCCCAGAATATTAAGTCTGCTAGTCTGATACTCCAGAGGGAGTATCCCAGAAAATACCAACTGTGATGTTGTAAAATACATATTTGGGTGGCATCCCAGCTTCCTGGATACAACTCCTAAAATCCTTGGTTTGGCTGACTGGAGGCTGGAAGCCCTCGGTAGTTTCTGGAAGGAAGCTGGTCACCTGAAAGACAAAAGCAGGATTAGAGGGTAGAACTTTCACTTCCCCAACGCCCAGCCTCCAGGGCAGGAGAGGGCCTGAAGGTTAAGTTGATCACCAATAACCAGTGATTTCATCAATTGTGCCTATGTAATGAAACTGCCATAAAAACCCAGAAATACAAGGTTCAGAGAGATTCTTGGTAGTGGAGATTGCTGGAGGAGGGCACCCCCAAAGAGGCCAGGACAGTTCTGGGCCTTCCTCTCCGACACCTGTTCTGTGCGTCTTTTCCTCTGCGTCCTTGGTAATGTCCTTCATAATAAGCTAGTAAAGTAAGTGTTCCCCTCCATTCTGTGACATTTTCTAGAAAATCAGAGGAACTCAACAAAGGGCGTAAGAACCCCAAGATACAGTAAACAGCCCAAGGCTTGTGACAGGCATCTGAAGTGGGGGGAGAAGAGTCTAAGGGGGCTGAGCCCTCATGTGTGGGGTCTAATACTGCCTCCAAGTCTACACTACTATCTATAGTGTCAGAATTGATCTGAATTAGAGGGCCCCAGTTGGTGTCTGCCGCAGAAGGACTACTTGCTTTGCTTGTGGGGACTCCCCTCACATACCTGAGGTCACAACTTTGTGTTGTGAGAGTACAGGGTAAACTGAATTTGTTACCCTTATATTCTCTTTAAGGAAGTCGCAACTTTTCTTTTCTTTTTTTTTTTTTTTTTGTGTTTTTTTTTTTTTTTTTGGCCAGGGCTGGGTTTGAACCCGCCACCTCCGGCATATGGGATCGGCGCCCTACTCCTTGAGCCACAGGCGCCGCCCTACCCTTATATTCTCAGATCTCTTCTTCCTTAAGAGTGTTCAGCAAAGGAGAGTCTTTGATCACAGCCATGCTAGACTGAAGGCCTAGCTTGCTGGAAGTGTGTGTTTCCTGAAGCTGAGTCGTGCCTGAATGTATGCCCCAAAGCTAGTGAGGACCAGCTCACCTCCCTGGGCTCATTCCCTCCAGGACAGCCTGAGCCTCTTTGAATGCAGCTCCAGAGGCCACAATAGGGTCCAGGCAAAAAAAAAAAAAACAAGGCCAGCTGGGAAAACACTGAGTCCTGGCCCTGGGTACCAGACTACAAGGGTCTCCCTGGATGACTGCCATGGAAGCAACTCACATCCTCAAGCACAC
Source organism: Nycticebus coucang (assembly GCF_027406575.1). Taxonomy (NCBI): domain Eukaryota; kingdom Metazoa; phylum Chordata; class Mammalia; order Primates; family Lorisidae; genus Nycticebus; species Nycticebus coucang. The sequence goes on along the minus strand of NC_069782.1, from coordinate 75,602,983 downwards.
CCCCAGCACCTTGCTGAGGTTCCAAAACCCAGAGACACTGGTTTCAGAGAATCAAACCTTTGGCCCTGGCTGCCTCTACCATGGTGGCCAAAGCATTCAACCCTGAGCCTTGGCTTGGGTTCCTTGTTTTCAAAGCTAAGGTGATAGGGCTTATTCTGTGAGCTTGGACTTTGTAAGTACCAAATGTGATAAATTCACAGAAGGCAAACTGAAGTCCTTTGTAAACAGAACTGTTAAATAGCTTCCCAAGGGCTTCTCTGGGTCAAGCAGTGGCACACTTACTACACCCACAGCAACCATGACAGCTGGGCACAGCAGTGGTACAAAGTTCATAGGATTTGCCTTCCTCAAGAGTAGGACACCTGCTCCTGAACCCCAGGGTGAGGTGTCAAAGGTGGGTGGATGGGAAAGGCACAGTACATGCAGGCCTGGAGCGGGAGCACTCCTGATGGGGTGGGAGGATCCAGGGCAGGCAGTGGTCCCACAGGACCCCTTGCCCTTCCTGGGACCTGAGAACTCCTGGACTTGCATCCCTTTGCCTGGTAGGTGAGTGAGGAAGACAACAAATCGTTTCTTTTCAAAGGGAAGTTAGGATGGAAAGATGTCAAATAATACAAAAAAAAAATTCTTATAGATCAGAGTTTTAAACTTCATATCTCCGGTATAACTGTCAGACTTTTTGCCATGTCCCCAACCACCTATTGACTATTACATGTTATGTTAGTTTCAATTGACTTTTTAAATCTCGAATCACATATTCAATAAAATAAAATCTATCCTAAGTGATACCTAAAATGCTGGCTTTCATGTGCTATCTATATGTTTTCTTATTACTTTTAAAAGTAAATATATAAATCTAATTTAAAAAATGCTTTCAGAAGACTAAGTTCACCTTGACAGTTACAAACTGTACAGCACTGATTTAGGGCATAACTTCAAACTTGTGCTGAGGTCCCTCCCACAAGCCCAGCTACTGAACCCTGGACGAGGGGACAGCCTAGGCCAGGCAGAGGGGAGTAGGCAGACACCTGCGCCAGGGGTGTAGTTTTAACTCAGCAGCCGGACCCCTTCATGCCACCTTGAACTCTGTGGAACAAAGTGTCCTTGAAAAGCAGCAATTCCCCAAATCCCTGCATTCCTGTGCAGACTGAGAGACAGCCTGCAGAACTCGCTGAGAAGAGGGCATTTCTTGGGGCCTTGATAAGGAATAGGAGCCTCTTGAGCAGAAATGAAAACTTAAGTGGGGGGACAGAGGGGCCCTCTGGTTGAGTGAGGTAGAGACCAAGTTGAAAACGGATGGTCTGATGACCCCATCTACCTGCAGTTTGTGCCAAGGTCCCAGGGAGCACGGGGTTTTAAATTTAAATCTTTTGCCAGTTTTAAAATTGAGGACATTTTACCTAATGTATAGAACCTTGGCCACACTATTTAAAACTCCGACTTCCTGCTTCCATCTCTCCTGTCCATTTCCCTTAACACTTAATGATTTTCTAGAATAGATATGATGTGCTTAATTACTTATGTTCAATGCTATTTGCTTTTTCCCATGGCAACTACAGGAGGGTGGGAACTTTGTCTCCTTTTCCGTGTCTAGCACATAGTAGGTGCTCAATAATTATTTTAAGGAATGAATGGGAGAAGTGGATCCCATAGTAATGTCTGTCCTGGCGGCCGCAGGACTCCTGTGAGAGGGGCGAGGGCCAGACCTGAGGCCCGGGTTCGCCTTCGCCTCAGCTCACACGGGTCAAGCCCTCTCGGACTGTGGGGGTAGAACCGAAACTGTGCCCATCGGATTCTTTGGCAAAAAGCAGTCAGAGGCTCTGGAGTTCGCTTTAGCCAAACACCACGGCTTGGGCTAGGCTCCCGGCTCAAGGCTCAGGGAGCGCCCTGACTCCCAGGTGTGGGATTTACCCCTCCCCCGAACCCCACCCTTCCACCGCCCGGCGTTGCCCCACTTTTCTCAGCTGCTGGATAATGGGACCCGCCTGAGTTGGTGCTGGCCAGCGGCTCCCGGGGCGGCGGATGGGGAGGCGCGGCCAGCAGAGGGCGCCCGAGCCCAGCCGCTGTGGTCGGTCAGTCCGGCCTCCCCGGCTCGCCTGCTGGGAGATTACTGGGCTGCCGGGACGTCTGAGGATTTCATTCTACACTGGATCGTTAATAGTTCAAGGGCAGAGACCAAATCCCGATTCTAAACCCAATATCCAGGAGTGGGCTCGACCCGGGGTGAATGATTGAGTGTATGTAGACTTCGGACTGTGGGGGTATAACCTCAGTGCATCTCACTGAGGGGCCAAAGAGATTTGGGGGGGAAAAAAATGCAAAGAAGACATCCATACCCACCGCCCGAGTCCCATAGCCCCCCCAGAGTTCTTCACACAGCCCCAGTGGCCCCAGATGGAGCTGCTGAACCGAGACCCCTCTGAACCACTCCCTCCCAGGTGGCTGGCCAGGACTCCAGGACTCCCCAGGGACAAGGATTTGTCCCCCTTATCTTCTCCTCGTCTGGACACAGGGACAGAACCCGCTTCACTGAATGGCTAGGCAAGAAAGGGCAGGGAGAGGTGCCCAGAGCCATTTGTGGTCGCAAAGCTGGGCCCAAGGGGGGCTTTCCTCACTGCACCTCTGGGCCGCGGGCCTGCTCCCTACCCCACTGTGGGGAGCCCCTCTTGTCTAGGGGTGTCCAGGGTGCGTTCTGGAGGGCTGCGCCCCACAGAGGGACAGCTCCGTGGGTGTAGTAGTTCTCTGGACCCGAATGGCCAGCTCTGGGAGCATCTTCGCGGGGGACGCTGGAAGGTAGCTTCTCTCAAAGGTCTGGGCTTTCATTTGGGAAAGGCAGGAAATGCGAAGTTTAACAAATTATTTCCAGCTTCAGATTATTGAGTACTAAGTGTTATAAATGATATTGAGGCCTTCTGAGGGAGTGTTGGGGGTGTCTCATTTAATCCCCCCAGTTCCACTGGGGCGTAGCCACTCTGAGTAGCCCATTTCACAATATAGGGCTAAATTCATGTCTATTGAGAGCTGCGGGGGTGATCTGGGGGCGATCTGCTTTGCTCCCCTGCAGCGGCACAACACCCTATTTTATTTATTTATTTGTTTATTTATTTTGCAGTTTTTGGCCGGGGCTGGGTTTGAACCCGCCACCTCCAGCATATGGGGGCAGTGCCCTACTCCTTTGAGCCACAGGCGCCTCCCACAACACCCTATTTTAGAGCACAGTTTCACAGGTGAAGAAAGGGGTGCTCGGCTAGTCATGGAACTGGAGTCTCTCTGAAAGTAGAGACCCATTTCAGATTTCATTCCCTCAGCTGAGCTTCCCGGGCGCTACGCGGTGAGCCTGGGCGGGAGGCCAGCTTCATCGCCTGCGCACAGAAAACAGGACCAGGGCACTCTTTGGCTACCTTAAGATGCCGCAGACCAGTAAACTCTTACCCCCTGGGCCCAATTTGTTCTTCTCTGGTTCTCATTCGGTTCCCACCAAGGACAGGCCAAGTCCCTGAAGTTTCCCACCCGTCCCCTACTTTCCAACTAGGGACCTCAATCTCTCCATCTGCGTAATGGGAACAATAACCGGCTCTTCAGCCAAACCGCAGGGTGGAACTGGGCACTTCAATGCAGGCCGCCCCGCGGAGCTGGGCTGGGTGAGGATTGAGCAGGTCAAAAGCCGAGGGCACGGTGACCCCTTAGAGCGCTGTGGCCGCGGAGGTGGGGCGAAAGGGACGCGACAGGAGGGGCGGCCGCGTGGAGGGGACGCGCGTCAGAGACCCCGGCCACCAAGGGGATTCGGCTCCAGGCCCGCCCCTTGCCTCGCGCCCCGCCCTCCGGCTCATTCTCTAAAGGGCCTGGCGCGCGCCTCCCGCCGCCGCACTTTCACTCTCTGTCCGCTGCAGTGTAGTCTCCGCGTCCTGCCGGTGTCCGCCTGTCCACCCTCCAGTCAGTCCGCGCAATGGACTCCAAGGTTGTCGCCATGCTGGCCCTCGTGCTGGCCGCGCTCTGCCTTAGCGACGGTGAGTACTCCCGGCGAAGGAGACCCGGGCAGGGCTCCAGGCTCCGGACTTCGGGCTACGTTCTGGGCAGCTGTTCTCTGCTTGCACCCGCGCGGCTCGGCGCGAAGCCTCTTTGCACCGCCTGGCCCGGCGGAGGTTAAGGCAGACCTCTTCGTAGGGCGCTCTCCCACGCGTTGCGCCGAGGCTTTGCGCCCTGCAAGGAGCGGCCGCCCGACCGCCAGCGGGCTGCAGAGGGAAGTCAGGCGGGATAACTGGGCAGGAGCGCACCGAGGGCGCGTTCGGAGCCGGCGAGGGAGGGCGCGGGGCTGAGGGAAGCCGTGTAGTGAGCCGCGGGCTCCAGACCCCTGCCAGTCCATCTTCCAGCTCGCGCCTTCTCGCGACAGGCTCAGTTTTCAGCGTGAATGGGCTCTGAGGTCCTACTGCACGCACTGCTAGGGATGCGATCAGACTGTGCGTGTGGGACAGAGCGCTTTGTAAAGCGAGTCTCACACCACCATGTGCTTGTCGTGGCCGTGAGGTCTGGTGCAGCTGTGCTGAGTCCCCTCCACGCGAAGCCGGTCCTCTCTCTGCACCCTCGCGGGGCTCCGAGCCAGGCGCAGGCAGGCTGCACCGCGCAGCTGTTGGGTTTGCGCCACCTGCCAAGCTATGCTTCTGCACGGTTCGGCGGTTCTCAGCGACGCAGACCTAGGCGCGCGTCCAGCGACAGTCTCCCTGCCTCTTACTGGGTTCACAGGAGAGAGCCCCAGGGGCGGTCCGCATCGTGCACTCCTCCTCCCCAGCCCCCAAACACACCTGCAGACTGGCGCCCTTGTCGCCAGCCGGCTGAGCGCTCTGCCTCGGTTTGAGAGCTGCAGCAAAGTTCAATCGCCAAGGTGTTGGGCCACTGGGAACGGTGGTGTCGCGTTTCACTGGGAGAAACTTTTTTTTTCTTTCTTAATGCTGAAAAGAAACTCGCTGCAGGGTCACAGGACACCGCTGCTGCAAACCAAATAAACTGTTGCCTCTGAACACAAAACAAAACCATGTAAGTCAGGCCTGCGCTTCCTTGGCTCTGAAGTTTCCTGCAAAGGTTTGCTGCAGCCTGGGGAGGAAGGAGGTCTGTGCTGGGCCAGCGCGCCCCAACGCGGTAGGCCAGGTTCGGGCAGACCCTGTGTCCTCGCTGGCTGCGGATTGGACTTTGGTGTGGCTGGACCCGCCGCAGGTTCCTGGCAGAGAGAGTGGACTGGTCCCAGTCGCAGCTGACTGCCAGGGAAGCGTTCTTTAAAAGCACAGCTGATCAGAGCTGCAGAGGGCCCAGGTTAGAGCCAATTTAGAATTTTTCTTGTTGCTGTCCGAGTACCTGTGACTGTCTCCACCCTCAACTCCCAGGCCATGGGGCTCTCTGGAGGTTAATAAGTGAATGGTCTGGTGAAGGTGGAGGTGTCATAGTGCACCTCTCTGGGAAATGGTCCCCTTCCCCGCTCCCCAGTGCTTCTGTGGATGGGACTGATGGGACTGTGAGACTGGAATGCAGGGACCCAGGACCTGTGCAGCTGTGGGGGAAGCACAGAGAAAGCCGGGTGCATCACAGACTCCTCCTGACCCTGGGACCGGTTGGGTTGCTGGTGCCTCAGAGTTCCCTCGTAGCAGCCAAGTAGCCATGTTGGAGTCCTGGACTCCAGGCCGAGCTGGTTCTCCTCAGATGCAGCAACAGAATGCATTTTTTTTTTTTTTTTACTTTTACCTCTGAGTGCCTGTGTGCCCTTTGACCCTGTACTTAGTCCCCAGCTGCACTTCTAATGTGAGGAGAGCTCTGTGGTTGCCCCTGCCCTTCCCCCATAGGCTGACCTCAGTCCTGCATCTGGGCCCCTAGGTGCCCTGGGGTTCCTGGGTTAAATCCAGGATGGGCCCTATTCCCAGGCCTGCTTGAAGGGGCTGGTGGGGCTCCCCTCTTTGCCTTGCTCCTGGACGGCTCTTTGGAAACTGCTCTGGGTGCCAAGTTCCCCACATCCCAAATCCTGGAGCTGGTTAGAACTCTTGCCCATACATAGAATCACATCCAAAACAGTTGGGAAAGTAAGTAATACTGACTAAAGGCTGGGACAAAGGACACAAGGACACAGTTCTCTTGGTAAGAATACCTGGGGGGGCTCTGTCACTTTAAAAACCTGTTGGAATTCCCTGCTTGACAGGCTGTGGTTGGGTCCTGAGAGTAGGAATAAGAATTGCCTTTGAAGGAAATGGATAATCCCAAGGGGGCAGGGGAACAGAGAGAGAAAGCCCGGTGTTCTGAGCTCTGAATAGGCTCTGATTTCTGGCCTGATGGCCACAGCTTAGTTAGTGGGGCCAGAACAGCTTCTCAGGGATGCTGGGGAGTGGCAGCCCCCACCAGCCCAGCAGGTGCTGGGGCACTTGCACAGGGGCTGCACACATTCAGGCTCCCTGCCCTGCCCCTGCAGGGCTGGGACTTGCGTCTCACCACCCACTGGGTTCCATCTCCTCCTCACTCCCTATCCCCAACCCCCTCAGCGCAGAAGGACCCAAGAGAAATCCAGGAGACCTGGAGGTGCCACATTCAGAGAGGAGACTTTGGCTCTCAGTTACCCAGGCTGCCTGGCCCCCTAGCCCTCAGGGTCGCTTTCCCAGGTGATCTGGTTACAGTGAAATACTGGCATCCCCTGCAGAGACCCAGTGTACTTGCTGGAAGTTCGCCCCAGACGTGGCTTTCTGGAGTTAGATTAGGTATAAATGTGAAGGCTTCTCCCTGTCTCTCCAGCACCAGGAGTCACTGGGCATCTTGACCTGGCTTTTCCTTCTGGTTTGCAGGGAGTTGCCCTGGTCGGTGGTGTGGGGGGAGGGTTGGGTGGTCTGCTTTGCCTCTGACTCAAGAGTCTAAATAACACTGCCATTCCCAGCCCACAGCATCCCTCAACTGAATGTAGCCTGTAGAAAATAATAAAATAAGCCACTCACTCACAAGATTTCCTCCAGTTTCCCAACTCTCTTTCCCAAAGGTGCAGACCTTCAGAATCACCCAGGTTTCTCAGAACTCTGAAAACTCTGTTTTTTTTTTTTGTTTTTTTTTTTTTAAAAAAAAAAAAAAACAACTCTGGACTAAAATATTCCCAGGCATACATTTAATCCCTGATGAAAGGATCCACAAATTCCAATAATTTGGGGTATTATCTGGAGCTTGGCTAAAATCTGCAGGGAAAGCAAAAAAACAAAAAACCCTGCACAAATTCCAGCCCCTGGGGTTTGCAATTCTAGACTTAAAGGGTGAGTGGTGGGGTCTGCAGAAGTCCCTTGCTAATTTACACTAATGAGCATCAATTATGGCATTTTGTAAATTGGTGAATTTGCAAAGATCTTAATAGAATTCTGAAGGCTGCGAAGGCTGTGGCATCCCTGAAAGGTGATGAAAGCCACATTTGACTTCAGCCCTACTAATCTCCAAGCTGTGGGGAAAATGCTAGGGAGAAGGTGGGCCCTTGGCTTGCCCTCTGGGGACTCCAGGTAGAAAAGTCTGGATTCTTTTGTGGTTTCCAGGGCTTAAGGTGAATGTGAGAAGGAAGGATACTGGGGTCGGGGGGAGGGCTGCATTCCTGAGAGCTGCCAGAGGAGGGAAAACCTATAGGCTCCTTCTTCCTGCACCCCCTTCCCAGAGTAGAGAAGTTTCCCAGTTGTCTCTGGAGAAGTTTATTTTGTAAAGAAAACTGGGAATTCTAGTACCTGGGGCTGAAACTGTTATCTCCTATTATTACTACTTTTATCTTGTGACACCTGAGCGGGTAGGTTCCTTCTAATTTAATCCCTCCTCCTTCCTAGGGTCTATCTGTCCCTATGCCCCTTTGTCCCTTTGCCCAGCCAGAACTCAACTGTGCTCTGCAGGAGGAGATGGCCTTTGACAGAATGAGCCTGTAACTCACCCTCCAGTGCCGTCTTAGATCCTTAACCTACTGTCCCTGCACTGTCTTATTCATTGGCCACAGATCCAGACACACATTTCCCAAAGCCAAGCAAGGTGACAAATTGCTTTATTCTCCCTACCTCTTCTAGGGAAACCCATCAGCCTGAGCTACAGATGTCCATGCCGATTCTTCGAAAGCCATGTTGCCAGAGCCAACGTCAAGCATCTCAAAATCCTCAACACTCCGAACTGTGCCCTTCAGATTGTGTAAGTCTTGAAGGTCCTCCTCCAGGGACATTGTATCTAATAGATATAGAAACATCTAATGTGTAGTCTTATTAGTGGTATTGACATGACATTTGCCAAGTACCCACTCTTGAGCTTGGCATAGTAAGTGGCAGCCACTGTTGCCCTGGGCATGCTGCTGAGCTCATGGTGGTTCTTCTCTCTTCTTTCCTTTCTTGGTCTCATGATTTTTGAAAAGGTCAGACTGGAAAATCCCCCCTACATGCAATTCATGGGGAAGACCTGGAATTTTCTCTCTGGATCCCTTTTCATAAAGGGAGCACAGCTTAGCTGGGTGCCTCCGGACTGGAGAAGCCACAGGCTTCCCCCAGTTTCAGCTGAAGGCCAGTAAAATAGCCAGCCCTTTACTAGTATCTTCCCTGCCAGTTCCAGGTGCTCTAAGTTAATCCTTTCTCATGGAGCATAAACTCGCAAGACCCAAATCCAGTGTAAGTCATTTTAGCCATTTGATGAAACCTGAACATTTTCAAATCATTTCCTTGCATCTTCTCAAGAACAACACATGAGTTTTTTATTTTTCTTAGTGTCCATGGCTAACATTTGATCTCATTCACGTGGGAAAAAAACACAAATCACACATCCACGATGTGCAAAAATCTCACATGGGCTGCAGGAGGTCAGGAGAGGTGTAGGAAGAAAGCCATGTGCTTGCAAGTCCATTGCTGAGGCCTTCTTGTGCCCAAGAGGTCATGTGTATAGACACGTGGAGGTGAGGGCTTAGAGTCTCCCAGGGAGGATCCACTTTTTCAAAAATCTTAGTGCTAAAAATGGAGTGGGCACACAGCAGTTGGAATGAAAGCTACAACTTCCCAAAGTCTTTAATACCCAGTACCAGCTGTTACAGGTTTGCTTTGCCTTTTCTTTCTTCTTTTCTAGCCTTTGCTGCCTCAAATGTTATTTGTCATTTGCAGTATGTATTAGGGCCTGGGAAGATGAATGTCTTTTCACTAGTTTACCTGCAATAAAATACTGTTAACTCCCATAAGGAGTGTTGTAATGGTACTGAATTTAGCCAGCATGGACTTCCTCTATGGCACTGATTATGCTGGTTCACTTGCCTGAGAGTGCACCTTGAAGTTGAAGATGCCAAATACAATTCTCAGGTCTGGGCAAACACTAATAAATGGTGGTGCCCAGATTTGCACCCCAGTGTGCCTTGCTTTGAGTTACACCCACCCTCTGCACACCTTCACTTAGAAGCAGGTTGCTTGAACACTGCTCTGAGTCCTCCTGAACCACTGTGCTGGGCCTTAATTGTTCTCATAGACCCTTAAGTGGCTAGCCAGGGGTTTTCTCTGGGTTGCTAGAGATTATTACCTGGCACCCAGGTCTTTATGGAAAGGGATCCAGAGAGAAAATTCCAGGTCTTCCCCACGAATTGCAGGTAGGGAGGATTTTCCAGTCTGACCTTTTCGAAAATCATGAGACCAAGAACCATTCAGTGAACTTGTGAAATCTCTCTGGAAACCATTTTCTGGCAAAACACTGACACTGCCCTTCCCTTCCCTGGGCTATCCCCTCCCCATCCTGATTATTGTAGGACCTCTTGACAGGTCTTCTGCTCCAGGCTTCCCGCTGTATCTGTCCTTAAGTTTATGTTTATGTCTGTCCTTGAATCTATTTCATGTACTCTCAAATTCATCCGTCACAATGAAGATCTGCTCTTTTACGCTCCCTTCTCCCCACCTGGCCACAGGGTTCTCAAGCACCCTGCTCCCTCCTCTTCCTCCAAGTCTTCTGTGCACTCTGACCCCTTTGGTATGTTTGTTCCTGTTTCTCCCTTCCCTTCTTCACTTTCCATTCTCCTGCTTACCCTTAAAACGTGACTCAAATGCTCCCTTATGTGAATTTTCCCTGGACTCCCCTCTGAATACCCTGGTCACCTTTCTATATGTCTGCAATGGAGTGTGCACACTGCCAGCGAGGTGCCTTCCCCAGCACACCTTGAACGGCTCTTGAACCTGAGCCTGCCACATGGAGCATCCAGCGAGGGTCCTGAGTGGGTGTTGAGTGAGCACGTTCCACATGGCAGCAGCGCCTTCCTCCTGTTCCGCTGTGCACTCCCCCCTCTTCTGTTTTGGCAGGGCGAGGCTGAAGAACAACAACAGACAAGTGTGCATTGACCCCAAATTAAAGTGGATTCAGGAATACCTGGAGAAAGCTTTAAACAAGTAAGCACAACCACCAAAAAGGACTTTCCGCTAGATGCGCTTGAGGAAAGCTAAGCCTTATGAGAGATGAAAGGGCAAAGGGGTGTGGGGGCTGAAACAGGAGGCCGGGGCGTGTGTGGGGGGGGTGCATTGATCTGGGATTGGGCCTGAGGTCTGCCAGCATATAGACACTGCGTTTATAGTGTGTAGTACGGTACTGCAGCTGTGTTCACCCACGTCCCACGCACTTGCACATTGGAGCTTTTATAACTGGGGTTTTTCTAAGAAATTGTATTATCCCAACAGCATTTCTCACCCGTCAGTTCCCTCACGATCATCACCATCATCATCATCCTCATTATCATTGTTTTTAAATCAATGATTACTTCGAGATCTGTATTTGGTTTGTTTGGGAGCTTCTCCTCTTATCCCCATGGGGAGTCTGGGCACAGTCAGGCAGGGGCTTAGCAGGGAACTGGGAAAACTGTCCTTCCTCCAGAGGCTGAGGCTCCTGCCGGAGGACACCCCTCTGAGGGTGCAGCCTGTGCAGCTCTCGTATACTGGCCAGGGCTAGGCAGTGGCCACTGGCCTCTGCCTTCACCTCCTCATTCGAGGTCAGTGATTGGCTCAGTGGGCTCCATGTAGAAGCCCCTGTCACTGGGGACTGTGCTCAGAGTCCCTCTCCCAGCCATGCCCACCTTCTTCCTGCTTCCGAGAGCATGCTTCTTCTGGCTTCTGCTTCTCATTTCTGTAGCC